>NC_089267.1:26324436-27524436 GCF_963930625.1 Muntiacus reevesi
ACTGGCAGGCTACATTGGCTTCTTTGGACATTTGATAGCCATGGATAGTGACAATAGTGATGTAATACAATCCCCAAAGAAAATGTAATGTTGCAATAAAACATGCAGAGACATTTAACTTATCCTTAAGTTTGAAAAGTAGGGGCAGAAAAATTTTCCTTTTTCTCTTCTAGGTTTTTTGCTGGTCTAGTAATTAAATAGATGTAAGACAGACTAAAAGGAGAAAAGTAAAGTTCATACATATGGGAGCCCCATTAAAAATATGAAACCCGAAGGGCAGCCAAGTATTTAAGACTTACATAATTAGCATCCTGAGCTCAGGAAAGGGAGAGTGGTCTGAGAATACAAAGAGAAGGAAGGTCTTTCAGAAGAAGGGACAATAGATGTTTGGAAAACAAAGATTGTTCTGTTATACAGCTAATTTTCTTGTATCTCTGGTTATAGCTGTCTCTTTGGTACAGGCCATCTTTCCATGTATATTTAGGCAGTTGAGGGGAAGGTAAAGAGCTTTTTCTGAATCTACTGGGCTTTGATTGCCTTATGCCAAAAGAGATGTGTTTCACAGTAGCAAAATCAGTTCCAATTCATAATCATCAGAAATAAATTTCTTTTGTCATCTATAAGCAAAGAAATGTATGTATGTATGCCTTTACAAAGTTGGTTGTACCTGTCTGCACTTGCATGTACAGAAATACTAAGTCTTCAAGAGATCATCAAAGAAATTGTTGATAATGTTTTTGCAGAACATTGTCTATGTAAGTCATTATATTTCACTGTTAGCTGTAGAGATTTGTATGTTCACACACTGTATGTGTGTGTGTGTGAGAGTTTTAATCTGGGAGTCCCACTTTCAAAAAATCTGAATGTATCTTTCCAGATCAGTGGAGCTGTCGTAGTTTATTGAAAGCTGAAGTTCAGAATCAGAAATAGAAAATGTTAGGACTTTGTCCTTGAGACTGTAATGAGCAGGACCCTCAGAGGCTCCCTGGACTGAAAGCCTCTCTGTATCACCCATTTCTTGTTTGTAGGGGAAAAAAGAAGCTTTAGTCTCTGAGGCCTTCTCTGAGTTCCAAATTGCAGACTCAAGCAATTACTAATTAAGGAAGTGAGGAGACGCAGAAAAGTAGTCAATCTAGAAAAGTAATGATAGCTTCAACAATAGTTCAGTCACAGAAGATGCAACATTTCATATAAATTTTTAATTTAGAATGTTTCATCCCATTTCTGTATTCAAATTAATCCCCTTTGAGAATAAGAAATTATTTCTTAAGGATGATTCCCTTGGTGCTTGCAAAGACCACTCTAAATCTTTGACCACTCTGAGTCATTTTACTTAATCGGACTGAGCTATACAAGGCACCAGTCTTCTTCATTGCTTCTGATGGTTTAAATAGGAGGGAGGAAGGAGAATGGTATGGGCAAGGGAGCATTTTCAGTTTGGTTTTATAATTCATTTATAGAAGATTTAACCCTGTAGATGACCTGAAAAGGTAATTTGCCCTCCTCAGTACCAGACCAGTACTGTCCAAAACTAATATAGTGTGAGCCACACGTATATTTAAATTTTTTTGAGTAGCCACATTATAAAATTGTAAAAAGAAAAAAAAAAAAAAAAGAACTTCCCTGGTAGCTCAGTTGGTAAAGAATCTACCTCTAATGTAGGAGACCCTGGTTCCATTCCTGGGTCAGGAAGATCTGCTGGAGAAGGAATAGGCTACCCACTCCAGTATTCTTGGGCTTCCCTTGTGGCTCAGCTGGTAAAGAATCTGCCTGCAATGCAGGAGACCTGGGTTAGGAAAAACTCCTGGAGAAGGGAAAGGCTTACTCACTCCAGTATTCTTTCCTGGAGAATTCCATGGACTACAAAGTCCATGGGGTCACAAAGAGGTGGATACAACTGAGCGACTTTCACTTTCAACTTCTAGATGAGTGTCCATTTGAATGATTTGGGATCATAGCCTAGCCAAGTTGACACAGAAATAAAACCACCACAATATGTCCAAAATAATATCATTCCAATATGTAATTAATACAAAAATTATGATATATTTTATTCTTTTTAGTATTAAGTCTTCATAAACCATTATGTACTTAGATTTATAGTGCACACCAATTCAGATTAATCACATGTCATATCCTTAACATGTACACATGTCTAGTGGCCACTGTATTGGGCAATACGGGTCTAGACAGTGACAAAGAGTGATTAGGCTATTGCTCTAAAGATATAACTTGTCAATAAAGGTCATTTGACAGTATCTATAATGACATTCTTTGTGGTCGTGACTAGGGGTGGTGTAGCATCTAGAATCATTTAATAGGTGCTGTGCTGCTCAGCACTCCACAGTGCTCACAATAGCCCTGCCCACCTCCAAATAATGACTTTTCCCAATCCAAAAATCAGTAATGCTAGGATGAGAAACCATGCTTTGGAGTAAGATCTGGGGACATAAGGTAGAGATTAAAAATAATAATAATGAGAGATGCTAGAAGGTAAATGTTTCCTATGCTCTTTGGAAATCATTCCACGCACCTTGAAGACTTTTTGTTTTTTTTTCCAGAAATATAGCTGGAAATCTTAACTTCTCTGTATCTCCATTGCCATTTTCAAAGTCATGAAGGGGATAAGAGTAGAAGAGTGGCTTTATAGATCGTATAACTGATTAATGAGGAAAATGAGGGGAGGAGATCTTCACAATGTGATGATTTCTTTAACTGGTGAATGAAAGAAGCTGTCTTCTCTGAAGATTTTAGGATTTTCCTCTAGTTGATCTTGATTTTAGACATCCATAAAATTTATAAAAATGCAAATTCAAACCTACAAATGGAGAATTTAGAATATGTACAATAATTAGCACATTTCAGACCGTCTGTGGAATAAAGTTGTGATAAATAAGTAAAACTCATTAGCATTTTTCTAAGAAACACCATGGTATTTAAGACCATGTCTCTTTTCAGAGGTAGCAATCATATTTGCAAACTCTAATCTCAAATTTGCTTCTGTCTAAGTTAACTACAAATTCAGAATTAACTATATTTTCTGAGCCTTGGCAATGTATATATACTGAACTAGCAGCAAATTGAATATATTTCTTAAAACCTGATATTTAGAAAAAATGTAACAGCTAACTAATTCTATGAAATGTGTCTATCTGCAGGCAGTAATTATTGGTTAAATGCAATGCCAAATTTTGATTCTAAACATGGCTTACAGTCAATACTTCTGATATATATTTCTTATTAGATAGTTACAGTTCATTTAACAAATTCTTAATTCAATATGTAAAAACTAAATCTTTCTAAATCTAAATGACATTTTTACTAAGGAGTCTTAATTTGTATTGAGAGTAATTGAAATAAAATGTAATTATAATTTGTGATCAGATTTAGCACTGAAAACAGTGGCAACACTTATTGATGTAAGTTTTAAGCTTTTTCAATAACTCTAATTTTTAGGTAGCTTCAAGTTTTTCCTTGTAAGTCCTAAAACTTATATCAATAAATGAGGGATTTATGTGGCAATATGTTTCAATGATTCTTTCCTTTTAGATACCTATAAATTTGTTGAATAAAATAATTTATTATTCATGGTAATATTATGACATTTAGTCATAGTTGTGATTTATATTTTGTATGTTCTCAAAAAGAGTTTTTAAAAGCAAATCATAATATTTCCTAGAAATACACAAAGAAAAGACTGAAAAACTGGAGAAACCTGAAAGGAAAATACAAACTAAAGGTAAGAGTTGAATTTTGTGTTTAATCTTGTTTTTATTCAGGGTATATATTTTGTACATTTACATGAGGGAATGGAAAATTTTTATATTTAGTGCCCTTTTGTCTTAATTTTTCATAGTGTTTAAGTAAATTTGCTTCTAGGGAAACTCTCTAGAAATATATAATGGTTAATTATTGGCTCAAAATAACTTCAAAATGGGTAACAGTCTTTCAGTTATTTGTAGTCAGCTTTTGTTTATTAAGCTAGGACCACAAGCATATATTTTGACCTATTAGCAAGCAATTTTCCATCTTTAATCAGTTAATATAATAAATCAGAGTTCGGTTCTTTTTAACTTCAATGTTTTTATGCCATGCAATACCTTTGAAATCGTCAGCATAGAAATACAAGTTTTATCCTATCTCACTGATGACTGCTGTGGTCTCAGAGCTTGCTTATACAGTCTTAAGGGGTAGATGGACAATAACAGCGTGATAATTAATATCCTTTTCAACTCAACTGAATCTAGTGACTGAAATCTTGCGTTTGAGGCATATTAATAGTGGCCAGCATTGTCTTGCTCATCTTACAAGAATCACTTTTCTAGCAGTGACCTATGTAGTCCAACTGCTTAAAAAAAAAAAAAAAAAAACACTTATAGGAAGCAAAAACATTCAAAAGGACATGTTTATTAATATGCCCAAGTTTCCCCAATGGTCAATCTCATGTGATACTGGGTGAGCCAGAGCAAAAATAAAAACCTCATTGTTACTGAATTTGTGTGATACAGACTGAAAATGAAAGAATTTTCCTGGATAAAAATTGAATGTTGTCTAATATTTATTATGTCAAAAACTGACTAGTACAAAATGATCTGCACAAATATCAAAGTTGCAAGTAGTATTTCATATAAGCTCTAATTAAGCTGAAATTATACCAGTATGTGACTCTACATTAAAATACCATGTTTTCTTTTTTAATATACTTCATGTACTTCCTTTTTGTGAAGAGTTCAAGTCATTCTGCAAATATTATGTCTTTAATCCTAATGTTTGAATTAGTTCCAGATTGGTCAGCTAATCTTTATACAGTCAGGGACAATGAAGGTTGTTACTCAATTGAAACCTATTTATATTTGGACTTAGGGAACTAATGTCTTCTTTCTGCTCCCTTTCCCTTTTTGGTTCTTAATTCCTTCAGTCAGGGAAATTGGACACAGCTCTTGGCTATGGATTGACTAAGCTAGCCATTACTGAACTGGTTATGTGTTTCTATCGGCTGGAGGTTAAACAGAAACTCAACTGGTTCCACATGATTGGGGTGTCTGCTGTTTTATCTTGCAGACTATACTACTAATCTAATAGCAATGCTGCTGGAATGGATGTGGTGATGCAGATGGTACCATTTGCATTTTGGACCTGGCTCTATTAGAATCCTGCTGTTAAAGACTTTGAGCAGCGGGCTGTAGAGTGGGTTTATTAAACGAGTGAGTTTTGCATAATTAAAACAGTGAATCTGGCTGAAGTTTAAAATAAATTTCTGAAAGGCTGGCCTAGAGATTAGTACCTGAATATATTTCCTGAATAGATGAAATATATTTTGGGAAAGTGAACATTTCTCAAGAAAGAGAAAATAGAGCTTCAGTTGTTCAACAGTGAAATAGGCTTCAGAGATACTTTTTGTACAATTTTTTTTTTCGTGCAAGTATGAACAAAAGATTTCATTTTACTGCTTAGTTTCCTCATCCAGGTAGAATAGGATAAAACCTGCTTTCTATTCCCAAGTAATTTAGTGAAAATAAATGTGATTTTATAACTGCTCATATGTATAGATAAATATTTTCTCTATGCCACATTCCATATAAGTTATGGTTATATATGATAGATAGTTAGGAATTTGTTATCAAAGCACTTTGAATTCTTATAAGGAAAGGTAGAGTATATCCAAGGTAATAGTAACCTGCAATGATTATAGACAAGCCAGCAACTAGCTGAATCTAAAGAGATATGTTATGCAAAAGCTGGTGTATTAACTTCTGTTGCACAATATGTCTTCATTCCTCTGTATTCTTTGTCCTACAAATTAACATCACCATTCACCCATCTTATTCAAGCTAAGTTAGGAGTCATTTTGACCTGAAGTGGTACCCACCCCTGACTGAACCTTAGAATCACTGGATATGTTCTAAAGTATATATATCCAGGCCTTCCCTGGTGGCTCAGTGGTAAAGAGCCCACCTGGGAATGTGGGGGACATGGGATGATCCCTGTTCCAGGAGGATCCTACGTGATGTGGGGCAACTAAGCCTGTGCGCCACAACTACTCAGCCTGTGCTCTAGAGCCTGGGAACTACTGAGCCCATGTGCCACAGCTACTGGAGTCCACGTGTCCTAGAGCTCATGCCCAGCAAGAAGAGAAACCTCCACAATGCAAAGCCCACACGCTGAAACTAGAGAAAATTCTGTTCATCAGTGAAGACCCAGCACAGCCCAAAATAAAATCTATAAAATTAGAAAGAAAAGAGGTTGTCATTAAAAAAAAAATCCAATAAATAAATAAATAATCCAATAAATAAATAAGTATATATGTGTGTGTGTATATATATATATATATGTCCATGCAGATTCCATCCTGGTTCCTTTAATGTTTGGTTTGGGAGGTAAGGCTGGAATTCAAGTCAACCACTTCAGATGACAAGTCATGGTTAGAATGTAGTCAGTTAAACTCCTGGCCTAGAGTTCAAGTATATCCCACAGAAGTTCTCTTTGACCAGCTAGTATGTTAACATCACTTACACCTGAATATCATTAGGTAGAATGTGCACCCACTATTTACCAGTCTCCTCCATCCTCCCAATACTACTGGAGTAGACGTTTATCTGCTTTATCTCTGAGGGCGTTTGAGTTGCAGTCCCTGACATGTTGGTGTCTTTCAACACCGAAGCCCAGTCCTGCTTGGCCCCTTGTCACTCCCTTTTCACTCTAATTTAGTCCCTTCTCACGTCTCCTCTCCCATTACTATCCCTTCTACAATCATCTACCAATTAGGTTGTGACAGTCACTTCTTAAGTGACTTCTGCATTAACCTCTCAGGCCTCCCCTGCATTAGCCCACTAGGCTTCTCTGTTCATGGGATTCTCCAGGCAAGAATACTGCAGTGGGTTGCTATTTCCTTCTCCAGGGGATCTTCCTGACCCAGGGATCGAACCCAGGTCTCCCTCATTGCAGGCAGATTCTTTACTGTCTGAGTCAGTGGAATGTGTGGAAGCCCACATTAACCTCTCAAATCCATACTAACCATACTCAGGGGCTTAGAGCCATCTGTTGTCACCACCATGCTATATAGAGAGTTAACAGCCACACTGTCTGTCATGAGACAAAAGGCCCTCATTATGATTACTAATAGATAGCCCTACACATTTCCAGCTTTGTCCACTTCACCAGTTACCTTCCTTACTCTGCAACCTCCTCATCAATCCCTTCCATTCCCACCTCTCTCCTTGCTCTGCACCAGCACCGCAATCCGGACCCCACCAACACCCCCAGCCCCATGCCACAGACTGAACTGTCGGGCAGTCCCTAAGCAAGCCCTGCTGCTGTCTCATAACTCTGTGCTTTTATTTGCCTGTCCTCTTAACCATCGGTCACAGGGCAGGCTTCTGATCACTTCTTTGATTCTCAGATGGAAAGTCAAATCCTTCAGTAGGCTTCCTTTGCTGTTGCTCACTCTGTGGGCATTTAGTTACTGCCTCCATGCTACTTTACATCCATGCCTTCAGCATTTTGACACCAAATTGTACATGTGGGTATATGGATCTAACTCACTGAGAGAAGAAACAGTTTGTCTTCTTATATATTCTAAGTCCCTGTTGACATTTGCTCATATGATTCTGTGTTTCCTTATCAGTGAACAAAGAGATTCAGACTCAGTAGTCTCTCAGGATGAGATCAGCTCTGAATTTGTGTGCTTTTATTAGATAAAAAAATCATTCTAATATCCTCTGTCCCAAACAGTTGCCTGATGTGGGGACTGGACCCCTGCTTCATTTCCCACACTCGCCAAGGGCAGGTCCAGTCCTGCTAACTCTCCTGTTTTTCCCCCTACTTCCTTCATCCTACCGAGTTTTGTGTGGTCCTATATATTCTTTTTCAGTGGTCAGGTATTCCTGCCCACTCTCAGCTGGTGTTCTGCAAGATCTCCTGTGTCTGAAGGTGTATTCCTGACGTATGTGTGGAGACAAATGTACTCCACTTCCACCTACTCCTCCGCCATCTTCTGTCTCCTCAAAAATCATTCTAATATCTCTAAAGTCTAAAAATCATTCTAATATCTCTAATATCGCTAAACATCCAAAACACACTCAACATATGTTGAAACATCAATGAGTTAATTAATAAAGCATTCAATTTCCCTATTTTGTTAATATTGACTTGATTCTGATGGAGAGTTATTTCATATGCCATTTCTGTGTTTATTTTCAAATGTATATAATTATACAACTTTAAGTGGGCCATTGTAATGTCAAATTTGTTTGGTCAGAGGAAAATGAAGAATTTAACAATTCCATATTAAAACAAAAACTATCTGTAACATGTAATCAGAAAAACCCACAATAAGTGTATAATATAATAATATAGGTTAAAGTAATACAGATTAATTTGGACACTTTGGAAAGTACAAAAAAAGAAAGAAACTAGCAAAATTCAATTATCCAGTGAAAAATAGTAATTCATTTTTTGCTTCTCCCCATTTTTTTCCTCCATGTGTTTACTCTTTTGTGTATTATCTTATTTCTTTTCAGTTGCAAATTGTTGGTTTCAGATAACAGTTAGGCTTCTACTTAACTATTAAACATGTCAATATATTCATAGAACAAAGTAAACCAGAGAAGACTAGAACTTGATGATAAACATATAACTAGGTGAGAGAATTGTGTCTCTCTAGAATGACTCCTAGACAATAGGAGGGCCTTTTAAGCATTCAGAGCAATAGGTGTCTGCTTCATCCACTTGGGTTGTGAAGTGTTCATGTGGAGGACTGACCTTCAGGAGTAGGGAGGTAATTTACAAGGCAGAGTGTGTGCTGAGGAACAGCATGTAATTCACATCTGAGTAGGCCAATTGGTGGGAATGGAGGAGTGACCTGGCAGACAGATGGTGTAAATAGAAACACTGACTATAGCCATTAGGCAATAACACATATTAATTTATTTATTGCATTGACTTTGTGCTAAACACTGTACTGAGCACTAAGAGTTCAAAGAATAGGACTCAGTCCAATGAGAGACCTAAACTACCAAGTCACAGCCGCACCGTCATGTGGCGAGTGCTCCAAAAAGAGACGTCCTGGAGGACAGTGAAAGTGTTAGCTGCTCAGTCGTGTCCGACTCTTTGCGACCCCACGGACTGTAGCCCACCAGGCTCCTCTGTCCATGGGATTTCCCCGGCAAGAGGACTAGACTGGGTTGCCATTTCCTTCTCCAGGGGATCCTCCCGACCCAGGGATCAAACCGCGGGTCTCCTGCATTACAGGAAGATTCTTTTACAGTCTGAGCCACTAGGAAATATCCTGGAGGAGAAACGCTATTTGAGGAGACAGCTTGTTGCCTCAGTTTCTGAGTAGGTTTTCTGGCAAGGCCTTAATTTGAGATTTAGGTGTGCACTCTAGAACCTTAAACAGAAGATGTAACAGCTAGTTCAGGGTGTCAGTCCTCAAGGAACCCGGTATGCACTCTTAAGGGAGCACAAGAGGAGTCCAGGGATTAGTGTTAGTATTAGTTTACTAGGGCTGTCGTGACAAAGTACCAAAAACTGGGTGGTTTAAAATAACAGAAGTTTCTTGTCTCCCAGTCATAAGGCTAGAAGTCCACAGTCAAGGTTTCAGCAGGGTTGGTTCTTCACAGGACTGTGAGGGAGGATCTGCAGGCTTTTCCCAGCTTCGGTGGATTGGGGTCGGTGGGTGAGAGAACTGGAAAGGTGTGCTGGCTTTCATTGGCTTGTAGACAAATCATTCGTTTCTGCCTTCAGATTCAAATGGTGTTTCTTCCTGGGTTTCTGTCGCTTCTTGCTGTGTTCTTTCTTTTTTTTTTTCATTTATTTTTATTAGTTGGAGGCTAGTTACTTTAAAATATTGTAGTGGGTTTTGTCATACATTGACATGAATCAGCCATGATATGTGTATTCCCCATCCTGTTTCCAAATTTCCCCTTTTCATCACAACACTAGTCATATTGGATTAGGACCCGCCCTCCTGACCTCATTTTAACTTGATTACCTCTGTAAAGACTCTATTTCCAAATAAGGTTACATATCTTTTCTCCATAACATAATTAAACCCTAACAGTACCACATGCATAAAGTCAGCAGACCTTTTTAAAAAAGGGTTAATAGAGAACAATCATCCTGATTGACTGGTTTAGGATTGTTTCTGAGAAACAATTATAGGACTGGAATCATAGGCTGGCAAGGGATTTGGCTGAAGCTGAGACTCAAATGCCAGAGAGGACAGGGCATTAAAATGTATCTAAATATCCTGGAGCCCTTTATGAAAGAGCTCTCAAGTCCACAGATTAATTTAGTCAGCCCATGTTGTGTAAACTTACTTTTGCCTTCTCTCAGCTGGACTTAATTGACTCTTTCAAGTGCAAAATATATTTTATTTTCTTTCTGGCTGCTGTGTATGATAAACCTGGAAAATGAGAACAGAAGGCTCTTATACAAAGCTATACTTCTCCTCCTCCATAGTGATTATTCTTTTATGAGGGAACAATTATGGTTCTGACTGAGGCTATGTAGCCCCAGGTGAAGGAGAAATTACTCCTACAATTAAATCAGATTTGGGAGTAACACCAGTCCTTTCGAATTAAAAGATCTATTTTGTGATTGAAAGCATATGTATCAGTTGAGCTTTGTAACTTTAGATAATTTGCCTAATCTTCACTTTAATACATAAATAAGTGTAATTTTACTATGAAAAAGAAGTGTCTGCATTATTGTAGGCTAAACTGTCGATAACATGCTCAGGAAATTTAATCTGCACACTTTGGCAGATAAGAACAAGTCTGCGCAGGACCCGGGATGGACAAGACAGCATGATCTTGTGGGGAGAGTACTAGTTTAGTAACAGAATAACTATGTTTTTATTCTGCTCTACCGTGGACACTTAGGCGGCTGTGTTTTCTTATTCATGGACAAAGAAATTCAGGCTAATTGATCTCTTAGGTTCTCCCAGCTCTGAAATTGTGTGCTTATGTTAAAAATGATAAATTCTTCCTTTAAGAAGAATGAAAAATACAATCATAAAGAACTGTTTCTCCACTCAAGAATGCTTTTCTACTGAGTTCATTACCATCATTTAAAGTGTGTAGATCATTTTGTCTTAGCACAAAATGAAGATTCAACACATTAAAATTACAAAGAAGAAGCACACAGAGATATACACGATCCAAGAGTACATCTGGCATTTTTATCTGGTGGTGGCTAAAGCAAAATTTTTTAAAATGGGTTTAAAATGAATGTGTATCTTGCTCTTTCATAAAAAATGATGAATGGAAACGTGAATATATATGAATTTTATGAAGCTGTTTAAAATGTTGACCTATTTAAAATTTATAAACCACTTCAGTGCTAATACCTCCCACAACAGAAGTGCCAGAAATCTGAGAAATAGATCAGTTAATTAAAAGAAAACTCGGTGAGGGGAACTTCCCTAGTGGTCACTGATCTGGGAACTAAGATCCCAAATTCCAGACCAGGGAATTAAAATCCCAAATGCAGTGCAGCATGCCAAAAAATAAATAAAAGTAGCGATAAGAATAATAAGATATTTTTAAAAAAGAAATAAAAATCAGCGAAATCTGTTACAGGTAATTGTGCTCCCCAAATGAAAGTGAAGTGTGAGTCCATCAGTTGTGTCCAACTCTTGGTGACCCCACAGACTGTAGCCCACCAGGCTCCTGTGTGCATGGGATTTTCCAGGCAAGGATTCTAGAGTGGGCTGCCATTTCCTCTTCCAGAGGATTTTCCTGACTCAGAGATGGAACTCAGGTTTTACACTTTGCAGGCAGATTCTTTACCATCTGAGCCACCAAGGTGCTCCCCAGATTCTTTTACAGTTCAAAGATAATGGGCTATCTGATTCCTTTTGCTTTAGATACACAAGATTAATCCTGTCCAGTAGCTCTGAAATCAAGTATGAGTTCCAGAGTTTTGTTGAATTAAATTTTCTCGCATCAATTAAAGAATAGAGTAGCCTATATAAATCAGTAGTTTAAAACATTGGATGCCACAACTTTTGAGTTTGAACTAAGAGCAGAGAGAACTGCAAAGGATTCTGACATCCTGGCCCTCGATGCCTGCTGCTTGGCCCCTTGGGAGTGTAGTGCCCATTAAAAGAACCCAGGGTCAGCTCACTGGGAGCCGATACACTTCAGAGAAGGACACAGAGTCCGCCTGGCAGGTTGCCAGGGCCGAGAGCTGTCAGAACACAGCTGGCAGAGAGAGCCGGAGAGGGGACACACGGGGAGGACGAGAGGCGCACTCCGGAGTTGAGCTGAGCTGAATGTTCTGGTCAGGGAAAGGTCAGAGTCTGGGCAAGCGCAGGAACGGCGGGGCCATGCCAACTCAGATGCCAAGCATCAGGTCCGCTCCAACTGGTGTATTCCGTTTGTTTTTAATTATCAGCATGCCGAAGGGACTTTTGTTTCTTGTAAATAAGGATGACAAATAAATTAAGCTCTAGCAGGTGCAGCAAGCTTATTCTGCTCTGAGTTGAAACTGTCCTAGCTAAGATGTAACTTGCCAACAGAGCTGGTGACGGGAAAGGTACCTTTTTCTTCCTCCATATGAAAACTTCTGTGAGTTCTAAGCAAAGAGACGCAGGACCTAATGTAACTGTTGTGGCAGATTGCTTTTATTTTAGAGGTAGTATTAAGGCAGTTATTGATGGTGCCACCGTTTTGATCAAAGCAATATCAAACTTTAGTGTCTGAGCTGAGTCTTGCCAAAGTTTGAAGTTTTCATCCAAGGAATTTCTGTGGCTGTCTACTGCGGTGAACAGCTCCCTAGAGCATGTGGTTCCAGCTGCTTCCCTGAGCAGTATTATGGTACCATTTCTGAGGAGGATAATGAAATTTCAGCATACAGGACTGTGTCTGTAAATCAAAACTTAGACTGCGAGGAACTGGATTTTTCCCCAGGGTAATAGGAATAATGCATTAATATGCTAATTTGAGCTGAATTCAGCCCCCTTGCTCTTTTGATTTCACATTAATTCTTCCATTAATGCCCATGTACACGTCAATCGGAAAATCCTTTAGTGGAATGGACAACCAGCTGTCCAAGGTGGCTGAGGTCTGGTCCTTCACAGAAGCAGAGACACAGATTAGGTTGTCTCATGGGGCTCTAGCTAACCAGGGTTCCAAAAGCAAAGCTTATCTCATGCAAACTTCCTTTCCCCTAGAGAAACTTTGAAAGAGGCTTTGTTCTTGCCAGGACTTTGTTTTGGTTTTCAGCTTAATTAATAGTGATCCAAAGGAACCATAGCTATCTCTGGTCATGTGTGAGTGCTGAGGTCCTCTCTTATTTTACGAGGTTTTTATATTGAACTTAGAAAACCCAAAAGAATCATTGAAAGTAAAAACAATGTCTAGATGATCTTTTGTTTCTTCTGTTTCTCACTGACATTTAATTATTTAAGAATTTTTTTACTGCAAAAAATGTTAATGATTGGAAGCAAGCAGTGCATATTATATTATATCTATACAACATCACCAGTAAATAGAATTGTACTATACTACATGATGAAAATAGTTCTTCCTGTAATATTTTAGAAATTTGCTCATTCAGGAATATCTAATGAGTCTACCATGTGACTGATACCATGTGATGACTAGGATAAAAAATAAAATAGTAGGGCATAGCCTCTAAAAAGAGTTTACCTTCTTGGGATAAGTGGAGATGAAAGAACACTCTGCAGAGAAAGAGGCATCTGAGTCAGGCTGAAAGGGTGTATGAACAGAGGAAATGTGGGTGTGAGAAATCTAGAGAAATGTAGGTGATGGCACAGCAGGCAGAAATGCAAAATTCCATTAGTTTATGGAACTCCAAGCATTTGTTATAGGTGGAATGTAAAGTTCATGGGTAAATTCCTCATACGTAAGACTGGTTTGATAAGCAAATGTCAAATTACTGGAATAATAAGATATTTTTATATTTGATATAGTACCTACCATGTGACAGATTATCATGCTAGGCAAGGAGGGAGATACTAACACTTTATCAGATCAACATATGATCAGATTTTCATGTTAGGGAGGCTACTCTGAGACTCAGAAAAATAAAAATCTAAGTGTTCAAGACACTATTCAGGATATTATTGTAATGATATTTATAATAATAATATACCCAAGAAGGATATCATAGTCCATCTTTTGAAATGGTCTCTTCCCCTTTCTCCTTCTCACTCCCCCACTAGGTTAATTTCTTCTCATCATTCACATTCTTAAATCTCATTTCTACCAGCGGACCTTTCCCAAGCACACAGACTAGATTAGGTCTCATTTTATACATTGATATGCTTCCCTGAATATTTTCTTCACAGCAATTATTCTAACTGCAGTTAACTACCTTTGTAATTACTTGTTTAGCATCCATCATCCATTGTTGAGAAGGATGAAGTCTGTCTTGACTAGCCAAGTCTTTAACACATAGCCAGTGCTCTTTCTGTGAAATTGAAAGTCGCTCAATCATGTCTGACTCTTTGCGACCCCGTAGACTGTATAGTCCATGGAATTCTCCAGGACAGAATACCGGAGTGGGTAGCCTTTCTCTTCTCCAGGGGATCTTCCCAACCCAGGGATCGAACTCAGATCTCCCACATTGCAGGAGGATTCTTTACCAGCTGAGCTACCAGGGAATCTCTAGCGCTATCCCTAGCCCTAACCCAATTTCTATGTTTTAGTGTAAATAAATGGTAGGTTGGGAATGTAATATTGGATAGAAGATAAGTAAGAGGAATATTTAAAGGTAGAATTGAAGAAACTTGGCAAATGAACAAAAATGAGAAAGAAAAGATGAATTCTGGATGAGTCCCAAGTTGCTAGGTTGGATAATTGGAGGTGCCATTAATAAGAGTTACGACTAAATTATAGGGAAAGACTATGACTTAAATTTGAGCCCTACTATATTAATTAAGTGAATCATAGCTCATATTGAATTACAGTTTGTTTTCTTTGTAACAGTTTGGAGTCATTCTAGTCTCACCTCAGTATAATTTCAAAAACTTTTAGTGTGGAAATTTTCTGAAGAAGATTAACATATATTGCATATACTAGATTGAGTGTTCTTTGCTTCAGATTCATCTTATCTCTGTATTTTTGTCTTTATATTTTTAGTATTTCTCCAGTATTGAGTTGTCCTTCTTTGGCATATAGCATAATACATTTTGGGGCTTCCCTTGTGGCTCAGCTGCAGGTAAAGAATCCACCTGCAATGTGGGAGGCCTGGGTTCAATCCCTGGGTTGGGAAGATCCCCTGGAGAAGGGAAAGGCTACCCACTTCAGTATTCTGACCTGGAGAATTCCATGAACTATACAGTCTATGGGGTCGCAAAGAGTCGGACATGACTGAGCGACTTTCACATTTAAAAAAATTTTCCAATTCATCAAACTGAAGTTAAACATTTGGAAAAGTTTAGGGATACTCTGCGGTCAAACTAGTTTCAGTGTGAATTTGACCTTAGTTATGAAATAAAAATAGAAATGTAAAATATCTATAATTATCTTAACATTTAAACCTATGTAAAGCTTCATACTAGTTGAAGAAAAATATCCAAAGGCAGTAGATAATTTTTGACATCAAGGACTGCCATGCATCTCATCTTTTATTCCCTTTATTTAAATGAAAAATATTGTCTTTCTTTTCAGTCACACATAAAGAAAAAGACAAGGTAAAAGAAAAAGAAAAACCTGAAAAGAAAGGTATGGATTTATTCTTACTGCTGTTTTACTCATTGGCCTGTCACTGTTTACCTTTTCTTCCTTATGTTAGATTTTAGATGACCATGAATTTATTTTTTGAAATTATATTATGATAATTTTCCTTAGAATCAAATGTAAAAAGAAGAGTTTCTGGGTTAAAGGAAATAAAATACTTAAGACTCTCTTGAAATCCATTTCCAGTTTATTTTCTAGAAATCTATCAGTTTTTCCCCTGGCAGTTCTGAGGCTGCTTTTAACCAATGAGGATATAATTTCAAAAAATAATTGCTAATTTGATAGGTTAAATAGTATAGTTTATTACTTTAACTTGCATTCTGTGATTACATATTATACTAGACTTAAAAAGTTTTTTTTAGCTTTTATTTGTTTAGAATAAGCAATGTGCACTCACTGTTTAACATGTAAAGATACTTTATGAAAGCTTGCTCCTGCCTTGCTCCCACCCTCTGATCCCATTTCTCATCTACCCACACAAACACACGGTAAGCTACTTTTATGAGCATCTTTTCAAAACTTCATTTTGCATTTATAAGACAATATATATTATTGTCTCTCCCTATTTTTATATATAATTTAGCATGTCCTATATCCTAGCTTTATAATTTAATAATACATCCTAGATGTCTTTTCATATCAGTAAAAAGATATTTCCTTCATTCTTTTAAAAATGCTGCATAGTATTTAAATGGAGATATTTAAATATATATCTTAAGCTATATTAACTCTATCTTTTGATTACTTATTTTTGTAGATTGAAAGATTTAGATATGATTTTTAGTGATACAGATTTATGTAACTCTTCACACTTACTTCCTGTTTCTCCTGATGATATGTGTGTGTGTTAATTGGCTATATGTTACTGGCCTATTACATTTACAAATGCATTTCTCAGTTTCATAGTTAATGTAAGGGTTTCTGTCTGTGTGAATAGACATGTGTGAGTACATATGTGTGATAAGCATGTGTGTATTTATATTCTTGAATTTTTATGTGGCTAGATATGTTGATATTTTCTTTTGGTATTTCTATTCTTGAGTCTTCATATAAGGATTAATTCAATAATTAGTAATATCTCTCAAGTTTTAAAAATTAAGTTCATATTTAACTTTAATTCATCAAAATCCATTTTAACGTGATATAAAATTTTCATTTAATTTTTTTTGCTTTTGTTTTAAAGTGGATCATGTCTAGGATATTTAGGCTAGATATCAGCTGATTTTTGTATCTACAATACACATAGACTACTGAAGAATTCTATTTTGTAAAGCATTCTACTTAGCTAGAATTTGCAATGATTAGGAATCACATCAGTTGAAACATGCTTCATTCTTCTCTATTCTAAACTCACATTTGAATATTTGAACTAAATAGTTGTTCTTTTATTAAGGTTTACTTTGTGATAATATCCATGAATTTCAATACAGTCTGTCTTCTCTGTTCTAGAAACAGGTGTCCATTTCCTACCAGCTATTGACTTACACAGAGTTATTGGCATCAGATTCTGTGTACTCTGACTGAAGGAAACAATCTCATATTTCTTGCTTTTTTTTCAATCTTTACAATGGCTAGATACTTTTCATTAAAGTTAACTGAGAATTTGTTGCCACTAAATCATACATTTGAAGGAGACTTACCCAAACTGAGACACTGAAACAGAACTGTTGTGTCCTTTTGTTTACTGTATACCAATTAAAGGAGTTTTCTTTTTATGAGACAGTTATTATGCTGTAGCCCAATAACCTCGAATGTTATTCTTCCTTCAGCTAATATTTTCTAAACTGTTACCCATAACCCCAAGTGGTAGTGGAGATGACCACGGGGCAGGCATAGGGGTGGAAAGGCTGAAACCCTGGAGGTGAAGGCGCCTGCTCTCTTGGTAACTCGATAGCTGCCACTGTCTCATGGACTTTGTTCTCTAAGCTTTCTATGAGGCTTGCATCATCCCTCAAAAATTCTGGGGATACTGTTCATAGACTGTATTTTAAGAGAATAATTATTTAAATATATGTTTTAAGCATATCATTTTCCTTTTATAATACAAGTAAAGCTGATGGATATTAATATTCATAGGATATAGTTAGAAAAATGAAAATAATTAGGGCTCCAGAGTTTTACCCTAATAATTTGACTCTTTCCTTAACCTGGATGTTTTAATTAAAATCTACTATTTTATCTTTAATTTTCTTTAATTTCTTTAACTTTAATAAATAGTATATACATGTTGAAAAATGTGTAGTGATTTGGATAACTATTAAACTGCACTGTTTAATACATTTGAAATATAGGAATAACCTTTACATGCTATAGTACTTCTCTGAACTCATTTATTTAAACCATTAAGAGACACAAGATTTTACTAGTCTGTGTAAGGAAAATAAGAAATCAATACAATAAATTCATATTATCATACTACTTTATTTTTTTTTTAATGTGGGCCATTTTTGAACTGTTTATTGAATTTGTTACAGTATTGCTTCTACTTGATGTTTTGGTTTTTTGACCATGTGGCATGTGAGATTTTCACTCCCTGACCAGAGATTGAACCCTCGCCCCCACATTGGAAGGCAAAGTCTTAACCACTGGACCTCTTAACCACTGGACCGCCAGGGAAGTCCTAAGACACATTATTCTTAATCAAAGCTCTAATATTGATTTAATTATTTCTTTTAATTGTAAAGACAGAGCTTCCTCCTGATAAAATGATACATCTTTCCACAAATTCTTATACAATTATTTTTTCTGTTTGTCTCTCCTAAAGACAATTCCAAAATATTGTTTAGAATGGTAACTTTAAACAGAAGGATGAGACTAGCTTTCAAATGCTTTCTAAGTCTTAATGCCAAGTCTTTGAAATTAACTTTTTTTATAGTTTTTATTAAATTGGTGATTTTTTAAAAATTCCTGAATTAGGTTCATTAATGTCATCAAACTAGCTTATGATTTTGGTGGCTGTAAAAATGAGGCAAACAAAAAGCTTAGTCTTGAAATCTATTAAAAGTGTGTACTAATATAAAATTTTCTGCTTAAGCAACTCACAAGGAAAAAATTCAGAAAAAAGAAAAACCAGAAACAAAGACAGTGGCAAAAGGTAAGTTATACTTTCTGTTTTAAAAGCAATATATTTTGGGTAGCAGCTGGATGATTGTAAGCATTTAGCATTTCCTTCACAAAAAAATTTAATTTGACCTTACATTTGAAATTTAATATCTAAAAGAATAATAAAAGTGAATACTTAAAATAACAGAGCATTTCCAAACATGAGAAGAGATTGGAGAGCTTTCCTGTATGTGGCAGGCAGATGGCCCCATGGCCTTCACCCCATGGTGTCATGCCCCTGGCTGTGTTACATTATATGGCAAAAAGCAGTCTGCAAAAATAGTTAAAGATAGATCTACAATATGGAGGTTTTCCTGAATTATCCAGATGGGCTCAGTGTAATCCCCGTGAACCTTCAGAAACATAGAGAAGTGACAGAAAAGAAAGATTTTGAAGTGTGAAAAAGGACTCGGCCCCATTACTGGCTTGAAAATTGAGGGAAACACATGTAAAGTGTAAGAAGGGAATGAATCCTGCCAACATGTTGAAGTGTGGAAGCCAGCCCTTCTTCAGAGCATGTAGCAATGCAGCCCAGTTGACAAGCTGATTTTAGCATTGTGGACCCTAAGCAGAAAACCTGTTTGAGTGACATTGTAACAAGACTTTTGAACTATGGAAACCAGGAGATAATAGATCCTGGTTGTTGGGTTAAGTCGCTAAATTTGCAGTAGTTGCTAGAACAATGGCAAAATAGTACAAACATATCTGATTTACAGTTTAATCAATATTACACCTTAATTTTAATTTTAGGACACTAAAATTAAGGATTTCTTTTTTCAAGAAGGACAATGCATCATCTTGATCAATATTTTAAGCCAGTAAGGGCCTAAACTCTCTTGATAATATACCAAAGTAAAAAACAGAATATGAATGTAATGTTATAAACTTTGGAAGATTACAATAACTATTTTTTTTTCTAACTTTGTCAATTGTTTGTTTGATGTTAGAAAAACATAGATTCTGTATATTCAATCTTATCTACTAAATTATAGAAAGAAAGAAAGTGAAGTCACTCAGTCGTGTCTGACTCTGCGACCCCATGGACTGTAGCCTACCAGGCTCCTCCGTCCATGGAATTTTCCAGGCAAGAGTACTGGAGTGGGTTGCCATTTCCTTCTCCAGGGGATCCTCCCAACCCAGGGATCAAACCTGGGTCTCCCACATTGCAGGCAGACGCTTTACCATCTGAGCCACCAGGGAAGTCCACTAAATTATAGATTATCTACAAAACATAGTTTCTAAATATTCAGTCCTATCTACTAAATTCAATTTTCTTTCTCATATTTTATTTATATATATGTTAAAGTATAGTTGGTTTACAATATTGTGTTAGTTTCAGATACATACCAAAGCAATTTGGGTATGTGTATATGAATACTTTTCAAATTCTTTTCCATCATAGGTTATTATAAGATACTGAATATAGTTTCCTGTGCTATACTGTAAATCCTTGTTGATTATCTAGTTTTTACATAGGGGTATATATCCATTAAACCCATACTCCTAATTTATCCCACCCTACCTTCTCCTTTAGAAACCATAGGGTTGTTTTCTGTGTCTGTGATTCTGTTCTGTTTTGTAAATGAGTTCATTTGTATTATTTTTTAGATTCTTTATATAAATGATATCATATATGTGTCTTTTTATAATTTTATTTTTAATACATTTGTATTTGTATTGAAGTATAATCGATTGACAATGTTAAATTGATTTACAATATATTATAATTTACAATATTATATTGTATTCAGGTATACAACGTAATGATTCAGAATTTTAATAGGTTATATTCCATTTAAAGTTTTGATAAAATATTGACTGTATTCCCCTGTTGTACTATATAGCCATGTAGCTTATTTACTTCATATTTACCTAGTCAGCTCTTAATTTCTTCTGGTATGTTTTTCATTTCAGTTATTGTATTCTTTAGTTCTGTCTGTTTCTTTTTTATATTTTGTAGTTCCTTGTTCAAATTATCATGATGTTCATCTATTCTTTTCATTAATTCAATTAGCATTCTTATTACTAGTGCCTTGAACTCTTTATCTGGTACCATTTATCTCTGATTCATGTTGTTTTTTCAGAGTTTTTATTTTTTATTTTTTGTTCTTTCACTTAAATTCCTCTGTCTTCTCAGTTTTCTTAGCTATCTGTATGAAATTATGTGATGCGGTGACCCATCCCAGTCTGGAGGGCTGTCCTTGTGTGGAGTGCCTCTGTGGTCTGCGGGTGCCGAGTGGCTTTGGTGGGAGGGGTGGATCTGATGTGAGCATGGGGGTCACTCTCCCATGGTGTTCCGGCTGCTCTCACCATGGTAGGATGTGGGGTTGGACATGGAGGGTCTAGGGCCAAAGCCAGGCACGAGCATGGGCTTCTTCTCTATTCTGAGGCTCACACCTCCTGTTGAGGACTGGATCCGGTCCCCAGTTGCTGCAGGAGAAGCCCTGATCATTGAAACGGAGCCGGTTCTGTTCCCGCTGAGTGTGTGCTCTCCCGACTCCGGGCATTGGCACCTCCAGTGCAGCGCAGAGCCGTGTTAGAGCCAGAGGAGCTGGAGCGTGTGGTTCAGGGTGCAGGCTGGGGTGGTCCCAGCACCAGCCGAGTTCTGGTCCGCTTCCTGTCTGCTGTAAGCACAGGAATGACGGCTCTCGCCCCATTCAGATGAGCCAGCCCTGTCCTTCACAACCACGTGTTCTCAGCTGGGGCCGCCTTTGCCCTAGGGTGGAGCCGCACCTCAGAGCAAGCGGCTGCAGGGGTGTTCTGCTCAGGCTGGGGCACGAGCTGGGCGGTCACTGGAAACTGTCTAGAATCGCAGGCAGTTCAATTTTTTTCCTCTGCCTTGTTTCAGGAAAAAGTGAGCATGTGTGTGCTCTTCCCCAGCATATTCTATTTCCTACAGCCCTGCTGTCAGTCCCACTGCTTTTCAGATCAGCTGAGGGGACTCATACTCCTGATGCTGGACCCAGGACTGGGGTGGCCTGTATGTCTTTCAAACTGCTCACTCCCCAGAAGGGAATCTCCAAGTCTGTGTAATCCTGTTCCTCTCCTGTGTCCTCTCGTAAAGATGCAGGTCCAACCTAATTGCTTCTCTTCCCTCCCTACCTGGTTTTGTGTGTATTTTTTTCAGTTTTGTTTATAAAAAGAGTCTTTTTGCCAGTCTTCAGTTTGTTTTCAGTGAGCATTGCTCCACATATAAATGTATTTTTGATGTGTTCATGGGGGCAGGTGAGCTCTGTGTCCTCCTACTTAGCCATTTTATCTTCATATCTGTCCTTGTATTTTAAAATATAGGTCTTATGTGATTAATACATTTCAGAAATTTTAATCTAGTATCTTCAAGAGACTAAACATGTATGTAGATAAAAATTGGAATCTATTTTCAAAATTGAATGTTTATCTACAAAATGTAAAATAACTAGATATTTGAGGAAGATGTATTTTTTACTAAATTTTTCCATGAGAGAACCAAACATCATTTTTTGAAGATAACATGGATGAATTGAAACTTTAAGATAGTAAGGATGTTAGAGATTATCCCAATTAATTACCTAACTTAACAGATGAAGAAATTTACCTCTGGGAAGAGAAAACAATTTGGCCAGATTGAAAACTAGTATGTAATTGAACTAAGATAAAACCCCATGTGAACTGAATATAGATCAAGTATTCTTTCCAAAGCTAATTAAATAAAGTTCTTCAGCATCAATTATTTCTTCAACAAATATTTATTTAGTACTGTACTAATTGTTTCTTGGTGTATAAAAATCATCACACAGAGAGTCTGGACATGGCTTAGCTCAGTCTTTTGACTTACAGTGTCTCACAAGACTGTGATCAGTGTGTTAGACAGGGCTGTGGTCCCATCTGAAGGCTCAGCTGGGGAAGAATTATTTCCAAGTTCATTTAAATGACTGTTGGCAAGATTCAGTTCCTCAAGGCCTATTGAATTGAGAGAGTCTCAGTTTTTGGAGGGGTGGCTATTGGCAGGAGCCATCCTCAGTTCTTGCCACATGAGTCTCACCAGTATTGCTGGAGTCATCAAATTCAGCAAGAGAAAGAGTCAGCTAGTAAGACAGAAATAGCAATCTTATGTAGACCAACCATGGAAACGACATAATATTGGTTAGCATCAAATTCCTTGGCCAGTCCATATTCAAAGGATGAAGATTGTACAAGTAAGCAAGTAGGAGCCTTTGGGAGCCATGGTAAGTCAACTTGGCCTACCAAAAACCCAAAATAATAAGAATATAAGAAACTGAGAGAAAGTTAAAAGTTGGCATTTCCTTAATGAGTGAGACTTGATATAGGTTATTTCCTAACTCCAAAAAGGTATAGTTTGTTAGTATGTTTATTGCATAGTATGATTTCCCTTCTTTGATTAAGATATTTTGATTCTGGTACAGATTGCTAATGGATATTCCAAAATTGGATCAAATATGCTGATGTCATTCTTTTGATTAGGCTATTTTGTTTTCCATTTGACAAAAGTCATAAATTAAATGTCTTCCTAAATTGAGCTGGGTGATTTGAACATGACAATACTTTTTGCTTCATTGTTCATTAATAAACTCCTAAATGCAGTTGTCAGTTAAATTATCTTTGAGAATGATCAGGAAAAGTATTTTGGCACAAAATTTAACAATAACTATCTAATTTGATAAAAATAAATATATATTGGGTGTTGCTTTACTTTTATGGCATTTTCCACATTATATTCACATCATTGTTGCATTCTCATCCATTTTTTATTTTTAATGTGAGGAAACATTACCTGTTTCAAACATGAAGATCAATGAAAATGTCTAAAATAGAGAAAATTTTGTTATTTTTATACTTTAGAAACCACTGATAAATGAATTTGCTTTAGGTGTAGTCTTATGTTTAAGAAAATGACCTGTGTTCATTTGTAAATTATAATGGCACTAAAAGTAAATCTTAATTCCATGTGTCTAATTTCATAGCACAAAGCTAAGGTTAAATCAGTTGCTACCTACAAGAAGTGATCAGGTGTCATTTAAGGTAACCACAATAATAATTTCACACATATGAAAGTACAAACAAAAAACTAGTTGGCAGATTTTCCAGGTTGTGGTCAAGTCCATTTCTAAACACATATTTACATATGTAACCCATATGTCACTATGTTGTATACATGATCTGAAGATAATTTACTGTTTTCTAAAACAAAATTGTTCATTTATAACATTTATTTTTCATTTGCTCTGAAAAAAGTACTGTGCTAGACATTATGTTGCTTCAAGATGAATAGTATATATATAATTCCGATTCTCAAATTTCTCTTAGTCTGGTAGGGAAGACAGATATGTAAAAGCTATCTGTAATATAAGATAAATAGTAGGGTATAGCATGTGTGTTTAAATAAAAGTTGAGACAAATCTAAGCTCGGGTGAATAAATGATTAATTCCAAAGGCAGAGTCACTTGTTGCATATGAATTGAGCACAAAGGGATTTATATATGTGTAAGGCAATTGGCTTTGAACCCAGGCCATGATAGGCTCTCTGAAAGTGTTTGTTAGGTGATCATAGGTGAATTATATGACTTACAGGTGCTGTTGGCCCTCTCAAAGGAACTTCTTCTCCAGGTAGAAACTAATAAATATTTTCGTGTGGGGTCCTGAAACAATGTTGACTTAAAGTCATCTGGACAGAGGTGTTGGTTTCAGTCACAGCAATGTATGTGTCTGCTATAGGAAGCAGCAGAAAGCAGTAAAGGAGGCTTAGAAGTTTAAAGGGAATAGAAGAAAGTCCCCAGTTGATTGTAGTCACAAAAGCCACAAAGATATTGGAAGTTTGTGAAGTAATTGGGTGATTCTTCTATTAGAGTTTTATGGTCAGTAGCTTTGGGAAATAGGAGAAGGCAATGGCACCCCACTCCAGTACTCTTGCCTGGAAAATCCCATGGACGGAGGAGCCTAGTGGGCTGCAGTCCATGGGGTCGCTAAGAGTCGGACACGACTGAGCGACTTCACTTTCTCTTTTCACTTTCATGCATTAGAGAAGTAAATGGCAGCCCACTCCAGTGTTCTTGCCTGGAGAATCCCAGGGACGGGGGAGCCTGGTGGGCTGCCGTCTATGGGGTCGCACAGAGTCAGACACGACTGCTGCAGCAGCAGCAGCAGAGGCAGCAGCTTTGGGAAACAGTGGATAGCATAATCGACCTCCTTGAAGACTCTTAATACATGTTAGCTTTGAGAAATTCCATAGAAAACAAAGCAGTTTAGCTTAATGTTTCCTAATTTATTTGATCATAGAAGTATCCCTCTACCCCTAACCACAACATCAATATCTCCCTGCAAAGTTCTGAGGAAACTTTGGGAGGTGGTAGCCCATTCAATTAAATGTAGAACCGCAGATTATTTTGGTTTCATGAGCATTATCATGTTTATTCTTCTCCTTGCAGGACTTCATAATATTATCTTGTCTTAGTCTCAAATTATTGCTTACTGTACAAAGTCAAGAAACTTTATTATAATATTTTCATCAAATTCTTCAAAATGAATGACAGTAAAGTCTACTTATTACATAGGCAAATGACAGAGTCCAGCACTATAGTAGACTTACCATGAAGTCAAGGATTATGTGTGATCCTAAAGAGTAAATAATGTCCTATATTATAAACAGCATCTATTATATAAGCAGCATCTGTTATAAACACTTTACACAAATGTACTATACTATTGTTGCTTTTTTAAAAAAATTGAAAGATTCACAGACTCATTTGTTCACATTTCCAGTCGTCTTCCTCCAAATACATGTACTAATATAAAATTAAGAATATGAATATATATAATATAAATCAAAATTCATATATATTGTAATTTATAGTCATTTCTGTTTACTAGGAGAACCTGCCTGCCAATGCAGGAGACATGAGACATGTTTGTTTGATCACTGGGTTGAGATGATCCCTGGAGGAAGAAATGGCAACCCACTCCAGTATTCTTGCCTGGAATATCCCATGGGCAGAGGAGCCTGGTGGGCTACAGTCCATAGCCTAGCACAGAGTCGGACACAACTGAAGTGACTTAACCCACACACAAAGGCTTTAAAAGACAATTGAATTATTTTTGACACAGGATAAGCAGGAGCTGACATCTTAATTTCTGCTCTTTTTCCATTACTTTAAAGTCAAACCATTAAAGACTGAATGTCTCTTGAGTTATCTTTTAATGGATTTTATTCTTTTGTTTCTAATATTCATTACCAGTACAAATCATTTTACATTTACATTCACAATAGTTATCTTTAAAAACTATTGTGTTGAAAATTTAGTTTCTTGAATGACTTTGAAGATATTTCATTTGTAGAACAAAATGATCATATCCATTTAAAAGGTCTCTTTCATTGGGCTTTTTGGTACAGACATGGGTTTTCACTAAGCATGTCTATATATACCTGCCCTGCAGAATCCAAATGCCTCCTTTTTTATATACTCAGTTCCTGACCACCTAAAAAATAATGTTTTTGTGTACAAATTAAGTAAATGTCCAACTTTCAAGTTAACATTTTTTTAGAACTCTAACATGCCACTTCAATAAGCTGTATAAAAGTCAAGTAATATTCACAATTTATTCAGTGACACAGTTTTTTAATTTGTTTTTCTTTTCTTCTTCTTTTATAATTGTTCTTAATAACTAATGAAAGATAAAATGCTGCATTGGTTTAAAAACATGTATATATATATTTTTATTTATATAATTAAACTTTTATTTAACTCCATACAGAAGAGAAGAAAGCTAAGACTAGAGAAAAGACTGAAGAAAAGATTAGAAAGGAAATGAAAAGTGTGAAACAGGAGAAGGTGAAGCAAACAGCTACGAAAGTAAAAGAAGTACAGAAAACATCACCCAAACCTAAGAAGGATGAGAAAGATGCTGCGGCTGTGTCCAGGCATGAACAGAAAGGTAAACATTCAGAGGAGGCGGCCAGAGGTTCTAAGAGAGTGTTGGGCAAGAAACAGATGCAGTGAAATTAAAAACTGAAAAAGATGAAGATCAGACTTCAGAAAGGAGTGAAAAATGTGTATAAGTGAATATGCATGAAAGGAAATACAATAATTGGGGAATTAAAATTTATCTATAGAAATGCTAAACTGTGTTCACATATCTAAAGATGCGTGTTGAAGCATTTTTAAAAGAGAATTTGTGTTAGTATCTGAAATTATTTAAAGGAAACATACTCTTTGTCCTCTGTGTACTCTTTGAAGAACAACCATCCAGGAAAATGACAGCAAATTTATTAAAAGGTATATCTTCAAATCATATAAATAAGTATCAGAAAAAGTATCCATACATCTCTGTAGCTCTGCAAGGGCACATAATTCAGAAGATACATTGAATTATTAAATCCATTTTGTCCAGTGACTAAATTTATGACCTTAGAAAGCTTTGTATCTTACATGTAGTGCTGCTTTTCAGTAAGACTGATGTCAAACTTACATCCAGACTTCACAGAAACAGAGCAATTAAGTGGAGGTAGAATGTAAACTTGACATTCTTTAAAGAAAGGTGTTTGTAAACATAGAAGGGTGGAGTTTTAAGAGGTTCCCTGAGGACCTTATCTCAAACATCTCCAGCCCTTGGTGACTGTTTCCTTGCCTGAATCCACTCCTGGTTGAAAGTTGGTACAGTTTTCAGCTTCCCCACACAGATTGTGGGATCTTCTCTGTGCAGACTATTCCTATCAATGTTTTTTAAACATTAAAATGTTTTCCTTATTCTGAAGTTTCAATAATTTTAGTTGAGGGCTAAAGTTAAGGCTTGTTTCTATAAGATTTGCATTTAAAAAGTTAAACATGTCGTTACTGAGTAAGCTATTTGGACTATGAAACTGAAAATAAATTTTCCTACTATAAGGTACAAGATATGGAATTTGAGAACCATGCTCTTTTTGTTTTAGATTCTACATAAAGATGAAATTATATTGTATTTGTCTTTGTAATCCACTCTCATATTTTACCTTTGAATCACTTTTTTCCCTGAATGCAGAAGTAATATTTGGATATGTTTGTTTATATGAAGGAAAAGGTATATTTTTTCAAAGTACATTTTGAAAGGGAAAAAAAAGAAAGGAAAAGTTTGTGTGTTTTTTTGTAACCCACCAATTTTTATAATTAAGTAATTTTATTTCAAAGTAATATTTAAAGAGGCTTCCCTGATAGCTCAATTGATAAAGAATCTGCCTGCAATGCAGGAGACCCCAGTTCAATTCCTGGGTTAGGAAGATTCTCTGGAGAAGGGATAGGTTACCCACTCCAGTATTCTTAGGCTTCCCTTGCAGCTCAGCTATTAAAGAATCCACCTATAATGCAGGAGACATGAGCGAAATTAAATCTTTGAAGCCCAAAAACCTTTCTTCAATTTTAAAGATGATTATATTGCCTTGAATCAATTGAAAAATTAATTATCATCTCTAGCAAAGCTGTATGTTTTTTATGCAATATTTTGGGTAGGAAAAATGTAGTAAATAAAGAAAAAATATTTTGAATGGACTATTTTATTGTGCTAGACAGGAAAATTAATCTTCTGATTCACTGACATACTTATTTAAAATTATTATAAAGATCCTAAAATACTTTGCATTTTAGATTGTCTTTTCAAAAAGAAAACAATCACATACAAAAAGAAAAGAATCACATGAAACCAGATTAAATGTACCAAGCATATTTTTATTTTTTGCCCATAAATACAGCATGTAAAAATTCATTCCATTTATATATGGGAGTACCAAAATACTCATCTAGCAACTAAGAATATGAATTCACTTTTCAATGTTCATTTTTAGTACCTTAGTTATTTGGGGTACATATTTTATTGATAGGGACTCATCACTAAAATATTTCCAAATGATATCTATTTTCTGGGTCACATATATTGTATTTTATTCCTATCAGTAACCAGAATTATTAAAGATAACATTATATTACCTTTCCATTTTCAATTTACTAATTTCATTTTCACATCACAGAGCTATTTATCTATTAAAAGGATGTTCAACTATCACTTAAGAGTTGGAAATAAAAGCACAAATGTGATTTTATCAGCTAAACAAATGCCTTTACTAAATTCAGGCTCTATTTTGAGAAGAGCTGCCATCTCAATTAGATAAATGTATTATTAGGTAAATAATGGAAACTTTACCTCTAATAGCTTATCAGATATATAAATGTATCATTTAAGAAATTAAGTTATGATTTCAGAGCATTTGTTTTTAAAATAATTGCATTATAGTTTTAACTCAACCATGATAAAGACATAGTGCTTTCTAAATTATCTACTTGTGAGGTGGCTTTGATTTTGAGACTTGTATTGATTTTGATTTAGCAAAATAGTTATTTCTCCTTTAGGTAAAGGAGTATTTATTTGCTTAGCTTGAATTAGACCTAATGAATTTGCTTTATTCTTGCATATAGATCTCTAATAGTGCTTTTTAAATAAATAGGCTCTATAGGTCTTTTATTCACTGGACACAGATTTTTATGTGTAGCAAATTATTTAATTATATAGTATACATGCATATATATTCATACATGGTTATTTTTAAAACTGTATATATAAGCACTATATTTTTCTAAAGCATCAGGAATAAGATTTATATATATATATGTACATGCCTATTCTAAATCTAAAACACACTCTTATGTGCTACATAATCTGTTTTTTATGGACCAATCTGTTCTGTTTAGAGTAGGATAAGAAGGGTCCGCGTGATCAAGCATTGTTCTCTGATTTTCTCACAGGCTATGGCAAATTTGTGGGGAAGGAAAAATCAAATCTCCCCACCGCTATGCTCTCTCTTTCTTTTCTTCCTTTTTCTTACTTTTTTAAACAACTATTCACGGCAGGCAGAGAAACTGTAGCTAATGTGAATCTGCCGTAGAGCGCCAGGCCACATATGCCCCACTCTCATTAGAGGTTTTCTAAAATCTCTTTTCTGTTAACATTCTGCACCCTGAATGCATTTTCTCTCAGCTGCCACTCCACAGGGAACAACCAAGAAGGCAGCAGCTGAATGACATCTATCACGCTCCCTGAGGATCGGAAAGGGGAGAGATGGACAGCATGTGGCATTCCTAGAAAGATGTTCATTTGGAGAAAAAAAAAATACTAAGAAGTGATGAGGAGATATAAAATTACCTTATGTGAATCACTGTCACATAGCAATGAAAGAATGGTAGAACAGTTCAGATTTTCTTTAGGAAAAAATGACCTGTTTTAACATTTGAGTTGGATTTAAAGAAGCATTTCTGTAAAATGAAGTTTCCAAATTCAGGATGGCCTGGTTTTGCTTTATCCTTAGACAGGTGAAGCAAACACACTGGGGACTGCCCAACATATTCCTGTCTAGAATTCTCACACGCTGTGTAGGTCAACACACAGGACAGGTGGAAAGGAGCATCTTAATTTAAAATATTTAAAATGTCTTAACTTTGGGAATTCCCTGGTGGTTCAGTGACTAGGACTTCATGCTTCCATTGCAGGGAGCACAGGCTCTTTTCCTAGTGGGAGCACTAAAACCCTGCATGCCACAAAGTGTGGCCGAAAAAATTCTCAACTTTAAATATTGTAAAAATACTTTCATCTTCTTGATATGCTGGTGCCGTTAAAATGCAACATCACAGCATCATTTAAGTATAATAGAATCCTCCTATGTGGTATAACCAAAATAATTTTCTAGATTAAAAAAATTAACCTTCTTGAATTCATAAGAGATTTTCTTTTTCAAATTGGAAGCTTGTAGGACTACTGGTGCATTAATTAAAGAAATGACTTTTGGATCCAGAAAATAGTGGCATAAGAAATACAAACTTTTTACATAGGTAATAATATGATATATAGCTTCATTACACTGTCAGCATTCAGTTAAAGAAGACTTTCTGAAGCATGAAGATTTTAGTTAATTCAATAAACTAGTCTACCTGTTACGTATACAAAACAATCTATCACAGTTTGGGGCCGAGCGACATATTTCATTTGCGGGGGGGGGGGGGGGGGTGTCCAAACCCTTCAAATTGCAAGAAGTCCATGCATTCTAAACTTCCAGGATACATACTTTTTCCATTGTTGTTGCTGAGGGCTTTAGAGACACTAGAAACGATTGTCAAAAAAGAAATTTTGAGTGATTTTAGATTAGTTATTCCAAAAGTGGTGGTCTAATCTGATTCCTGTGGGATATTGGAATGCATAACCCTAGGGTCCAGACCCCATCGAATTGTAGGGTTTTTGTTTTTTTGGGTTTTTTTCCTTGGCCTGACTGTGCCAGGAAATCTGCATTTTAACAAAGTCCTCATCTTTTTGTACTTAAATTACCCTTTGAGAACCACTTCTTGAGATGTAGAAAGGACACATCTAAAATGATCAGTCATTAGCGACTGAAAGAGGAAAGCCTGCCAATGTTAGGAAATCCTCACTTCTCAAACTCAAACTTGCAATTTAAGGGAAATGTACTTTTCATCTTAGAGTCAAATGGCTCACTCTACAATTTCACTAAGGAAAAGGGTTATACCCAGAAAAAGGAAAATACCCTCTACCTTAATCTTCTCTGCTGTATCATAGGATTACCTGGTCCTGGGATGAGAATCCCCTGTTATTACTGTTAGTACATCCATAAACAAATAGATTCTTGGACTGATCTGAGAGCTAGCTCCTTCCCACTACCCACCTCACTGGTGATTGTTGATGGATTTCAACAGTCAAAATCCATGCAAATTTTGGAAACTTTATGAGTTTTGGCCTACCAATTTAGGTACTAATGGAAAGAATTATGCTTTTGCATCTTCTGCAATAGGTGCATTTATTTTTTTCAAATACCTAGCAGAGTTTCATAATAAAATGGATTACTCTAAAAATACTGTAAAACTCTAAAAACAATGAGTTTTACAAAAATCCTTTTGTGGGGTATTTATATAGTAATGTTTCATTATTTCATAGGTCTGATTATATCAATACATAATTTAAAGCTCCTAAGGGTATGTCATGTTGTATAAATTTAATAAACTCTCTTGATACTAAAGCTGCCTTTGGATTTATTGACTTAGTAAGATGCCTATTTAAAAACATTAAAATGTAAATTATTTTGAACAAGATTCATTTAATAATCTGCAAGCTTTAAAGAAGATACAGTAAGGCTTAGGCAGTGATTTATCAACGGAAATTTGGATTGGAATGACTTCAGCATAACCTAAAGTTATGTGAAAATTTAAAGTTGGGTGGAATGTCTTTAATTTAGAAGGAAACAAAAAAGAACTTCTGAAATTCTTTTTGATGAAGTCTGCCCTAAAAGCTCAAATCTGTGCTTTTCTTGACTTTTCCCAGGGACCATAGACTGATCAAGATTATAAGATGATCCTCTAGTAAAGATTACCCAATCAGTTACCTTAAGAATGGTGCTATTTGATGCTGTTAAGTTTGTTTTTCTGAATTTACTCTTCTATTTGAAGAGAATCTCTATGTAGAAGACCTGACAGGTTGCAAAGGGGTTAACTCTCATGCTTCCTTTTCAAGAAACATTCTGCAGCTTCATTTAGACAATCAGGTGAAGGGTTGGGAATTAGTATTTGATAAAACAGTCCAAGTTTCTTGTGAAACTTCTGTTTATTTGGGAGTATATATGCAAACAATGAGAAAAATTGCTTAAATATGATGACATAATAAATTTGATGAAAGAGGTTTTGATTTGTAAAAACAACCACTATAATATCACTATGAACGAGTCTGTTTCAATTTTTAAAGGTATTTTTTTGTATGGAATAAATGAAAACATGTTTATTATTTCTTTGTGTTCATATGTGTGCAAATTATTCCTTCACATAAAATATTGTAGTAACTAAAATAGAATTATACTACTTTGTTTTGTTAAGGCATTTCTCTCTAGAAAAAAAGAAAGGTATTGATGACATTTTTCATTGTTTTTTTTTTTCTTTCTACTTTTGTCAGATCAGTATGCATTCTGTCGATATATGATTGACATATTTGTCCATGGGGACTTAAAACCAGGTATTCCAAATAATCTTTGTGTTTGTCTGTTTTAACAGTCTTTGCTTTCAAGATTGTTTGTTTTATATGTACTAAACTGTTATTTTAATTTTTTTAAAAAAACTGCATAATGCATGTGTAGATTTAGAGTAAACCAATAAAAACCAGAAGTAATAACTGGCATTAGGGCCTTTAATTTTACTTGCTATGACTGCATGGCCTATTGCAAATGAAGTCAGTTTAAAGCAAAAAAAAAAGTGCTAATATCTTTATGTACAAAAAATGCTAATATCTTTAATAATATCTTCAAGTGAAGGGTTGAATCATCTTAGTCTCGGTAAACTTAGAATAAAAGACCTGTGACAATGAAAGCATTCTTTTTTTTAAAGAAGTGAACAGAATACATATTAAAATCCATCATATTTCAAATATTGAATCTTTTTTTCAAACCTTTTTGATTTTCTCACTTGCAAATGACCTTGGTTAACCACTCCAGAGAACTACTATTGATGGAGACAGTCAACCTTGTTAACAGTCAGCAAATGGGGAAGTCTTTTTACCTAAAGGAATGTATCTATCATCTCTCCTGTCTTTAAATGTTGCCCAGAGTATACAAAGGAACTCTTTGTTGTTGTTGGTTAGTCGCTCTGTTGTGTCTGACTCTTTTGCGACCTTGTAGACTATAGCCTGCCAGGCTCCTCTGTCCATATTTTCCACATTAAGAATACTGGGGTGGGTTGCCATTTCTTTATCCAAGGGATCTTCCTGACCCACGGATCGAGCCCACATCTTCTACACTGCAGATGGATTCTTCATCACTGAGCCACCAGGGAAGCCCCATAGCAAATCCTACAATGGTATTAAAGTATTAGTCACTCAGTCCTGTCAGAATCTTTGCTACCTCATGGACTATAGGCCACCAGGCTCCTCTATGCATGGGATTCTCCAGGCAAGAATACTGGAGTAGGTAGCTATTCTCTTCTCCAGGGGATCTTCCCAGTCCAGGAATTGAACCCCCAGTTCCTGCATTGGCAGGCGGATTCTTTACCACTGAGCCACCTGGGAAGCCCCAAGGGATTCTTTACTAACATCTTAATTAATAATTAGTAACTTAATTGGTTGTACTCTGTCTTTTCAGATTTAAAAACTGACAGTACTATGTTCATGTTTGGGGAAACATTTCTAGGAAGATGGCATTGTTAAGGAAGGAACTAATTTACATTAGACTAATTGAGGCTGATTGTTTAAAGCAAACTGCATTTTGTTTTCTTCACTATTTTTATAGAAATCTTTCTAAAATGTACAATTATAATTCATGCATATAAGGACAAACAGGCATGTTATATCTGAAATATAAATATTTGAAACATCTAGGTCCTTGAAAATTAGAAGATCATGAGAACTTAAGCCCTCAGGAAAACTTAGTAAATTTTAGTACCTTATTCAAGTAAATTTCCACTTCCTTTTCTATTTTCTTATCCTTTTTTAACTTTCTTATTGGATTAGAAACTGGAATAAGGAGAAAAATACTGAAAAATACAATTACTCATTTTGTAAAAATGAGTAGTGTTAACATATGTGATAGTATCGTAATAAAATTAAATGGAAACATTGAGGAAGGTAGTTTAATATAGTGAAAAGAGAGAGCTTTTGGACACAAGTAGAGATATCATTCTTGACTCCATTCCTTTTTAGCACTGGACCTTCAGCAAATCATTGAACTTCATTTGATCTTCAGGGCTCATACATTTAAAATTGGGATTATGTAACAAACTTACAAAGTTGCTGATAGAACATCTAATAGATGCACAACAAAGTACTTTTTTCTGTAATACATTTATTTCAACCCAGCCTGTCTGGGCAAGCATTCCACTTAAAGGGAACGTTTCAACATTGACAAGTCTCTGTCTCTATACACCATTAACTCAATCTTTAAGTAGCAGACTGTTGCCCATTTTATTCAGCTGTGATAGTTTAAGAAACTTTTACTCTACTCTACTTTGCTTTTTTAAGAGACCGAATCTTGAAGATATCAGTTAGCTATTTACTTACACACAAAATGAATCTACACTGTTGATGAGTGTGAGTTTTTAAATACCATCATCTGAAGAAAATGTGTTCTTTATTCCATTTAAATTATTCGTAGGAGCTACTAATTGATTATAAAATACAATTTCTAAGAAGATCACAAGAAGCAGATAACTGTGGGGTATCCAGTCAGTGACAGATGTTAACAATTTTGTAATCACAATGCCATTTGTGTCTTTCTGAAAATTCAACAATGTGTTAAGATCAGAAGGAGCAGTTAAACCATCTCTTCATGAGTTAAGGAGAATTTTGTTGTTGTTGTTGGGGAGGAAGGAAACTTTCCTTTACCTTCCTAGGCTCTTCTAGCTGCTATAACAATTGAATTGACATGAGAGAGCTCAAAAGGAGAAAATCAAATTTAATTTCATAAACATAGGAAGCCTACATACACGAGAGGGTCAGAGACAGAAAGGCACAATGAAGTATATATTGCTATCTTGAACTAAGACATGAAATAGGCACCCAAGGCTCTGAAGGACAGGAGAGTAATTCACAAGACAGTATAAAAAAGAGTAGATATTGGGCAGTTCGATGTTTGCCCTGAGATACAGACGGGGACACCTAGATAAAATTCTGGTAATAACTTTTTTTTTCCCCTGTGAAAACCCCCCAGTTTAATTCCTTGTAGATAGTTACGGGAGGGGAAGTAATTTCTCTTGAGGTTGTAGGATCTCTGTTGTCCTTGCTCAAAATAATCCACAAGCCAGAGTGGTACATCTTGAGGAGGTCTGTTCTGAATCCCCAGGGTTCCCTTCTTTGGAACTTCCCCAGGAAGTTTCCCAGTTCAGAATTTGAGTTGCTAGATTGCTGTATCTCTCTGAACCAGTCTCTTAGTATTGAAAATAGGTCATCTCGGTTAAAGTATCCCTTTCCATGAGGCACAGGTGGGCTCCCAAAGTTAGGCTTATGGTGCAAGCAGTCAGATATTTAATAAGAGACATTTATATGGAAACAAAAGAAAAATAATGGTTAGTAATTGGAGTAGACTGCAGACCCAGTTTCTGAACTCCAACTCCAGTTGAGAAAGTTTCTAGATGCCCAACTTGAAGCATTTTAAGAGGGAGCAGGGACAGGCAGTGACAATCTGATAGATTTTTCAGGTTTGCAGTTTGAACGTAGCTAGTGATCTTTCTGATTGGCCCTAGCAATAGGCATGAGGATTATCTACATATGAGCTGTTATGGTGATTTCTCTGAAGTTTATATCAAGTTGTCCAACTTTAGTGTGCATGTCTTTGGAAAATGGGCAGTTTTTGTTCTCAATGATTTCAAGTCAAAAGAGTGGAAGAAAAGTTGGAAAACTTAGTTTGGAGAATTGTTGCCAAATATTTGGTGAAAACTGGAAGAATTCAGGAGGAGTCAAGTTTATAGTTATAGTCAAAAGACAATGGACAGTAGTAGAATCTAATACCCACAAAAGTATATTACTGAAACATAATTTTTCTCTGTAAAATCATTCTCATATCTATAAAATATAGTCAAATTAAGACTAATCTCTTTGCAAAATAAGTCATTTCAATAAATTTGGGCCAATTATGTATATAAGTACAGTAAGAACAGTGATCATATAGATCAATCATCATCTTACATTGTTTTTGTTGTTGTTTTTCTGACAAATTTAGTATAATAGTATAACAAATGTATAATATGGTACTTAATGCTGATAACTCTAAAGACATGTCTGTATTAATTAAATTACAAACTTAAACTTTTATTTACCAAAAATTATAGTAGCTCCTGTGAAACTGAAAAACATTTGAGTTAGTTTCTACTGTATCTTTGAAAACATGCTTAATTTGTATAGTTCTTGTTCATTTTAATTTTTATTTTTAATTAGAAAGTAATTGCATTACAACGTTGTGCTGATTTTTGCTATGCTTGTTTGTTTTTAAGCCAGTTAAATTGAACTCTTTTATAATTAATTTTAGTAATACCACTCAGAAGTAGAAAAATACCATGTCTATAATGTACATACATATAGATAGACATAAAAAAGAAACCTTATGATTTTCATTAAAAATTTTTTTTGAACAATAATTTTGGGCAAGGGTGCTTATATAGCAATTCATATTTTAAAAGCCCATTCTATTTTTTAAATAGTTGAGTATTAAGATTTGGAGATGGTCTAGATACAAGTTCCTACAGAGATTACAGGACTTTTGCAAGGGAGGTTAGGAGATCTATGAAAAGAAATGGGTGGAATGTGAACTTCCTCTAGAAGTGAATTTCCAATTTTGCAAAGATTTGTAAGACCAAAGGCTGATCAACCATCGAACTACATCATCCTCAATTTGCTTCTTTATGTCAGGGAGACTTCTACGTATGTCTTAAATAAAAATATTTATATGTTCTGCTCAGGCAGTTTTGTTGGCATGTCCAATTAATATTGCTTGAAGGGCAGATTCATGTGCTTTTTGTTTTACAAAACTAGTTAAAGGAAACATCTCCCAGTGAGATACAGTGTCCATCCCCATAATACAGTCAGAAGAAAGAGATACAATAATGGTATATAAAGCCTGTTCAGATTTATCGGTTCTCTTATAAACTTTTATCTTAATTCCATTAACTCTTATGTTACTAATTATAGCCTCCATTAGGATTTCATGAATAAATTTTAGTTTTACAGTATTGAGTAGGGGAAGTTTTCCCAGCCAGACATAATATCTATTCCCATAAAACATTCAGGTAAGTTGCCATTACTTCTTTACATAAAGCTTGTTTAAACATTCTCATTTTTATAATCTTATCAACTCTTACATTTCTATATTCTTTCAATCTAATTATAGCCTGAGTCATAGGCTGTACCAGTGGATATTGGTACCAGTTCATGGGGTTCCCATATCAAGGGTTTCCTGGAAACTTCTATTTTCTATCCCCAGACCATTTGAGTCATTTTTCTGCAGAAGGCGTTGGGCCCCCAGTGAGGGGTTAAGCCAAGGAATCCTGGTTCCTTTGTCAATCTTTAATTTGATTAACTGGCTGGTTGCCCCTAGTGATTGTTGATCAGATTTCTCACAGTAATCTCTGCCTTTCAGCTTTTCAAATTTCTCCAAACTGGGATAAACAGATGAACTTGTCTGGATTTCTTTAAATCCAGTTGCTGGATGAAAGGGGGGACATTCAGGCCCACCCAGCCTTTGGTAGCTATATGAAAACCTTTATAATAACCATATCAATGTCTGTTTAATTCATCCTGATGCTGGATGGCTTTATTAAAGGTTCAGGATATTGTTCTACCTGTCCAAAAATAATTTTGGACAAGGAATGCAAAGGAAAACACAGAGAGAGAGAGAGGCACAAAGAGAAACAAGAAAACTATTTATTAAAAAGCTAAAATATGCGCTCAGAAAAGGATGTGGGTGTGCTTCCAAGTGAAGAGTGCCCCTCAGGTCTTCTGATTACCCTTTTTATTTCATCTTAACCTTTGAATAGTCATGAGTTTTTTTGTATTAGGTGCAGAATATTCATTGATGGGGCTTCCCTGGTGGCACAGATGGTAAGGAATCCGCCTGCAGTGTGGGAAACCTAGGTTCAATCCCCAGGTTGGGAAGTTCCCCTGGATGAGGACATGGCAACCCACTCCAGTATTCTTGTCTGGAGAATCCCCATGGATAGAGGAGCCTGGCGGGCTACAGTCCATGGGGTCACAAAGCGTCAGACAGGACTGAGCAACTAAGCACAGCACACATTCATTGATGAGAAAGTGGAAGCCAGGTGATTGTCTCATTTACTTACATCAGTTTTGGTTCTTGTGCACTGGACTCCTGAAGCCAACACACACGCATGCTGAGAGCTATTTTCCCTTCAGTTTCCCCTTACCAGTTGAATACTACACCTGGAATGTTGTATGGTGGTCATATGAAGCCTGGACATGTTTATTGAGCACGCTCAGACATGCTCTGTGGGTTCCCTATTCAGACATCACAAAACTTAATCAGAGTCTGCTTTATGTTCTTGTTGCTGATGCCATTCCCCAGTGGCTTTGCCTTTTTGCCTAATGACTACACATAAGTGTTGCTAGAAGGTTGGTTCTTGTTTCATTGCAGAAAGAATTCAGAGATGAGACAGGGAGGTCAAGAAAGCAAAGTGAGGATTTATCTAAGGGATACTATACTCTTAAAGAGAGAAGTGGGAGGGGGGATAGGGATGGGGAATACATGTAAATTCATGGCTGATTCATGTCAATGTATGACAAAAACCACTATAATATTGTAAAGTAATTAGCCTCCAACTAATAAAAATAAATGAAAAATAAAAAAAGAGAGAGAACAGACAGTATAAGTTGAGCAGCTGCGCTGTTCACGAGATGTATGGTTTTCTGCCCTTTGGCCCATGTACCCCGTTCTCTGTTCGTACCTAGCTTTCTGCCTGCTCTAACATTCCCCCTTCAAGGAGTCTGGACCCTTGAAATCTTTTGAGGAGCAAAGGGTCAATAGTCCATCTTCTGTAACTGCTTCAAGCTGAGTGTGGGCACTGTCTCTACCTTTGGGTGCAGATCCCCTTGGTATCTGTCAGAAATAGGGGCGTTGGTGATGTTTACAGTGTTGGAGATGGAAAGTGGGGAACAGAAGGAGGCAGCAACCTTGTGCAGTGTATGTGAACAGTTCTCACCTTTAGGTAGGATAGGTTGAAATTCCTACATCATCATTTGAAATTGGAATTTTCTGAAGTCATGGGGTTTCTGAAGCACCTCAGGTTTCAATACAGCAGCTATTAATAGGGAGAAATGGGACTATATCTGAGTATAGTTATTAGTTATATTAAACATTTTATTGTTGTTCAGCCACTAAGCCACGTCCAACTCTTTGTGATCCCATGGACAACAGCACACCAGACTCACCTGTCCTCTGCTATTTCTCAGAGTTTGCTCAAATTTATGCCCATTGAGTTGATGATGCTATCTAACCATCTCATCTTCTGCCATCCATTCTCCTTTTGCCTTCAGTCTTATCCAGCATCAGGGTCTTTTCCAGTGAGTTGACTGCATCATGTGGCCAAAGTATTGGAGCTTCAGCTTCAGCATCAGTCCTTTCAATGAATATTAAGTGTTGATTTCCTTTAGGATTAACTGGTTTGATCACCTTGCTGTCCAAGGGACTCTCAAGAGTCTTCTCCAGCACCACAATCTAAAAGCATCAATTCTTTGGTTCTCACCCTACTTTATAATCCAATTCTCACATATATACATGAATACCGGAAAAACAATGGCTTTGACTATACAGACCTTTGTTTGCAAAGTGACATCTCTACTTTTTAATACAGTGTAGGTTTGTCATAGCTTTCCTTCCAAGGACTGGTTCCAGGCTTCCCTGTCCATCTAGTGAATCGACCCTAGCCAATATGGGGGTTAGCTACCCTCTCCCCCAACCATGGCAGTCCCACTGGCCCCAGCATCCTGGGGCCCCGTGTCCTTCCTGGAATCTGTGGTACCTAGGATGAGCAACTTTCCTGAGGGCTCCTCTACAGATTCTAAGTTCAATGATTAATCCTTCTGTTCCAGGGTATGTTCCCCTGGAATGGACATCCTTATCGTTCTAGGCCCTGTATAGTTAGGGAACCATCTTTTATCCAAAAGGGTGTTGAAAGTCTTGGTTGCTCAGTCCTGTCTGACTCTTTGAGACCCCATGGACTGTAACCCTCCAGGCTCCTCTCTCCATGGGATTTCCCAGGCAAGAATACGGCAGTGGGTTGCTACTTCCTTCTCCAGGGATCTTCCTGACCCAGGGCCTGCACCTCCTGTGTCTCCTGAATTGACAGGTGGATTCTACAGCGCCTGAGCCACAAGTTCCTAAAAATAGACACTGGCCATTAAGGGAGGTGGTGTAAAGCTTTCTCTTTTCCGTTCCTTTTTGTGGGCAGTGCCACTGGGCCTCAATTCCGCCCCCCACCCCCCGCCCAAGCTCTTTCCAGCAAGCTATGCCAGGTGGCCCAGGACGGGGTAGGGCAGCAGAAGGCACTGTATCTGTCCTTACAGTTACAGAGGTCCCGGGGGCCCTGTGAGGAGCCTCCCAGTCCATCGACCCTGAGGAGGCAAGCGCAGTGGGGGCATGGGTTAGCACTGGGGCTTGTATCCCCTGGGCACGGCCATCTCCCATCTCCGCTACCCATCCCTGCCCAGGCCACCTTACCCCGAAGGGCGGGATGGGGCGGGGGAGGGAGGGGTGGGGGGTGGGGGGTGGCAGGGAGGCTACGGGGACGGGCGGACCACCGCGAGGCGCGCTGTGGACGCACATGACGACTGCCTAGCCGCAGCCCCCCACGATGCGCCCCACTGCTCAGTGCACCGACCGGATACCTCCGCTGCTTGTGGCCCGAGGCAGCTCCCGAAGGGATGGCGGCAGGGCCTCTGGGCGGATTCTCTTACAGGGTAGGTAAGGCCTGGCTTTAGATTTCCACACAATTGAACAGAAGGACAGTTAATCAAATGGTGGATAAGGCAAACCCAGAGGGCAAGGCTCCTGTGGTTCCCGGCGCCAGATGCCAGTGAGACAGGCCGGAGAAACTTCCTGACGTGCCAGGCACAGGAAAAGCAAGACCTAGCGATGAGGCTGCAAAATGCCTGGAAGGTTTGTTTCTTTTTCGCCATTCCCAGCTGAGTAAGGCACAGAGGCAAGAATGGAGTGAGGCAAGGAGGCAGAGAAGATAGTCAGGCATGGGTGGACCAATAATAATAAGGGCAGTCGCGGGAAGGGGGCGGTTTTCTGGCTTTGTGTTTTACCTGTGTGCCAGAAACTCCGTGGAAATTGCCTTGAGGTCGGCGGACAGGCCTCTCTCTATTCACGACTGACACATCCTCTTGCGGCAGATTTCTCGCGGTGAGGGTCCTGTGGCTTCTGTGGCTCAGCGCAATACCGCTCTTGCCGCAGTAGGTCTGAAAATGCCGCCGACAGTAAGAAAGCGGAGAGAAAGATGGCGGAAATCAGGCAGCCCCTCTGGCGCTCAAGGGAGGCGGAAGCTTAACCAAATTCTGCGCCTGTTCTCACCAAAGATGTTCCCAGAAGGTAGGCTTTCTCTCATTACAGAAAGAATTCAGAGATGACAGGGAAGTCAAAAAAGCAAAGTGAGGATTTTTTTTGATAGAATGCTGTCAAAGGGAAAGCAGACAGTTATTAGGTGAGGAGCTGTCTTGAGCTTTGCCTAGCTGGTTATGTGGAGGGTAGAAATGAAGGGGCGGAATATTCACCAGGGAGGGAGGATTTTGTGGTCTTATTCCCAGATTTTCGTTCTAGCCCCACCTTCCTGAGGGAAGGAAGGATTTTTATCTTTATTTAGTCTTGATCAGGAGTGTCTTGGCATCAGCGCATGATGGGAACTTATCTGTAAGGATAAATTTTGTAATGAGAGCGTAATGAGCAAAAGGTTACATTGGGATGCTAGAGACTCTCCTGCCTTTTCCCACCTTTCTTTGTCTGCCTCCGGGTCACTTATCACCCCCCAAATGTGGTTTCCTGCCATTCTGGAGGTTCCTGCTTTTCTTTGTCTGCCCAAGGACCCCAGTTGATTACTGTTAATATGTATGACTTCTTGCCTTTTGGTACATGGTGGCCCCTTTTCTCTATTCTTATCTAGAAACTGCCTTCTCCAAAATGAGGAGCTGTCCTTGGGTCCAGTCCTATCTCTCCTACCTCAATCCCTTTTTTTAATAACCATCTAAAGATTCCACCCTGCAGGGATGAGTCTGGAGACTCTTTCTTTCTGAGTTCTCTTTGTTCCATCTCTTTCAATACTTGCTTTATTTACCTTACTTCTTAATAACCCTTTAAAAAAATTTCACCTTGTTGGGAAGAGTCCCTTGACTTTCCCCCGAAAGCCTCTTTTCATTATCTTGTTAATTAACCTAATGTTTTTATTAGCATCGGTGAGACCCATAAGGGAAATCTGAGACTGCTTCTTGAAACTTTTTTTTTATAATTAGGGGAGTTAAAGCTAGCCATTATATTGCTTTGTATCCACTTTTTAATTTGGTCTTTCCACAGGTACCAATAAAACATGTTTGACAGCTCTCTAAAAATTTAACAATTTAGAAGTTTTTCCAATTCAGAAAATAGGATCTTAATAGTGACTCAAACCAATTGGACTTTCTGTGGCTTAATCATAGGTGCAAGAGGTGTCCCCAAAGGAGAATAAAAAGAGATGCAGCCCTTGAAAGACACAAAAAAGTTCACTTCCCAAAATAGTCTAAGAAAGTAGAGACCTTTGTTGCACAAGCAGTAAGGATGACATAGTGCCTGCACTAACAGAGCTACAAAGGTGCTATGAAAAAGCTTTTCACAAGGTGTTATGAAAAAGGCTTCTTATAGACTGGGACCCTTATGATAAACTCCCCTGACAACGCGCATGCCTGGACAAAGAGATGCTAGTCAAAGTCACGGTTGATATCTGCACTTAGGACCAACTGGCTACAGCTGCTCTAAATCCCAGTCTGTTTGACTGACTTAGCAAGTGCAGATAGTTACATCAACCTTCTAGATGGCAAATACCAAAGAGACTATTCTCACAGGTCATAAAGTCAAACAAGCGCTCAGGACAGAATAAGACAAAAGAGACAGATAACAACAACAACAAAAAACCAGCGACCATCTCTGGGAAAAATATGGATCAGTGGAACCAAGAGTACTCTGCCAGATTTTCCAGTCACTAAGTCTAATGAACTGGCTCTACAAAAGTTTCTCCTGCTAATTAAATTTTTTATTAAGGGAAAAAGACCAAGAAACACTTACCACTTGTCTGATGTCCTAGGATCTCTCAGCTGCAGCAGCCTTGGAGTGAGCAGAGTCCAGCCAGGAAAGTTTATCTCACTAAGACAGCTGTTTGGGAGGACAAAAACTTTCCTCTACTCTCCTAGGCTGTAAAAATTACATTGACATGAGACAGATTAACAGGGAAAAATCAAATTTAATTTCATACTTATACAGGAATCACCCCCAGCTATACATAAACACAGACACACACACCCCTACATACAGGAATCACCCCCAGCTACACAGATACATACACATATACATACATATAAATACAGGAATCACCTCCAGCTACACAGATATACATACACATATACATACATATAAATACAGGAATCATCCCCAGCTAGACACATACACACACACACACACACAGAGAAATCGCCTCCAACTACACACATGGCTCAGAGATCCCACATACCAAAGAGGTTCACAGACAGAAAGGTAAAATGAGTATATATTTCCATCCTGAGCTGTGGAATAGGGCCGGGGCCTGGGGGTCTCAAGGACAGGAGGATAGTTCATAGGACAATACAAAAAAAGCAGGTTTTAGGTACTTAAATGATTATCCTGTCATATAGATGAAGACACTTAGATAAAAATTATCTCCTGTAATAACTCTTTTTCTGGGAAAAATCCTCAATTTAAATACCTGTATTTATTTAAGGGAAGGGCAGTAATTTCTCTTGAGCCTGTAGGATCTTGATTGCCTTTAGCTCAAAATAATCCACATGCCAAAGTGGTATATCTTGAGAGATCTGTTTTGAGTCCCCATACTATTAGCCATACAGAGGAGCCCTTTTAAAGTCATATGTAAACTTTCTCTAAATAGCCATGAGTTCAAATCTCTAGCACTGTGTAATAATCAAACTCTTGAAAAAAAAAATCCCCAAGTGCCATAGAATTAGATTTCTTAATACCATTCATTGACTTTCTAGTTGCCTTCATAATTTATTTCATCTGCCTGCATTCATGACTTTGGAAGTTCATTGCTATAATGTATAAGAAATTAAAGAATATGTAAATCACTGTTTCTTGTCTGGAAATGGAAGAAGTTGGAGAATGGAAACATGTATGGTATGCTCATTGTTTCATATAAAGATTATATAAAGCTTCATAAGTGTACAGAAAGAAAATTAATAATACTATCTTTTTTGGTGAGATGGTACATAAGATGAAGTGAGAAATCACTAAATATGGCTCACATTTTCAGAAATAAGGAATGAGAAACAAGATTTAATATGGGCATATTAATTTAGAGAAAATGCAAGTGATAAGATTTTGACTCTGACTGACAATTACAGAATAAAACAATTCCTGCCAAGTTTATTGCTCTGCATGTATCCAGTATTTATAAAACATTTGTGCTTCCATCTGTTTCTGTTTGGGATTAGTGAAACACCTGTTATTGTTTAGTTAGAGTTTGTTATTAATTATTGGTAATGAGTTTTTAAAACTACAACTTGATTTTTCCCTGTGGGATAAAGTTTTTGTTTTTGTGTTTGTATAATATTGTCCAGCCCTCCAAAGTAGCCCAAATTACAGCTCAGATTTGAAAAATCTTGTTAAATGTGCTAATGCCTTGGTGGAAGTCTCAGGTTTTGCCTTTTTATTCCATCAAATAAAATCCTTTAACTAATATAGTCTTAAAATTTTTTAGCTATCTAAAGATAAACAGAATTGCTCTTTCTCTGCAGTGAATATGCACTATCGTATAGTCAGAAACAATCCCCACCTCAATTACAGGGACCATCTTAATTGGGGAGGATGAACTGTAAAGATCAGATCATTTTGTTGTTTTAGATGAAATTCTTTTATGCTAACTCACTCTATGAAGTGAAGTTGCAAATGTTAGTTGCTCAGTCATGTCTTTGAAACATGTCATGACTCTCTGCAACATCATAGATTATACTGTCCGTGGAATTCTCCAGGTAAGAATATTGGCGTGGGTTGCCATTTTCTGCTACAGGGGATCTTCCTGACCCAGGGATAAAACTCTGGTCTCCCACATCGCAGGCAGATTATTTACCATCTGCATCAGCTGAGAAGCAAAAAGTTGAAAAATTAAGAAAATTGAAAGCAAAAAGTTGAAAAATTAAAAAAATTTACACCTAGAAAGTTAGTATTTTCTATTAAGGCTGAAACTAAGCAACTTTAGAAGACAAATGTCTATAATGTATAAGTTTAGGATATTCTAGACATTGAAGAGTTCCTTTCTTTAAGAAATATCTTCGCCATTTCCCTGTTGTTGGATATCTGGGTTATTTCCAGTTTGGAGTTACTGGTGAATAAAACTGCTGTCAAATATAAATAAATAACTTTGCTGCTGCCTTTCAGTGATCTGATAACCCCACATAATATCTCCTGAATGTGTAGATGTTCATTGTGACAAGATACATTTTGAATAGTCCCTAACCTTCTTTAGGGAGGAAGGAGGGGAAGAGGAAGAGAGAAAGAGAGAGGTCCCATCCTTCCATGGGGACTGTCCCGAAGCCGATGACCTCTACTTTTCTTGTAGAGCTGGAGAGTCTAGTCGTCATTTTCTTTTTTCAATTTATTTTGTATTTTAAAATTTTTATTCAGTTATAATTAATGTAGAGTATTATTATATTAGTTTCAGGTTTACAGCATAGTGATTTGATATTTTTATGAAATATTATTATGAAATGATAACCACAATAAATCCAGTTACCATCCATCACCATACAAAGTTTTTGCAAAACTATTGACTATATTCCCTATGTGCACATTACATCCCCATGATTTATTTATTATATAGCTGTGAGTTTCTGCCTCTTAATCCCTTTCAACTATTTTGTGCATTGCCTGACCTGCTCCTCTCTGGCACCCACCAGTTTTTTCTCTATATCTAAGCATTTGTTTCTGTTTTATTTTGTTTGTCCATTTGTTTTATTTTTTATAGTCTACATATATGTGAAATCATGTGATATTTGTTTTTTTCTTTCTGATTTATTTTGCTTAATTATAATAACTTCCAGGACCATCCTTCTTGCCTCAAATGGAAAGATTTCATATTTTTTTATGGCTGGACAATATTCCATAAATATATATATACATACATATATATCTACCACATCTTCTTTATCCATTCATCTATTGATGGACACTTAGGTTGCTCTCATGTCTTGGCTATTGTAAATAGTGCTGCAGTGAACATAGGAGTACCCATATGTTTACAAATTAATAATCTTATAAGAGAACTATTAAAACTGGTCAAGGCAGACATTGGTTGCCAGACTGAGACTCAATTTACAGTGTCCTTTGTCTTTTTGCTTCTGTTGTTTTTAGAAATCCATAGTACAGATGTTCAAGGTAGAAGCCTTTAGATTTATTAACCTTTATCAACTTTCCAGTAACTCCAATTTCCTTTTCCATATTTTGTGGCTAAGCATATTTTTCTTAAGTGACAGCCTACTGGTAGTTTCATTTATTTAGGCAGACTCTTTAAAAGAAGTATCATGATCTTGTTAGGCATTTTCATTCTCCCCCTTAATCAACTTCCACTTGGGCCAAATAAATTGCATGCATTGCTGGACAGAGTCAACTGAGTTAAACAAGAGACACATTTCTATGGGTAAGAAATCACGTGGCTTACAGAGTCTTTTATACTCAGTATAGATAAAGAAATCAATTTAAATGTCCTGTACAAGGACCAGGGTTAACATGCTTTCACTTAGTAACTTTAACACTTTTTTTCCGACTTTTCATCTCTGTAGCCATTATGATTAAAGTTCAATACAAGTTAAAGTTTATCCCTTAGAAGTTATCCCACCATTGAAATTCCAGCTGCTGTCTGACTTTTGCTTGAGTCAAGAATTTATGTCAAGGTAATTTATTCTACTTTCAGTGTCATTTATTCTCTTAAAATTGAAGGTATTCACCTACCAAAATCTTTTCTGACTATAATAAGGTATTCTTTGGCAGCCCATATTCCAATTCTGTGGGTTTTAAAACCATAGCTAGAAAGAGCCTCAAGGAATAAGTTAGTATGCTCATTTTATTAAGATCTTTTTCTTCAACTTCAGTGGTGCTTAACTGCATTTTTGGTTTGATCCTGCTGAGAAGAGGTCAAATGTAATTGCATTATAGTCACTGTTATTTAATGGTTTAATCTAATGTATTTCAGAGCTCAATTGGCTGTATTGGAGAAGACTAGGTAAAATTTAGCCTTGCTGTACTCTTCTCTAAAAAAATCCTGCTTCTAAAAAATATACTCACTTTAGTTCCAAACATCTAATTATTTCTGCAAAGCAAAAGCTTTGGGAGTTTTGATGTTTACTCAAAAAGCAATTGTTGAATCTGCTCTCTAAGCTGATAATCCAGAAAAGAGATAAGACACTACAAGTAATTTTATAACTGAGGATAACTAGATAGACATGCAATAGATGTTCAGAAAATGTAAATGTTAATCTCAGGATACTAGGAGTAAACAGTTATCTTCACTTATCATCTGGACCTCTTAATGTTTTTTAATAGTTTAAATCATTTAAAAATTGTTTGCAGAAGTAAGATTAAAGGAATGGTGAAAATTGTGATTAAAAACTTAAACATATCAAAGCTAAATGTTTATTTCATTAATTCTCTGGTTTTGAAGATGTACACACATCAAATGGGAAACATCTTTCAAAAGGAACCGAACTGCTCATCAACTATCATGCATAAACTTACAATGAATCCACCTTGTAGATACCAGTTCCACATTTCAGACTTCTTTAATAGACCCTGGGATATTATTACTTCAAATTCTTTCAGAACGTGCATCATCAGAATGCAGCAATTGAATTTTTGAAATTTTTGATGGCTCATAATTTTGTTGGAAAGATGTCATCTTGATTCCATAATTGAAAAACATTTTTATTTTTAGATTTATAAGCATTAATTAGAATGATAAATCCAATAATCTTTAAATTTATACATTATTAATCCTTTTGACTTCCTCGACATTTGTATGGTTTAAAAAAGCATAAATTTTGGCACACAGATTTTATGAAAACACAAAAGAGTACTATGACATAGTGTTTCAATGAAATGAGATATTTTATATTCTAGTCGCAAACTATTGCATGATAAAGTCCAAGCTGAAGAACTAATTGGATGAGGGTACCACATTCCCTTTTTGAATGTGTTGTTCCCTCATTGATTCTTGAATTTGAGAAAATTCATTTTCATGTGAAGATACATAGTCTTAAATTTCACTTGAATGGTCAATTTCAATTTCATCCTAAACATTAAGGTTTAGTGTACTACAAACTGTCTTTTGCATTCATCTTTTGATCCACCCAGTAACTTAAATATCTTCCTTTGCCAATATTATTCTCTTTGCAGTAATGGGTGGGAAATAAAAACTCTAAATTCTAAACTGTATTAAATGAAAAAAAGAAAATAGACTGTATTAAATGAAGCTAAAAATTATAGATCATAACAATTTCTCCAGACTTTTGTACCTTCTTTAATAATTATACAAAACTTTAGTCAAGACAGTGAAAAAAAAACAAATGATGAAATAATGATTTATTTTACAATTACATCATCCTTCTAGGCAATCTCATCATTAGTCTATCTTCTTAATTTTTTTTCTTTTTACAAAAATTGTTGGGAATAATTAATGATTAATGATGAAGTAATTCCCAAGTTTAAGAAATAGAAATTGTTCAAGATATAAGAAAAATAAGATCGGGAATATCCCATAATGTGTCCTGAATTTTTAAAACTGACCAGTAGTGCCACATGATAATTACAAGATAGAGTGAGTTTTATTGTTTAAAAATAATTCATTTTTCTTTGTTGCTTGGAAGATCTATAAAAATAAGACATGGAATATTAGTCTTTGTGAATAGTGAGAATAGCTCCAAAAAAGAAACATAAAAACCAATAATGGCTTCAGTGGACCCAGATAATACACTGGGAACCAATGGGGAGAATAGAAAGGTGAGGACCAGCTTTCTATTAAAATAGGATTTAAACACTTTGCTTGTGGGTTTTTTTGTTTGTTTTTAGCTTTTTGTCTTAAGAATTTTTTTTACAAAATTCATTTCTTAAGATTCTTAAAATGATAAGGTAATAAGTACACATGTCCTTGTCCAAGCTTTTTGGCTTTCTCTTTTACTATGGAAGTTTACTGCCAAAGGATAGTGCTTCTAGTATGAACATTCAGAGAAAATCTTGTGGAAGAGGTAAAAGTTGAAATGCACCTTGAAAAATGTGTAGAATATGCCTATGTCAACTTAAGGCTAAACACATTTAAGGCTGAAGGGATACTAATTAAAGCACAGAATCACAATATCTTGAAATGTTCTTTTGTGAGTTTCAATTACTGAGTATTTCATTTTGCCAGGTTCTTAAAATGGACTTCCCTGATGGCTCAGTGGTAAAGAATCTCCCTGCAGTGCAGAGACACAGGAAATGCCTGGGTCAGGAAGATCCCCTGGAGAAAGAAATGGCAACCCACTCCAATATTCTTGTCTTGAAAAATCCCATGGACAGAGGAGCCTGGCAGACTATAGTCCAAAGTGTCACAAAGAATCAGACTTAACTGAGCGACTCAGCACACAGGCTCTTAAAATAATCTTATTTAATCCTTATAGAACTTTGAGTGTAGTGTTTTATTATCCCTGTTTTATATAAATAGATGAGAGAGCTGAGGCACAGAGAGTTCAAGTGTTTTGTGCAGATCACACACTGCACGGACAGAGAATTTAAACTCAGGTCTGCCTAATCCTCAAGCCCTCAGGAGTAAGACCAGATCTCTCAGCTTCCCAGACATAGACAAGGAACTGCCAGTGGTTCACTTTGATTGTCATGAAAGGACCTAGAAAGAGAAACAGAATTGGAAATGTTATGCAAGATGGTTCAGACAGAATGAAATTGGAAGGACAAGTATGTCCAAAGAGAGGAAGTAAAGCTTGACCTCAGGTGGTATGACAATAACTAAGTTGATTTTAGAAATATCACAAAGGTAAACTCATAGGATTTATCAATACTGATAGCATAGGAGAAGAAAGAGAAAGCTTATTCAGAGATTGTTGACCTGAAAACCCCAAAAGATGCTCTAAATAGGAAGTAAAGGAAGAGAGTGCCCACTGGTAGGGGCAGAGCTGGAGAAGAGAACTTTGAATTCACTTATTCTTAAAGCCATAAATAGTATTCAGTTGCAAAAGGGGAATATGTGAAAATTCCAATCCAAATGCCATTTGATAATCATCCATATGCTGAATACTAAAGTTCATTCTGGGTACTTTCACATACTCATTTAACTCTTACAGAAAATAACTCTGAACTAGGCTGTTAGAGGATTAATTGTGGCCTTCCGGGGAGAGGTCAGTTGTGGAGATAGAGTTGCCGAGACAGTGAGTGAAATAAGTCAGAATAGAAACACTCAGTATCTTCTGCATGCTCAGTGGCTCAAAAGTGAGCACAATAAAGGACATAAGAATACTTAAAGATGATCTCTCTTTTAACAAGTATGGCATATGATTATTTGAAAGAGTGAATGGGAACTAATAAAGAGAAAGTTTAAACTTGAGAAATTTCATAAAACAGACACTAAATATTACAAGTTTCAGAGGAGGTAATATGCATCTAGAACTTGAGAGATGGATAAATTTGACTCACTGTTGAAGAATACATAGGGCTTGCTTTGTGTATGAATGAAAGAGAAAGTGAATGAGGACATTAGCAGTGTGTGTGACTTCAATGTGTTTGTATGATGATGATGATACCAGACTGGAAAGAAGATAAATTAACATTAGAAAACATTAGGGCATAAGAAGTGATGTTTGTGGTGATAGATTACAGACACTTGGTCAATCAGGCACAGCTGATTTCTGTCATGGAAGAGAACCTTGGAAAGATTTAAAGCAGGATAGTGACGTGAAACCAGCATTTCAGAGATGTGATCAGGCAGTCCTCTGCTTAAGGTATTAGAAGACAGTTTGTGGAATATTGCTAAAGCTGTTGAGTTTAAAATATAGTTTGGAAGGAGAGTCACTATTCACAAGCCATTTCCCACAGGTGATGGCAACTGTGCATAAATGACTTAGGAAATTAATATTGCAACTCAAAATGCTACAAACTATCTGACAATTTAAGTTCACAGGAGAGGTAGAAACTTAAATGAGGTATCAGTATAAATAAGAAAAGTGAAATATGTGTGACTGTGGACCAAACCCAGTAGTAAGTAAAGTGCTAGAACCAGACCTGTTCATAACCTAAAAGAGAGCAATTAGCTCCCTTTTTTTCCTTTGACTGATTTCTGTTGTTTTGCATCATTTTATTTCTATTCTTCAGAAGTAGCCATGTAATGCATGGACGTGACAGGGAGTGAGAACGCGTGGCTCAGCACACAGACTCCGGAGCCAGTCTGCTTGGTTTCAAATCCAGGCTCTGCCACTTGCTTGAAATGATAACTTTAGTCCAGTTACTCAATCTCTTTAAGTCTCTGTTTCCTCTTCTGTCAAATGAGGCTAATAATGGAATTGTTGCAGAACACACGAGCAGATGGTCAAAGCACACCAAGAATCCAATGCTTTCCAATTGTTGGCTCTTCTTTACTAACTGAACACATATCCAGGGTTGCTTGGTAGGGAAGGGGAAATATTTTTTAGAACCACATCAACAGATAGCATACTAGACCAATTTTGCCTCTTCTAGTCATCCTGTCTTCTATCCTTGATTCTGCTACCTATATAATATGGGCACAATAATATGTAATTTATAGTGTTAAATTGAGGTCCATATAAAAATCCTGCATTATATGCATTAATGAGTTTGGTTTAAATGTCTTCTAGATGAGCTCTATGAACATCCATTTATCCAGATTCTATGGATAGAACAGTAAACAAAAATATGCATGATGCCTCTTTCTCCTTTAAAATAGGAAAATTGATATTATTTTACTGCGTTAAGGTATAGAATAGTTTATGCATAGACACATATGCTTAGAACACTACCTAACCATAATATGTACTATTTAAGTGTGTAATGGTAGCAGTGGTGCCCAAATATAGCAAAATTATGATTTTCTGCTCACCACTTCTTATTATCTTTCTGATTTAATTATCACATATTATTATCATTCATTCCCTAGCAAGTCTCCCTTTACTGCCTTATATACACCTTCAATAAAAATTTGCCTTTAAATCCCTGTTGCCTCATACCTTGCCAGATACATGCTGTGTTTACTGAATTGAATTCATGATGTATAATATTTATCTCGCTGAAAAAAATTATTGATGATCATCCCAAAGCAGCCGTTTTAATTCATTCCTGGAAATAATCCCGTTATTTAGAAAGATGACAGGTTTCTAAGCTTTGCAAATAGGCCTTGTATAAAGATTCTTAAAGGAGTTATTGGTAGTACTTCTAGAGACAGAGGCTCAGAATTAACAAAGCTGGGTTTGCTGTGTGTGTCAGTAAACCACAGACAGCCTATAGAATTAGTCAGAAGTGAGAAAAAAGAGAGAGAGAGGGCCTACACCTCATCACTGGTGAGCATAGTTCCTGGACTTGGCCCCATGAGAGTTGTTTTGTGACTATTTGAAGTATGGGGAATCAGTTTAAAATAAGTGTATCCAATTTTCACAGTTGTCTCAATCAACCCATGAAACATTCGAGTCCTTATAAATAACTAGAATGTGCAGAAATAGACCCGGGCACTTCTGAGTGGCCACGATTCCTCTGACACTGCTTGCTGCCCCTAGTCAGTGTCGTTGTGATTAAGGGCGTTAGGTTTGGGGAGAAGGCAGGTAAGTAAGTAAATGTTCTCCCCACGATATAATGTGCATATTACTTTCTCTTTGCACTGAAGCCCTAACATTTCATTTTCTCACGTTCTCAGAATTTTGTCTCCCCTTTTGAAAGGTGTCAGATTCTAGAGGAATGTCTTTGCTGTGTGGGAACTTTCATTACAGTGTCGGTTTTGGTCTCACCTTGTCACTATTAATGGCGTGGACCTGCTGTCAAATAAGAATAAATTCCTGCTCAGGTAGCCTACTGGGACTATTCAAAGCATGTTCTAAAATAGTCTGAAAAGGAACAAATAATACAGAGTAACTTGAATTGCTGCATGAGAAGCGAGGAAAATTAGGGCTTAATCAAAGAATTATCAAACTAATTAGGTGTTATTTATTAATGTGTCATGTCTTGTAATAATCTTATCTGTCGTTTATATGCAAGAGCGCAGATTAAAAAAGCATTCTAGTGATTATGTGAATATATTCTCCTAGTGCTTTTCCAAGGTTCAATTGGGTGGCCCAGTAGATAAAGAACAGGGAATCTAGGATTTTCTAACCATTCAAATAAATGCATAGTTCTTAACCCTTTTCTTAAGCAGGTCTTATTTTATTTTATTATTTTAAAAGAAGCCCTTATTTTATTCATAGACAGGAATAAATATATCCCATACCTATTTTGATATAAGTAATTATAAACTAAGTAGCTTGATATAGCTACTTTCAGAGAGACCTAATTTGGCAACCAAATATTCCTTGTCCATAGCTTTATTCCTGCATAGAATGTTTGTGCACGATGAAGACAATAATGAATTTTTCAATATTAATATTAACTGTACAGGTTGTAGATTGTTGAACCAGTTGCTCTGGTTTTTTGATCAGTTCTGTGACTCACTGTTCACACGTGACTGCTGGTCAAGCCTGATGTATTTTGCATTTTGGTTCTCTAAAATATTCTCTGTTGAGTCAATGATACTGTTATTCCCACATGGTAGTAATAATTATCCCACATTTGAAGATAATACATTTTGTCTATCTCCTTCTCAATATCTAGGTTGACATGTTTAAAGTCATCCTATCAGTCTCCCAGCAGTTACTGGACCCTTGTATGTGCTTAATTGCTCAGTCATGTCCAACTCTTTGCAACCCCATGGACGGTAGCCCATTAGGCGCCTCTGTCCATGGGAATTCTCCAGTCTAGAATACTGGAGGGTTTGCCATTCCTTTCTCCAAGGGATCTTCCCAACGCAGAGACAGAACCCAGGTCTCCTGCATTGGAGGCGGATTCTTTACTGTCTGAGGCACCAAGAAAGGCCAAGAGTACTGGAGTGGGTAGCCTATTCCTTCTCCAGGGGATCTTCCCAACCCAGGAATTAAACTGGTATCTTTTGCTTGGCAGGCAGATTCTTTACTAGCTGAGCTGACAGGGGAGCCTAGTACAGACCTCTAGTATGCATTCAATGCTAGTGGTGGTAACATGATTTTCAAAGCAAAGGAAGCAACAATCTTCTCAGAAATTATTACAAATTAAACAATGACGAGTATTAAGAAAGCTTAGGGAGAAAATGTAAGAAGGTACTACTAATGACTAAACCATGGGATGCAGATTACACTCACTATGAACACCTAGAGAAGAAAGAGCCACAGAACCTCAGACAGGCTTGATAATGGTGAAGTCCTAGTGTTTTGCCAGTGTTTATCTTCAGCTTTATTCTGATTGTTATTATTAATTGCTTACAATGAGTTTAGTATTTATCCTTATATCCAACTATCTGCAACCCTTTGGACCATAGCCCACCAGGCTCTTCTATCCATGGGATTCTCCAGACAAGAATATTGGGTTGGGTTCCATTTCCTTTTCCAGGGGATCTTCCCAACCCAGGGATCCAACTCAGATCTCCTGCACTGCAGGCAGATTCTTCACTGAGTCACCGGGGAAGCCTGATTCTTATTCAGGTGATCCATTTTTTTCAATCCAAGTTGGGGAAATGTAGTGGTATAATTAGATGAACTTTTAAAATTCACAATACCAAATGAGAAGTCAATGCAGGAGAAAAACTGAACAAACATAGTTACTATCTATACAAGTGTGTCCTTCCAAATTAGACCTGACATTGGAAAAGACCCTGATGCTGGGAAAGATTTGAGGGCAAGAGTTCTCCTTGACACAGAGGATGAAATAAATGATTAAATAACATCACTGACTCAGTGGACATGAGTTTGAGCAGACACTGGGAGATAGTGAAGGACAGGGAAGCCTGCTGTGCTGCAGTCCATGGGGTCGAAAAGATTTGGATGTAACTTAGTGACTGAACGACAATAATACTTTAGTGTCTGTCCTTTGTCATTCACACTTAATTATTTATGTTGCATTTCTTAAACTCCCACTACTCTATTTTTTTCAATATTATGGTTATGTGGTTGATATGTGCCCTCCTGAAGAAAAAACTGTCATCTATAAATCACCGCTTTTGCAGCTACTCACACTGTTTATGTAACAGACACATGTTTAGTAGACAGGGTTTGTAATAATTGAGATCTCTTATACAAAGTGAGGAAAATAGACATAGAAAAAGCACCAACATTGTCATATTGAAACATCCAGTGAGAAACAAACTGATGATTTAATCTTCTTTTAGATAGAGGTTACATAAGATGTAAACCTTTTCCATTTTCTATTATTCATGACAATGATTACATTAATAATGATTTTTTTCCCCAGAGGGATATTTTTTGTGTAAATTATAAATAGCCTCCTGGCAGACAATGGATAAGCAGTGTGCATTGTTTTAAATGACACAATATCAATTATACACAATTTAAAACAGGAAGAAAAATTGGATGATTTCCAAATGTGTCATTCAAGTGAGAATATGTTTGTGAATTTAATTGTGCTTTCATTCTATTACTTAATAATTATTAACATGTTCCCATTTTACGTTTATCTATTAAGCACAAGCATTGAAATATTTAAATTTGTGTTATGTGCTTGTAGTTGAAAAGATAAGGAGTTTTATAATGTTTATTAAAGTAACCAGTAGAAAACTCTTTACTAAAACAAAATGCTAACCCCTTCTTTTCTCTTCCTAAGGTAAATTCCAAAACCAGGATATTTTTTATTAATTGGTTCTATGGTTCTTCCTTAGGCTTTTCATATTTCTTTGAAATGCTTTTAAACATGGAATGGTTTCATGTGTCAGAGAAAATACAGGGGGACAGGAAAGAAATTTTCCTACAGATGTATATAAAGGATAGAATAATGGCAGTATCCCGTCCCTTTGCCAAGTCCTGTGTGGTGTGGCCTTGGGGGTGGTTGAAAGATATCAGATTGATTCTATTCTGTTTGAATGAGGTCTCTGTATAAAAGAGAATCTATGCTGTCTTTCAAATTCAATATAATAGCTTAAAAACGTACCTCCCTGTATTTGAGGATAAGGATAAAGGAAAGATACAGTGAAGTTTGAAAACAATGGCTTGCTTAGAGCTGGAGAAAAACTCAGGAAGTCATACAGACGTCATTCTGTGTCTACCCTTAAAAGATTTTGGAGGGCTGTTAGAGATGGTCATGACAACATTGATGATGGAAAACATTCACCACTTTACCGAGAGCTAGTAGTGTACCAGGCATTGTGCCGAGTTGCTGCACATGGATCATCTCGCTGAATTCACACTAAACCCTAGGAGGTGGGTTATAAGTTTCCCACCTCATAGATTAGGAAATTGAAGCTAGAGGAAGTTACAGAATTTGCTCAGATAGATAGATATTGTCTCCAGCCATGTAGGGAGAATTATGTTTTCTGGAAAGGGGGTCACTGTATCTTAGGTTTTCTTTTTCCCTTCCTTTTCTTCACTCTGATTTGAGTGGTATAATTTAAAACAAACTCACAATCTCTATTTCCATTATAGTTTACACTTGACACATACTCCTAAATCTTGCCAGTACAACTGCCAAAGAAAGCAAGCAATTTGCTGATAACTCTTAGCTGCCCTTGTTCGTTTTGTCAGTGAGAGGAATCTGGTATGCAAAGTCCAAGCAGAGTGATCTGTGATTCTACACTCAAAGGCATAAATGACTTCTCACCAAAATTACTGGAGGAATATTAGAATATGGTTTACTTTTAAATTTCCTGGGTTTCTATTAAGCTGCCCATAAGTCCTGATAAAAGATCACCCAGTTCCATCGTTAGATTTTTAGGCGAATTTTATTCTTAGTAGTGAGAGTGACAGCAAATTGAGATAGAAGAGAACATAGAGTAGATTTATCTCTAAGGTTGTTGGTAGGTCCTGAAGTTATTGAGAATGAAAATAACAGATTCTAGTAGTTTAGGAATTGATTTGGCAATTGACTATGCCAGCTGTTCTCTGTCAATAACCTCTTTGGTAGAATCCTCAGGTCAAGCAGTCAGAAAAGATTTGAGACAGAAGGAGACATTATTTATTCTCCAATTTCAGATAGTTTACAAAAATGTTTAGTCTCTTACCTCTTAAGAAGGGAATTTGTTATTCTGCTTGAAAGCTGTTTTAATGCATTTTGCTAATGTATTTTTGCAAATATTTTGGGAGCCCTCTTTTTTTCTCTCAATTTCTCAACTTGCTACTCACATTTCTAATTATCAATAATTTATTGTGACTTGATTTTCAGTCTTTGAATAGATCAGTAAATTGTGTTGGATCTCTGAAAAGTAAACCTGAATATAAAACCTCAAGTATTAAATTTAAAGTATTAAATTTCGAGAGTTATGATATATTCAGTCAGTAAGTTCAGTCACTCAGTTGTGTCCGAATTTTGCAACCCAGCAGACTGTAGCATGCCAGGCTTCCCTGTCCATCACCAACTCCCAGAGCTTGCTCAAATTCATGCCCATTGAGAAGGTAGTGCCTTCCCACCATTTCATCCTCTGTCGTCCCCTTCTCCTCCCACCTTCAATCTTTTCCAGCATCAGGATCTTTTCCAATGAGTCCGTTCTTCACATCAGGTGGCCAAAGTATTGGAGTTTCAGCTTCAGCATCAGTCCTTCTAATGAATATTCAGGACTGATTTCCTTTATGATGGACTGATTTGATCTCCCTGCAGTCCAAGGGACTCTTAAGAGTCTTCTCCAATACCACAATTCAAAGCATCAATTCTTCAACACTCAGCTTTCTTTGTAGTCCACTATTTACATCCATCCATGACTACTAGAAAACCATAGCTTTGACTAGAGTGACCTTGTTGGCAAAGTAATGTCTCTGCTTTTTAATAAGCTGTCTAGGTTGATCATACATTTTCTTCCAAGGAGTAAGTGTCTTTTAATTTCATGGCTGCAGTTACCATCTGCAGTGATTCTGGAACCCCCCAAAATAAAGTCTCTTACTGTTTCCCCATCTATTTGTCATGAAGTGATGGGACCGGATGCCATGATCTTTGTTTTTTGGATGTTGAGTTTTAAGCCAGCTTTTCCACTCTCCTCTTTCACTTTCATCAAGAGGTTCTTTAATTCCTCTTCACTTTCTGCCATAAGAGTGGTATCATCTGTGTATCTGAGATTATTGATACTTTTCCCAGCAATTTTGATCCCAGCTTGTGCTTCATTCAGCCTGGCATTTTGCATGACGACTCTGCATATAAGTTAAATAACAGGGTGACAATATAAACTCCTTTCCCAATTTGGAACCAGTCTGTGTTCCATGTCTGGTTCTAACTGTTGCTTCTTGACCTGCATACAGATTTCTCAGGAGGCACGTAAAATGGTCTGGTATTCCCATCTCTTGAAGAAATTTCCACAGTTTGCTGTGATCCACACAGTGAAAGGCTTTGGCATAGTCAATAAAGCAGAAGTAGATGTTTTTCTGGAACTCACTTGTTTTTTCAGTGATCCAACAGCTGTTGGCAATTTGATCTCTGGTTTCTCTGCCTTTTCTAAATCCAGCTTGAACATCTGGAAGTCTATGATTCATGTACTGTTGAAGCCTGGCTTGGAGAATTTTTAGCATTACTTTGCTAACATGTGAGATGAGTGCAATTGTGCAGTAGTTTGAACATTCTTTGGTGTTGCTTTTCTTTGGGATTGGAATGAAAACTGCCCTTTTCCCGTCCTGTGGCTGCTGCTGAGTTTTCTAAATTTGCTGGCATGTTGAGTGCAGCACTTTAACTGCACTTTCACATTTCACTACAACTTGCTGCTGAACTGTCAGCTGCAGAATGTTGGATCCCACCAAAAAAAGGTACCCCACATCCAAGGGCAAAGAAGAAGCCCCAGCAAGACTGTAGCATGGGTGAAATTGCATTTACAATCAAGCTAGATGTTCCAATGGTTCAAACAAACCGTGTGCGCACCAGGACCCAGAGACCCCACAGAGACTGAACCAGAACTGTGTCTGGGTGTCTCCTGTGGGATACGGGTCAGCAGTGGACTGCTGCAGGGACAGGGGCTCTGGGTGCAGCAGACCTGGCTGTGGCATAAGCCCTCTTGGAGGAGGTCGCCATTAACCTCACCATAGAGCTGCCAGGACTCACACAGGCCTGGGGAAACAGACTCTTGGAGGGCACAAACAGAGCCTTGTGTGCACCAGGACCCAGGGGAAAGGAGTGGTGACCCCACACGAGACTGACCCAGACTTGCCTGTGACTGTCCAGAGTCTCTGGTGGAGGTGTGTGTCGGCGGTGGCCTGCTGCAGGGTTGGGGGAACTGAGTGCAGCAGTGTGTGCCTGGGATCTATTGAAGGAGGTCCCCATTATCTTCATAACCTCCACCTCAGGTCAAACAATAGGGAGGGAACACAGCCCCGCTGGTCAACAGAAAATTGGATTAAAGATTTACTGAGCATGGCCCTGCCTATCACAATAAGACCTTTCTCCCCCAGTCAGTCTCTCCCACGAGGAAGCTTCCATAAGCCTCTTATACTTATTCATAAGTGGGCAGAGAGAATGAAAACCACAGTCATAGAAAACCAAACTGATCACATGGACCACAACCTTGTCTAACTCAGTAACTATGAGCCTTGCCATGTAGGGCCACCCAAGTTGGACGGGTCATGGTAGAGAGTTCTGACAAAATGTGATTCACGTGATTCAAGGGAATGGCAAACCACTTCAGTATTCTTGCCTTGAGAACCCCATAAACAGCATGAAAATGTTCCCTTGATATCTAATATTCTTGAAGAGATTGCTAGTCTTTCCCATTCTATTGTTTTCCTCTATTTCTTTGCATTGATCACTGAGGAAGGCTTTCTTATCTCTCCTTGCTGTTCTTTGGAACTCTGCATCCAGATGGGTATATCTTTCCTTTCCTCCTTTGCCTTTAGCTTCTCTTCTTTTCCCAGCTATTTGTAAGGCCTCCTCAGACAACCATTTTGCCTTTTTGCATTTCTTTTTCTTGGGGATGATCTGTGATATATCAAATGTACTCATATTTAGGGGGGTTTCCCTGATGGCTCAGTGGTAAGGAATCTGCCTGCAACTCAGGATTACTTGCAGGAGATGTGGGTTTGATCCGTGGGTTGTGAAGATTCTCTAGAGTGAGAAATGGCAGCCTACTCCAGGATTCTTGTCAGGGAAATCACGTGGACAGAGGAGCATGACTCCAGTCTATGGGGTGGCCAAAGAGTCAGAAACAACTGAGCAACTAAACAACAACAACGTATTTCGGGATATGCCATGTTATAATGACCAGGTTGGTACACAATAGCCTTATTAGAACTGATACTTCTATTTTAGTAGCAATGATCAGTTAAACTAAATGAATAATAGCTCATCACTTATTAGTCAGTAAGTTAGCATGTGCCAGGAGGAGGGCCATGCCTAGGGATGTAAATAAAACGAGATTTTTAACTCAAAATTTTATTGAAATTTTATGTTTTCTTAAAAGTTATCCCTTTTTAGTTCTATTGAATTATACCCTAAAGTTTTAAACATAAATATTTTAAGCATTTGTCATGTTTGAAAAACTTGATTTCTGATGAAATAAGGCACTGTTATATTTCTATCACTCAACTCCTTAGAGAATAGGCAACTCCATTTTGATAAAGTATGTTTGACATTGGAGAGCAGCATTTCAGAGACCTAATTTGAATTAATTATTACTTTGAAAATTGAATTGACATAACTGATGGTCAAAAGCATGCACTATTTATATTCAAATCATCTTCAAATGAAACAAGAATTAAAATGTCCATTACAAATATCATTATGCCGTAATATAGGATACTGCACTTAAGATCTATTTTTTTAGTTATTATGAGTATCATTGGCTATAGAATTCTAAAGCCTAACAAAGCAGTATTTGCACTGAGTTGAGATTGTTTACCATTATTCTAGATTTCATCATTTATTTTATTTGTTCCTGTGCCTCATTGTTATCTCTAAAATAAATGCAGACAGACAACATGCTGTTGTGAGGAGCGCTGAATTGAGAATCTGCATTCACGTATCCTACTTATGTGCCACTTGGGTCAATGTAGCAAGTTGTTCAGTTTCTTTGAATTTCAGGGTTCTCAGTAAATTCTTAAGTTTCTTATGGTACTGATATTCTTTTTGAGTTACATGTGTAGGTGTGTAATTCTTTAGGCTTGAAGCATACTACAATGGGTAATTTACATAGTCTTTGCACTTGAGGGTAACTGTGGATTCAGAGTATATTGTATATATTGTATCTTGATTGGGCTGTTTAACTAATGAAGCTACTTTTCTTTATCTTTGAACTTTCAGCTCAATTTTTCCCACTAATAGATAAAACTATTAAAGTTTCACTTTCATGGAATGGTACTCATAAACAAATTGGTAAAAGTTCTGACAGAAAGAAAATGAATACTTTGGCCTGGAACTGTGAATAATTGAAAAATAGAAAGAAAAAAATAAATTTTATCATGTGTTTTGTTGGAGGTATTCTGTACTCTACTGAGATCTAAACATATTGTAATTTGGTTTGTTCATATTCAAACACTCTAGATAAACAGCGTAACAGAATAGCATGTAGTAACATTCATTTATTCACTTATTCATGTAATCATTTTCTTTTAGGTATTCATTTCCCTTAACTAAATATGTATGGATATTCCAGACTCTGTTCTCAAGATGCTCATAGTCAAATGATGATTAAAAACAGAAACAATAGCAATAACAAAAAATCCCAGCACAGACTTGTAAATAAACAAATGTATTGAGAATCAGGAGATAAGTGTACACTGGTTATTCTGGGAACATGAGAGTTGTGAAGAGTGTGGGTAGAAGGGAATCAAGGAAGAGATTAAAGACATTTCATTAGATGACTCCAAGGCGAGTAGGATTCTTGTATCCTAAGTACATGAGGTAGTTTTTATTTTTGTAAATTGAGACTGCACTCTATCTAATATGCCTCATAATCTCTTTTCATATCAGCTCTGACCTTTGTACTAAAAGAAAAATTTACAATTCAGATTACCTATTTGCCTATTTTTTCCATCTGTGTTGTCTGCCTATTGCCTCATCTTATGTATAAATATGATTTGCTCTGGGGTTGACAGAGATATACTTTGGATAGCTAGAAGGAAATATTTAAGAAAAATGAAGAAATAGTAATTCTGCAAGTTTTGAAAACCTCCCAGTTGACAGTCTATCTGGAATTGTCAAAATGAAATCAGGGACATAGATGGGTACTTGAGGTCAATTAAATATCTAGTTAATGTTACGTAGAATATGACCAGTTTTCTTCACAGTAAACTATGAGACTTAAGCTTAGGAAATGGATATTTAAAGATCTTCTAAGAGTTATCAGTCATTTATGACAATGGGTAAAATAATTGGCATTTATCTTGACCTTCCAAATAAATATTCAATAAATAGAAAAATAAAATGAAGTGAAAAATGTTTATCTTAAATGCTTTGGACGTATAACCTTAGTTAGGTCACTTTTCCTTCTAGAGACTATTTTTGTCCACCTGAAACATTAGGGTTTTGAAATAACTGATTCCAAAGATCTCTTTCATACCCTAAAACTCTATGATTGTGATTCCATGCATCTGTTTTTATTAATTCCCAGATATCAGGTATTCTGTCATAACCAAGGTATAATAATAAATGAAACAATGATATGATCTTGAATCAATCTCATTTCCTTTTTTAGTTGGCTTTTCCATGGTATAATTATTTCTAACTTATAAATTGGAGATGAAGATGAAAACACACTAATATTACCTTTATCATTTTTAATCAAAGGAATTATGAAATATGTATTTGACTTCTATTTCTTGCTTTCCATCAAAGCAAATATGCAAATATGTAATAGTACATGGAAATATTAGGGAAACTTTTTATCTGGATGCAAAGAAACCTTTCCAGTAGAAACATTTTGGCCTGGAGGATGCTCTTTGATCTAAGTAGTTGAAGCTTTTGGTGTTTTAAACACCCTTATAGTAGGGTTGCATTACCAAATTATACTAAATAATCCATTTGCTTAAACGTTTTCTAAAATCATGAAAAAAAAATCTTGAAAATTAATTACCAATGTGCTATACTTTTAGAATAATCCAGCAAAGCAACTATGACTTGTACTTCAATGTCTTCTATATAAATCCTTTGGCAAAATGGAAACTATGTAATTCAAGTGACAACAATGACTAAGCAATTAGTTCATAAATAGCATCTAGCTGAGTAAACAGGAAATTTCCTGCCCTTATCTGAATATTTCTCATTTGTTCCCAGATGCTCAAGCCAAATTGTCAGTCATCTTTGATTTCTTTCCTGCACTTACCATATCAAATTCATTTTAAAAAAATCCTACTGTTTGTGTGAAAATGCACTCTGAATCCATCCATTTATCTACAGTTTCTAAGTTTTTCATTGACCTTATCTTTAAAAGTGCCATCTATTACTCTAAATAGCACTCCTTATTACTCTTCCTTGAAACATTTTTAACAAAATGCTTATTTTCATTTTACTTATGTAGTTGGTATTTTTTCTCTCTGCACGGTAGAATCTCAGCTCTGTGAAACAGGTGATTTTGTTTGTATTGGTATGGCTATAACTCCATATCCTAAGAAAGTGCCTAGAATTAAATAGGCACTCAGGTACATTTTTTGCAGGAACAACTACATCTCTACTGCAACACCTAGACCAAGCTCATGTCATCTCTCACCTGGGTTATTTCAACAGTTTCCAACTGATATTCTGCTGCTTCTCATGTCTTTTCCTCTGCAAGCATTATTTTTGTTCACACAGCAGCCAGTGAGTTTTTAAAAACCTATATGTCATACTAAAACACTTCAAAAGTTTACCATTACCCGTAGAACAAACCCAAACACAGGAACAGCCCAGAGTGCTCTGATATGAGCCTGTCACTGCACTAGTGACCTTTAAGCAATCCAGGCTGTTCCTAGCATAGGCATTTTAACTTGCCTTTCCCTGCCAGGAATCCTTTCATCCACCCTCTTCTGAGGTTTACTCTTTTGTATTCAAGTCAGAACTTGTGTCTCCCCTTTGGAGACAGAGACCCTTGATACATTGTGCAGTTGCCCTGCAGTTTGTGTACTTACACAAAGGCCCCGTGCTCTTCTTTCATCTCAAGATTTGGACTGGAACTGCAAGTGACCCGACCAGTTGGGAAGAGCTGCCTCTTAACTTTGCACTAAGCAAGCCCTCCTCCTCAACCCTTGCCACCATGGACAGCACACACACAGAAAGGAGACAATTTGAGCAAAGCTTCATAGGTTAGTGGAGTTCTGCTCAATGCTAACCCAATTCAATTCTTCCTTTTCTAACCAATTTAGTGTCCTCTCTTTCTCACAGTCTTTGTCTGCCTCACCACTCTGTTTTGATGCCCCTCCATTTCTGAGATGTGAAATTAGCAGTCTTGCTTGTTTGTTACCTAGCTCCCTTCATCTTTAATGTAAACTTTATAACAACACGGCCCTTCCCTGTCTTCGCTGTGGTCCCTCACAGATTTCATTTGTACTGTTATGCCCAGGAACCCTCCCAACAGCCCAGCTGGAAGAGACATTCCTGTTCTTGTTTCACCTTGAAACATCTGAGTCCTCAGTTAAGTGATAATTCCTGTTTAAGTGTATCCTTCACAAGATCAAGTACAAGGGCTGCAAAGCTATATATGTAGAATTTAGCAATACACAAGTGGGAGTTATAAAGATGCCTATGACTGAAGTAAAAACCTTGGATCTGTCCACCTCATACAAACTCGTGAGCCTCAGATTCCTTATTCTTCATTTCATAGGCAAATTTACCAAGTCTGGGATTATTGTATGAGTGATATCTTAATTTTTTAATAAGTAGGGTGGAAAAGGGAAGAGTGACTGACACTCTAACCACCTCTGCTCCATTCCCTCCAAAAGGACAAGGCAGAGAAAGGAACCCTCAGTAAAGAAACTTGAAGGTCAACTTGTCCCTATTTTAATGAAGACACTAGCACAATTACTACATGTCTCAGCCTTAAATGTAAACCATATTTTCATTTAATTGTAATATTTGTTCAATTCTAAACTTTGAAAATATTATTCTATATGTTACAAAAATAGTCTAGGAACCTTGTGCCAACAAATAAAAGCAATACTATTGCTTTAACATACTTGACAATCGTTTTCTTACCAGTTTCAAATCTTCCCATTTTATGTTCATCATAGATTCCCTAGGTGGCTAGTGGTAAAGAATCCACCTGTCAATGCAGGAGACACAAGTTTGATCCCTGGGTCGGAAAGATCTCCTGAAGAAGGCAGGAGACGGCAACATCCTGCAGTTTTCTTGCCCGGGAAATCCCATAAACAGAGGAGCCCAGCAGGCTCCAGGGTTGCCAAAGGGTCGGACACGACTTAGCAACCTAGCGAACAACAATAGATACACAAATCCTTTAAATACTATTGACAGAATGAATTGGGATAGGTGTTTGTAATTAATCACATTTTGTACTTTTTCAAGATGTAAATGAATTTTAACTCAGTGGTCATTTAGAAGAGTGACACTCTCTCTGTCATGAGAGCTGTCACTTCATTGTTTGCAGCACAGGAGGCCTTTTAGAGTTTGGAGTCTCCTGGATGTACTGGGTACCTCCTTGAAAATGCAGCGGGGGCCCAAGGGAAAAAAAAATAGCTATCAAATATGAGGGTAAAAATTATCCTCAAAATTCGTTTCAAGATTCAGGAAGTAGACTTTAGTTATCTAGAGATGGTTTAGAACTAGGAAATCTCCTTTGATTAAAAAACTAGGTAAATCAAGCTTCAATATTGTGAATTGCTTTTTCCTTCACATTACCTGAATTCTGCTCATAGCCTCCTTCTTGATTTGAGATTCTGAGTAATTCCATTCATTATTTCTAGCAAAGTAAAGAAAACATCAGTAACTTAGATCATTAGGAGGAATGCTCACTGTATGTCATCCCCAGTGGAATTTGACTAAACCGAAAGCAATCATATTGACTTGAATGAGAAAAAACTCAGAACAATAAAATATTGGCAGATTACAAACATGAGATTCAGGTATTATGGAAATAAGCCAGTCAAAATCACTCATGGAACAAAAATAAAGCCAATTCACTGTGTTTGAATGTCAGAGGGATTTTCAGGTAATAGCTTGTAAAATGAAGGGCACCTTTAGAGATCCAATGTAAATTTCAACAAGGTAAATTCTTCGTTTAGAGAGTAACAATCCTCAGAAATTCCAAAGAAGTATATTCCTAATAAAATGATAAGCCTCTTTCCTGTAAATGAGTTCTGCTATTTCTGTCATGTTTAATTTTATCTGTTATTATGTCTTTGTTGTCTTACTTCAAAAGTCTGTTTCAAGTCCTCTTGTGTAATTAGGTGGAATATAAATTGTAAATACATTGTAGGAGAAAGAATATTTTGAGTATTTACCATATGTCAGATGTTTCATTTCTTAATCCTCACAACAGCCGACAAAAACTCTCCTCATTTTATAAAGGCCATGAAGCTTGGATACTTCATGACATTTTCAAATTCACACAGATTATAGACAGTGGAGCTGAAACTCTCATATTTGTTTGATTCCAACTATGTAGTCTTTATAATAAACAGCTTGCTTTCATTATAAAATTATATTATTAATATATTATATCCATAAATTATTATATTTATATAGAAAAATAGTCTCTAATTTCAATAGCATTTTCTGACATTATTTGAACATAAAAAAGGCCTTTTCCTGTAAGTCAGTACCAAAAAGTCAGGTGTTATTCTCAAGTATGACATTCCTGATTTGTTTTGGTGACCCTTAAAACAAAAACTTGCCCTGAGCTAATGATTCCCCTGTCAGAGCTACCTAGCTCTGTCACTCTAGAGGCAAAAAAAAAAAAACCTGTTCTTTTTTTCTTTTTCTCTTAGTGCTACTTCCCTACTGAATCCACTGCCTCACCATTGTGCAGTTGTTCATTTTAGAGAGTATGATATCGTTTATTACAGTTGTAGAGAATTTCTGATATAAACTGCACTTTGTACTTTATGTTGCAGAAGTACCTGCTGATTGTTTTAATAGTTCTATGTATCTTGGCATCCAGGCTTTTTTTTTTTCTCACTAGATAATCGCTGTGTGCTATCCCTCCCTCTCCTCCTCCTTTCTTTATTTGGGAAACTCTTTTCAGGCTTCTAAATGCAAGAATCTTTCTGTGACATCTCCTCTTTTTATATTATTTCCTATCATCACACTGTGTTATAATAATCTGTCTGTAAATATGTTTTAGCCATGATATTGGGAACTTCTTACAGGCAGACTTGGAGATTAATGGTTTTTCTGTGCTGAGATATAATAAGTGCTCACTAAGTTAAAAAAATAAAATAATGACTTCAGAGTTCCTCCAGGAAAATATAAGAAGATTTTGTAGTCTAAATTATGAACTATTCTCTGTGGAAAGAATTGAATACATTCAAAATTAATTCCTAAATGGCTGATCAAACTATAATCATACGTTACTGCTGTTCAAGGAAGTGTTTGACAGCAGAGAAATCAGTTTAGTTTAAACAAGCAGGATCCCTTGAAGATATTTTTGAAAGCCTTATTATTTAGAAATAATTGATTTATGGATGTTCGTGGTCACTTGTCTTTAAGCTTTAGTTATTTAATTGACTCCTTCCTCAGTCTAGATACTCTGTAGATTTTAAAAGCTACAAAATACCATCCTATTTTAGAAACATTTTTTCAAGAACAGGCCTCAAGCAAGATTTGGGAGAGAATACTCCCTTGTGTGCATCCCTTTGGCTTACAAAGATGGTGGAAAGTCAGGGTGGAAGCTCCACTCCTCTGTCTCTCTTCATCCTTACATGTGATGGCCCTTTGCATGTGACTGTCTTTACCTGCCTTAGGTAGTCTGAGAGGAAGTTTCAGCACCTCAAGTCCACTTCTTAGGAGCTGAGCCCCTGAATCCCTGTTCACTTCAGTTTAAATTGCAAAATGAAAATTATACCTGCATTCTAAGCGTCTTATGAAGATTAAATGACTTCATACGTCAAAACTGTTTGGGATCATTCTAGGCATACATATAGTACGCACTGTATAAATATTAGCTAGGGAAAAATCAATGTGGTACAAACTCCTTTGTTAATGTGCCCACCCATCCTTAGCTTTTCCTTGCTTACTGAAAAATGAAATTCCATGTTACATTGTGTTTCCATCTTTGCTTTCATTAGGAAGATAATCAGTACTAATATGGATGTATACTTTACTAGATATATGGCATGGCCTGCATGAAAATATGCTTTGCTTTTGTGCATATGGGCATGTTCAATAATCCATCTGGATGGGTCTAACAGCTAAAAGTAAATCCTTCAATGAGTAGCGACTAACCTCATCTACTCATCTTGAGGGCCTGGAGTTCCTCCCTTTTTGCCACCACAGAAGGTGCTCTGTGTGCAGCTCTGGCTGTTAATCCACAATTCACCAGAGCAAACTAATTTTGACAAATTCTAAAAAAGGAAGACTTCCAGTAAGCAGGCAGATCTGCTAGCATTCAATGATATCTAGTTGTCAGTGAGATTTTAGAAAGTGCATATATATGCCCATGTTGATTCTTAGATTTAAAAGAGACACACAGCAGGAGTTTATGAAATGAAAATGAATGATAAAAGATTTTGCAGGCATTTCATATGGGATCATATGTTAGTTAATGTTTACAGTTCATGGCCCGGATGGTTTTGTTTAATTAAAGAAATCACTTGGGATAAGGAAGTACTCAGAACAATTGTGAGATTTTATGGTTCATAATAAGCCCAGAGGTGAGGGAGGCTTTTAAGTTTCTATAAAACTGAATATATTTTCCCTTTGGCCCATTATTTACTTAACTGCGGGTCATTTATTTTGGCAGGAGAAAATGTACCTGTTCAATATCAAAAGGCCTATGAATTTTAATTTTCCTTTATTTCCTTAGTAAATCACTTGAGAATTTTTAGTTAAAAGAAGAAAATGGTGATTTTTCTATGTATTAGGGTTCCTCTTAGCTTCTGTGATTTCAGTTTCCATAATTTGAAGTGCATATTGAAAATAAAATGCTTTATTTGATTACATGTAGGTTTTCCATTAATATAGTCCAGTAGATATATTTGACATTATATATATATCTAAGAAAAGAAATATTTTCAGAAATGACTCTGAAGATAACTGAATCTTTGTATGTATCTACTTAAAGATCTCACCTAATATCAAGTGTCTTATTGCATAATAATATGAATTTATACTTTGGATTATGAATTATACACGTTGGGGACAGATCTAGCTATTTTATTTGTGTATATTAAATTTATTAATACTTTTTTTTCAATGCCTATTCCTGCACTGCATGCACAGGACAGAGTCCAGCCATGCCACCTCCATTACCAACAGAACAAGCTTCCAGACCCACTCTGGCATCACCTACTCTTGAAGGTCCCACTCTGGCATCACCTACTCTTGAAGGCAAGTATTTTATTTTTCCAAAAATCATCTCTATTGTAGATAGAATGTAGAGAAACTAAGCAAAATAGTTGTTGCAGCAACAAAATCCATCTTTTCTCATAGTTTTAGTATGTCTAAGCTACAGTTTACTCTTCCTAAAAGTACAATTTGCTCCTACTTAGAACACGAAAAATTTCTTCCTAAGATTATACATTGGTGGCCATCAGCTTCCAGAAGGACAACCAGCTTCATACTCTGGAGATCAAGCCAGGAAGTATAGGGTCAAAGGGACAGATAATACCTTGTAATTCCTGAATAGGAAACTCAAGAAAACTTTATATGCTCATTATCAGGAATTATTCACTCATGTTAACCTATTCTCTCCTCTATATCTTATATATATTCTGTCCCCTAAGTCCACTCCCAAATAAATTTCCAATAATTAGGAGAAAATGTTGGATATTTTCAGCTCATCTCATGCATCCTCCAAGCCCCTCCTACAAAGATGACCCAGGCCCTATTGATAACCTCTTGTTATTTAGAAAGATGGTAGTAACTTTGTGCCTTAGGAAATAATATATGATTAACAGCCTGTGTCCTACAATCACACAGATCTGGGTCCAGACTCTGGTTCTGCCCTTTTCTCCCTGGATGACCTTAAATGTGATACCTAAACTTTCAGACTTTTTATTAGTAAAATACCGATGCTCATAATAGTAATACTACCACAGACAGGTGTTGTAAAGGTAGAATAAAACTAACAATTGCAAAAATTTTATTGTTGTGTTTGATAGTGATGAAATTAGGAGTTTCTTTAACTTCATTTTATTGGCTTTCTACAACTGTCCACAAAAAATAGTTTGTAGATCACCAGCATCAAGATCAATTGTAAAGCTCATTAAAAAATACATATTCCTACCACATCCTCGATCTAGTGAATCAGATTCTCTGGCAATTCAGAGAGGAAAATTTGTATTTTTAACAAACTCCTCAGTTGAGTCTTACATACATTAAATTTTAAGACTTTTAGCTTATGTTTATGTGTAAAAATTACTACACATCCAAGCAACTATTTTACACCAAACATATAAAGTTGGTAGCCTGCTTCAAATAGTTTTTAAATTTATTTTTATTTTTTAATAAAATATGAATGCTTTGGTGAGCAATACATTGTCTAATTGACCACAGATCCAGAAGTCATTTGGCTGTACATTTATATTTCAGTGAATACATTTATTTATGTTACAGTCAGTAGTCAGGGAAGGATTTGAGTAGCTGAGCAGGTGAAGTTTTCCTAAGTTTAGATTGAAATACCAGTGTGTTCTATGTACTTTTCTGGCAAGATTCTGACCAAATTATGCCTGTGACTATGCTGTATTCAACTCACATTTATTTAGAATATTTTTATGTTGGCTATGGGTATACGCATTTCTCATTCGATGTCTCAAAACCCTGTAGATATTATTATCAATGATTAACAAATTTAGAGTTGGAGTTTTTTTTTTTTTTAATTAGTAAACAGCAGGACTTGGATGCTAGCCCTGACTTTCTAGATCTATACCCAGGAATTTTTCTGTCACATTACTATGCAGACTTTGGAGTTTGAGGATTAGAACTCAATGTTTTCTGAGACATCAGCTTTAGTAACATGAAAGCGTAACATTTTGTGCTTCAGATTTCAGGTAGTTCTGTGATAGACGTATCATCTTCTGATGTCAATCAAGAGTACCCTAGCAATGTGTATCAATATTTAAATGTACACAGAGATCACCTGGGGATCTTTGACAGTGAAAATTCTGATTTGGTAGGTCACGGGTAAGGCCTGAGATTCTGCATTTTCACCAAGCTCCCAAATATTGCTGCTGATTCTGGTTCAGTACCTCATCTGAGTAGTAAAGTCCTACCTGATGTAGGAGGCAGGTAAAGAGCAATTGAATATTCCTAAAAATGCTTTCAACTTAGTAGTAATCACTTAAATGACCTACTAGTGGCCAAATGTCCTTCAGAATAACTGGAATGGCACACATGGAAAAATTTTGATTGCTAGTTGTGTGGGAAAAAAGCAAAAGGTTTCAAGCCACATACCTAAGCATTGTAGAAAGGCAAGAGCGCTAGAGAAATGCCCTTGGGATTGAGGGAAAGGTTACATTATACTTGTAAATTATAACAACCTTATTATATATTATATGCAAGATATTTTGAGTTGGTCAGCTACAAGTTGAATGAATTAGCAGTTGCAAATTTCAAATAAAAATTCCATACAATCTGTAAGTCAGTACTGTATCAGTACCAATCTGAAGAAAAGAATTTGTTTAGTTATTAGAGACCATGATTTAATGAAAAGTTCATGAAAGACATTACTTTTGAGTCCAAATAAGCAATACTTCTTGACTATTTAGAGAACGGTCCAGGTAGAGTCCAAGGTTTGAAACTTTTGTCTCCCATCCATCTAAGCTAAAGACGCATTTATTTGGCCCACATAGGTCTTTGATTTACTGATTTTTAAATGTGATCATTTTGATAGGGTGATGGTCTCACTGTCTCCCTTGACTTTCACACCTCCTTCTCCCACCACTCACTTGGGTCCAGACTTCCTTTGCATGTGAGACAATTATGTGAAGACAGCTTCTTCTTGATATGATAATTTCTTAAATTCCCTATCAGTTTTAGTGTCTTAGTCTGCAAGGGCTGCCATAGCAAAATACTGCAGACTGAATGGCTTAAACAACAGAAATGTATTTTCTCACAGTTCTGGAAACTGGGAGTCTCAGGTCAGGGTACCTGCGACTGGATTCTAGTGAGAGCCTGTTTCCTGACTTGTATGTGGTCTCCTTCTTGCTGTGTTGTGACACGGCAGAGAGCACACGCTGGTGTCTCTTCCTCTTCTTAGCAAAGAAACTTCTGTTGGATCAGGATTCCACCCTTGTGATCTCATTTAAGTTTCATTACCTGCTAAAGGCCCTGTCTCCAATCCAGTCATATGGAGGGTTAGGGCTTCAGCATATGAGCTTTGGAAGGACTCAATTCAGTCCATAGCACTTGATAATCTTTAAGTTTAGTTAATGTAAAGCAACTTGAATGCTTACCTCATATAATTTGTTTAGTTTAATAAGTTGTTTAAGTATTTCTTTTTTAGTAATCAATGATTTTCCCTTTTTCATTTCTATCCTGTATGACTTCCCAACACCATAAATCCCTAACTTGCATCATCTTCTATACATGCTTATAACTGATAGGAGTTAAATATTTTCAAAAATTTTTCTTAACTGAACTCAGATATAACTGAGTTTATGCTGAAGGTAATAAAACAACAAAAAAACACTCTTATTATCGGTTATTGATGTATATCAGTTTACCTAGCTAGTAAGTAACTGACTTAGAAGAAATTTATAGTCCAAAAGCAAGAAGGGATGGAGATCAGAGTTATATTTCTTCTGACATTTGGACTATAATAGCTTATGTGACTTGAGATAATTAGACAAAAAACAGACAAGTAACCATCTTACTGTCCAAATGTTCACAGAGCAAGAGATAACCTATAAATAATACTGTCACTTTTATGTTTCATCAGATTCTAATTCTACTGTTGTGAGATGGACATAAATCTGGGGACTCTCAATTCCCCAATCTAAGGCAAATTCTGATAGGCAGATTATTCAAATGTTTGACTCCACCTTAGCTCCTGGAAGAGGCTCATACACCATCATGTAGCAAATGTTTTGCCTATCAGTCTGTCACTTGGAAAGGAATGTGTCATTTGTTAAGTGGGACACTTAGGTTCTGCTGTTATATTTAAAGAGAAATATTATTTGACATTTTATCCTGGAGCCCAATACAGTTTAAGTGAATAATCTAGCAATATTGCAGGATTACAAGGCTTTTGTTAGTAGTACCCACTTTTTGTCTGCAGAAGGCACAGTCTTTGCCCTGAGCATGCTGGCACTGAGCCGCTTCCCAAGGAGCCCACATTATCAGGCAACACTGAGATCATGGGCTTTGTCAGCGCTTGCAGATGTGCTGCCTGGGACTTCATTAACATAATTGATTAGGAGCTAGGACATATTTAGTATTAATCAAGCTGTTTTTAGTGAGGCTGATTATGCACAGTCCTTGATGCACTATTTTAGTCTGGAACTTCCTTAGGACCAAGTTGCAAGAAAATGCTATTATGTAAAAAGGAACTTACATGTGGCACTAACGTATGCTCTTCGATTTGAGGAATACAGTTAAAACAGGTCAAAATGTAGGAGCTTAAACATGTTTTTCATTTTAATGTTTAAAAGAGGAGGGGTTATATATAGACTAGCTTATTAAGTTTGCTCACAGGAGATTGGAAACAACTTAGGGTTTTATCAGTCAAAATCTAAAAAAAATATCATCTAAAAATAAATTTTAAAAAACAGACCTTGTTATGGGCGAAAGCATTCTGCACATCCATGAAGCCTTTAAATGCTTCCCTTGTGCTTTAATAGTGCTTAAAGCAATAAGCTCGCAACACTTTCTTCTCATTCTGTGAAGAATCTATGAACTTCTTATCTTGGGTTACTTCTCTAAGGCCTGAAGGTGTCTCTGGTCTTCCTATAATTTCACTCCTCTCCCCAAACCACACACTTTGTAGACCATAATGAAATTATTGTGCTTTGAATCTTCAGAAGTAAAAACTAACTATATATTAAATCAGTTGTTTGCTTTGACTCCTACTACCATGGGATTCTCCAGGCAAGAATATTTGAGTGGGTCACCATTCCCTTCTCCAGGGGATTTTCCTGAGCCAGATATCAAACCAAGGTCTCCTGCATTGCAGGCAGATTCTTTACCTTCTGAACTACCGGGAAAGCCCTTAACACTATATGTTTTAGAATACAGTTGGCCTTTGTCCAGGGAAATTGACTATAGCATCATTGAAAAGATCTTGTATAATGATGATTTCATGCAATCGTTTTGGTCATTGTTGTCAATTCGCATTTAATTATGGACATAACTTACCTGGAACTAACTTAAATAGAGAACCACGTTCAATATAGTATTAATTCTTATGATCTTTCAAACAGTGTTAAATTTTGCAATGAATTAGTTTTTCTATCTTTTGTGAGCTCTCATTGGTGCTGAAAGACTTGCAAGTTCAAGTCACTGTAGTTACCTGTACATTCCACAAGTGGGACAGGTCTATGTGAGTACCTCGCCTGCTTCAACAAAAGGTTCCTTATTATATTAACATCACAGGTGGTTTTAACCCTTAACATGACAGCCTGTTTATCATGTTTGTCAGAGCTGGTTTTCTTAGGAGATATTAGTCTGACTGCTCTAGGAGAGAGTCCTCAGTGACGAAACAGAAGAGCTTCAGGCAACATTTTCCATCCACTTCTAAGCATCCAAAAAATCTGCTTCATTAAATCTTTGTATTAGTACAATTGCTGGATATGATCCTGTTATCCTTTAATCACTGTTTCCACTGTGGAAGCAGTGACAGACTATATTTTTGGGCTCCAAAATCACTGCAGATGGTGACTGCAGCCATGAAATAAAAAGACACTTGTTGTTTGGAAGAAAAGTTCTGACCAACCTAGACAGCATATTAAAAAGCAGAGACATTACTTCGCCAAAAAAGGTCGGTGTAGTCAAAGCTATGGTTTTTCTAGTAGTCATGTATGGATGTGAGAGTTGGACTATAAAGAAAGCTGAGCGCTGAAAAATTGATGCTTTTGAACTGTGGTGTTGGAGGACTCTTGAGAGTCCCTTGGACTGCAAGGAGATCCAACCAGTCCACCCTAAAGGAAATTAGTCCTGATTATCCATTAGAAGGACTGATGCTAAAGCTAAAACTCCAATACTTTGGCCACCTGATGTGAAGAGTTGACTTGTTTGAAAAGACCCTGATGCTGGGAAAGATTGAAGGCTGGAGGAGAAGGGGACAATAGAGGATGAGATAGTTGAATGGTGTCACCAACTCAATGGACATGAGTTTGAGTAAACTATGGGAGTTGGCTATGGACAGGGAGGCTTGGCATGTTGCAGTCCATGGGGTCGCAAAGAGTCGGACACAACTGAGTGACTGAACTGAACTGATTGTTTAATCAGCATTGCTGGAAATTTTTTTCTCTCCTCCTATTCAGCACAACCCCCTCCACCACTACCAAAAGTCATGTTTTATGCTCTCAGTGATCCCTGAAGAATTAAAGACTTTTGTCCACATGTGATTGATTACTGGACATTTAATGTAAAATGGCCACACTGTATCTACTCTGGCAAAGATGTGGAAAGACGATGTTAGGTGATCTTTTATTGGATATATATCTTATACTTAAATTACTTTTATTATTCCGTTACAAACATAATTTGCAGTAACAGAACCAAATAAAGTAAGGTGAACTACTACTATATACCCTATCTTCTTCTTGAATAAAGATATAACTGGTATTTAGTTCTACAGTTGTGAATATTATAAATGAAGTTACACAAAAGTGGGCAAGAGGACTGTTGAGAGAAGATTAAAGTCCCAGCTTCCAATTGCAGCTTTGACACTAATCAGTTATTTTATCTTTGACAAATGGATTGACTTTTTAGAGCCTCCATTTCTTCTGTCAACTGTGGAGACTGAACTTAAATAATCTCAGAGATAATTTTCTGCTTTCACACCCAGAGATCTCAAACTTATTTTTTTCAAGCTGGTGGATTGGTAGTAAGCTGAATTAAGAGCAGAGTGAAGACTCTATGGCTTGGCGCAGTGTTTAAATGGCTCTTGTAGATGTGTAAGGTTGTGACCATGGTCTGGATACAGATGTCAAATGGGGCAACCAGGCATGTCCCCATGAAATGGATAATACTGTGAAGCATTATTTTCTGAAGTTCAAAAGTGAGTTGTACAGGTCATAAAGGCTGTGAAAGTTAAGAGGAAGATGAAATATGATTGAGGCAAGGCTATGTGGTCAAATTACAAGACTTGCATTGGGCCATAAAGAGTAAGTTGGTAGTATTTGTATAGAGGAGAAAGGAGCAATATAAGAAACTTATTATGAGATAATTTCTTACCGTAGGATGCATTCGAGGACAATGTTCTACAGGAGCTAGTAACGTTTTATTTACAGTTCTATTAAAGTAGGAACTTTATCATCTTTGCTCTTCATTGAGATATATCCTGAGAAGCAAAAAGCATAAAATAATAAAATAGAAATTTGGCTCAGGTTCTCATTCCATTAACTCTATGACACAGTAAATCTTGTTGAACTTTTGGGCAATACAGTATTTTCCTTTGTTTTGAGGTGAACTTAACTCATATCTTTGTGCAGTTTTTAATGGAATTGACCTCCAGTTGTAAATTTTGATAACATAGGTAAACCATACTACTTTTAGGGCCTCTTTTACTTAGAAAGTTGCTATGAGGACTGCCTGAAATAATGTACATAGCAACTTAGCACAATTAGGTACTGAGCTATTAGTTACTGTTATCATTATCATTTTTTTAATCAGCAAATTTGTACATATAGTAAATAATTAATTTTCATGGTAAATTTTTATTGATATCTGGAGAGGTTAATATGGTAATCACATTAATGTCATTAGTCAACAATTGTGAAACTCTATAAAATTTCTTAATATAGGACTCTGGTCATATCCTAAAGAATTTTGTACACAAAACTGAATCATTTACCCCTCCTCATAGACTGCATGAGCCTTTTAAAACAACGGAGCAGAGGAGTAGTACAATTAGATTTGCATTTTAGATCATGAGTCAGCAATAAGTAAGGTGATGAGTCAGTGATAGTAAGGGTGGATGATGAAGGGTAGAGCTTGGAGGTTTAGAGGTAAGAAAAACTTAGGAGGCTACTGTTTATGAGGAAAAATCATGCTACTTTTGTTGTGAACAATCACATTTAGCCCTCAAAATAATTTCAAGCAGTGAATATGATTTATATCATTTCAAGAGACGATCAGAGGAATCAAGTAAATTGCCTAAGATAACACCATCATAACAATGGTATAATTGGAATTGGAATTCAAATGTCTCATGCTCAGGATCAGTCTATTCCATTATCGAGAGCTAGCAATTAAAAGTTAGGGCTGAGCATAATTGCTAAAGTCTTATCTGACCTGGGTAAATGAATGGCACTTAAGAATAAGAACTGGTTTGGGGAGATGATAATGAGTTCAGTTTCAGACTTGCTTAGTGTATCAGGGTCCCTCGAACATTCAAAATGGATGATTAAGAGTGTTTAATGAATGTAGTGTTTATAAAGGTTTGAGCAGAGTTATGGTGAAGCTCCCCAAGCTTGACCAACTCAGGACGGCTTTATCCGTCCTAGGCCTGAGGAGTCAAGGAAATGGAGAGGTTTACAAATCCCCAAACATGGTAACTCTAAGAGAGATATGCCCAGCCAGAACTATATCCTTTAGTAGAAGAACATAGCATCAACAATTTGTAAAATTATGTATATAATATTCTCAGGAAGGGAGTTGGATAATATCCAACTATCTCTTTTTTTTCCCCTGCTCTATTATCTCTTGATATTGTTCCTATTGACCAAACTAACCTGAATCCAGAGGTTGTATTAATCCTTGGTTAACACAATCCATGAAGGCGAGGGTGGATATTGGACCTGGAGAGAAAATGAAGATTCTGCCATGTGTTGAGCAGCATGTTAAGTGGGATTCACATAAGTGGTCATTTCTAGCAGACAACTGAAGCTAGGAATCTGGAGTTCAAAAATGAGAGGGCTACAGACACTGAAGTCATAAACTTGATCTGAGCATAGCATTTCCTGAAGCATGTAGTGGGGAATTCTAGTTCTCTGTTATTCTTGGTGAAAAAGAATTCGTAGTGTAATACATTGGGTCTGCATAATATGTAGTATTTCCTTTTTGGACAGTCTTAACTGATCCAATTATATTAAAAAAATTACAAAATTATGAAATTAAAAAATTATGAAATTCTTATTAGAAAGCTATTTAATTCTTTAACCTCAGTGATGCTCACAATTTGTGATCAGAGAAGCATTACTGTTCCCAGTAATACTTACTGAGCTCCCAAGGAATAGGAGATCTTAAAAATATCCTGTGTCATACAAATTTTAGTTTTGAATATAACTAAATGGCAGGCCAGTCATGAGTTTGAGTGAGGCTTAGGGCATCCAAGAAGGAAAATGTGGGAATAACATTGTCTTGGAGTTCTCCAGAGAAATAGAGCCAATACAATACATGTGCACACACACAACTGCCCCCCTACACACACACACACAAGCACACACACCCAGTGGGGCAGGGAGAGGGGAGAAATAGACAGTGATTCTAATGAATTGATTCATGTGATCATGTGATTTGGGGTGTTGGTAAGTCTGAAGTCCATCAGGCATGCCCGGGAAGAGTTAATATTATTTTCTCAAGTTCAAAGGCAGACTAGAGGCAGAACTCCTTCTTCCTTAGAAAATGTCAGTCTTTTTCTCTTTATGCCTTCAACTGGTTGGCGATCTACTTTACTCAAAGTCTACTGATTTAAATATTAATCACATCTAAAAAATGGTTTTGACCAAGTAACTGTTCCTATGGCCTAGTCAAAATGAACCATACAAATGTCATCACATAAAATTTACCATCAAAAACTTCAGCAGAAGACAGACTAGAAAGTCAAATATGAAAAAAATAATGAGAAAGGAAATGGTACAACAAAGCGAAGAGCCCCAGAGGGATGGATATGACAAAATAAAATAAAATAAAATTAAAAAATAATTGGCCAGGGTTCTTTAGATTTGTTGATTAGAAGATCATGGTGACCTACTGCTATACCCTACCCATAAATGAGGGTATAGCAATCAGGAGTCTGAACTAAAGATCCACTAGTTCATATTAAGTTTCTTAAACTCTCTAAGATGACTCAGCTTCCTCATCTAAAAAGTTTTATTTTCAACATAATGATCTCAAAATTCTGTTTCATCTCCACAATTTTATCATGCTTGAGGCTTTTATTTCATTCATTTTCCTCCCTACACATTTATTAGAAGTAGAGTTACTCCCTACTTCTGAGGGGAAAATGAATCATCTATTTCAGTCTTAATATTTTTCCAACATTTTGTTGTTTTTGAACTCTTTATTTTCAGATGATTTTAGATTAACAGAACAATTGTAAAGATAATACATAGATTTCTAATATATTTTTCCTCTAATGTTTTCATTTTACATAACCACGATTCACCTACCAAGACTAAGAAATCAACTTTGGTACACTAGTCACTGAGTTACAGACTGAATTCAACTTTCACCTTTTAGTTATTTGTAAAAAAATTTTAAAATTATTCTTACATACATGTGTGATGAGGACACAAATATTATTAACATAAGTATTCATAGCTTTTCCCCACCACCTTAATGCCAAAGGAATATTCTAGATATGCCTGGTCAGCTCCTGAATGTTTTTATTATACTTAGGACTCAGGATATGCTGGCTGAGCAAAAAAAATTTGGAAGAAGCTCAAATAATTAAATTAATTCATGTTTGAACATGGGATAGTCCCCAGAAGAAAACATAAGATTTGGACAGTGAGAAAAGAGCTCAAGAAGAGAGTCAGCATGGGCTGGAGTAAGTTTTTAGTTTGCTTTCCAGAAAGAGAGGCTTCCCTGGTGGTTCAGATGGTAAGGAGTCTCCCCTCAATGCAGGAGGCCTGAGTTCGATCCCTGAGTTGGGAAGATCCCCTAGAGAAGAAAATGGCAACCCACTCCAGTATCCTTGCCTGGGAAATCCCATAGACAGAGAAGCCTGGTGGGCTGCGGTCCATGGGGTCCCAAAGAGTCAAACACGACTGAGCGACTAACACTTCCACTTCCAGACAGAGAAGGTTTTTGGAAGAGCTGCTATGATGAGAGAGGATTGGGGAGTCCAATAAGGAGAGAACCTTTAGAACGTTTTGCTTTGGGTCATACAACATTAGCAATTTTGAGAGACCTCAGGAAAGGTTTAAATGTGTCTTCAACTCTTCCTTGAATTTTAAACTGCCACTTCTTTTGATTGCAGCACTCTACAGGGCCAGGCATGAGGTAACACAGTTATGTGGAGTTAATATGCTGGAACAAGTATAATTCAGTTTAACAACTGACTTGACTAAATTAAGGGAAAAAAAAGAAACACAAAAAACAAATAGGTGGACGAGTGTCAAGAGAAAGGAAATGTAAGGACATATCCCATATATGAAATATAATAGCCTAGTGGTTCAGATGGTAAGGAGACTGCCTGCAATGCAGGAGACCCAGATTCAATCCCTGGGGTGGAACGGAAGAGTCTGGCAGGCTATAGTGTATGGGGTCGCAAAGAGTCGGACAGGACTGAGCGATTTCACTATCACTTTCATGAAATACAAATCTGCATTTTTTGTTGTTGTTCGATCTCTCAGTTGCCCGACTCTTTGCAGCCCCATGGACTGCAGCTTGCCAGGCTTCCCCGTCATTCTCTGTCTCCTGAAATTTGCTCAAACTCATGTCCATTGAGTGGCTGATGCTATCCAACCATTTTGTCCTCTGCCACCCCGCTTCTCTTCCTGCTCTGTCTTTCCCAGTATCAGGGTCTTTTCCAATGAGTCAGCTCTTCACCATTAGGTGGCCAAAGTATTGGAGCTTCAGCTTTAGCATCAGTCCTTCCGGTAAGTATTCAGAGTCTATTTCCTTTAGAATTGACTAGTTTGAATTCCTTGCTGTCCAAGGGATTCTCAAGAGTCTTCTCCAGCACCAGTTTGAAAACATCAATTCTTTGGCACTCAGCCTTCTATATGGTCCAACTCTCACATCCATACATGGAAAAACCATAGCGTTGACTATATGGACCTTTGTAGGCAAAGTGATGTCTCTGCCATTTAACATGCTCCTTAGGTTTGTCTTTTAGTAGACATTAAATATTCTAAAGAAACTTGCATCTCCAGAGTTAAAACTTTTCTATCTTGTTATAGTAGTCTTGATTTCCCATTATTAATTAAAAATGCTTTTTGTGAAAATCATTAACTTTACCCATAAGATAAAGAAGTTATGTTTTTCTTCCCCTATACATCTGACAGTATAGCACGGAATGTCATCTGATTTGACAGTCCAGTAGCAATATTTTTATTCTGGAGATCCCCAGAATAAAAAATTTAAAAAATCAAGAGGTGACAACCAAGAGTCAGGGAAGAGTAAGGGGCTTTCTGTTGAAGGCCAGCTTTTTAGCTCAGAGATCTTTCATAACTTTCATACTGATATTAAGAATTAGATTTTTTCCCCTATATTTTGACCAAAGAGAAAATTAGGGATGAGAAGTTTTGTGAATAAGAGTGAATGTGATTTTTATAGCTTCCTTATTATGAAATTTTAATTGGAACCTTCTTGTGGCAGCAACTTTCTCTCAGAAAGCATTTTACAAGAAAGAGCCAGGTCCCTCCAAAGCTCTAGTTTATAAGTACCGTTTTTTCATCATCAAACATTTATTTGCTATTTGTGTCAGCTTAACCTAAATGTTTCTTTCTGTTTTATAAACTTCTTAGAATCCCCATTGAGATTCTTCATCCTCTTTAGTACTGATGGAAAAAGTGGCTGCACTGTTAAAGCCAAGTCTGTTTTACCCAAATGGAGTAAGGAGTCTTGGCAATTGTTCATATGATAAATGGTGACAGATACTTGCTTAAATTATGTAAGAATTTTGTATAAAAAATTTGATCTACTAGACTAGACCATCCTTATATTAGGAAGAAGACAAAAATTACATTAATGGTTTGGTATAATTTATGAAACAATGAAACTTATGTAGTCTATCATTTGAAATAAAGTTGAAATCCATATATCAAAACAATTACAACTGGAAAAGTTGTATTCTTTGAAGGAGCACTTATTTACCTTATAAATATTGATAAGCATTAAGCTTGGGCTTCCCTGGTAGCTCAGTTGGTAAAGAACCCACCTGTAATGCAAGAGATTCCGGTTCAATTCCTGGGTCAGGAAGATCTGCTGGAGAAGGGATAGGCTACCTGCTCCAGTGTTCTTGGGCTTCCATTGTGGCTCAGCTGGTAAAGAATCCACCTGCAATGTGGCAGATCTGGGTTCGATCCCTGGGTTGGGAAAATCCACGGGGGAAGGGAAAGGCTATCCACTCCAGTATTCTGACCTAGAGAATTCCGTGGACATCCATGGGGCCTCAAAGAGTCAGACACGATTGATCGACTTTCATGCGTTAAGCTTAGTTTCAAGGCTTTAAATGCTTCAATTAAGAATCTGACTTATAAATATGCCCAATATACCAGTAACTTTTGGTAATTTTAAAGTCAAATTTTATTTCAAAATAACTATTGAGTCTTCCTAATTTATTTAGTAACTGAAACCCTAAATTCTCAAGGATCTGTTACAAAATAGCCATATCTTTGAAATGATACTTTAATATATGCTTTGATTTTAAATGATAACCAACTTTTTTCTTAAATATCAATAACTTAGTCACATATAGGGAAAACTCAATTCTCTGATGTTTCTAGGTATTCTTGACATTTGAAATGCAACAAAGTACTTTTGCAATTCATTTCCTGCTACAGACAAATGTAGGAAACGTATATAGATAAAAATATAGAAAAGGTAATTATATGTAAATAATATGACTTTGAAAATTGACGTTTACTAGAAATGAATCTTATATTTTCCTTACCCTTGTAGAAAGATGCATTAGAAAATTTATACTAAAATATCTTCAGCAAACAATGATTGTGCATAAAAACTACTTATAAAAGGGTTAAAAAGTTTTTAGATACACTCCAAATGATTATAGCACCAAAAAAAAAAAATTCGAGAATAACAAAAAAGAAAATGCAAAATACTCTCTTTGAAGCTATTCAGAGATGAGTGTGTGGATGGAGAGGTTCTCACTTGAGTGTAAAACTCAATAAACTTTAATTGAGCATTTGCTTCCCAGAATGTAAAAGCATTGAGAGGAAAAATAAATACCAGAAGGAAAAAGAACAGATGTGGCAATCTTTATCTATGTAAACATAATCCATTCAAAAATAATGCAATCATTTTATTGTTTCTAAAGTTTTTTTTTTCATTTTTGAAAGATTTAGGCACAATCTACTTTATCCATTTCAAATGTGAATTTTAATTAACAAACTTTGTTTGCAATTTGAAATATATCAAATAATCTTTCCCTTTGCATTCCTTTTTGCGTACTAAATTCAGAAACAAAAAAATTTTCATTATGTCAGAGAACTTTGGCTGTGAGAGACCCAAAAGACAAGTTTCACAAAGATAGGTTAAAAGCTGGCACTTCTTTTCTGCCCACGCCTCAGTTCATTTGTAAGTTTTTGTTAGAATAAGTCTACTGCAAACTTCATATTCCATATTGTAGGGGAAAGAACAGAGTTTTCAGTGATCCTTAGTTTTAAATCCTTGTTATGTCACTTACGTGATTGGTGAATTTGGGCAAGTTACTCAACTTTCCTGAGCCCATTTTATCACAGAAAGGATATGTAGACATTCATCTGAGAACTAAGTATATATTCTAATACATATAAGGTCATGTGCTGTATTCTATTATAGTATTCTACTATAGTCTAATTTTCTATCACCTTAATATCAGTTTGATTAAACCAAACTAACACAATTTTTTGGCCTTGTTCTGATCATATAAAATAACTATTCATGTTACCGAGTCCAAGCACACTCCGCTCACTGCACAACAAGCCAATATACCTGAGAGACAAGATACTGAGGCAAGGAATATAACTTTATTTGGAAAGCCAGCTGATTGAGAAGATGGCGTACTAATGTCTCAAAATAACCATCTTGTCAGGGTCTGGATGCCAGGTTCTTTTATAGAACAGAGAGTGAGAGAAGTTGAGAAAGTGAAGTAAAAGGCCATTATCTTGCAAATATCTCCTGGACTGGCCAACCTCAGGGAGGGCATGTGCTAACCTCTTTACTCTTGGAGCCATTCACAGGCGGGCAGGGTCAGACAGTGTATTAAAAAGCAGAGACATCACTTTGCCAACAGAGATCCATATAGTCAAAGCTATGGTTTTTCCAGTAGTCATGTATGGATGTGAGAGTTCGATTATAAAGAAGACTAAGCGCCTAAGAACTGATGCTTTTGAACTGTGGAGTTGGAGAAGACTCTTGAGAGTCCCTTGGACAGCAAAGAGATCCAACCTGTCCATCCTAAAAGAGATCAGTCCTGGGTGTTCATTGGAAGGACTGATGTTGAAGCTGAAACTCCAATACTTTGGCCACCTGATGCAAAGAGCTGACTCTTTTGAAAAGACCCTGATGCTGGGAAAGATTGAAGGCTGGAGGAGAAGGGGATGACAGAGGGTGAGATGGTTGGATGGCATCACCGATTCAATGGACATGAGTTTGAGTAAACTCCGGGAGTTGGTGATGGACAGGGAGGCCTAGCATGCTGCAGTGCATGGGGTCGCAAAGAGTCGGATACGACTGAGCGACTGAACTGAACTGAACTGGACTGAACTGAACTGGACTGAACTACCTCCCTTAATCAAAATGAAGTGTTAGTCTCTCAGTCATGTCCAACTCTTTGCAACCCCATGGACTATAGCCCACCCACCAGGATCTTCTGTCCATGGAATTTTCCAGGCAAGAATACTGGAGTGGCTAGCCATTCCCTTCTCCAGGGTGTCTTCCCGACCCAGGGATTGAACCCAGGTCTCCCACATTGCAGGCAGATTTTTTACAATCTTAGCCACCCTGACTCCACCTATAACGTCCCTAAATCCTTGTAACTGTAAACTTTATCCCTTGTTAGTCTCACAACCCAAATTCCTGGAAGGAATAGTTTAAAATTCAAACCCTGGCAAAGGGTTTGACCTAAGGTTACATAATCATTTGTTGATTAAGTGAACCAACTGTTTATGTAAGGCTCAGGGTAGTCACTGGAAGATGCTGTAGAATTTCTGGTTGTGACTTGTTGTTACTAGCTGGTAATGAAAAAAACTGGGTTCTAAGAAAAGTTCAGCATTCACTAAAGGAAAAGTCAAGGCAAAGACTAGATTCAGGTTCTGAAAAGCCAGTTTACTTTACTCCGTATAACTCAAGTAAAGAGCTTTGCTGTTACAGTAACTTAATTACAGTGTAAAGAGCGGTATGCCCACCATGTGTCTATAATGTTGCATTCCTTCAAGAGCCCCAGATAAAATTTGGAGGCGATTTTTGGGGAGAAAAAGGAAAACATTAAGAAGAGTATTTTTACTGAGTCCTTTTTCTTTCTTAGTCTTCATTGCAGTATGGTCTCACAATCCATTGGGGCACTTGACACCCACCACTCAGCAGCAGCCAAAATTCCTCTTAAAACATAACTCATCACAATACAATTACTCTGCTTGAAACCTCTCAGTGACTTCCTACCTTACTCACAATAAAATGGAAAATTCTTGTTATGAACAAGATTCAATGTGATTGTCCAAGCTACATCTCTGGCCATTTCTCTTCCCACTCTCCTCCTAAATCCGCCGCTCCAGCCACTCTGGTCTCCATGCCCTTCTTTGAATATAGCTAGACTGCTCCCCTTTCAAGATCTTGGCACATATTTTTCCTCTGCAGAAAAATTCTTCTCCCTAGTAGCCTACTTTTGTTCAAGCATCTTTTCAAATGGTGCTCATTCAAAAAGGTATACCCCTGTTCCTCTTAAAAAAAAAAAAAAAGAAGCCACCTCCCATTCCCAAAGTCACCTCCCATTCCCTCATACTCTAATCCTCTAGACCTAGCTTTGTATTTTTTTCTGACTCCTATTATCATCTGACTTTATATACACATATATATGTATTCTATATAATGTGTACATATAAATATAAACATATTCGTTAAAACTAAAAAATGGACTTTTCTCTAGCCTTAAACAATTTTAAGTCATAGCAATCAGAGAACATAAGCAGCTATTTACAAATTGAAAGCTTTTTAAGTTAACTGTTCTCAGAAAAATTAAGAAATAGATACAAGATGAGACATACTTCCTTTGGAGAAATAAAGGAATAGACAAGTGAAGAGAGACTTGAGTATATTCTACTCATTCCCCCTGCCTTTTGTGGTTGAAGACAGAAGATTTGCTTACAGTTACATTATGCAGAAACTACTAGTTACAGAATAACTGGAATCTACTTCTTCATTCCAACACATTGCCCCTTCGTAACCTGTTAATTCCTACCTATTTTTTTCTTAAAGTTTCACAATATGTAATATTCCTGATACAGCCTCCCTCAACACAGAAAAATAAGAATTAATGTGCATTTACTCAGATCAACAAATATCGCACTTAGAAAAACTGAAGATTTTATATGGTCAGATTTTGATTGTTTCAAAAATATAGTAATATATGCTATCATTATTTTTTCGAACGCCCACTCTTGTCCAAGCACTTTGGCTCAGGTTCTTCACAGTAAGTCGGCAGGGTAGATTGTACTAGTTCCATTTTTCAAATGAGGCAAATGAAACTCAGTGTCACAGCACGTTGCAATGTCACAACCAGAAGGGGTCAGAGCCAGAGTTCAGACCAAAGTCACACATGCTAGCACCCTTCCATTGTCTCCTGTTTCATTCCTCTCTGTAGATAACAGTGGGAAACTGATAGTCGTTAGTATAATTGAACGTATCTGTTTATGTGAAGTTTTCTATGATGTGCTGTGACTGGGGCTCCAGGTCCACCTCTGCCACTCTAAAGTGACAGTGAAGAGGTGTGTTGGAATGCGTTGTTATGAAAGAGACACGTCCTTATTTACTTAACTGGGACCAAGAATACTTCAGTCCTGGCCACAGAGAGTTAGAAAAGCATGTAAATTTTGGATAATCCCTACACAAGAAAGGCATGAGGGGGAAGAACAAAACATAAGATGAAAATGAAGCATTTGCATTTGTTTGCTCGTTTTGCTAGGAACAGGCATCTTCAAAAGCTTTACAATTATAATTAACTATTGTGCATTCTCTGGCTTTGAGATGGCATGAAAACATTTAAAAGCAAGAGAAAAGCCCATTGTAAGGGCTTAGGAAGTAAAAAGTAAGTCATTTAATTTTTCTTTCATCTGATGTTAATTTATGCAGAAGCTAATAACATATTTGTGACTCAGAGCTGCTTATTGTGGAGAGGATTTCTCTCTCAGCCAGTCTTTCCTGTGATCCCTACCAGATAGAGCCATCATTTCCCGGCCTATGACACTTTTTCAGAGAAAGGCAGTATACTGGTAAATTCACACTCTATGGACATACTTAATTGCGAACCCTCTGAGAACCAATGATATAAAATGTCCTAACTCTTCTCTAGCTGTTACTGATAAAACAGCAGACAACTGGAGGAGAGCAATGAGGAGGAAACTGGATATGTGGGTGCATAGTCAGGTGGAAAGAAAGGAGTATTGTTGACTACTGAAGGAGAAAAATGTCAAGGGAAGGAGAGTCTTCATATAAAAAACATGGGTTACTTTTATACCCAAGAAGGATATAATTAAATTGTTGTACCTTTTATAAATGAAAAGCTTAATTTCTCTGCTGCCAGATCACCTAGAGAATAGATGGTAGTACTTGAAGAAATGCAGGGATCTTCAGAAGTTGATATTTTAAATAAATTAACCATGAATAAAAGTAAGTCCCATAATGACAGCTTAAAGGTCTAATTCATAAAAATGTTATTAAAGTACATTATTTATACCTGCTTTTTGTGGATTTCTGTTCTTACTCATGACTCTTTCAGTGTATGGCCATAATCACAGGAAGAGTGTATAATGGAAGCGTTAATCAATCTGAACTAAGGCAAGGATACTGTATCACCACAATAAAATCCCAGCTATATTAATATAAAGGGTAGAATTTATTACACCAAGTAATTCTCTTTAAAAAAAAATGAAAAGAATGTCTTCCATCTTATGGTCTCAAATACCTACTTTCATTCCCAAGTTTAATATAAGATGAACTAATTGGCATGAACTTTTTAATAAAATATTTATTCATCTACATTATGAAACTTAGAGACTCAGATACTAAGTTGGATACTAAATTGTGATCTTATCATGACTATGGCATTGATTTTTAAGATAGGCTAAGAAGTATTTACAGTTAGTCTGTGTGTTAATTAACTCCTTTTCTGGCACATGGCATCTGATGGTGATGTTTATTAGCAAATGCCAACTTAATCGTCTGGCATATATATCTATTTAGATAAGATGGAAAATTTCCTGCAACATAAAATTTCGCCCAGAGAAGCTGAAAGTACTGATACTTAAATCAAAAGTATCTTTATTCAGAATTTTAAACATGATTTACATATTTAATATGGATAAACCTTTAGGAAAAAGCAAAGTAGAATTCACTTGGTTTATTTCTGACTCTAGAACTATCAAAATGTGACTTCTTGACTTCCTACTTCTGATTAGATGAGCTGTAATTGTACACTATAGATACATTTAGACAGAGTGTGAATATATTTCTCCCTACCACACTAACTTATCTCTAGGAGTCATGAAAAGAGGTTCTTTATAAATTATACTTCTGACACTGAAAGAAAGTGTTGTCTTTGATCTTGTAGGTAAAAAATCTCTATACCTAAGGGAATGAATTAATTCCTGTACTTAATAAGATGCAGTCATTAGTAGGCAACTTAAGCATTCATACTAGAACTACACATTGAATTTCTTCAGCATAGTAACAATCTCATAATAGTTCTGGGTAATGAAAATCTTTGAATGCTTGGCATTTATACTTGAGTTGAAGAGACAAATGACAAACAGAAAGGTATTTCAAATACAAGGTAAATCGCACTACTAACTGAAAGTAAAAATCAGCCAGTTTCTGACATTAACTGTGCTTATAACTGCCTCAAACCTAAAAGTATCGAATATTCCATTTTAATAACTGTGTACTTCTACATGATTTTGTTATTTGAAATGAGAGCACTTACCAGAAAAATGTCCAGGGATGTCTAGTTGTTACATGGCTATTACTGGCCACCATTTGAGTTTCCTTCTGCCCCTCAGACCAAGGCTTTCTTAGATCTCTGAGAGAGAAATCTTCCATGAAGAAGTCTAGAGGCCCCACAAACTGTCAAACCATTCTACGTGTCAGTCAGATTTACTGCAACTCTGGGTGAAAAGATAGACTGAGCACACGGATTGATATAGCCACTCAGAAAGGGCAGTGGGAGTTACGTCCCCAGTACAGTGCCAGACAGATGTCACCAGGCTCCACGTGTCTGTTGACAAGAGGCAGATTTGAAAAATGGTAAAATCAAGATAGATATCATCACTACTGCGGGCTTCCCTTGTGACTCAGGCAGTAAAGAACTTGCCCACGATGCGGGAGGCCTGGGTTTGATCCCTGGGTTGTAAAGATCCCCTGGGGAAGGGAATAGCTACCTACCCCAGTATTCTTGCCTGGAGAATTCCATGGACAGAAGAGCCTGGTGAGCTACAGTCCATGGGGTCGCAAAGAGTCAGATACAGCTGAGCCACTAACACACACACAATGGCCTAATGTATTATCTCTAAGGAGACTGAACATATGAAAACAAAAAGTAATTCTTTTAGCTTACCTGCAGAACTGTTCCTCAGAAATTATACTTTAATTTCCAGTATTAATATCTTACTTTAGGCACTAGACAAACAATTGTTTGGTTCAGAAAGCTTGAACTATCTTTTTCATTTTTTGTAAAGAATATTAGCAGCCTACCATTGCATGCACTTGCTGTGAGCCAGCCACTGTGCAGAATGTTTTGTAAACGTTATCTAACTTTAAAAGAAGTACTATTATTTTACAAAAGAGGAAAATAAGGCTTAGTGAGATTAAATCACTTGCTCAAAGTCACAAAACTATCTGGAGGCAGAATTAACTTTTAACAGTAATCCTTCTTTCAAAACTTGATTTTCCTTTTGTACTAAATTTTCCTAAAGGAAATATTTTAAATTTCTTCTCTAGAAAAGCAAGAAGAAAAGAAGAAAGCTGAGAAGAAAGTGACTTCTGAAACAAAAAAGAAAGGTAAGCAATTTTAAAGCTAACATATCTTAATTAGTATTCATTTGTAATGTTACTGTTAAAGCTGTTGTTTTCTAAGAAAGAAATTCCCTTTTTCTGTCCTGCGTATAGGGTTATCGTTACCATGCTTTAAAATTCCATATATATGTGTTAGTATACTGTATTGGTGTTTATCTTTCTGGCTTATTTCACTCTGTATTTTTGACTCTGGGGGAGAAGGCGAGGGTGGGATGATCTGAGAGAATAGCATTGAAACATGTATATTATCAAGTGTGAAACAGATCGCCAGCCCAGGTTGGATGCATGAGACAAGTGCTCAGGGCTGGTGCACTGGGAAGACGCAGAGGGGTGGGATGGGGAGGGAGGTGGGAGGGGGGGATCAGGATGAGGAACACATGTAAATCCATGGCTGATTCATGTCAATGTATTGCAGAAACCACTACAATATTGTAAAGTAATTATTCTCCAACTAATAAAAATAAATGAAAAAAAAAAAAGAAATTCCCTTAACAATTTTATTGTTATTGTTTTTAACAAACAAATATAAATATTCCAAATAAAGTTGAGATTGATAAATCTTTAAAAGCAAATTCAAGCCTAAACACTCTTAAAATGTGTTGCTGATTACTTTTTTCCTTCCTTAGTAGTGATGCTCAATTCTACTTCATTACTTTTCTTGATTATATAATATATGAATATTACTATTCAATTTAGTTTAATATAATTATCTATCAAAAGAGCCTATTTTTGTATATGTGGGAAAGAAACTAGTTGATTGGTTTGCTATTTTGTTCTTTTTGAGTGATGTTTTTCAAATAGTGCATCTGAAGTCCCAAGTGATCTCAAGACTTTTCTGAGCTTTTGACATGCTTGTGGTAACCTGATAACCCAGAGAACACTCAATATACCCCTTTTAAAATCCTTTAGAAAAACTGCTGGATTATATCATAATTAACAATGCTATCTAATGTGTGTACAATCATGAGAGATTATTTTTTTGACTTAACAAAAACTTGTTCCTTCCCTGAAGGGAGGGCACACCAAAACCACTGTTCTGTTACAGAGGTGCTAGTTCACTCATATTTGATGTGACTATGACTCTAATTTAGAATTACTCTATACAAGATGAATTGGATGTTAATGGCAGTAAAATGTGCCCTGAAATAGATGATAATTAAACAGATGTTTATAATTTTCTCATTTTACTGCCAGAAAAAGAAGATGTCAAAATGAAAACTGAGAAGGAAACTGCCATGGATGTGAAAAAAAAAGGTATTGTACTTTTCTTTGCTTCCTTGGATTATGTTCAGGATACTCGTTAATGAAGGAATCTTGGGTCAGTGTAAACAGATTTAATATAGGTACTTAAGTCTGTCCATGTACAGGATGTCAAAGCAAAAAATGCTCAGGACAAGGTTAAACAGATAAAGACTTTATTCAAGGTTATTGCAATAGGAGAGAGAGACCAGTACTCATTCTGATCTCCGTTTCTCTGAAACCAAAGAAGAGAGTTTTTAAGAGCTAGAAAGGGGTAGAGATATTGTAAGCCATCTGTGTTTGCTGATTGAGCTTACTCAGAAGCAGACTGAACTTTCTCTTATTTTCAAGTCAAGAGAGTAGTTCTGCAACTTGGAGCAAGGCACCCAAGGGATTAGGTTCCTACCCTCCTTCGGAACCTGGAGATGGATGTACTGTCTTTCTTGATGATTATATTTCAAGGAAGTGGCTTCCACATCTCTGAAAAAAGCACTCTGGGTTGTAAAATTGGAAGAAGGCTTTTAAGAAGATTTATGTCTTGAAAGAGCAGAGAAAAAATTTACAAGTACAAGTTTTCTAAAGTAAATGCTACGAGAAAAGAAAGTTCAGGAGCCTAAGGACCAAAAGGTGCCTTTCTAAGCTTAGTGAAGCTGAGGAGAACTTTAAGGCCATCTTTGTCAAGACATAATGAAGCTGAGAAGAGCTACATAGTATGACTTGACTTTACAAAGATGAGAGGTGAAGAACACAAAGATAATCATGCATTCCATGAAGAAGTATTGTTGTTCAACAGTGTAGATTTTTGCTTTACATTTAGTTCTGCTTTTACTCTTGTTCAAACATGAATATCTGCTTGTATTCAAGTTAAGCTTAAATCTAGGTGAAAAAGATAGTTGTCTCAAGTATTATCGTTTGGTGTATTTTCACCCCAATATTTCCTCCACTACTGTCAGTGATGCTTGAAATTCCACCATTAGAGAAACCCCATTTCTTTGAATTATGAAAGAATTGTCCTCTATTAAAATGCAAATCTCTTAGGACCTTTGTGCCTGGGGTAACAAATGAATTCCTCTGAGCTATATTAACACAAAGCAAATGAGGTTTCCTGATCTTCCCTGTGTGATAATAAGCTGAAAACAATGCCATTGAAAATGAGTCAGTAGGTAAGCTTAAATGAAGGTGAAATTGAAGAGGGCTCCAAGGTAGGACATGGTGTGGGGAGAGCAGACTGGGCTGGATGCCATTAGTGAAGACTTCTCTTAAGTAGTCATAGCATTGGTTGGGGAAAAAATGTGGTAAGGGACTCTGAAAAAGGAGATCGTAGGATGACAAACTAGACATTGATTACTCTTAGTAAGTAGTAAATAGAAATTACAGAAAACCTCTACATCGTGCTATAAGTAGGGTAAAAATTTTGTAAAATACATGACTGCCTGGCTCATGAAATAATCCAGGAAGAGACAGTCATGTGTTCTCTGATTTGGGGACTTCACTGCCAATTACTTTGAACTTGAATTATTATTATTATGTTAATTTTATTATTGAACATTCAGTTGTTTTATTTAAAGCATTCTTTATTCTCCTGGTGAAATATGTATCTTATCATAAGAAAGGGAAAACATTGTTCTGACCACGTGATGATACTGAGTTGATTGCTTGTCACTGTATCTGTGACAGCTATATGATTGAGTGCTAAAGAGAAACAAGGTTTTACCTGGGCAGTCAGTTTTACTGAAGTGTTTGCAGAGGAAAGTTTTGAATTAGAATTGTCAAAGTCTTTATCACAGGTGTGAAAATGCAAAATCCTGAAAAATGCTTTCCGCAAAACGCAATGGTGTGTATGTGGTGGTAGTTTTGATTTGAATTTTGTTTTTGAAGGTAGAGGCACCACACTTTTCTGTTCAGAGTGATGGGAAAATCCGATACTTCTTTGCTACTGGGAGACCTGTGTTATTAGCACAGATGTCGTGTCAGAGCGAGATTGTACACCACTGGCAAGAGAACTAATTATGCCAGTATCCTTACCTGCAAGGCCAGTGCTCATCCACTGAAGCAAGGACTGAACTGGGTGCCTGCACAGCATATCTGGGGAGGGCTGCTCAGCAAGGGTGGAAAAAGCAAGCTTGTCCCTGGAATCAGTTTTCAGTTTGTTTATATGTAATTTTTACATTTAATTACATGAAATCCTACTGGCTTTTACCAATCAGTTCAAATTCCTGATTAAAATATGCACAAGTTATTTGCTTGCAAGATCTTAACTTCCAAATGGCCTTCCAGGTGCTTAGTGGGAAAGAATCCTCCTGCCAGTGCAGAAGACCCAGGAGACCCAGGTTCAATCCCTGGGTTGAGAAGATGCCCTGTATGAGGAAATGGCAACCCACTCCAGTATTCTTGCCTAAAAAATTCCACGGACAGAGGAGCTGGTGGGCTACAGTCATGGGATGACAAACAGTCAGACATGACTGAGCAACTGAGCGTTAACACAACTTCTACATACTCAAAATTGTGTGTGTATGTGTGAGAGAGACAGACAGACAGACAGAGATATTCAATTAGTGTTGATCTCCAACTCATGTTTCTCCTTGTGCTGTGCTGTTCTTAGTCACTCAGTCGTGTCTGACTCTTTGCGACCGCATGGACTATAGCCTGCCAGGCTCCTCTGTCCATGGGAGTCTCCAGGCAAGAATACTGGAGTGGGTTGCCACGCCCTCCTCCAGGGGATCTTCCCAACCCAGGTCTCCCACATTTCAGGTGGATTCTTTACTGTCTAAGCCACCAGGGAAGCCCATGTTTCTTTTCAGAGTTTAATAATTCTCCAACTACATTTTCATGTGAGAGAAATATGCTTTAAAAACAGCCAGTTTGAAACTAATTATGAAAATAGTAAAAATTTCTAGAGATAACAAGAGAAATTGAGAATAACCTAAAATCTTAAAAAGCTGCAATTGGTATGTTATTTCTTCCTAAAATAGTTAGAAGAACATGACAGAACATCTGATAGCATTATTCTAGTCCCAAATAGTAGCAAATCTGCAAGATGTAAAATATGCCTAGATGCTTATTTAATATATGGGTTTTATCACAGTATTTTTTATATTTCTATTAACATTCATATTAATATGATTATATAGCATATTTATATGTTATATTATTATTTTATTTTATTACACTTATATTTTACTATTATATAGATGCAAATGAATTTAAGGCTTAAGTTCTACTGTTTGATAAAAGAGCTTCTAATTCATGAAACTGGTAAATCACACTTTGTTAGTGATCTATTAGGGAAAAGATAGATGGGATTTTATAGGCTATAAAGTTGCCAGTCCATGAATTGAAACTGGATAACTGATACATTGGGATTTAGTATAATAATTTCTTGTTTGTATATATTTGAAATTGTCCATGGTGAAAAAACCCAAATACATCATTCTAAAAATATCGATTGAAATGAAAAAAAAAAATCACCAAGATATTTTTACAATGTTATGAGATATGTTTCACCCTGAAGAAATACTATTTTTAAAAAAGCAAAGAAGAAAGGAAATAAAAACTTAAAATCTTCCTTATGTTTGTATCAGGCTTAAGTGCTAGATATACATACCACTCTAGATAATACAAACAAGTGGTAGGGGTTATGTAAAGGGAACTGGATGCACAAAAAATTGTAAGGACAGGAAAAATTGGTATCAAGAGACTACATTGGATTATGGAGCAACAAGGATTATCAGTTGTCCTGGAAACGGCTTTGTTCTCCAAAGTTGCCTCCAGGCCTGTCTTTTCACACCCACAGACTAGATGCTGAAAGTGTTGAAGCCAGACTCAGCCACTTACTCACATCAGAGTGACCTTGTTTGCCGAAGCAGTCCTGCCTTTTTTCAGTCTCCTATAGGAGCATCTAAATAATAAAATTTAATATGCTGCAAGGGAGTCCAGAAGGCAGGTTTTGTTTTGTTTTGTTTTTTTTTTTTTTGCATTCCAATTTTTCCAATTGGAAGGAGGGAAGAATGGAAGTTGAAAGAGACTATCCAATGTGTCTGTAATAAAGATTCTTTCAGAAATGTTGTAGAAGATAAAATTCATATATGAAATGGTTTTAAAGACCTGAATTGTACAATGACTAAACCTACCTTTGAGTTCCCCTAAAAGCTACAAACGATGGCTCATCAAACAGCATAATAAAATTGGGCAATTTAAGGTGCTCACCAGACACACAAATGTAGTTTGTTCTTTTCCTAAACTGTAGCAACGTGATTTTTTTCCCTAGAATTATCTGAATAAAAGTATGAATGATAAAAAGGATCCTAAAAAACCAGACTAACTTTTCTGAAATAAGCTACTAGAAAAGGAATAATTCACTCATTTATTCTTGCATGCATTCCTACAGGAAATAGTCATTAAATGCCTATTATATTGTACCAAGGGCTTAGTATACCTAAAGGTGGATAAACCAATTAAGTCCTGGCCTAATGGAGCTTACAGTTTGATATGGGAGGCATACATTGGCTAAGAAAACATAATGTCCACAGGTACAACACGGGGTAAGAAACTTGGAGGAAACAAATCTGGGGCAATAACAATGGGAACAATGGGTTCATCGGCCTCTCTCAGAGACATTTATTTGTAATCCAGTGTACTGGAAGGATCCAGCCATTAATGAGGACATCTTTGTTTGATGTGTGAATGTGGTGTGTATATGATAGTGTGTATATGTATGATTTGTGTGAGAGGACGTACAAGGGATCAGGATATGCAGGGACATGTGTACGTGTTTGCTCAGTCATGTCTGACTCTTTGCTAGCCCATGGAGTGTAGCCTGCCAGGCTCCTCTGTTCATGGAATTTTCCAGGCAAGAAATACTGGAATGGATTGCCATTTCCTTCTCCAGGGCATCTTCCTGACCCAGGGATCGAACCCATGTATCTTGAGTCTCCTGCACTGGAAGGCGGATTCTAAACTACTTGCACTACCTGGGACATGCGTAGGTGTTTGAATTTATTAAAAGTTGTAATGGGAAACTCTTGAAGGGTATTTACAGTGAAGAGAAATATTTTGATTTGTGTTTAATACAGGTACTTTCCCATTTAGATAATAGGGTTAGAGGGAGAAAAGAGAAGAGGTGTACCAATGAAAAGATGGTGTCATTTATTGAAATGGGGAAGCCTATATGAAAACAGCTGTGATGGAAAAAACCTAGAATTCAAGTGTGTTGTTTGGGTATATGTGACACAGCATCATTCATTTTTTAAAATTTTATTAATTTATTTTTGGCCACACTGTGCAGCATGAAGGATCTTACTTCCCTGACCAGGGATTGAACTGGTCATGGCATTGAAGGTGCTGAGCCCTAGCCACTGGACCACCAGGAAATCCCCCCAAATTCCTTTCATTTTCTCAACTTTTGTATCAGAAACTATTTTAAGTACTTTATACATACTAACTCTGGAGAAGGAAATGGTATTCTTGCCTAGAGAATCCCGTGGACAGAGGAGCCTGGTGGACTGCTGTCCGTGGGGTCACACAGAGTCGGACACGACTGAAGCGACTTAGCATGCATGCATGCATTGGAGAAGGAAATGGCAACCCACCCCAGTGTTCTTGCCTGGAGAATCCCAGGGACGGAGGAGCCTGGTGGGCTGCCGTCTATGGGGTTGCACAGAGTCACGACTGAAGCGACTTAGCAGCAGCAGCAGCATACATACTAACTCATTCAATCTTTATGGGACATAAATAAGCTCTTATAATAATCCTTATAAAATTGAGGCATTGAAGACACAGAGGGGCTTTCCAGGTGGTGCAGTGTTAAGAATCTACCTGTCAGTGAAGGAGGTTCAAGAGACATGGGTTTGATCCTTAGGACAGGCAGATCCCCTGAAGTAGGAAATGGCAACCTGCTCCAGTACTTTTGCCTGGAACATTCTTTGGATAGAGGAGTCTGGTGGGCTACCATTCATGGGGGTTGCAAAGAGTTGGAATTGACTGAGCTACTGAGTCCAGCACAGCAAGACACAGAGAGGCTAAGTAACTTGCTTCAGATCACACAGTTAGTAAATGTCAGGACCAGAACATTAACCCCCAGTGTGGCTCCACAGCCCTTATGCTCCAAACAGCCAGAGAGGCGGGTCTGGAATTCAGAGCAGATACTGTAGTGAAACCATAAAAACAGCAATCCATATAGATCACAGTTATTGTCCTGGGAACGCATGAGATCACCTGGAGAGATTGTGTCAAAAGAAGAAGAGAACAGAATACAGAATCAAGACCTGGGGAGTTCCCAACATCTAGACATTAGAAAATGGAAAATAAAATAATAGGGACTGGAAGGAATTGCTGGAGAGGTTAAAAGAAAAGCCAAAGGGTTTGGTAATAGAGACATCTCAGAGATGGATGTTTCAAGAAGTTAAAAATTATCAACTTGGCGAATGTAACTTAGAAGTTGTGATGTGATGACAGAAAAGACAAGAGCAGTGAAAGGATAAATCCAGATTGGAATGGAGATCCAAAAATGAGAAGAAAGTAGTGAGTTTCTTTCTTTTATATGCATGTGTGTGGCTGTAAAAGGAGTAAAGAGTCTTCAATTTTGCTTTGGGAGGTGAATTTAGTGTCTGATAAACAGATTTGTGAGAAACTGATGTTTAAAGGGATGAGGTATAACTGAAAACATAAGAGATAGATAATTTAGAACTAATTGTTTGATAAGCTCATAGGTAAGAAAAAATCTGCCTTTTTTAGAGATAGAACCACAGACACGCCAGTAGTAAAAAGTTGATATTTTCAAATTATGAAGAAGCATTCATCTAGATTGCCTTAGGAAGGAAGGTATACATTTGCAAGATATACAATATAAGATTAGGAGGCTGTTGTGGTAAAACTAAAACTCCAGTAGTAATACATTCTGAATTGAAAGTCTCAGTTTTAGAAAATATGTGTTTGTGTCCTTGTTGCTTATTGAATGGCAAAAGGTAAGTTTGTGAAATACAGCAATGTATTTAAAGAATCATTCATTTCAAGTGGGAGGGGACATGGGTAGACATATGGCTGATTGATGTTGATGTTTGGTAGAAACCAACATAATACTATAAAGCAATTATCCTTCAATTAAAAATAAATACATTTAAAAAAATCAATTATATTACTCCATTAGAACTTACATTAAAATACCTTTGTGGTAATAAGTTAGCTAGATCTGATTAATTCAGCTCGTGCTGTTTAAATTAAAAATCATATCTATTTCCATAGAATATTTTCAGTTACTGTATAAGAAGGAATAAAGAAAGTGAAGTTGCTCAGTTGTGTCCGACTCTTTGCTTCTCCATGGCTATAGGCTCTCCACCCATGGAATTTCCCAGGCAAGACTACTGAAGTGGGTTGACATTTCCTTCTTCAGGGGATCTTCCTGACCGAGGGATTGAACCCAGGTCTCCCATATTGCAGGCAGACGCTTTACCATATGAGCCACCAGGGAAGCCCCATAAGGCAGATGCTATTAAATTCTGAACAAACTAAAACCTTTAGCTATTTGATTTATCCATAGAGGATCTTTCTTTGTCATTGAGAAACTGCAGAAAATACTTTATAGAGCCTTATAACTTTGAACATAGCATTAAAAACTATGCCTACCAAATATAGGCTATCATCTTTTACTTTAAGAAAGTTTTTAAATATGTTTTTCTACCTACAAGAGCTCAAAGTAATTTACAGACTGTGACAATAAATTTATTTGTAATTAAAAATAATTTTTGAAAAATTTTTGTGTGTAGATACAGTTGGCAAGATAATATATAGTATCTTTCATATGTGTTCACTGTTAAGTTTCAGTTTAAAAGAGCAACCTTCTATTTTCCAAACTTGTATTTTGAGAAGATTATAGCTTTTATATTCACTCCATCTTTTTTTTTATTTGAAAAGCACTTGAATGTAGAAAGTTATCTTGTGTTTGAATTTTGTATGTTATACATACCCACTTGGGCAAGATTTGACAAATGCATCAGCTTGTCATTATTTGTTAGACAATTTGAAATCTAGAATAGTTTTTTTTAGAGTTCTGTGTATTCTGTGCAATTTACCAGTTAATATCAATTATACAGATGCTTCACACACTTATGAGTGATATTGGAACAATTATATTAAACTTCAAGGAGATTCAACCAGTCCATCCTAAAGGAGATCAGTCCTGGGTGTTCACTGGAAGGACTGATGTTGAAGCTGAAACTCCAATACTTTGGCCACCTCATGCGAAGAGTTGACTCATTGGAAAAGACCCTGATGCTGGGAAAGATTGAGAGCAGGAGGAGAAGGGGACGACAGAGAATGAGATGGTTGGATGGCTTCACCGACTCAACGGACATGGGTTTGGGTGGCCTCCAGGAGTTGGTGATTGACAGGGAGGCCTGGCGTGCTGCGGTTCATGGGGTTGCAAAGAGTCGGACATGACTGAGCGACTGAACTGAACTGAATGCTCTAGATGAACTTATTTTAAAAACTGTTCAAATGAGTAAATAATTGGGACTCTGGCATAAATAGGACCTAATCTAATTAGTAAGTCCAAGCCTTGATTTCAGGTTGCTCCAAAATTATAGGGCAACAGTAGATTACTTTAAATAAGCTTTTCATTCCCAAATAGATTAGGGTGCAAGTCTGAGTTCAGGTGATGGCAGCTTGACTATATTAAAAACATTTACAATGCTTGAATTGCTTTGAAGTCAAGAGAATCTATTTTCCAGTGTTTTGTAATCACAGAAATCATGTAAGACAATAGTTGCTCATTCTTTTGAGGATGAGTTTTGTACTGAAAAGTCAAAACTGAAAAGTTTTGTACTGAAAAGTCAGCTGACTTGTTACCTCTGATGATCCTAGATTGCCTCTTATATCACATCTGGATTAGCCGGATAGAAGCTAAAATACTTCAGAGGGATTTAACGTCATGACATGCTGTGGGATCTCTGAGATAATCCCCCATGTTCTAGCTTTCATTTGAACAGTACAAAAGTGTGCCTGGGCTCAAAGCAGAAAGGACATAAAGGAGTTTCAGTTTAAAAAAAAGAATTTTAAAATAATTTTTTATAACTCAGAAAGGGAAAAGGTTGATATTAAAAATTATTCAGGAGAAATTTTATTCAGGCCTAGGAAAAGTAAACTAGTATACAAAAAGACTATTTTAAAATCTTTTTAATGTTTCTTATGAAGAATCCAGACTACCCTCTCAGTGAAGACAGAAATAAAATCAACCCTAAACTTGAGTATGAGGGAGTTGTGTTCTGATCTGTGAAGTTTTTTCAACAAGAAGGATTGAAATACATAGGAAAAAGAATGAATAAGTAGACTATTTCTTCCCTGTATGCATCCACATCATGATATTTAAGTATTTCCTGTACCCATATTAGGTAAATTATTTTGATTGCAGTTTATATTCAGAATGAAGTATTTTCTGAAGAAACAAAAAACAAACAAAAAAATTTAAAACATTTTCTCTTCCAAGCACCATAAATTAAATTTTAGTGAGATTATACAGAGTGGGACAGGAAGTGAAATGTTAGAGTTTTTTTTTAATATAGTACGATTTGACCAGTTTATTGGAAAGTTATATAGCCTGAGTTTCCCTTGTGATTTTAGCGTATAGATGCAAAATGCCCAGTAATTTTTTTTGTATCATGCATCCTAAAAATCTGTAAGATTTTTCTTTCAGTAAATGTAAAGCTTAAAACATTTCAAAATGATATCTCACTCAATTCCATCTCTCTTGGAATTCCAAAAGCAGATATTCAAAATAATTTAGTAAGCTGTGCCAACATGAGGGCTTTCCAGGTATCTCAGTGGTAAAGAATTCATCTCCAATGCTGGAGCCACAGGAGATGTGGGTTCCATCCTTGGGTGGGGAAGATCCCCTAGAGTAGGAAATGGCAACCCACTCCAGTAATCTTGCTGGGACAATCCCATAGACAGAGGAACCTGCGGGCTACAGTCCATGGTATCACAACTGAGCAACTAAACATGCATGCATGTGCCATATAACATAACCATGGTAGGAAATTTACCATATTACCAAGTGAGGGACTCTGCAAGGCCTGAACACCAAGGAAGCGGGGAATCTTGGAGACCCTCTTCGGATCTTGCCCATCACAAGTGTTCTCATGAATGATCAGGTCACGTTAATGAAAGAAGCAATGGAAGACAGAGTACTCTGAATAATAATCCTGGAAGGAATAAATTGGGAGTTTGGGGTTAACAGATACATACTGTATATAAAGGCTTCCCAGATGGTGCTAGTGGTAAAGAACCCACCTGCCGATACAGATGTAAGAAATTCGGGTTTGATCCCTGGGTCGGAAAGATCCCCTGGAGGAGGGCATGGCAACCCACTCCAATCTTCTTGTCTGGAGAATTCCACAGATAGAGGAGCCTGGCTGGCTAATGTCCATAGGATCGCAGAGTTGGACATGACTGAAGTGACTGAGCACAGCCAATATGAATTATTTTTATCAAGACACTTTAAAATGGTAGTAATGACAGTTAAATTTATTCACTGTGCTCTCATTTAACCCTTACAACTCTTGAGGTAGGTATTATAAAACCTGTTTTATAGAAAGGGGAACTCAAGGTTGGAGCAGTTGAGTGTCTTGGCTGGGCTTACTAGCTAGTAATGAAAAGGCACTAAGAAGTTCACCAGATAAAGCTCACTGTCTTTAACCACTTGACATCTTTTCCAGCTCTAGGAAATGCTGATTGTAGATTGCCTTAGTGTATTTTACTTTTCTTTCTTTCTTCTTCCTCTTCTTTTTTTTTTTTTATCCTAATTCTCTTGAGATCATATTGCAGATAGGCATTAAGAAAGGAGGAAATAAAGAAGATGTAAGTCTGATTCCTTTTTCTTGTAGAAATTATGTCTTCTTTCCTTCTTTCATTAAACAAATATTTAATCAGTGCATAACATCTGCAAGGGAAATTTGCTAAATATTGGAGACATAGCAATATAAAAGATGTGGTATGTGCGTGCTCAGTCATATTTGACTCTTTGTGACCCTGTGGACTGTAGCCCATCAGGTTTCTCTGACCAGGAGACTTCCCAGGCAAGAATATTGAAGTAGGTTGCCATTGCCTCCTCCAGGGGGTCTTCCTGACCCAGGGATAGAACCCATGCATCCTGCATTGGCAAGCAATTTCTTTACCACTGAGCCACCCAGGAAGTCCCAAAAGACATGGTACTTGTTCTTAAAGACCATAGAAAAGAGGCAGATGGACATTTATAAGGGTTTGTGAGCAGTATCACAGTAGGGCAAATATAAGAGCTCATACTGTGTGTAAGTATAGAAATTGTGTCTCTTTTAATATGTTGGTAGCTGTTAGAGATTTAGAACAGGGATGTCACAGGCTTATGCAATAAGGCATTTGACCTAGATGCATTTATCATATTTTTAAACAGTCAGGAGAGTGGAACTCATAAAATTTTAACAGTGGCTTATCACTAGAGATACTTACTTTCACAAATGGCAGACCCTCTGAAATAGAGAATTTACTGGTTTTTGCAAATACAGTTTCAGAGTGAAGTGTCTTTGAGTTCATCTTGACCTAGGGGTCAAATGATATCATTAGGATGAGGTTTATCTCTCTTCATTTTTAGACTGTTTCCTTGACATTGGCCCCCGTGGTTGCAAGTTGGCCATATCAGATATGGCCTGCCCTGCATCCTCTTCTATTCATGTCCTATGAGAAAAATAGTAGATTGGCCTCCTGAGTGCTCAAATAGAAAACCTGAATTGAGTCATATTGGTCCTTATGGATTTGTTCCTGAGCTAACCCTTGTGATGAGAGTGAAGGAATAATCTGATTATTTTAGCTTAGACCATAGGTCCTATCCCTTAATCAGAACAATTAAATAACTTGTCCAAGATATTTGGACTGAGAGTGGAAGGATGAAGTTGATTCCGTCAAAGCTAAATTAGGATAATAACACCACAATGAAATGGAATAGTTACTATGTGAGGAAAAAACCCAATGACGTAAGAATTCCCTTCAAGAAGCTATTTCTAGCTAGTGGAAAGATGGATCATTTTATTTTATTTTTTAATTTATTTACAGAATAGTATAAAGAAATTTTTTAGCTACCATCCATGAAGAAAATACTTAAGTGTTTTACAAAGCAAATCAAAACAGACTAATGTAATATAATGTAGTCCCCCAAAAGCAAATGAAATGGCAGATTTCATCAATCAGAATATTATGGTCTAGAGTAAAGAGTGAATTCTTTCCACTGTACCTTGTAGTATTAGAACTTTCCTTGGATAAGGTCTTTAACTTTAGAAAAGATTAAAAAAAAAAATAAACCAGATTATATTCTGAATGGACTACTTTGGTAATGTAGGCATTTAATATGGAAACAAGAAACCAGAGTGGGTGTCACCATGTTTATAACTTTAATATGCTCTCCTATTTAGGTGTACTTACTCTTTACTACCCCTGAGGGTTGGGACTCAATGGTTGAAATTAAAAAAGATGCTATGGGATGTTCAAGATAATATAGGAAGTCTTTTCAGTCAATGAAGTCTAACATTCCAAGTTTTCAAGCAAGAGAATGGGTATGTCTCCATGATTTGTGGAGGTTAATCTTACAAGAAGAATAATTATGGTAAATTTAAGGAGACTCATAAGATTGTATTGTTTCAAAATTAAATATCAGGCTAAATTAAACTCATGTCTGAATTAACTGTTGAAATGAAGTATTTTTTTAAACAATGATTTTAATTTGGCCATTTGTCAAACTCCTAGCTGATTATTATTATTTTTTCTTAAATACTGGCCAAGAGTTGATTCTAGGAAATGAGGTCATAGTAAATGTTCACTGTGTGTAACCTAAATTCAGACTCTTTCTCCTGTCTGTCTACTATAGCATAAAACATTATTCTGAATCTAATCAGAGTATGTTTTATTAATGTCTGCATAAACCTAGGACACTATGAAAAAAGAAAGTAAAATATGCAACATATATGGAAAAATGATCAATTGCCCTCAGGGTAAAGAAATATCTTGAAACATCTCAGAAGGAAAACTCCAGTGACAATGAACTTAAAGTAGAAAAGATAGTATAACAATCATGATGCAAAAAACAGGGGAAATAAAGCTTTCAGACAACAAGAGTTTTCAAGCTGGAAAATATGAATTGTGATTATGTTTTAGGAAGTTTGCCTGTTACTTATGCAGAAGACATGGCGGAGCATATATAATACTTCTGTAATCAAAAGAAATATTTTTCCCCTTGAAGCAATTTCAGTTTTAGGAGAAAAAAGTAGCAATTATGTAAGTCAATCATAGTCCTGTTAGCTATGTTATCATAGAACAAAAAGTCAAAAAGATGAACAAATGAAAAGGCCATTGCTAAAATACCTCAGAATCAGAAGCAGATAAAAATAATTATCCTGAATGACACTGTACCGATGTAGAGTTGGGTACACACTCAAGTTACACAAATCAAAGGGCTGAGAAAACAAAAAAACACCAAAGGGCATTGAGCATGTGAAATATGTCTATTAAAAGAATAGATGAAATACTTGGGCCCTCCTCTTCCTAAAAATAGGTATATTCACTATATTTATATTATTAGAAATTTATATTACCTATTATTGCTCTATTATGCCTCACATCCAGTGGTTCAGTGGACATTTTTCAAGTAAATACTGAATCTTTTGAAATGGTGCTGCCAAGTGGTTCTGTTATCTTTTTAGGAATGGAAGCCTAAGAGTTCGCTCTCTCCTTTCTGAGACTACTATTTCCAAGTTTTTGTCCCCTTTTCAATCATTCTTCACCCTTTCACCCTTTTTTCTATCAGCTGAACATCTTGTTTCCTAGTTCCCTTAGAAAATAAAAATTAGAAGAGAGATTCCATGAACTCTGGTCATGGAATCCACTAACGTACTTCATCCATCTCCTTAACGGCTCCTGCCTTCTTGGCTGAATACAATGCAATGCATCACAATACAATACAATACAGTAAAATGTTCATACAAGAACAACTTTTGCACTTGTGCACAATAAGCTATTTTGGTCTGCTAGCTCAGGAATGTTTCTCCAGCAATTCTTTGCTCTGCAAATTCATTTTGACTTCTACTGGTCGTTCCCAGCAGCCTTTAATGTGCTATAACATCTCTTATACATTAAAATGCACATCCTGTTGTTGACAGCAATTTGTCTCAGATTATTGTCCCATTTCTCAAATCCCCTTTAGAAACTAAACTTGTTATGGGTTGTCCACACTCTTCTTCCAGTCTCGCATGTACTCACTGTATGTAGGCTTTTGAACTCACACAATTCTCATTAAGGGCACTGCTGACCTCCACATTACCACATCCAAATGTGAATCCTCAGTTCTCAAGAGCATTTAATGGCTGATCCCTCTTTCTTCACTCAGCCTCTTAAAAGGAGACAGTATTTTCTCCTTTTAACATTCTGGTCACTCCTTCTAGGTTTATTTTTGCTGGTTTCCTTCCTTTCTTTCTGGCATCGAAAAGTGGAAGCAACCCAGGGCTCATTCCTGTGTCTCTTTCTCTGTACTCACTTCTCATGTGACCTCATACAATTCCATGGTTTTAATACTATCTTTAGGATAATAAGTCTCAAATGTATGTCTCCAGCTCTTATATCTCCCTCAGTTCCACACTCACCTATCCACTTTCCTATTACATATCTCCATTTAAATATTTATTGCACATGCCCAAATTAATATGGTTTGTAAAAATTAAATGTTCATGTACATATACCCTAGTGTTCCCTACACTCTCTTTTCCTCTTGTCAGGAAATTATTGTGACATTTTTTTCTGCTTCAGCCCAAATCTCTCTAGTCACCAGTGACTCCTTTATTTCTCTTACTCAATCCATTGTTAAATCCTGTAAATTTTACCTTTGACATAGAAGACCTTTCTCACTGTCTTTAAGAACTATCCTCATTCAGGTACTATCATCTATTTCTGTAGGCAAAGTCATACTGTAACAACATAACAACAGAAAACCTAAACATTTCAGCAATTTTGACAAAATTTATTTCTTGTTCATGCTACATGTCAAAAAGAAACTCCACTCATTATAGTTATGGAGACTCCAGGCCAATGGAGACCTATCTCCATCTACTTCTACCTCTATTGAGACTTCCATCTCACTCAGAGTAAAATCTAGTTTCCACAGCGCTGTAAAAGGCTTCATGAACTGAGGGCTCCAGATAACTCCAGAGTAGCACTTATGTATGCCAAGGTCATTAACTTGAACTTCTAACCATATGTTCCTACCATTTCTAAGCACTTGTTTTTTTTTTTTTTAATAAATTTATTTTATTTCCAATAGTTTCAGCATTTGGGATTCACAACTATATGCAAATATGAATTTGCTCTTTCAGATTAACTTTAGCTTCACTCAAGTTTTTATCAAAAAGAGAGCTACAGTCAAAGTGAGATCTTTTAGCTAGCAAGTGGTTTTAATAAAATCACAGACAGAAAGCTAATTAATGTATGAGTTATTCTTCCTTACTTATAGCGAGCCCGTAAAAATATAATGCAGATGAAAAAAGCCAACATTTCAACCTTATTATAAAATGGTCGCTGTGAAAGATTTAGTCTTAGTAAGAAAGCGTGAATGTGTGAAAGTCAGTGTGAAAGAAGTAGGCCAGAATAACCAATTAGGAATGGGAAGGGGAGGTAAGGCAGGAAGGAGTTAAAGACTGTGAGCTGAGAGACAGATTTCATTCAGTTTGATGCTTTGGTCAGCTCAGTTTAGTCACTCAATCATGTCTGACTCTTTGTGACACCATGGACTGCAGCACGCAAGACTTCCCTGTCCATCACCAACTCCTAGAGCTTGCTTAAACTCATGTCCATCAAGTCAGTGATGCCATCCAACCATCTCATCTTCTGTCATCCCCTTCTCCTCCTGCCTTCAATCTTTCCCAGCATAAGGGTCTTTTCTAATGAGTCAGTTCTTTGAATCAGGTGGCCAAAGTATTGGAGTTTCAGCTTCAGCATCAGTCTTTCCAATGAATATTCAGGACTGATTTCCTTTAGGATTGACTGATTGGATGTTCTTACAGTCCAAGGGACTCTAAAGAATCTTCTCCAACACCACAGTTCAAAAGCATCAATTCTTCAGTGCTCAGCTTTGTTTATAATCTGACTCTCACATCCATACATGACTACTGGAAAAACCATAGGTTTGACTAGACAGACCTTTGTTGGCAAAGTAATGTCTCTACTTTTTAATATGCTGTTGCATTTAAATGATGCATTGGTAACCCTAGGCATAAAGTAAACTTAGATGTCATGGAATCCAGTCATGGAGGGTTTATAAATAAGATGAATTAAAAGCATGCCAGTCTTCCCTGTCCTTCACTATCTCCCAGAGTTTGCTCAAACTCATGTCCATAGAGGTGGTGATGCTATCCAATCATCTCATTCTCTGTTGCCCTCTTCTCCACCTGTCCTCAATCTTTCACAGTATCATGGGTTTGCAAAGAGTTAAACATGACTTAGCAACTGAACAATGACAAAAAAAAAAAAAAAAGACTCTTAGTATTCTTGCCTGGTGAAATATTATATCAACAAAATCTGGCAGTAGGCAGTTAGTTTTTCCCTCTGATACTTCTCTTCTCTTGTCATCATGCTCTTTTGGTGAATGGCTGTCCTCTTTGTCTCTGACCATGTAGCTCAAATGAGAGCTCAAATTATCATCACCAGTGTACCTACCATACTACCCAAGGGTGTGGATGCATGGCCCAAGGTGGTCCAGAGTCTTGTCTATGGATATTTTACAAAGGACAAAAGAAAGATGATCTCTTCCTTTAAGGTGGTGAAACTAGGTAATGTGAGTCCAGGGAATGTCATTGGTTACATTTACACTCTTGTTGTGACAGACAGTCTTGAAAATAATGCTGACACACAAAGAATGAAGATATAATTTTAAAGATATTTCAAACCTATGGTCCTGGTGTCCTTGGAAACTACCATTTCCTGACCTCCTGCCATTAGGTTACATCATTTTGTTAGTTCTTCCATTTGTTCAAGTTAGTTTATGCTGGGATTCTGTCAGTTCCAACCTAAATATTCATTACCAAATGATATTTCCATGCAGGTTTAGAATAGTTATAGCATTCTAAAAACTCAAATTATGCAGGTTGATAAATTATATCAAGAATTTTATGTTTGATGAATCTTGTGTTACTGCATGAATCCTTAAAATAGGAAAGAATTCTTCCCTGATATTTGTTCATAGGTGCTTGTTACATGTTAGTCTGCTTTAGAGAGTGGAAAAAATATGTATATATTTAAGTAGACCTAGAAAGGAAACTATATTCATCAATAAAGCACTTGCTTGCCAGAAAACATTTGTGTTAATATAGTAAAAAATTTTTGTTATTAAAAATAGGGGTGACTCATATGTATTATTTTATAAAGAATAGTAGAAAATAAAACCCAAATGACTCTTTTAATTTTATTCTGAGTTTAAACCTGCCTTTCTTTTTGACTTTTAATTTGAAAAGATGTCATTTTATAACTGGAGTATAAAATTAACAACATGTTTATCTCTCCAAGCTATTAATAAACACTGTGAGTCAGCTGAAGACAAATTAGAGATAATACAACATCCCATAATACTGTTATATTTATTAGCTTCTCTAGTAACTGTAGTTACTATCCTTTCTGTTGCAAATGTACTTTATTCCTATTATGACTTTTTTGCCATTTTTGTCCTAACAGCCCCTTAAAAACATATATCCTCTCTATTATAATCTTCAGTATCTATTATGGATCCAGGAAGTTTTAAAAACCTATGATAATTGTCACTATTGAGATAAGCAGAGGAAATTAGAAGGGTTTGTAATCTAGAATTTAGCTTTACGTAGTAAGTACTGAAAATACCAAATGCTTCTTTTGTTAGGCATAACTTTTGCTATATAAGCTTGTACAATTTTATTCAACTATTATATCTTAAGTTGCTCCTTGTGTAAACTGTGAGCAGCAATGATTTGCCATTACAATCTTCATGTGAAGCTCATGGGGACTTCATCAATTATTTAAAAAATATTTAGAGTGCCCACTATTTTGTGGGGAGCATTTGAATTCTGATTCATCATGATGAGTTCTGTTCAAACTAATTTACACAAAAAGATTCATTGGATTACTTTCCTTGGGAGTCCAAAGGGAGGAATAAATGGTATTATCATGGCTTTCCATCTTGATTTCTTTCCGCTCCCCCCTCATCTCTCATCAGTTTATTCCTTATCTGTAGTCTCATGTAATCTCTCTACACCTTGTTGCAAAATGATTTTTGTAAGCTTCAGGCTTACATTTCCTTTAAATACTAAATCCCAAGGAAAATCCTGTAACTCAAAATTCCCAAGAAATACACTGATTAGCAAAACTTTGGTCACATGCTTGATGTGTGGGCAGAGCTGGGTTATGGGTTTTCCCTCCCATGGCTGAGGTCCCACGAGAGGGATTAAGTGGAAAGAAGACAGAGAAGAGTCCGTGTAGAGCATAGACAAAGAGCAGAAGGGGAAAGAGTGGGAGGTGAAACTGGGAAACCAGGTACTGATTAAAAAAGAAACTGATCATTAGCTTTGAGTGTATGCCTAACTAATTTACACTTCGTTTGGCCGATAGTGGAGAGCCGCTGGAAGTATAAAAGCAAGGGATTGGGGTGATCATATGTGTGTTTATAAATATGTGTATACATAACATAAATATTAACCTGCTAATATTTTGTCAGGGGGAAAGACCAAGAGAAATACTAGTTGGAAAGCAGTCTTAATAAATACTATAGAGTTATAGAGTTCAAGTCTATTAAAATAGTGCTGGTGAGAGATAAAGGGGGTTTGACCTAACATGATGTATTCAGACAAGATAGACATTCAGAACTTTATAAAGGGAAATGACATACTGTGTGGCAACCAAGGTTCAAAGCAAGACAAAAAACCCATATCTGCTAACATACTCTCTTTAGCAGATAGTGTTCCCTGGAGAATTTCAAGGTCTTTGTTATTTCCTGTCTTTTAACTGGAAGAAGAATGTTGTAGTAAATGAATATAAAAGAAGTATAGGGAAATGGGTTTCATCTTGTTATAATGACTTTAAATAACACCCTTGTTTTCATGTCAATATTTAAGTTAGTTGGTTAAGTCAATTTTGTTAAATAATGTTTTGGGGAACCAAAGAATATTTCCTTTTTCCCATTGTTAACAATTAAAATATCTTTCCATTAATTTTTTACGTGACTTCTCTGTTAGGTTGCCTCTAATCTAAAAATAATAAAAAGAGAGAGAGACCATATCTGTTTTGTTCAGCACTGAATATACAGCACCTAGAATAATGTGAGTATAAAGCAGATGCTGAATACATTCACTGAATAAATAAAAGAAGCGTCTTCTGTCAAAGGAGAAGTATTTTTAGTTTTATTTCCTTTAAAAAGTATTTGCCTCCTGCCAGTGAAGTTTCTACATCCACTTTGTCTTTTTGTCTTCACTTATGCTCACTGTGGTCATGTCGAGAAAAGCTAAATATTGTATTCCCAGTCTCCTCTGCTGTATGTGGAGCCTTAATTAGCTTTTCAAACACATTGCAGATAAAACCTATTAATCCTCTGACCTTCACTGAATTCAAAAGTTTTTGTGTTAATTGTTTTGAGAGAATAATAGACAGTTTTGCTGTTAGAAAAGTCATGGCGTCTCCTCTAGAAAGACAGTAGAACCAGAAAGAAGACTTGAAAGGATGCTTATATCTGAGCTGCCATCCTTTGCCACCATTACACAACAAAAGGAGAGTCACTTCTAAACTTTATGGAAACCATTTATTTACTTACGACTATAAAACCGCCTTTAAAAATGATTTCTTTCCGAAAGCAGCACATCAGAAATTAGGTTGCTTGAAAGAGATATATTTAAGCTATAAGAGAAAAAAAGCTAAATTTATCTCTACCCATTATTATTACTTGCATTATTGCCTTAAAACTTCAGGATTCCCCCACAAGAGATTGGCCCAGTCATGTCAAGATTCATGTCTAATACTTTTAATGTTTTAACCATTCAGATACTAAAGACAAACCACATTTCGCAGATGAGCAAAGAGGATCACATATTCATTTTTTTTTTTAAGAGTAAAAGATCCTACGGCTCATGTAAGAAGGGATCAGCACTTGAACTCTGTCCTCTCTGATTCCAGAACCAGGGTCAAAGCCTCAGTGATCATCAGCAACTGGGAGGCAGGGGGTGCTTTAGGATCACTCAAGATAAAGGGGACATACATGCTAGTTTGCATCTGTGGTACTGGTATAATTATCACACTCCCTTTCATTCTCAGAAGTATCTGGAATAGACAATTGCACCCGTATCTAGATAGCTTTTTAAATCATACTTTTCCAGAGATTTAGATGGGTCAGGCACCAGGCTCTATCACCCACTCAGAGATTATGATTCAGAAGATTGGTGTGGGGCCTACTGGTGATCCTCAGGTGATTCTGTGCTGCCTAGAGTGATCTGGTAGTCTGCTTGGACTACCATAACAAAGCACCATGGACTGGGTGGTTTTAACATTAGAAATTTATTTCTCTCAGTTCTAGAGATGATGAGGTCTAAGATCAAAGGGCCAGCAATGTTGATTTCATTCTGAGTCTTCTCCTGCTTGCAGACAGCTGCCATCTTACTGTGTGAGCACAAGCCTTTCCTTGTTGCATATACATGGAGAGAGAAAGGTCTCTGGTGTTTCTTCTCATAAGGGCACTAATCTCTTCAGACCAGGGCCCTAACCTCATGACCTCATCTAACCCCCACTGACCTCCCAAAGGCCCCATTTCCAAATATCAACATACTGGGGGATCAGAGCTTCAGCACGTGAATTCAGGGATGGCCGGGGGACATAAGCATCAGTTAATTACACCAAATAAAGAAAACATTCATTTAGGCCCATAAAGGAAGTGGCCATTAGCAATGAAATAGAATACTCTGCTGGGAGTCAGAAGCCTGAATGTGAGGTCTACTCCTGCTACTGACTGTGTGACCTTGAGCAAGTCCCTCATTATTCCAGGCTTCTGCTTTTTCTTTTCAAACTAAGGAGTCTGAATAGTATCAGTGGCTCTCTGTTGAGGTTGGGGGTCAGGCCAGGGGAAATGAGTATCTTGGGAGAGGACACTTTCTTTACATGAGATTCCAGAAGGCACCTCCGTGGGAGTTGGGCATGTGTGAAGAGGTGTTCTCTTTGACCATCACTGCTTTTAGAGTACCAGTGTTGGTGTTGGAAGAATGTCATCATCATCACTTACCTTGGAGCAGGAAAAAGGAAAAGTTAAAACTTTTCTAAACCTAAACACTTTTTTAAAACTTTATGATTGGATTTAGCAACATCTTGATTAAATAACTTGTCCGTCAGGTTTGGTTTGACCACCCACACACAAACAGCACACACAATATGTGGAACAACAGCTGAAGACGTATTTGATGATGTGAACAGAAACTGATTTTTTTAGTCTCTTTCCTCCTGAGTTGTTGGAGGACAATAGTGTGAATATCCACCCTTCCTTGCCAGCTGGCTCATGTTCCTAATCCAGGGATATAACTGTCACACTTACGCTACCCATTATGACAAGTTGCCTCTGATCGAAATTATTACAGCATGTCCTTATTAGTGTCTGAATTCTACTTGCATTTGTGCATTACACCTACCCAGTTCTGGATGAGTAATTTTACTTGTGAGAGCCAAATAAGCAAAATGTAGAAATAGCCTTGGACAAAAATAGCTGCTGTTACAAACGTGATTTAAGGGCTGAAATGGTTCAGATCATCATCCCTGGTGTCTTTGCTTAACAGAGGCGGCCAGGAGGGGTTATTGGTCTCGGAAGTGGAATATAGCTGTTGCTCCGTTGGAAAAAAAGTCACTCCTCTGGCAGCTACTTCTTTTTCCACAGGGCAAATACTGTAATATGAGAAACTGGAGAGGTGCTATGTGCAATAGGCAGTTCAGCTTGGAGAGTCGTTGGCAGTATTTTTCTTTCTGCCCCTTGCCGGCTGTCCTTTAGCATAGGTTGAAGGCAAGTGCTTTGCCTTTGACATTGTGCATTTAAATGCCATCCTATGCAATTTACAGTACAAAAGGGCAAAGATACATGGGGGAATGAGGGGAAAAAATCTTCTCTCTTCCCATTGGTTGACCTTTTGGTTCTGCTTTATATAGACGTTAAGAGAGCCCCTATGACCATATTTCCGATCTTCAAAACAATCACAAAAATAACTCCTCATACAATGCTATTTATATACACTGCTCCTCCTGGCCTTCATGGATTAGAATATAAAGAATAATTTTCATCCCTAAAGATAGCCATTCCTGTCTCAGCTGAAAATAAAATCAAATTGCATTCTGTGGTGCTGGTGATGGTAATTAATGGTAATTAATCAAAATGGTAATTAAAATTAATGGTAATTAATCAAAAAATTAATATCTGAAAAATGTGTAAAAATAAAACCACAATTTCACATATAGAAGTTTAGGACAATAATACTATCATCTGAAATGTATATTTAGCATGCTTACCACAGGTTAATTTAGAAACTTTCAAATTTTAAGAGATCATGATGTAATAATCTTACAAAACAAGTATCAAAGGAAATGTCAACCTGTGAATGGCATTGGTGCAAGGCAAATCTCTACTCTTGACAGACGATTTGTGTTGATTTAGTAATTTTCTAATTCTTCCTAGATGTTCATTCATTCATTCTTTCGTTTATCTTTTCACTTATTGAGTCTTACCATGAGAGTCAGTCTTCTAGGTGCTGGGAAATAATGGCGAAAAGACCAACCTCTGGCCCTTATAGAACTTTCCAGTCTAGTAAAGGAAGCAGACAATAAATGTCTGTTTATAATGTCTGGTATGTAACATCATGTTCAGTTGATAAGTGCTAGGAAGAAGTATAGGGCTAAGGGCATAGAGAGTGAGGAAGGTGCTGTTTCCTGCAGGGTCATCTGGGAAGGGCTGCTATGAGAAGAGAGATTTGAATGATGTGAGAGTGTGAGCTGAGTACAAGGCAGTGGAAAACATTCCATGTGAAAGAAAGAGTAAATGAAAATGTCCCAGAGAACAAGGGACAGTAAAAGATGCAGTGTAGCCAGAATGGTGTGAGCAAGGAGGGAGTGCTAAGAGGTAAGATCATCAAGTTGTGGAGATCTGGATCTAAAGATTTTTAATCCCCAGTCAAATGAAAAGTGAGAGTGAAAGTTGCTCAGTCATGTCCGACGCTTTGCGACCCCATGGCCTATAGAGTCCATGGAATTCTCTAGGCCAGAATACTGCAGTGGGTAGCCTTTCCCTTCTTCTAGGGATCTTCCCAACCCAGGAATTGAACCGGGATCTCCTGCACTGCATGCAGATTCTTTACCAACTGAACTATCAGGGAAGCCCTTCCAGTCAAATGGGGAGCTTTCAAAAGGTCTGAGTACATATCAGTTTAAACAATTAAAAAGTGAAAATTTAAAAAGTAGGAATGATAAACACATTCCTCAAGTCCTCTGTTGGCAGGAAATGTTTTTTTTTTTTCCTTTTAATTTGCCTCCTGCTCTGTTCCCTTGCCTCTAGCGACCGTTAGTCACTGAATTTTGCAGACAAAATTCTTCTTTCAGAAAAGGAAAAGTAGTGCCATCTGATGGACACACTTATGAACATCAGTCTTGTTTTTTGTTTTTTTTAAGCATCAGTCTTTATCTTAGAGTATCTGCAGAAATGAAAGCATTCAGGCCTAAAGGTAACTAATGAAGCTTTCAATAATAGTCATCACCCTAGGTAAATGTATCTATTGAGTACATGTACAACTAAAATGAATTTAGAAACTGCTAATGCTATTTAGAAACTGGCTGATGCTATTCTGTTCTACACGCACTCTTTTAGTTTAGTCTGACACTTATTTTTGTCTATATATGTAATTCCATTCACACAGGGGTATTAGGCAAACTCTTACTCAGTTGAAATGAGTCTAATGTATAGTCATTAGTGACGTACCATCTATCTTTCATATGTATATGATTATAATTCTCTTGAATCCCGAGAGAGACTATGTCATATTCTATTTGGTATAGTAGCTATTGTTGGAGTGTGTTTATTTGGCTAGCACACAGACTTCTTTTACATAGTGTTCACCTAACACGACTGAAGTGACTTAGCAGCAGCAGCAGCACCTAATAAATGTAAATAAATTTATAGGAAAGAAATAGCTATGTTTTAGTGTTACATATGTTTATGTCAAGGACTGTGGACTCAAGTTTCCTGGGTTTGAGTCACCTATGATCTTGTGGATAAAACTTAGTTTCCTCATCTGTAAAGACAATAACAGTTGTCACATCATGAGAGTTTTCTGAAGATTAAATGAGAAAACCTAGGTCAGATACCTAGTGCAGTATCTGGCATATTATAAGCAGTCAATACATATTAATAGTTCCTATATTTATCACTATTATGAGTTTTATTTATTCTGCTTAATATTCTGAAGGTCAAATTATATCTTATGGAAAAGTTTGTATGAAAAACATTAGTAACTCCTAAAGATGTGGATCACAATAAACTGTGGAAAATTCTGAAGGAGAAGGGAATACCAGACCACCTGACCTGCCTCTTGAGACACCTGTATGCAGGTCAGGAAGCAACAGCTAGAACTGGACATGGAACAACAGACTGGTTCCAAATAGGAAAAGGAGTACGTCAAGGCTATATATTGTCACCCTGCTTATTTAACTTATATGCAGAGTACATCACGAGAAATGCTGGGCTGGAAGAAGCACAAGCTGTAATTAAGATTGCCGGGAGAAATATCAGTAACCTCAGATATGCAGATGACACCACCCTTATGGCAGAAAGTGAAGAGGAACTAAAAAGCTTCTTTATGAAACTGAAAGAGGAGAGTGAAAAATTTGGCTTAAAGCTCAACATTCAGAAAACTAAGATCGTGGCATCTGGTCCCATCACTTCATGGGGAATAGATGGGGACACAGTGGAAACAGTGTCAGATTTTATTTTGGGGGGGCTCCAAAATCACTGCAGATGGTGATTGCAGCTATGAAATTAAAAGACGCTTACTCCTTGGAAGGAAAGTTATGACCAACCTAGATAGCATATTAAAAAGCAGAGACATTACTTTGCCAACAAAGGTTCATCTGGTCAAGGCTATAGTTTTTTCAGTGGTCATGTATGGATGTGAGAGTTGGACTGTGAAGAAAGCTGAGTGCCGAAAAATTGATGCTTTTGAACTATGGCGTTGGAAAAGACTCTTGAGAGTCCCTTGGACTGCAAGCAGATCCAACTAGTCCATCCTGAATCAGTCGTGGGTATTCATTGGAAGGACTGATGCTGAAGCTGAAACTCCAATACTTTGAGCACCTCATGTGAAGAATTGACTCATTGGAAAAGACCCTGATGCTGGGAGGGATTGGGGGCAGGAGAAGAAGGGGACAACAGAGGATAAGATGACTGGATGGCATCACCGACTCGATGGGCATGAGTTTGAGTAAACTCTGGGAGTTTGTGATGGACAGGGAGGCCTGGCGTGCTGCAATTCCTGGGGTTGCATAGAGTCGGACGCGACTGAGCGACTGAGCTGAACTGAACTGAAAGATGGTTTAGTCTGATTAATCAATAAGCATTTGAGTAAGCATCTTCTTTGTAGCAAGCACTGTTCTGGTATGCCCAACAAATATGTACTTTACTGAGAAGAATTGTAAACTCCAAAAGGGCAAGTTTCTGGGGGTTTAATCAATGTGTTTCCAGAGCCTATAATGGCATCCGGCACAGAGTACACACTCAGTAGATATTTGCTAAGTGAATGAATGAAAAAGAACTCCATAAATATTAAAATTCTCCAGTTTTACTTCTTAGTCATGTAACTACTGAAAAAAGGAACTTCATATAAGTTTGTTTCATGTATGTGGGTAGTTTAGTTGCTAAGTCGTGTCCAACTCTTGTGACCCTATGGACTGTAGCCCACCAAGCTCCTCTGACCATGTGATTTCCCAGACAAGAATCCTGGAGTGAATTTCCATTTCCTTCTCCAGGGGGTCTTCCCAAACCAGGGATCAAACCCAAGTCTCCTGCATTGCAGACAGATTCTTCTCTGACTAAGCTACCATGTAGACATATGTAAAACTGGCATGATGTTTAAAATTATATTTCTGTTAATTATAGTTTCCCTAGAAAAATGTTATCAGTATTAATGATATCCTGAGCTACTGATTTTTCAACAATAATCAAAAGATTCTTGCATTATTAGTTGGAAACAGGATCTTTAAAGGGAGAAATTTTGGCACAACTATTACACAGATTACTGAATTTGTTTATATTGGCTTTTTCCCTAATATATACATGTTTAGTAAAATGGAACTTACATGTATACTTTCTTATTTCCTATTTGGCCAGAACTCATCTTTACAATATATGGGCTCAAGGATTCATTTTTCTGAGACTTAAGAAAAGCTGATATTTGCATATACATTCACTAACTGTTAAATAATCTCAGCACATCATCAACTACTTGCTAATATTCAATATATGTCCATGGAAAACCCCCCTTAAACAATGAACTTCAGAGTACCAGAGCACTGTGAACATTTTTATTCTCTAACTCACATATTTTTCAGGTACGCCTGCAGATCCTGTAGAGTGATTTCTTATATAGTACTTACTCTGCATTTTAATCATGCTTCAGTGGTCTCTAGAATTTTTAAAAACTCTGAATAAAAAGGATCTTGTAACCTTAATGTTAACCTTGATCAATATTTCAGAAAGTATTAGGAAAGGATTATTTATTGGGACCTAGGGGAAGTGCTAATCGCAAAGACCCAGCATGAGTTCACCAAAATCAAATAAGGATGTAAAATGAACCTTAATTCTTTATCTGAAAGTGAACTGGAAGATTAGAGAGATTATGTACACTTGGTGAATGTGTTGCAAAGCTTTTGAAAGGGTGCCTTGTGATATGTGATTAAAAGGGAGAGAATGGACTGAATACAAGGGAGAGCTAGTAATCCTTTGGACTTCTACTTACCAACTTGATAATAAACTACTCTCAACCTGGCAGAGACCTCTAGTGATGTGTAGAGACCTGCACCATTTCTTGAAAGTATCTAGATTTAGTTATCTTTGATAATAAGCTTGAATCGTGGCACTATTAAGTATTTATTGGTAGGAGGCTCATTCATGACTCATCAGTGGTTTATGAAACATTTGCTATCGTAATAGGCCAGCACATCTTCAAAGTCAATAACATTTATAACAATTTTATGTGAAAGAATGCTTACTGGGACCTATATTCACTTACCAGCAGGCTATATCAAACACCACTCTGTTTTTGAGTGCTTTCTGTACAATGCCCTAATTATTCTTGCAGAATTTGCTTTCTTATCAAGGCTGTGAAGTCATCAATTCAATCTCACCAGAAAAAAATTAATGCTTCTGAAAGCTTTAATTGTGTGTGCTAAGTTGCTTCAGTTGTGTCCAACATTTTGCGCCCCTATGGACTGTAGCCTGCCAGGCTCTTCTGTCCATGGGATTCTCCAGGCAGGAATACTGGAGCGGGTTGTCATGCCCTCCTCCAGGGGATCTTCCCAACTCAGGGATTGAACACTTGTCTTTTATGTCTCCTGCACTGGCAGGTGGGTTCATTACCACTAATGCCACCCTGGAAGCCCTCAAGTCACAGCATTGCTTTTTTTTTTTTTTTTTAATTAGTTGGAGGCTAATTACTTCACAACATTTCAGTGTGTTTTGTCATACATTGATATGAATCAGTCATAGAGTTGCGCGTATTCCCCATCCCGATCCCCCCTCCCACCTCCCTCTCCACCCGATTCCTCTGGGTCCTCCCAGTGCACCAGGCCCGAGCACTTGTCTCATGCATCCCACCTGGGCTGGTGATCTGTTTCACCATAGATAATATACACACAGCATTGCTTTTTTTAAAAAGAGTCCTCTTAATTTTTTTTTTCTTGTCATCAATATTGTCTGGCACTTCACCAAGTTGTTATTTCAGATATAGTCCCAATTAGAGTGATGCTCATAATTTGATGGTTTTTATCAGAAAATACAAGTATATATAGGTCTCTTGCCTTGAAGCATTTCTATTTTAAAAAAAAACTCGTTGGAATATAATTGATTTACAATGTTGTGTTGGTTTCAGATGTACAACAAAGTGAATCAGTTATACGTATGCATATCCAGTCTTTTTTAGGTTCTTTACCAATATAGGCCATTACACAGTATTGAGTAGAATTCCCTGTGCTATACAAGAAGTCCTTATTAGTTATCTATTTTATATCAAAATATAGTAATATGTATATGTCAGTCCTAGGAACAAATACAGAAGGATGTGTCCAAGCTTCAGCTCAGCACTTCCCTCAGTTCTTACTCCGAGACACCTGATTTAAAAGCCTGAGGTGCTTATATGATTGTCATTACTACCACTGAGAGCTTGTTGAACGCTATGTGATGAAACCATTAAAATGATGTTTTCAAAGTCTCATTGCATAGGTTCTAAACTTTCGAAAGATTTTTATCTTTAAAATCACATTTCTCCATGCATTGCTGTTTATTAGGTCTTGATTTCTTATTTCTATTACTTTTTTTTTTTTAACTGTGCTACTTTCTTTGTTTTTTAAAAAATACTCATTTTTAATTGATTGATGACTGCTTTACAATATGTGTTTGATTTTTGTCATACGTCAACATAAATTAACCATAGGTGTACGTATGTCCCCTCCCTGTGAATAGCCTTCCCATCTCCCATCCATTCCCACCCCTCTAAGTTACTACAGAGCCCCAGTTTGAGTTCCCTGAATCATATAGCAAATTCCCATTGGCTATCTGTTTACCTAGGTCAATGTATATACTTCCATGCTACTCTCCCCATTCATCTCACCATCTCCCTCTTCTCCCCCATCCTTGTCTATAAGTCTGTTCTCTGTGCCTCCATCTCCATTGTTGCTCTGCAAACAGGTTCGTCAGTACCATCCTTCTAGATTCCATATATATGTGTTAATATATGATATTTGTTTTTCCCTTTCTGACTTACTTCACTCTGTATAATAACCTCTCGGTTCATGCACCTCATTAGAACAGACTCATTCCTTTTTATGGCTGAGTAGCTATGGTACATGCATTTTATGTATGTACCATAGCTATTTTATACATCCATCTGTTCATGGACATCTAGGTTGCTTCCATGTCCTGGCTATTGTAAATAGTGCTGCAATGAGCATTGGGGTACATGTGTCTTTTTCAGTTTTGATTTCTTCATGATATTTGCCTAGAAGTGTATTGCTGGGTCATATGAGGGTTTTTATTCCTAGTTTGTTAAGTAATCTCCATCCTGTCTTCCATAGTGGCTGTATCAATTTACATTCCCACCAGAAGTGCAAGAGGGTTCCCTTTTTCCACACCCTCTCCAGCACTTGTTTTTTGTGGAATTTTTGATTATGTCCATTCTGACCAGTGTGAGGTGATAGCTCATTGTAGTTTTGATTTGCATTTCTCTAATAATGAGTGATGTTGAGCATCTATTTATGTGTTTATTAGCTCTCCATATGTCTTTGGAGAAATGTCTGTTTAGGTCTTTTGCTCACTTTTTGACTGGGTTGTTTGTTTTTCTGATATTGAGTTGTATGAGTTGCTTGTATATTTTAGAATTTAATCCTTTGTCAGTTGTTTCATTTGCTATTATTTTCTCCCATTCTGAGGGTTGTATTTTCACTTAGATTATAGTTTCCTTTGCTGTGCAGAAACTTTTAAGTTTATCTGGGTCCCATTTATTTATTTTTGTTTTTATTTTCATTTTTCTAGGAAGTGGGTCATAAAGGATCTTGCTGTGTTTTATGTTATACAGTGTTCTGCCCATGTTTTCTTCTAAGAGTTTCCAGTCTTATATTTAGGTCTTTAATCTATTTCAAGTTTGTCTTTGTGCATGGTGTTAGGAAGTGTTCTAATTTCATTTTCTTACATGTAATTGTCCAGTTCTTCCAGTACCACTTATTGAAGAGATTATCTTTTTCCCATTGTATATCTTTGACTCTTTTGTCAAAGATAAGGTGTCCATGTGTGCAAGGGTTTTTCTGTGGTCTTTCTATCTTGTTCCATTGGTCTATACTTCTGTTTTTGTGCCAGTGTTATACTGTCATGATGATTGTAGCTTTGCAGTATAGTCTGAAATCAGGTAAGTTGATTCCTCCAGCTCTATTCTTCTTTCTCAAGATTGCTTTGGCTATTTGAGGTCTTTTGTGTTTCCATACAAATTGTGAAATTTTTTGTTCTAGTTCTGTGAAAAAGGCCATTGGTAATTTGATAGGGATTGCATTGAATCTGTGGATCATTTGTGGTAGTATAATCATTTTCACAATATTGATTCTTCCAACCCAGGAGCATGGAATATCACTCCATCTGTTTATGTCATCTTTGATTTCTTTCATCAGTGTCTTATAGTTTTCTGCATATAGCTCTTTTGTCTCCTTAGGTAGGTTTATTCCTAGATATTTTATTTTTAGTTGCAATGGTAAATGGGATTGAGTTATTAATTTCTCTTTCTGATCTTTCATTGTTAGCATATTGGAATATAAGTGATTTCTGTGTACTGATTTTGTATCCCCAGACTTTACTGAATTCTCTGATTAGTTTTAGTAATTTCCTGATAGTATCTTTAGGGTTCTCTATGCATAGTATCATGTCATCTGCAAATAATGGGTTTTACTTCTTCCTTTCCAATCTGTATTCCTTTTATGTCTTTCTCTTCTCTGATTGCCATAGCTAGGACTTCCAAACTGTGTTGAATAATAGTGGTGAAAGTGGGCACCCTTGTCTTCTACATGATCTTAGAGGGACTGCTTTCTGTTTCTCACTATTGAGAATAATGTTTGCTGTCTGTTTGTTGTATATGGCCCTTATTATATTAAGATAGGTTCTTTCTATGCCCATTTTTGGAAGAGTCTCTATCACAAATGGGAGCTCAATTTTGTCAAAAGCTTTTTCTGCTTCTATTCAAATTATCATATGTTTATTATCTTTCAGTTTGTTAATGTGATATATCACATATATTGATTTGGATATGTTGAATAATCCTTGCATCTCTGGGATAAACCTGACTTGATCATGGTGTATGATCTTTTTAATATGCTGTTGAATTCTGTTTGCTAGAATTTTGTTGAGGGTATTTGCATCTATGTTCATCAGTGATATTGGCCTTTTTCTTTTTTTGTGATATCTTTGTTTGATTTTGGTATCAGGATGATTGTGGCCTCATAGAATGAGGTAAAGAGTTTGCCTGCCGTGTGGGAGACCTAGGTTCCATCCCTGGGTTGAGAAGATCCCCTGGAGAAGGGAATGGCAACCCACTCCAGTATTCTTGCATGGGACAATCCCATGGATGGAGAAGCCTGGCGGGCCCCAATTCATGGGGTCACAAAGAGTCAGACATGACTGAGTGACTAACACACACACACAGAAGAATAGGAATTAGCTCTTCTCTAAAATGTTTGACAGAATTCACCTGTGAAGCCGTCGGGCCCTGGGCTTTTGTTTTTTTGGAGATTTTTTATCATAGTTTCAATTTCAGTGTTTGTAATTGGCTTGCTTTTAATTTCTATTTCTTCCTGATTCAGTCTTGGAAGGTTGAACTTTTCTCAGAATCTGTCCATTTCCTCTAGGTTGTCCATTTTATTTGCGCTACTTTCTATGTAATGTGATTTTTTTCATTCCCCAAGCTCATCCCCCATCAAGTAAAGATATGTAATGATATGTTTGATCAGAGAATTATAAAACATTTTAGACTTTTTTTTAATATTCTAACCTACTAGAAGCAGCCGCATTTTAAGGTTACTATTTATTAATATCACAATTATTTTTTCTTTATTCCTGAGTTTTTTTATATTATATAAACTTTAAATTTTTTTCTGATTTATAGTGATAATTTAATTTAAAAATGATATTATTTTGCTTAAATTGCTATTCCTAACATTTTTACTAAAAACTTTCCATTCTTGGCCATTATTAAAGCTTTATATTAGACTTCTGTTAGTTTTGGCTGAACCCTTTTAAAAACTGCATACAATCTATTGGTAAAGATATGTGATCAATATTGATCAGATATTTTGCTTAAACAATATTAGGAGAGGAATAAAGATGTTTACAACTCACCAGGAAGCCATACCACAATGACTGGGGGATTTTGAAACCTAGAAAGAAAAATGTGACATTTATCAGAAGTTAGATAGTCTATGAGCACCATTCAGCTAAACATTTTGTATTAATAGAAGTGTTCCGTATTGGCATTGTTGAAAATAATAGCTTTTCACCACATGTGTTTTTTAACTCTTGAAGTATGACTGGTGCTATTAAGAAGCTGAATTTTAAATTTTATTTAGTTTTATATTTGAAAAAACAAATGTGACTGTCAGTGGTACCCTATTGACCAGCATAGCCTACTCTTTACATTTACTAGGTCCTTCCTTTGCTCCCTCCCCACTCTGGTATTTATCTGAGAACACAGATAATAAGTCCTAGTTTATTTAACATGGAGATTGGTTAAGATTCTTGTGCTTCCTAAGAGCTGGGTAAGTTTCCTTGGTGTTCTGGTAATCTCGCTCTTGGGGAGAAAAATATAGCACTGAGTTATCATTTGCTCATTTCCATGGTGTAAACAACCCCACCATGGCCATTTTGAAGCAATCAATGTGAAATCAACCAAGTTTGAAATCAACCAAACTCTCCTAAGTTTGTATGAACTGGCTCTAATGTACCCATGCCCCGTGAAAGTTCACAGCCCTCCCACATTTGCTCTAAAATTCCCCAGTTTTGTATGATCAACACCACTCCTGGCTGCAAACCCTGTTCTTACTTCATCGGTTCAGTTGCTGCGAGTTCCTGTGTGCTCAGTTGCTTGGCTGTGTCCCACTCCTTGTGACCCCATGGACTATATAGCCTGCCAGGGTCCTCTAGTCCATAGGATATTCCAGGCAAGAATACTGGAGTGGGTTGCCATTTCCTCCTCCAGGGGATCTTCCTGATCCAGGTGTCAAACCTGCATCTCCTGCAACTCTCGGATTGGCAGCCAGATTCTTTTCTCACTGAGCCACAGCAACCCACTCCAGTATTCTTGCCTAGGAAATCTCATAGATGGAGGACCCTAGCAGGCTACAGTCCATAGAGTTGCAAAGAATCAGTTAGTAGGCTGGCTTGTTAATCCTCTTGATTCTGTCCTTGTTTCTTACTAGCATTTTAATTTCCACAAAACCCATTCATGCAGACTATGTGAAGAGTTGATTTTTTTTTTTTTTAGAAGTTTCTGGATGGTAGAGTATGTGTGAGTGTGTGTGCCTGTGACCACTCCAAGCAATGGTAACAAATACAGATTAAATATTGGATGTCTCCGCTATGTAATGCCCTCCGGATATTGTTTGTTGGCCTTTCCCTGGTAATCTCCAGACTTGGGTAATCTCTGACTCCTCTCCAACTTTCATTTTTTCTCATTTGTCCTCATCCCCTCATTTTTGGATCACACTCAGGAATTCTAAACTTGACATTAAATCATTAAAGTAATCTACCCATTTCCACTCTCTACTCCTAGACTCTTCCTTTAGTATCCAAACTCATCACTTTGCTTAAAAGGCCTTTTATTTACCAAGATCAACCTTCCTTATAATGTAGTTATTCATAAATTCAACAATATTTATTGAATACTGATTATATGCCAGATACTCTTCTGATTGAAAATATCAAAGCTGGCCATCTATTACATTTGCAGGGAGTATAATAATTGTCAAAATGCTGAATAGGCTGCTAATATATGTTGGCATTCAATAGATGTCATTTAAGCAAAATTTGGGCTTCCCAGGTGGCGCTAGTGGTAAAGAACCCACCTACCAATGCAGGAGATATAAGAGACAAGGGTTTGATCCCTGGGTCGGGAAGATCCCCTGGAGGCAGACATGGCAACCCACTCCAGCAGTCTTCTTTGGAGAATCCTATGGACAGAAGAGCCTGGTGGGCTGCAGTCATCGGGTCACAAAGAGTTGGACATGATTGAAACGATTTTGCACACAGTACAGAATCATTTAGAAACATTAAGAGAAAGAAATAAATGATGTGATCCTCAGAAATCTTAAGCTTTTCATTTATTTATTTCATAATGAATAAGTTTATCTGTTCCTTCTAATTGAAATCCTATTTCACTCCCAAAGTCTTTTCAATCATGATATTTATGACTCTCAAGTATACAGACAATGATGTAACCCATTATCATTTTAACAAAGTTGTTCATTTTTAATTAATACAAGCATACTTTTCCATTGACCTGTGTTTGTTGTTGTTGCTTCTGCTATAAATTCCCTAACTGTACATTGTGGGTTCACAGTAAATATGCATTGAAGTCACTTTTGGATTCAATGAAAGAGAAAATAAAATAAATGAAAAGTACAGTGTTATAGTTAAGCTTAATCATATATTTTGGATTATTTTGCTTTTTTGATGATTGTTTTTACTGTACTATTATTTGGTGATTTTTACAAGTACATTGGGCAATATTTTATTGCCCTAATGCTAGGTGCTTGTAGCAGAAGAGGGGAGATGCAGAGGTCTGTGTGACTTCCTACTCTTGGGCAGAGACATGGCTCAGTCTGTCTCTCACACCTTCCTACTTACTGCTCTAGGTCTCCACAACCTCAGTTCTAGTCCAGAACACTGTTACCTTTAGTCTGGAGCATTGTTTTATCCTTCTTGGCTGATTCTGAACAGCCCATAATCTACACCACATAATTTGCAGTGCAGGAATTCATATCGTGCACAGTTGCTTATTTTACTCTCCACTTAATTTGCTGAAGCTTTCCTTTGTCCTTAGGATGAAGTACAAATTTAAGGGTTTTGATGTCTCTCCCTCTCTGTCTCTAGTTTTATCTCTTGGTAACTGTTGCCCTACACAAAATTCTCTCCAGTCATTTAGTCATCTAGTTCTCTCTTACATTCTCATTTCTTTCAGAGGCTCCTTCCTTTAGAAAGGTTTTATAAGATAAAAACCATATCTTCACCTTATGTTGACCCCTTATCTTCACCTCTCCATCTCTTCTGTTTTGAACACATGTTGAAGTATCCAGTTATTATTTCCATAAAATATCATCCCTTCCTGCCCCTCTGGGTAGATTGGTGTTCTGTTCCTACAGTGGAACATAATGCACAGTGCTAGACATTTAATTGTCTCACTGGATCTCAGTCTTGTTTTTTGAAATCAGTTTCTTGGTTTTAACTGACAGAGCTGAGTACAATGTAAAACGTATATCATGCTTCTGTTCAAAATAAAGGAGGATTAATGAGTGCTGCCCATAATTAGGAAACTTTGTTCCTCTGCTAGCGTTGCACAGTGACTTGGTGGAAGGCATACATCTGCAAGTGTCTATTATGCTCAAAGTATTGTGCTCAGTACTTTACATATGTCACCTCATTTAAGCCTCAGAGCAATTTGAGCCTTTGAAAACCTAAGCATGCTCAAGGATATAAAATACTACAGTGGTAAGGCTGGGATTCTAAGCTTAACTTTTTGAATACAATATATGTGTTCTTTTCACCAATCCACATTGTTCAGAAAGCTGAATTGCTGACTACTATCTGTCTTGTTGGCTGAACTGAAGAATATGTATATTAAAGAGCTGTGTATACTGTGAATTTTCTACACAGATAGAGGGATCTATGGGTAGTCAATAAGCATCTATTGAATAAATGACTGTATAGTATTAATAACATCATTAGTGTTAGCGAGGAGCAAAAAGTATTTATTCCTCATTCTGTCATCAAATATGTTTAGAAAACAATGAGTTAGCTTAAATTGGTTTCTGCACTGTAAGATTTCAGTGTGGAATATATCATGTTAAAGTCCTGAAAGGTAACATCTTGTCTACATGTTTAAAGGTAACGTCTTTGACCTTGAATTCTTTGTGGAGAAGAGCATCTGTCAGAACAAGGATTCTATGGACCACTTACAAATTAGCTATAAAATTTCTCATCAGAGAATATTACTCTTAAAAATGTGTTCTGCCATGTAAATTGAAACAAGGAGTGTAGATGACTACTTCAGAGGTTGTAAGGTTGGAAATTAATTTATACATGTGGGTTGCAAAATAGCTCATTAAGTTACTCCTCTCAGAAATAGATATGACAAGAGAAAAATGAAGCATCTGGAAAGTCTGTTCTCATTTCATGTGTAGATTAGGGAGAGAGAGAGAAACATATGTGAACAATGAAATCACACACAGAAGGTATAGATATGTTAAGAAAAGTCCTGACGAGGTACAATGCAGGCTCAAAGGAATGAGAGAGAACTTGCTCTGTGGGGATCAAAGAGGTTTCCAAGAATGACAGTGTATGAGGCTGGGTGAAAAAGAGTAGTTGGATGTGAAGATAAAAATAGAGGAAAACAAGCGCAAATAAGAGTATGGAGGAGAGCCCCCATACTGTTTTTATGTCTGCAGTTCCTAAAACATGCTCTATTCAGTTGGGTGTAAGCAGTAAGCACCTTTGTTCTTTCAGTGACTACCACTGCAAACCCCTCTCTCTAGACTTGCTTTCCTCTACCCCATTGGGTGAAATCTGAAAAAGACCTCATATTTTTTCCTGATCCTGCTCAGAATAAAAACAATGGTATTTTCCTACAAGCATTTAAGTCTTCCAAATCCAGTCTAATAGGAAAGCTCCCAACATCCACCCCAGGTAAGAAGTTTCCCGTTGGTCAGCTTGAACTTGCCCTGAGCTTGGAAGCCTGCAAGTGTGGGTGGGGTGCCCCGGGCTTCTTGTCCCTCACTCTGCGCCCTGGCAGCTGATTGCCACAACACCCAGTCTTCCTCTCCTCCAGGGTCCGAGCAAAGGGGAGGTAGCAGGGATGACGGACACAACTGTACTTCACTGCCTCAAGTGTTATATCCGACTTGGTGCCTTCTATCCTAGTGTCAGATGTCTAAAACCAACTGATTCCTTCTCTCATGAGGTACTACTTTGGATTCTTTGAAATCTCTCCACTGGAGCAACCTGACTGTTGTCCCATCGTTGTGACTGGCCTCTGGTAGCTGGCTGCTTAAGAACCTTCAGTTTCCTCAGCCTGCTGTTCTTACCTCATCCATCTCTGCTTTGCTGCTGTGGACACTCAAGAGGCAGTGTCTCATCTTAGACTTTTCCAGGTGCCAGACAGGTGCAAGTGCATGAATCTCTGTCCCCTCAGTCCCCATTTTAGAAGACATATACCAAGATTTCCATAGCTCTCCAACATGATTTAAGGTAAAGGAGAAATATCGTCATTCTCTCTCTCTCTCTCTTTTTTCTCTCTCTCTTTCTAAGTATGCAGAGAATATAGCCTAATGATCACTCCACACAAATGTTTTCATCTTTCCAGTGAAGGATTCACTTATAATAGTGAACAGGTCTTTTTTTGGTTAATGTTTGTTTAATGGAAAATAGGACTTTTTAAAACCTTGAATACAATGGCCAGAAGTTTCTTAAATCCAATCGATAATACTCTATGTGTCATAAGTGCCTTTTCAGACTGTTAAATACAGTATCTGCTTTGATTCGATGATCCACTTTTGAAGATTAACCTGTCTGCCGTGACTATCTAATGTTCATGTTTAGTTTCTCATGTAAACCTGTTTTTAAAAATGTATCTCTGGTATTTCGTTCATTAAGACATACAAATGCAAATTATACATTATTTATGCAAAGTTTGATCCTATTTATGGAGCATGTTATAATGCAAATTCATCAAGGAAACGAATAAGGTCTGAATATTGACTAAAATAATAGCTGTCACCATAATTAATGACTAAAATCTATAAATTCATAAATCTATATATCACCTATTCTACACTAGAAAAAGTGAAAATCTATTGAGAATCTTATATCAATTTTGATGTTATTAGACTCTCTTATTTAACTAAAAATATATTTTTGTGTGATTTAACTTATTATTTAGTAGCATGGGGCTTCCCTCATGGCTCAGATAGTAAAGAATCTGCCTGCAATGTGGGAGACCCGGGTTTGAACCCTGAATCAGGAAGATCCCCTGGAGAAGGAAATGACAATTCACTCCTGTATTGTTGCCTAGAGAATTCCAGGGACAGAGAAGTCTGGCGGGCTACCGTCCATGGTGTCACAAGGAGTCAGACACAACTGAGCAACTTTCACACACACACACACACACACACACACAAGTAAAAAGTTACATGCCATTAATTTAAAATTTATTTCTGTAGTGTAATAACCCTTCTCTCTATATATGATGCATATAATAATTCAAATATGGTTGTCCAGGAGATATTTGCTTCCCAGGTGGTGCTAATGATAAAGAACCCACCTGCCAGTGCGGGAGACCCAGGAGACCCGAGGTTGATCCTGGGTTGGGAAGATCCCCTGGAGGAGGAAATGGCAATGTATTCCAGTATTCTTGTCTGGAAAATTCCATGGACAGAGAAGCCTGGCAGGTTTTAAAAAGTCCTATTTTCCACTAAACAAACATTAACCAAAAAAAAACCTGTTCACTATTGTATGTGAATCCTTCATTGGAAAAATGAAAACATTTGTGTGGACCCCACTGGGTTGCAAAAGAGTCAGACATAGTTTAGCAACTAATTAACAACAACAATAGCATGTAGGATATTTAAATATTAGATTTGCACCCCAAATACATGCTATACCATTGGGCTTCCCTGATAGCTCAGTTGGTAAAGAATCTGCCTTCAGTGCAGGAGACCCCATTTCAATTCCTGGGTCAGAAAGATCGGCTGGAAAAGGGATAGGCTGCCCACTGTAGTAACCTTGGACTTCCCTTGTGGCTCACCTGGTAAATAATTCGCCTGCACTGTGAGAGACCTGGGCTCGATCCCTGGGTTGGGAAGCTCCCTTGGAGAAGGGCAAGGCTACCCACTCCAGTATTCTGGCCTGGAGAACTCCATGACTACAGTCCATGGGGTTGCAAAGAGTCGGACACAGCTGAGTGATTTCACTTTCATTGAGAAGTTGTCAAGTTAACTAAATAACTTTAAGATTCTTAGTATAAAATTTTCATGTAATTGAAACAAATTCATGTTATTTTTAGGACTGTGTCTTTTTCATTTTTTCTTTTTTAGTGTAAAGGGGTATACAGATTTTGACTTTAGGAATAATCAGGAACAGAGGGGTTAACTGCCATCTGAAACCATCATAATTTAACTTTTTAAAAAGTATGCCAATGCCTGCTTGAATGGAATTAGGAATGCCACAGTTTAGATTTTTCAAACATCAAATATATGTATTACTACCTTCAGATCTATTTCATATCTGAACCGCTTCTTTAAGACTTTAATTTAAAATCAACTATATGGTCCCATTTGTAGGATAACTTTGAACATTTGTGTGCATAGCATGCTGTGTTCTTCATGCATTTCTTTATTTGGCATTTATTGAATTCAAAGATACCATTGTTCTTATCAATACACAAGAGAAACTCATGCTCTGTTTTCAGATATTCCTTAAGTGTTAGATCTCAGGAGAGACTCTCAAAGATTATCTTCCTTTTTTAAAGCCCAGCAAGCTCCTTTTAACTGAGACAGTGGTTTATAACACTGAATGTAAATCATATGAAATGATTTTTCTTAGACCAAATTAATTTGTTTCACTATTTCGACAGTCCTCTAACATATAAAAAAATCTAGATTAAGAAATTTTTTTCTTTAAATGATCTGACTTCAAAATTATTAAAATATATTATAGACTTTAAATGATTAAAAAGACAAATTTTGAGAACAATGCAAAGATTAAATTCATCTGAAGCCAACCAAACTCGATAGAAGTAAATAAATTACAAATCCAAAGTTAACTAAAAAGTAGTAGAACTAGATCTTATTCTTCTATTTTTGGTCAATACAATTGCTCCCATTATTTGGATATTTTTATAAGGATTATTTTAAATATAAAGAATTTAGAGATAAACATATTTATCCTCTATCAAGATCATTGTTTTATTTATAATTAATATTCTTTTTTCCACTTTTTAAAATTAGTTTTTACTAGAGTATAGTTGCTTTATAGTGTTGTGTTAGTTTCCACTGTACAGCAAAGGGAATCATCTATAAGCATATATATATTCCCTCTTTTTTTTATTTCCTTCCCATTTAGGTTACCACAGAGTAATGAGTAGAGCTCCCTATGCTATTCTGTCAGTTTTAATTAGTTATCTGCTTTATACAGTGATGTATATATGTCAGTCCCAATCTCTCCATTCATCCCACCATGCCCTTCTCCCTTTAGTATCCACATGTTTGTTCTCTATGTCTGTGTCTCTATTTCAGCTTTGCAAACAAGTTCATCTGTATCATTTTTCTAAATTCTGCATAATATTATATGATATTTGCTCTTCTCTTTCTGACTTATTTCAGTCTATATGACTGTTTCTAGGTCCATCTAGGTCTCTATAAATGACCCAATTTCATTCCTTTTTATGGCTGAGTAATATTCCATTGTATAAATGTACCACATCATCTTTATCCATTCCTCTGTTGATGGACATTTAGTTTGCTTCCATGACCTGGATATTGTAAATAGTGCTACAGTGAACACTGGGGCACATGTATAATTAATATTCTTGTAATAACAATACACTAATTTAGCATGATACTACAATATTGACACTATTTTATGCCCCAAAAGATAAGTAATTAAAGGGCAGCCTTCTATTTTGTTTTTCTTGTTACATTAAATCATGCATTTCTTTCTTGTTTAAGTCAAATAATACAGGATTTTCTATAAATTACTGTCTGGGTTTCCTGGCAACTCAATGGTAAAGAACCCACCTGCCAAGGCAGGAAATGTGGGTTCTATCCCTGGGTTGGGAAGATCCCCTGGAGAAGGAAATGGCAACCCACTCCAGTATTCTTGCCTGGAAAATCCCATGGACAGAAAGAGCTTGGTGGGCTACAGTCCATGGGGGTCACAAAAGAGTCAGACATGGCTTAGCAACTAAACAACAGCAATTAAGTACTATAGAAATTAGTTGTTAGTATTCCCATTGTTATTTTTTTAAGGCCAGAACTGTTTGTATTAAAAGATTTGCCTATGTTTATATATGGCTATCAAAATGATTTATAGCAGGATAAATGAGAAATTATCTTCTGTTCATTATATATGTACAATATAAAATAAAATATATAATAAATATGCTATACCATTTTAAACTTTATATTAATTTTTATAGTTTAAAACTCCAAGAAACAATGACATTAAATGAAAAGAGTTGATAAGACTTTCTATGTTGAAAACATGCTGGATTAGGAATCAGAATGTTTATGACTTAGCATAGGATATGTGACATAGGATTATGGTAGGATTGTGACATAAATCAAGTGAAATAATTTATGCAAAGGATTTGGGAAATTCTATTGATGCACAAAAATTTGAAACTTTATTCAAATACAGAAGTAAGCTTTACAATATTTTGGTGAGCACTTTGTAGAACTTAATGTGTCATACAGTATTGATGCCTGTGAAAGACACTTTTGTTGATTATAGTATGCAGAATATTCATAGGTTTTGATTTTTTTGCTTTCTGTTATTCTACTTTGGCTTTTTGCTTTAAGAAATATCTGATTATGATTTTAATCTGTATATTTCTGTTTATCTGATCTTCTAGAAAATTCAATAACTGATGGATGAGGAATCTATAAAATTTTTAGAAATTTGAGTAGACATAGATTCCCAGGACTGATATAGAGAGTCAAGTATGGGCAAAGATAAATCAATATTTTGAACATTTCAGCACAAAGTTCTGAGGTACCACCACTAAGTTTCTGCCCACTATTCAAGAGATAGAACATCCTTCTTGGTATTAATCTTCTCTTGAGTGTTCTCTGGTTCTAGAGCTTGAAATTTGGGGTTAGATATATGTGCTATGCAGTGCTTAGTCACTCAGTCGTGTCTGACTCTTTGAGATCCCATGGACTGCAGCCCACCAGGCTCCTCTGTCTGTGGGGATTCTCCAGGCAAGAATACTGAAGTGGATTGCCATGCTTTCCTCCAGGGGATCTTCCCAACCCAGGGATGGAACCCTGGTCTCCTGCATTGCATACATATGAGGATTGCCATTAATGTGGGACCATTGGTGGAATGTTCAACCCTCCTGTGATAGCATTTTCCAGTAATTTGTCTGACATGTTATCAGGGGTTTTTTTGAAACTAAGTTGACTTCTAAAATTTCCAATCACTACCTAAGCTTGTTTCACAGATATTTGAATATTTACTGAATCTCTGCTCTGAGGATTTAACATGTTAGCTTCTACTGCATCCTTAATTTTTACCTTCTCCTTCCAGTCCCAGCATATAATACAGGAACTTATTCTGCTTGCTTCTTAGATTTCTCATCAGTGTTAAAGTCCTCAAAATATTTCATGCTCCACAAACAGTCAATTGTAATTTCATTTTTAACATAGGTTTTTGAACTCTTCTTTAACTTCTGAGCTCAGATGTATATAGTAGTTCATGTTTATAAAATTTCTCCTGCCATCAAATGGGTCATGTGGAATCCTGTCCATCTGCGGGGTGTTGGAGATGGGCTTCTTGGAAGCCTTACAGCTGCAAGAGTGGGTTTCAGTTTAATCATTTGTTAGAAGATTAATACCCTGCCTTTTACCAAAGTATGTGGGAAGGTGTTTTCACTGACTTGCTCTCAAATGTCTCTGTGCCTCTTGCTCCAGTAATTGAATATTAACTCCCTTATTTGTGCATATGAGCGTGGATTTTGAATATTCGAAGGTAGACACCGGCTGCTAAAGTAACCCATTATGCTTCATTGGCTGGTCCCCAGGGAAAGCAGTACATTTGCTGCAATATGTGAAAATGTGGGCTTCAGAGCAATGTCAATCCTCAGTAACTTCAGCTTGTCATTTTACTGTTAAGAGAACCTGTAGGCTTCCTTTTAAGTATCAATTTAAGTTTAAATCTGCATCCTTGACATTGGGAATTACTGTTCCCAAGAGGTGTACATAATTCCCTTCAACATTGATGGAAAGGAGAGCACACAGTGGTGAAATATCCTTCCAGGGAGGACAACAATGTGAAGCCCATTTATTCCTCTGGATTGATCATGTGTGAACTGCTAGTTATAGCATTTGAGCTCTTAGAGCTCTGACACAAATGTGCGCTAAAGAACAGATCAGCACGAATCACAATAAATCCTCAATCTCTAAAAAAATGTTTAGGAATAAAATATATTTAGGAATAAATATAGACGATTATCTATGACTCTTGCAGTGACATTTCATCCTAAATGTGTAGTGCATATTTTCCCAAGCATCCCAGAGATAACAAAAAGCAAATAAAAACACCAATGTTTAAACAAATAATTAATCGCATACTTTACATAACAGATTAGAGGAAAAACCTCAAACATGTGGCATCTATCATAATACATAGCTTCAAAAATTAGGTGTCACTTCTTCGAAGTATTTTGCTCTTTATCAGTGTTAGGAAAGGCCCAAGGATAAGATTAAAATCTTTATATCAGATAGAAGAAAATAATCAAATATTACTTTCTGTCTTAATTAGACCTGTTAACTATTTGCCAAATAGTCCTCTTTAGTTTTAGAGAAAAACAGATTGCCCTATAATCTTGATATATCAGAATACTTACATACAGTGTTTAATAATGAAATTTTATGCATTAGAAAATCTGAGTCATTTGAATAATAAATTGAATCTCAAATATTTTTCCCATTTTTTTCTCTCAACTGTCATCTTTTATATCACTATTTGCTACTTGTTTTTACATTTTTTTCAATTATTCCCTTTAGTAGTTTTTTCTTTTTATCCTTTTATCTCAAATTTTTTCTTTATTTAATAAAATTCAATTTTCAGTTAAATTGAATGTATTTTGAATTTGGATGTCTTCCTTGTACTCATAATTGATCACAATATTGCCCTTGCAGGAAATAGTTGGGCTTGATTCACATTTCAGTAGGGTAATTTTGATTTCCAGAGGAAGAGATGCCTTTCTGTCCACCTGTGCATTTTACTATGCCCTCTCTCACATTGTGGGATCTTTGCCACCTAAATAGCTTTCCCACTTCCAAGACTTTTTTTAAAATTCATTTTTTGGTTGCATCATGGCATGTGGGATCTTTGTTCCCTGACCAGGTATGGAACCTGTGCCTTCTGCAGTGGGAGGGTGGGGTCCTAACCACTGGACTTCCAGGAAATTCCCCCAGATGTTTTAATATTTTTATCTCCATCAAGTTTTTCTCTGCTCTCTTCAAATAAAATAGGAGTCCCTTATTTTGAAAACAGTACTTGCTTGATTTCCCTGCTACCTTCAAGCCACTTTTTCCCCCCTGTGGTTTTTTGCCACGTTTGTCAAATAAATGACTTACTCGCTTCACCTTGATTTGGCCACTGCCCACCTTACGCCCTTAAAGTATAAACCGTGACAGTTGACTTTTCCTTTTTTTAACTCAAGTGCCTGACTTAAGTTTTTATTTCAGAATCATCCTCTTCAAATAAGCGAACACTTTCTAGACAACTATCTCAGAGAGGTACCTTGCTCTGGGCTCACACCCCACTTCCACACTCCAGGCTTCTTTATTTGTTTATTTATTTTAAGAGATCTTGGTTTAGTTCAATAACCGACCAGTTGGGCCGCTTGGTTTTCTCTCTTCCCAGCCTTCAAATTCCTGCTCTTACGTTTTATTTTCATCAATAGTGAGCCCAGAAAAACCTTGACCCCAACAAAGGCAGAGCTCCAGGCTTGCTAAACCTCTCTCTCTCCTTCTCTTTCTCCTCAAGAACTTGTTTTGTGACCCTCAGATTGTGTCATGTAATTTCCGGGATTGATAAATAATGTTTCCGACCCCTCACCAGTTTCCTGGTAATTATTGCTGAAGGTGTCTTGCACTCATGCTAAGAATATCAGGGCCTGTCCTGACACAGCATAGGTTATCGATAGGCCATGACCAGCAGAAAACAATAGTCTTCCTGCTATTTGCATCCCAATTCCAAAATCATGTTCTAGATACAAAAATGAACTCTCTTTTTATTTATCCTGAGGTTTATTTCCTCATGTTTTTAATATCCTCTTTCATTGATCTTGTTGAAATCAACCTCTGCTTTGTTCTTATACCTTATTAACCAGCATTTTTCTCAGGGTGACTGGAGGCCTTCTGTCTGTCCGTTGGAGAAACCGTTCCCTCTCACTCTCACGACATTCGTTTACCCTCATGCAGATGGTGTGAGAATCTCAGTCTGTCTTCAAAGGCCACATTTTCTCCCAGTGTCTACCCTGTGTTTTCACTTGAAGTTACACTGTTGTCTCAAACGCAACGTGTATTTGTGTTATGAGCTTCAACTAAATTATATTAAAGCCAGTTCTGTTTATCAGGCCCCAAACCTGTCATATTTTAATAAACAGCCTCCTTTTTCCTCCTCAGTACATGTCAGGCACATCTAGAGAAGGAGAAAAAGAAGGCTGTTAAATGTCTGACTTGTTAGTTTCTTTCCTTTCCACGAGCACTCGCTTAGTCTTAGTCAGTATCCTCTTGCAACTAGAATATTTTGGTGACAATTTACCTGGCCCCTGTGCTTCCTTTCTCCTGACAATCTCAGAAAGTCTTATCTCCTCAAAACATTGCTGTGTAACCCCCTCACCCAAAAATGTAATGGCTCTTAATGTTCTAAGAAAAAAGCACATCTCATTTACTGAGATTTCAAGGTTATTATTTTGACCATAATTTACGTTTAGAGAATTGACAACTTTTATTTTTACTTCTCATGAACACAAAGGAGACTCTTCTGTCCCAGCCAGATGGATCCATAATCCACGGGAATACTGAATCAGTCACTCAATTTGTAACTTTCTTTCCCTTACCCCTGTGACTCTGTACTTCCCTTCAGCTCAGTTCAGTTCAGCTCAGGCGCTCAGTCGTGTCCGACTCTTTGCGACCCCATGAATCGCAGCACGCCAAGCCTCCCTGTCCATCACCAACTCCCAGAGTTTACTCAAACTCATGTCCATCGAGTCAGTGATGCCATCCAGCCATCTCATCCTCTGTCGTCCCCTTCTCCTCCTGCCCACAGTCCCTCCCAGCATCAGGGTCTTTTCCAATGAGTCAACTTTCCTTCAAGCCTTACCTATTTCCTGCCTCCTTAAAAATTACCCATATCCAGAACTCAGATTACTATATTTTTCATTTAGCATTTTTCATGTAGTATCCCTAACCAGACCATGGGTGGAACTAGTCCTTACACTGAGGATTATGGTCCCTCTCCCCAGTAAGCATGAGTGCAATAAATACTGAAGCAAGAATGAGTAATGGAACTCAGTAATTATTTGGAGAAGGGTTTTCTCATTTAATAGCAATTGGGAGTTGTTCAACTTTAAACTGTCTGTTAAACCTGAGGACAAAGTTCAACTGAAAGTGTTTCTTTAAAAATATAACTTAATTCTTCTTTAGATTGCTTGATTTAGGACTCTCTGTTAAGGATTCTGCTTTTTGGAAATCATGCTAATTTTCAGTGTAATAGATCTGCATTTTATAAAATTTGCCATTTTTATAAGAACATAGATTCTCTTTGAAGCGGATTATAATATCTTCAGATTTTGACATCTGCAGTATTGTAGAGGAAAAAGGACTCAGTGAGTGTGAGCAGTATTATTAGGATATTTGCTACCATTTCACTTAGAATTTCAGGCGTATAACAATGCCTTTTATAAACAACTTGTCTCCTACAACATGTATCCATACAAAATCATTAACTAGATGCCTTCTAGTGCCAAGAACTGTGTTAAAGACTTAAAAATAAATCAGTCTTTGCTCTCAGTTTTTGCTTCCATTATCCATACACACACACACACACACACACACATATATATTTTTCATATGGATACATTTGCATTTAACAATTCTTTTTATTTATAGCGTTCCCTGATTGGGTAATGAGATAAAAGAGATATGTGTGTATTTCTTATTTTCTAGAAAATGAAAAACAGGATAGTAATATTCACAAACACTGCTTACTAATATTAGAACAATATGGGCTAGTGATTTTTTATTATTAAACATGTATTTCTTTATTTTTCCAACAAAAATGGTTTTGGCAGGTTGAAACATGACATGTTGAACAATATTATCAATGAATAAATTTAATTTTTTATTTTTAATTGGTGGATAATTGGTTTACAGTGTTGCATTGGTTTCTGCACACCACAGCATGTGTGAATAAGTATACATATGTCCCCTCCTTCTTGAACTGCTATCCCGCCCCCTCACCCCAACCCACCCCTCTAAGTGGTCACAGAGTACTGGATTTAACTACCTGTGTTATAAGAGACTGGTGGTTTTAAGGGCTGAATTTAGATCATGATGCTCTGTGAAATCACTTACTGAGGAAATCACTCTCCATTCTATGTACAAGTTATGAGTTGGAGAATCTATCAACAGCATATCTTAATTTTTAAGACAAACTTTACCTGAAAAATATGACTGAACAGTCACAAATTTTGTTTTCTTGATATGTTTATGTAATAACATATATAGAATAAAATAGTTTATTTGCTAGAATAAATTATTGACACTTTAAAATTTTTGTTTTATTTTGCTTAAAGAGCCAAAATCAATTTTGGGTGAGAGCATAACTCACTCATAGTGGGAGTAGAATAATTTTTCCAAATCATAACATTTATTTCAATAAAAGAATCAAGTTTATACTTGACTCCTAATTGTTCTAAGAGAATTAGTCCAAAGTGCTTGGTCAAAATATTTGCTTTTATGATTTGATCAAAGAAAAGAGGATATTATTTGATTGTAAGGGAGGACTACCAAGGTAAGCCTCAATAATAAAAATAAATAAGAGATTTGCCATCAGAACATAACATAGGTAAATTTTTCAAATACTCTTGACTTTGTTCATAGTCATCGATTTTAGAAAGGTGTGTAGAAATAGAAAGGGACCTAGAGTGGTCATCTGGGACTGCCTTTTTGCTTTAAGCAGATACATTGAGGACCTCTCTAAAACAGATATGTGTCTGGCATCCCCAGGAATGGGACCTCACAACTTCCCATGGTATCACATTCATTGTTTTACTAGCTGTATGGCAGGAGGCTTTATCTTGATCTAAATGGAATCAGCCAGACTTGCCCCAACATGCCAAATATTTTTTAAAGTTCTGAAAGGTTAAATGATCTGTGTCTCATTCATATCTTCTCTTTCTATTAAAACAGGTTTCTTTCTTTTAATTGTTTAAATAAATTTATACCTTGATCTTCAACTCTAAATTGTTAAAATATTTAAGAAACCTGCCATTCTTACACATTCAGAGATGCCTTGAGAGGAACTGCCTGATTCTCTAATTTTAAATATTCTCACTGATATTTTCCAGTTTCTTTTCTCCTTAAGCTTGCTTCTCTTCAAATAATAAGGAAAAATCTGACCTCATGTGTATGTAGAAACTGTAGGTAGATTTTGACTTAAATTTAATTAAACATCAAAATTATTTTTTTTTCAAATTAAGAAATACTTAATGGTTTTTATGGAAAACATAGTCTGTATTCTTAAAGATTAAAAAAAATCAAGACTATATTTTAGCAAACCTTGAAGAATCTTTTCTTCCTCTGAATTAAACTCAATAATGCTATGCTACTAAATTAAAGGCTATTTAGAGTCTAAGGCAAATACAACATACAAAACACATTGTTTAATCAGGTAAGATTTTCTGGAAAAAAAATAGTCTAGCTAAATTATGCTCCCTATTGTAGTGATGCTGCCAGTTTATTCAGATTTTTAACCTCTAGCAGTAACAGATTATTTTGATAAATTATTCATATTTCTGCATTGTGCACCTTTTGCAATTTGCATATCTGGCAGCAAATAGGCCCACCTTTCAGGCTTCAGTCCCCGTGGTCAGACAGGATGGCCGAAGGCTGCTTCATGATTAATTTCATCTCGGTGGGGTTATTATCATACTGAAATGAGCAATGCCCCTGAAGTATGCTTTCCTGGAGCTACAAGCACAAGAAGTTTAGTTAGCTTAAGAGTTCTTAAGTGTATAGTAACTTTTAGCTTAATTGCCAACCTTTTTCTACTTGGGGAGTATCTACACCTGAAAATAATACTGGATCTTATAAGACTCAAAAACAATAATTTAGAGATTGATTTAGCAGCTCATTGGATTGCAAGATAATTTGTCATTAGTTTCTGGTATATTACTTGAAAAGGATGTTTATTTTTGAAGGATCAAGGAGGTTTTTATATTGCTGTTTCACTTCTGAACTAATAAATATTAATTTTTCTTCTGGTTTGTGGAAAAGTCATTTGACTTTTCTATATTTAGTTTTCTCACCTAACAGTCTAAATGCCTTGTACTATTGCATAATTAGTGACAGACAGGTTTTAAAACATGTTTCTAGTCCTTTTTAGAAAATTAATAAAAGTTTAAGTCTTAATTTGAACGCTAGGGAAATTTTTACTCCCTTAAATGTTTTCAGTTCATACCCTTAAAAAGAATTTCCTAATCCATGAAAATTAAAAAGAAATTTGTTTGAAATAGTGAATTCTGCAACTTCCCAAATGTAATCAGGGCCACAGTATGTGCTAGTGAAAATAAAATTCTGAAATTTAAAATTAAAACACTTTCTGCATAATAGAGGATCAGTGAAAAGAGAGAAAGGGAGTTCAGATTAATTTTGTGTTATCTTTAAAATGAAATGATTTCTTAAATATAATGTCCCATTTAAAATCAGTCAACTTTCATAATTAGATTTTAAAAATCCTACATGTGAGTCCTACAGTTTTCAACTGTATTTTTAAAACTTTTAAAAAGGTGTCTGTCACTGAATTTACAAAACTACACTTACTGTTAAAGTTACATTTGAATCCTACATTTTTAAGCTCGTTGGATTCACACTTCACATTAAAAGAGGTCAGAGTATAAACAGAGCCCTGTAGATGAAAAGTTCATGATATTAAACTAATATTTAAACTTATATGCAAAATTGATTTCTTAACAAAATATTTGCAGGCTCAGTATTTTTTCAGTTTGTTAGATGATTGTTTCAAGCATAAGTAATCAGAAGACACTAAAATATTTGGCTAATCTGATTCATAACAATTTGTTTGTATAAATACAACATGTTTCAGGAAGCTAGGAATACTATCAAAATACAATAACTATTTTGATAATTCCCTGTTAAAATATTCCCAGGAGACTTACACTGACACTTAAATCTAGGTCCATCCTGCCTCTGATTTTGAACTACAAAATATTATTTGTGGATTTCAGAATTATTATAAACTTCAGTTAAATTTTCTTATTGTTCTGGGTTTTTGTTTAAATCACTAGTTTATTTCCTAAGTATAAAAATTATTGAATAAAAACAAAAAAATATAATAAAATTTTCATTTGGGATGTGTATAGTGGAGGTAGTGAGTAATACAGAGGAAATAAGACTGGCTATCACTTAATTTTTGAATGAATGTTGAGAATACCAATGAGACTGGAGCTTACTATACCTTCTTTATTTTGTATATATCTGAAATTTTGACTAGTAAAAGGCTAGTGTCATGGACAGTAATCAAAAGGAGACTGAAAAATTATGTGTAATGAAAACTTGTCTGTAAGGATTTAGTGTGTTTTTACTGTTACAGGATTTTAAGAAGTCTGGTCTTCTTAATGTACATTTATGGTCTCAGAGTTACTCTGTTCCTAAAGCCTTGGTTTTGAAAATTGAAATGCTCTACACAAGCAAATGTCAAATCTTAGCACCTCTGTATGTGTCCTTAATAGATTTGAGGCTGAGAGATGAACTGAATGGTTAATGAGAAAAGTTATTAATAAGGCCCTAAGAAAAGCTATCTATAATTCACAACTGGGTATACTAGGTGCTCTAACAGAATCTTAGACATGGAGAAATCCTTTAGGATCTGTGATCTAAGAATACAGTTAAAAAATAAAGAAAAGACAGGTAGAAATTTGACTATAAAATGCTAAGGTACTTTACTGACAGTGGTTTTTTAAATAGTTGGTTTTTTTTTTTTAATTAAGTACTACTCCACAATTCTGACATGTTGAGATCTTTAAGTGGTAAAACACCTGGGCAGTCTGGATGATGATCTTTTTTTTTTATGCTCTTTCTTATGTATTATTTTATCCTTTCATCTCCCTTTTCATTCACCAATTATTTATTAAGTCACCACTAATGCTAGTTATAAGGTTGAGTAATTAGAAATATACTAATTAGGAATTCACTGTTGTTGTGTTAGTCACTCAGTCATGCCGACTCGCTGTAGCCCACCAGGCCCCTCTGTCTGTGGGATTCTCCAGGCAAGAATACTGGAGTAGGTTGCCATTTCCTTCTCCAGGGGATCTTCCCGACCCAGGTCTCCTTCCTGACCCTGGTCTCCTGATTTGCAGGCAGATTCTTTACCATCTGAGTCACTGGGGAAGCCCCACTATCTAAATGTAAATCTTAATTCTGATTTGAGATCATCTAATGTAGATGTGATAAAGATAGCACTAACATGATAGCTGCATGGAGTTTTCTTCCTGGTAAAAACAAATTAATAATAAAGACATCATAGGTAGAATGGACTATGAATTTAATTTTGGCAAAATATATTTTGTCTAAAGAAATAAATTTAGTTATAATGTAAACCGTACATGTGGATCAAAAATATTTATTTTATATAAAAACAGAATGAAAATTTACCATTTTCATAACTATGATTACAATACAGATAAGTAATTATCTTACCAACAAGAGGTAAAGCATGAATTAAAATTAAGTCTCTTCAATTTTGGCCAAAGAAACATGGATTGTTTGCTTGATTCTTGGCCAGGTCAAATGAAGTCTTTTTATTTTATAACTCTAACCAGAATTGTAATATTAAACAATCTATAATCAGCATTTAATGACAATTAAATGAAAGGCTGAATATGTTTATATATCAATTACTACATTTATACCTATCTTAGTACATAAAAATAATGGATCCTAAATAAATATGTGGTAAATGAACATATAAAGATTAATATCTGAAACAAATGACTAAATCTTCCTTCCCATGTTGTTAAATGAGAATTCAAGTATTGAAAGTATAGTAAAGACAATCATGAACAATTACTTAGTGAAGTGTGCAATGATCCATTCTTTTTAAAATCTTTATTTCTCCTTAATTTTTATGCTAATTAGTCAAATAATGTATTCAATTATTTACAAGTGAAGGGGTTTTTTGATACTCTTTTTCTTTCCAGAGAACATTCTGAACAAATGGAAAAAACAAACAAACGAACAAAAGCAACCAAATCCCCTAAGACAAGGAGGAGGAAAAAGTCAAAATGAAACTTGCTGATTCTCTCACAACACATATTGTTGCCCAGGGCCTTTTGGTTTGTTGATGGGCACCACAGTTGTATAAGGAATGACATTTTAAGTCAAAGGCTGGTGCTAGAATTTGGTTTTCCTGGGCTTTAGTCAGGCTTCCCTGGTGGCTCTGAGGTTAAAGCATCTGCCTGGAATGTGGGAGACCCCGGTTCGATCCCTGAGTTGGGAAGATCCCCTGGAGAAGGACATGGCAAACCACTCCAGTACTGTTGCCTGGAGAGTCCCATGGACGGAGGAGCCTGGTAGGCTCACAGGTCCATGGGGTCACAAAGAGTCAGACACGAAGTCAGTCACACAGTGACCTTCAATGAGCCACTTTATTTATGTCTAAGTGCTCCATGCATTTCAAAGGGCTAATCATACAGAAACAATATGGAAAGAATTCTGAGAGTTTCAAAATCAGGTGCTAAGCAAGTGCAAAGTATCCTATGGTCAGTTAGAAATGAAGTCACTCAGTCGTGTCCGACTCTTTGCGACCCCATGGACTGTAGCCCACCATGCTCCTCCGTCCATGGGATTTACCAGTTGAGAGTACTGGAGTGGGTTGCCATTTCCTTCTCCAATGGTCAGTTAACAGTGAAGCAAAACAGTTTCAGGAATCTTTATTTTCTTCTTTTATTTGGTATAATTATTTTTGTCTTAGTAAGCCTAACTCTCAGCACTTCTCCTAATAATTGTGTTCATTTCTTAACAAAAATTCTGAATGCCAAGGACAGTGTATTTATGTTTGTTTTTATAATTTTCCTTTTTTGTTGTTACTTACCTTTTTCAAATAGTATTTCATGATAATTTATTTCTCTTTTTATTCATAAGAGCCTAGCAAAGCCCCAGAAAGCAAACAAGGGACAATAAAAGTTGCAGCACAAGGTAAGCAATAAAACACTTTTAAAATTCTTTAAAAAAAAAGGTCTTAGCACTTTATTGACAAAATCCAAGCTGTTTATTGCAGAATAGCACCATCTGCTGGGTCATTATAGAAAAAAATCTTTTGTTGCATGAAGATACACATTTCAAGTACATATTTAGTAAATGGAAAAAGTGTAATTGAGATTAATGCCGCATTTGCAGAGGAGACAATTAACAACCCAAGAATTCATATCTTGACTCCAAATATGTCACTGAGGTTTTCCTTTTACTACCAAAAATAAACGATAGATTACTTGATAGTTGGAACATGATGATGATAATGCAGAGATACACAAATATATATATTTTCCAGTGTTTTCAGTTACATATTGTAATTACTGTCATCCTAGAAAATTCAGTCAGAATATTATTAAATTAGTATTACTTTATCTGTATACTAAGACTGTAAAAATCAGGTTTGACTACAAAGTAATTACTGTCATCCTAGAAAATTCAGTCAGAATATTATTAAATTAGTATTACTTTATCTGTATACTAAGACTGTAAAAATCAGGTTTGACTACAAAGTAATCATCCTATTTTTTTATGAGTCATTTGTGAAAACTTGCCCTAACATTGTTAGGGCATCAAAAGTGGTTTTCTTCAAGAGATCTTTAGAAAATATAATGATTTTTAAGTCATCAATTTGGGAAAATTATTTAATTTTTCTATAATGTTGTTTTTTAACTATCACCTGAAATCGCATCCTTTGAGAAAGCTATTCTAACTCCAGTGTCCACTTTATACAACACTCTTAAAAAAGAAAAAGTAAAATATTTGCTGGAGAAAATCTTTCTCTCCTATACCATATTATGAGGGTTCCCAGGTGGCTCAGTGTAAAGAATCCGTCTGCCAAGCAGAAAACCCGGGTTTCATCCCTGGGTCAGGAAGATCCCCTGGAGGAAGAAATGGCAACTCACTCCAGTATTCTTGCCTGGGAAATCCCATGGACAGAGGAGCCTGGCGTGCTACAGTCCATGGGGTTGCAAAGAGTCGGACATGACTTAGTGATTAAACCACCACCATGCCACATTATACAGTACTGACCAGTAACAGAGATGCATTTAGGTGGTGGTACTTTTGTTTCTCGGCAGAAGGCCCTTGTAGCGGACTTCTTAGCTCATGCCATGAATACATTTGATCCAAAAATTTCCGTTACATTTAATCCTGAATCCAACTACATGTTAAATCAATTTAGTGAACATTGATAAAATGGGTTGACGAGCCATCAGACCAACGAGGCTGTATATAATATATATATGCTAGAATGGTTAAGAATTATGATACAAAATTTTAGTTTTCATTTGATCATTAAGCTGCTCAACAAAACTGATTCTTCTTTAGAAGAGTTCTGATAAGGAATGTAATTAATATTATGGGGAAACCAGGGCAAACGTCATCATCTCTTTTCTGTTTTCTATTCATGAATAAATTCCTTAAGCGAATGTCTACTGGTTCAAGAATCACTGCAGTTAAAACACATAGGTTCTTATGAAAGAAAGCACAATCACCCAGCACAATCTACCTTAACAGAGGTTTCTGAAGATCATGGTGGATGTGGAACTATGACCTGAGGCTGGGATTTAGTGTTAGTTCAACCTTATTTTAGAGGGCACAGGGGAGGGAATTGAAGGCATATCTGGAAATCTACTTCAAACTTGAGCTTGGGGCCATGGACTCTTCACTTTTCCATTCCAAGTACATTGGATGAGGCAGCCTCAGAACTTATTCTTTCAGAATAAAGGATTTATTGTCGAGTGAATCATAATGTAGAGTTTTGAAGGTTTGTTGGAACTATCCTTTTAGGGAGATTAGATGAAAGTGTTGATTGAACACTGTGTACAAGGCAAGAGTCAGGAGATATATGTACATGTTCCCTGAATTGTAATGACACATCAAATCAGGGACACACCAAATAGGGGTAAAGGTCACTTGTGCTGCGCACATTCGCAGTAGACCTTTTGTAGACAGGTTTTATAACACCACAGCTGCCCAATTAAATTATGCATAGAACTAATTAATATTTGCAAGTGCTCCGGGTGAAGGCAGCTAAAAAACAGTGGCAATATTGCTATAGCAAAGACATATCTTTGTTGGATAAAGTGGTAAAATTAACACTGATGTTTGTAGTGGGGTAGAAAGTAGAGTTTATCTGTTTATTTTTTAATTTTTATAACTAAATAGTTTAAACCTAGTTTTATATAAATTCTGTATATGTATGTACATATTTAATTATAATTAAGATTTGGCATGCTTTTTTTTTTGGAAGTACATTTAGCATTTTTTTTTTAACAAAGTCTTTTGAGGCACTGAGAAGTCTATGAAATGAAGGTCTCAATGCTACACGAGATTGCAATTTGGAGACAGGGAAAATTTAAGTAATAATACAAATTGACTACCTAGTAGTACTAAATTGAATTGTAAAGATAATAAATGCCAAAGAATCAAGACAAAGTGATTTTCAGTAAGTGGGATTTCTCATGAAGGAGAAGTGACTTAAGTTGGATTTGTAGCATGACAAAAATAAACTGGAGGAAAAAGTGCATTGTTGGTAAGTGGGTGACTTAAGTAAAGATAAAGAGTTAGTGGTAATTATAAAAGATTGTCATTATCAAGACATGACAGAGACATGTGTTGTTTTAAGTTATTATTTTTTTAAGAACCCTCTACCTGCACTGTTTGACCTGTCTTGAGAGAGGTTACAACTTAAATTTGGGAGACATTTTGGAGATAATTGTTAGAGAAAAACAGCAAAATCCTGTTTGCAGTATCTAAAAGGATAACACCATTCAATTCTTGTCCTTATTGTACAAGCTCCAGGTAAAATATGAACATTTAAGTGAATTAGAGAATCAAATGCATACATGGTGGGTGATTTTATAAAATTATGCCATTTCTTGAAGTAAATTCTTATTTGTTAAGTAAAGAACTAACTACAAATAAGTCTATTGAGTCAATTCCAAAGAATTTTTTGAAATAATGCCTCATGGCTTTGAAATCTATTAGGCAGTGTTGATATCCTACAATGCATCTTAGTATCTTTATTATTCTACATATTTTATCATTGGAATAGGCGAATTTCTTAACTTAAAAATATTATAGGTATAGATCCTCTTTACATTTCTTGTGTTATTAATTAAAACTCCTTTAAAAGAAACAAATGTGAATCAAGTAGAATTAATTTACTTGTGAAATTTACTTTTTTACTACAAAAATAATGGCATGTTAATAACATTTAGAAAATAGATAAAAATGACCTGTAATACACTAAAATAATTAATTTAAGTATATTCCTTTCCAGTCTCTTGTTCCTGATTTTTATACCCAGTTCTGCTACTTGCTCACAGTCGACTACACTGTGTGAACATGTGTAAATCATCTGATGGCTCTAAGGCTTAGTTCTTGCTCTGGCCTGCCTTTCTTATAAGACTATTCTGAAGGCCAAAGAGAGAATGTGCACAAAAGTGTTTTGGCAATTGTAGCACAAAGTATAGATCCAACGTAGTCCTGGATATTGGTTGAAAGTGGTCCCCCCAGTTCCAGTCCACTCAGAAGTAATTGCTTTAAGGGATGCGCACAATCTCTGTTTCAATTAATGTGGCTTAAGGCATCATAAATTTGGCCCCAGAATGATCTTTACACAGAACCAAGGGTCACGTCCCTTGGAATAACTCCCAGCATAACTCCCTTGGAATGCCTCCCTCAAATGCTTCTAGTAACATTTATAAACTATAACTTGGATCTTGTTTAGACTTGTGATCTAGGATTAGGTGAATTCTACCACAGAGAAAGTCAAGATTCAAAGGTAATTAAAAGTGCTGTGCCTTTTCTGTTCGTAAATGATGGTATACATTAGCTAAAAGAAGGGTGGAATTTTATTAACTCTTTCAGAAATGATACATTTTATACAGTTATAACTATGTATAATAAATTGGTATGTAATTCTTCAGTAACTAGGCACAGATAGTTTATGTATTCCATTACTTTTTGCATAGATCTAGTCCTTTTACTTTAGAAGTGATTGTGATTTGCTCAGATATAATTTCAAGCCTAAAATGAAATTATGCTAAAGATATTATTTTAACTACTTGTCTGTGTAACAGCATATTTTTCTTCTCTTTTTGTTCTGTGTTTATATCTGAATTTAAAAAAACTTCATATGAATATTATTTTCAACTTACTTTCTTATTTCAAACTTGGATGGGTTAGTTTGTTCATTGATAAACACTAATTTATGAATATATGCGCTACATTCACATGTTCCCAGTTTTCTGAAAAATAGTTATTTAATATGTTCTAACACTATTTTCTTTCCCTTTTTTCAGCACCTACTAAAAAAGAGGAAAAGAAGGAAGGTATGTTTTATGCAGAGTTCCATTATGCTTTTTGTGTGGACAAGTTACCAAAAGTCACAATGGAAGTTTGACTGCTGGCTTGTCTGTATTTACTTTGGATCTATTATGTGCATATATTTTGTGTGACTGTGTTTTTTCTACATCTCCTCACACTAAAGGGTGAACCACTTTTTTAAACAGTAATTTTAATCTAATCTTTCTCAATGTGTAGGAGGTGAAACACCATCTCTCAAAATCTTGGGCCTTCTATTTCATTAGAAATCTTATTAAATGTCAAAAATATGTAAAATATAGACCAATTTTCTCATAGCAACTACTTATATCTGTGACACTGACAAGTGACTGATGTTACTATGTTCTATTAAGTTGCAAATAAGTCATAATCCATCCCTTGCACTCCACCTCTCTTTGTCAGGATGTCTTGATATGGAGTCATTTATTCCCTGTTGCCAAAGAGAGACTTCACCTGATGAACTTAAATGGGCAAGGAAGACTTTATTCAAGACTGCTGCAAAGCGGTCAAGTGTGTTTACAGTAGGAGAAATTGAACTCTCAACTTTAACTCTCAACTCCTACTTGGGGTAGGAGCTAGTCAATGTGATGAGGTCATCTAGATTTCCTAATTGCTGCCTGGGAAATTAGGCTCCTGCCCTTCCTCAGAGACTGGCATACAGGACTGTGCATCTCCTTTGATGATTATATTTCAAAGTGATATCTTACAGATCTTGAGAAAGGTATTTCTGGTTGTAAAAGATTTATGTTTCAAAAGGACAGAGTAAGAATTTACAATTTTCTAAAGTAAATGCTCTGATAGAAGGGAGGTCAGGGGCCTGTAGTCAAGAAGGACACTGTCTAAACTTTATTCAAGCTGAGGAGAGTATTAAGGCCCTCTAAATCTCTGTGATTCTATTTAGAGATATTTCTAATGCACATCCTGACTACTCTTAGACAGGGTTTCTAGATATCACCCCTGTTCATTAATCTAGGCTTATTTTCTCAGTGAAAAATCACGTGTAGAGAGAAGCAATCACTTCTGACTTTGAAAATGGCAGTTATATTCTAATTAGTGTTCATCTGATCTGAGAAAAATAAGAAAAGTGTTATATTTTAAATTTAGTATCATCAGAATTTTACATAGTCATAATAACTTGGGGGTCACATTCTACTTCTGTTAAACCAGAATCTAAGAGTCAATAGATCTGAGAAGGAGAAACTGTTTTAGTTGGTTATTACTATTACAAAGTATCATAATAAAATCAACTAATACATATTAATGTACTTATTTTCAAGGCATATACATCAGTATACATATACACAGGAAATATTTCAGTGCATTTGGGAAATTATATCATTTATATGATCAATGTTGTGGCGTGTATACAGAGATCTTACCAGAAAAAAGAGTAAACTCCTGACACAGCTTTTGACAGACATTAGAACAGAGAGGTACAAGGAAGATGGTCTCATAGCAAGTCCTCAGAGGCTCATCCCCTTACATTCTAGAAGGACACAAGGCATCCTGCCAGACTTAGAATTAGCTGTGGCTCAAACCTTTGCCTGAATGGCATGTATACTTAGAACAAAAGTTGCCAGAGCACCGTAATGGAGCCTATGTCCTATACTCTCCCCCACTTTCTTCCTTTAAGTATTTTGTATTTTATCTATGGTAAACCACTTTCAGTGTTACAGATACAATGTACTGCTATTGTTCCTGCTATTATCATAATAGATCTTGCCCTTGCCTTTTCCTTCTGTGAATGCTCAGTGTTTTTAGGGCTCAAGATAAATTCTCTTTCCTCTGGAATGTTTGATCCTCCCAATTAAATAGTTTTTCTCTTTCATTTATAGTCTCCCTTCAGAGTTTATGTGCACCTCCTTACTATTATTTACCTTATGCTCCTTGTACTTCCTATTATTTGCATCATTATCATTCTATTATAATTGACTTTAAGTCTTTGACTAAAGGGACCATGTCTAATTCACTTTTATCCCCCACAGGGACTAACACATTTCCTTAGTTTTTACATTACTCAACAAATATTTATTATGTGAATGAATCAGTAATATCTAGGAATCTTAAGATAAATATTGTAGCCACAAGAAATATGAGCAGGCACTTAAATTTTCACGACGCAGACAAGGAAGGATTTTTTTTTTTTTCAGTTGGGAGTTATAAGAAAAAGATCAAGTATCAGATTGAGGAACAAAGTTTCCGTTTCAGTTCAGTCACTCAGTCGTGTCCAACTCTTTGCGACCCCATGGACTGCAGCACACCAGGCTTCCCTGGCCATCTCCAACTCTTGGAGATTGCTCAAACTCATGCACATTGAGTTGGTGATGCCATCTAACCATCATCCTCTGTCGTCCCCTTCTCTTCCCACCTTCAATCTTTCCCAGCATCAGGGTCTTTTCCAATGAGTCAGCTCTTCACATCAGGTGGCCTAAGTATTGGAGTTTCAGTTTCAGCATCAGTCCTTCCAATGAATATTCAGGAGTGATTTCCCTTAGGATGGACTGGTTTGATTTCCTTGAAGTCCAAGAGACTCTCAAGAGTCTTCTCCAACACCACAGTTCAAAAACATCAATTCTTCAGCACTAAGCTTTCATTATAGTCTAACTCTTACATCCATACATGACTACTGGAAAAACCACAGCATTGACTACATGGACCTTTGTAGCCAAAGTAATGTCTCTGCTTTTTAATATGCTGTCTAGATTTGTCATAGCTTTTTTTCAAAGGAGCAAGCATCTTTTAATTTCATGGCTGTAGTCACCATCTGCAATGATTTTGGAGCCCCCAAAAATAAAGTCAGTTACTGTTTCCATTGTTTCCCCATCTATTTGCCATGAAGTGATGGGACCAGATGCCATGATCTTAGCTTTTTGAATGTGGGACTTATATTACACTGAGCTTTTTAGGTCTAGGAATTTACTAGTCAATTTTTAACAATTTGGGGCTTCCCAAATGATGCAGTGGTAAAGAATCCACCTGCCAATGCAGGAGATACAAGAGATGTGAGTCTGATTCCTGGGTCAGAAAGATCCCCTTGAGTAGGAAATGGTAACGTGTTACAGTATTCTTGCCAGGAAAATTCCTTGGACAGAGGAGCCTGGTGGGCTACAGTCCGTGGGATCACAGAGTTGGACATGACTGATCACACACACACAACACACACATTAACAATTTTATCTTAAGCGTATATTGTCCTAGCTGCTACTTGAGTTGCACTAGCAGATCTAGATAGATCTCATTCATCTATAATCAACTTCACTGATGAAATTCTAGGGGCTGGAAAACCTGTTTCAACACAGGTTATGTTCTGAAGGATACAGCTCCATTGAGAACTAGCCAGATAAGATTTATTATTTACTGTAATTAGGGCAAGACTGAATAGAGTTGAATGCATGTGAGAATTAGTCCTAAGTTCTAGGACTACATCATTGAAATTTGAAGAAGAGCCATGCTTAAAAACAATGCAAAGTCCCTGATATTGTAATTGAATAAGGATGTCAATTGGCAAGTTCCATACACACACACCCACAAATGGTATACTTCATTACCTGGTTTATTAGCCTATCAGAGAGTTAGTTTTTCCCTTCAATCCCAATTGGAATTTCATTTTTCTCTGGCATCATTATGAACATAATAGAGCATACCTGTTACACGGCTAAAGTTGAGTGAGTGATGAACAGATTGCAAATACATCAGTGCTTTTAAATCACAGCTGCTGTGGGCCTTCATGTTCTTACTAGAAGATTGTTGTTCAGATTATTGGGCAGATGGTCTATAGGGAGATATATTCAGCAAGTAAGTCTTTATAATATTTTAAGCCATCTCAGCAGGATGCTGAGACAGCATAATGAAGTTTAATAACATGAGTATTGAGGCCTGGTACTAATGGCTCTTCAGGGTCAATATGTGATCTTCCAGTTTCAAGCTTTGTATTTTTGGTTTCTCGCGTATTTACCTATATACTGCTCTGTTGACTCCTAACCAAAAGACTTGTAATTATGATGACATTTTAAGTACATTTTACTGTAGCTCCCAGTTCTCACAGCAAATATATTGAATTTTTTAAAGACCAACTTGATTAGATCAATCAATCAGATTGATCCAATTAGATAAAAAATAACATGACTTGTTATTTTTTACATTTCTACTTCATGAAATATTTTTCTCTGTTTCAGTAAGTGATATACTTTACCTGACCCTGGAGTTCATATTATTTTCTTTATTTTGTTACAGAACAATTGATATCTAATACAATATTTTATTTTGGCTTCCCAGGTGACGCTAGTGGTAAATATCCTGCCAATGCAGTAGACCTAAGACATGTGGGTTAGATTCCTTGGTTGGGAAGATCCCCTGGAGGAGGGCATGGCAACTCACTCCTGTATTCTTGCTTGGAGAAGCCCATGGACAGAGGAGGCTGGCAGGCTACACAGTCCATAGGGTTGAAAGAGTTGGACAGTGTAAGTGAAGTGACTTAGCACACACAATATTTTATCCATTCTTACTACCAGAGAAAAGGAAAACAGATTACAAACAACGGGAATTCTAGACTTACCCACATTGTATTAAGCTTTTCAACCCACCCCATGCCAGCATCTAGTTTAAAAACAGAGGGACTGAAAATAATCTAGTTCTAATAAGCCCATTTTATCCTCTATCTGTTCTACCTTTCTTCCCCAGCTTTATCTTCAATTGCAGTTCTGAATGACATGTGCCCACCATAATCTTTCTGTGACTTGCTTTAGGATGCACTCTGGGCTCAAAAGATTGTTCGATGAGGATCACAGGACCTCTCAGGGAGGAATCCTATTCCAGTATAGAGGAGCCAAACTATTTAATAATTCATTTTGACCATTGAACTATTCACACTTTCAGCTCGTGTAATATAAGAACATATGTCTCCAAGTAGAACTGACATTATAGCTAAATATACAAGTAAAATGACAAACGGCATTTATTGCATTCTTGTATGGAGTCGTTTATGTAGTATTTTTCTAGTATTTGAATTACCTACTTACCTAATTAGGGTATTTACTCATGAAGGAAATGAATAAGAAATTGCTTGCAGAGCACATTTGTTTTAGGTCACAAATTTCACCCACTTCATTATACTTCCTGGTGAGAAACTGAATAACAAGAAAAAGATTGTTTTTTGAGGGTGAAGTGGCAGGTATTAAGAAAAATTTAGTCAAAAATTCTTTTTACTAACGATGCTAAGCACAGTGGTGTTTAATAAATATTTACTGAATAAGTAAGTATAGAGTTTCAAGGATATATTGCTTAAAAATAAGGTTTGTTTTTCTCTTATACATGAAATATAACCCTCTTACAGAAAAAAACAGAAATTCAGAAAGAAGTTGCAAAACATCATTTTAATGACTGCAGTTTTCAATTATGTGTATATACTATGAATCCCCTGAACCATTCTCCTACTCTATGGAGGGTACTGATTAATATTCTCATTATTTAGAGGTATAAAACAGTGTCAGAAACAAAGCATCTTTCTATGAGATAGCTTTGCATTTTTCTCCTTGGAAATCTATAAGTGAAATTATTGCTTCAGAAAGCATGCTCAATTTAATCACTTTCTAGATTTTTTTTTCCCAAGTTGCTCTACTAAAATGTGTTTTCATCTTTCTACTTTTATGGAATTAGATTATTATTTTCACCACACTGTTTCTGTTGTTGATTATCATTTTCTCATAAAACAATTCAGTTGACCATCTAACTGCCTTTTGTGAACAGTCTCCTACTCACTGTCATTTTCAAACATTTTAGGTCCATTTGTAAATACAATCATAATCTGTCTATATCACCAAAAAGCACACAAATCCATTAGCTAGCCAAAATGTTAGTAAATATCTGTTGCTGTAGCTTCTAAGCCAAATAATTGTCAGCCAGAGAACAGTTTACTTATCTTTTGCAAGTGCCAATTCATTGTTCATTATTATTATTCTATTTTCAGTAATATTCAGAACATTCCAAAACTAAGTTACAGAAAAGGTAAAAGAAAGAAAACATTACAGTATACTAACACATATATACGGAATTTAGATAGATGGTAGCGATAACCCTATATGCAAAACAGAAAAAGAGACACAGAAGTACAGAACAGACTATTGAACTCTGGGGGAGAACGTGAGGGTGGGATGTTTTGAAAGAACAGCATGTATATTATCTATGGTGAAACAGACCACCAGCCCAGGTGGGATGCATGAGTCAAGTGCTCGGGCCTGGTGCACTGGGAGGACCCTGAGGAGTCTGGTGGAGAGGGAGGTGGGAGGGGGGATCGGGATGGGGAATACGTGTAACTCTATGGCTGATTCATGTCAATGTATGACAAAACCCACTGAAATGTTGTGAAGTGATTGGCCTCCAACTAATAAAATAATATTAAATAAATAAATAAATAAATAAATAAAGGTAGCCAGAAACAAACAAAAAAAAAATCATGTGTGTCTGGAGCCCATTATACAGAGTGAAGTAAGCCAGAAAGATAAAGAACATTACAGTATGCTAACACATATATATGGAATTTAGATAGATGGTAGTGATAACCCTATATGCAAAACAGAAAAAGAGACACAGAAGTACAGAACAGACTTTTGAACTCTGGGGGAGAACGTGAGGGTGGGATGTTTTGAAAGAACAGCATGTATATTATCTATGGTGAAACAGACCACCAGCCCAGGTGGGATGCATGAGTCAAGTGCTCGGGCCTGGTGCACTGGTAGGACCCAGAGGAGTCGGGTGGAGAGGGAGGTGGGAGGGGGGATCGGGATGGGGAATACGTGTAACTCTATGGCTGATTCATGTCAATGTATGACAAAACCCACTGAAATGTTGTGAAGTGATTGGCCTCCAACTAATAAAATAATATTTAAAAAAATAAATAAATAAATAACAGAATTGCCTTAAAAAAAAAAAAGAAAGAAAGAAAATAGAACAAAATATTCTAAACAAAAATTTAAGTTAAGGTGCCTCTATCCCCCCAAAAAAGAAAGAAAGATGCCTCCATCCTAAAATATAGAGAAGGAATTGGTCACCCACTCCAGTATTCTTTTCTGGAGAACCCCATGGATAGAAGAGCCTGATGGGCTAGGACCATGGTGTCGCAAGAGCTGGAAATGACTTAGGGACTGAACAACAATCCTAAGATAAACATGTTTTTAAAAACTTGTTTTTAATTTCAAGTGATAGGAACAGATAGTTTCATGGTATAAATACTGGAAATAGTAAATTTCTCAGATATAGGCTGAATACCCAAAAGACTAAAAACTAAAGAGATGACTTTTGATCACTGAATGCACATTACTACATAGCAATTACTAAGTCGATTTTGTGTTCTTCAGTAACCCATGAGCCATCATCTCCTGTTTCTTTTCATTATAATGGGAGTCATTTCATGTTTGTATTGGAGATACATCAGTTGAAGGAGAGTACTGTGCATTTCACCTGGATTGCTGTAGATTGAACAAATGAAGAAATTGCCAACTAAATTCAGGGATTCCAAACCATCTCTACTGAAATAGTATATCTACTCAATTTGACTATTTATTAAAAGGTCATCAGCTTTGATAGATACAATGTACTTCTTTGTAAGTTACATATGAATATCTTCCTTCATATTTTTCTATATTTTATACATCTGAAGTTTCTAGTTTCTCAGTTCCTACCTTATCCTAATAATCCTCCTCTCGAAAATACAATAATTTCTCTTTAAACCCCATGTTCTAGAAATACATCATGCAATCAATCCATTTCATTGAAAATGATTTCAGAGTATATGAACATTTTGATGTGCACTTATCAGTTGTTGGTTTTTCTTGTCTGCTTTATCAATAATTTATATTTGTGTTTTCAGATTCCAAGAAAACAAAAACACCTACAGAAGGTACTGGGAATATTTCCTTTTTCTGTCTTGTGTTTAATGAACTCCAAGCAGAATTCCTTTTTAAAGGATTCCCGTGAAAGAAAAAAATATATATGAGATTAAAAAGAGAGAGAGAGAAATATTGAGAAAGAAAGAGAAAGAGTTGAGTCTTTTTATTGTCTTTACTGACAATAATTCTATGAAAAATAATTGGCAGTAATAAAAATAAATACTGCATATGCTTGCTTTTCATATTAATTATTTTCAAAGATGTTTGCTGGACAAGAAATTGAGCAATGTTCACTATCAAGCATTTATTTTGCTAGAAAGCATAAATTTAATTAATCTTGGATATACCATCATCAATGAAACTGAATCATTTAAGTCTTGAAGAGAATGGTAAACTATTGGCAAGTATACATGTGTCCTCTATTTGTATGTGTTTATGTGTACAGAATATTTATATGTTCACATGTATTTAAAAAGACTACAATACATAATTCTTTTAAATGATTAAACAGTATCATCTTAGATCCATTGTCAAATAATGCTTTACAGTCAACTTATGGAAGCACCTATAATAGTCAGCAATACCTCAGGTCAACACTTAACTGTGACATTTAAGGGGAGAGAATGGGGGGAGGGATTGAAAAAATTAAAATCAAATCAGTGTGTTGGGGGAGTATATTTTATCTTTGACAATTTCATGAGCAATGGTTTTCTATTTATATTTCTTTCAACAGAACTACCCAAGGGAAAAAGTAAGGAAATGCATGCAAAGTACATACTTTTTTCTATTTACTTACAATTATTGGCTTGCTGTTATCCTTAAACTTGTGGTTTTGGATCTTCCTTTTCTATGTTTTGTGCATGGGGACTTTCTATTTTTGTCAGAATGAAAGAGTGTACAACCCGGGGAGAGGCTGGTCAGAGTGAACTGAAAAGCATGGCACTCTAATTTCTTTGAGTCCTGTTCAAATCCATGCAGTCATCTAATAATATCCGAGTCATCACCAAAAAATATAACTTTGTTCCATTAACCGAAAGGGTATTATGTTAGTGTAAACGTACTCTCTGTAATCTGGTTAGTTCTGTAGTTAGAAAATAGAAGGGAAATTCTTTTTCAGGCTAGATTTACAGTCTCTTTCCTGCTTGCTTTCTTCTTGTAATCCATAAATATTTTGGTATGTTAACATGATATATGACGTTTTGTCCATAAAATGATTCTTTTTCCCTATAAGCACTATGAGCTCTGTGAGACTGCATTGTTTAGGATGCATGACTTAGGCTGCACCCAGTGTTGCTTTAACACATATTATTAAAGCTTGCTTGCCGACAGTTCAGTAAAGTTTGGTGCTTTGAGGTTGTATCTTTTGCAGATGTATACTCTTCTCTGAAGATATGGGGTATGTTGAACAAACAGAAACAAAAATTACCAATTTAACCCTATTCAATTAGCCATTAAAAGCCATCAATTTCCCAGGATGTAGCACTTTAAAAATTCTAGGAGAAATTAAAAATATATTTAAAAATATATACCAAGTAGAAAAAAAAGATTTATGTGCACTTTGGTCTGGCAAAATTTAGTACATTGAGACTCCTTAAGTCATAACAGTGCTCTAGAAAGTCCTGTGAAGAGAATCATGAAATGGTACCGCAGCTCAGCCAGGGGGAGCAATCTGTCTACAGAGGAGTTTGTGGTCCTTCGGTCCTAGATTTCTCTGTGGGCACAGCAGCTGCCGGGCAGCGGCACAGTGATGTGGAAAACACTCTGTACACCACTTCTCCAGCAGGGAAATGCGGGACACCTGGAGATCTGAAAAATGGTATTAAGTGACATATTTATGTGACCTTAAGGCACGCACTTTATTACAATCTGTATGATTTAAAAGTTCCCACAGACACTGCAACTTCTTGATAATCTTCAGAGTATTGATATATTTGATAAATAAACATGCCTTCCCAGACATCTGTTAAGCATCCCAACTGTCTCTCTCCTTGGGAAGTTCTGTGGGTTGTGACTTGGACAGTAATAAGGACAGGAAAAAAGAGTTTTCCTCCATATAAATTAACTTATTTGCTCTAGTTTATCACCTGGACCTGCTTTTGTTGTTCTTATTGTCACATTTATTTATTGGATTTAGTGACTTTTTTTACTTCAAGCTTACTTTATTCAGTTATACTTCTCCAATCCTATATTCTTATTTTGCTATAACCACAACTTGTTGGTTATTTATTTTGTTTTGTTTTTCAGTTTAATACAAATCATGGTAGAGGAAATGGGGAAAGTATACATGGAACCTTCCTGTGTATAATTTTGTCAATTCTAATGATCTATATTTTTTCAAAATGAAAAGTAAAAACAATTAAAAATCAATTTTAAATATGATTTCACAGTCCCTGTAGATATAATGGTAAATTAATTTGTATTTATTAAGACAATTCCATAATTACATCTTGATTATCCCATATAATAAATGCTCAACAGCCTTTTCCTCCATATCATCCCGAATTAACACAGGTGTTTTTCTGCTTGCAGAATAATATTCTGATGTGATTGGAAGACCCTTATTTTAACTTTGAAATCTCACAGATAGTTCGTAATCGATTTTGATGCATACCCAAATCTACTTCCAGGATTTTTTGATTGTTATCACTTTAGAAATTTCTTAGAAATATTTTTGTAGTTGGTGGTTCAGCTCAGCAATAAATTAAGCAATGTATTTAATTACTCCATGTTTTCCAGACAATTTTTGGTAATGTTCTTATTGTATTGTTAACTAAGTCACCTGTGCTTCTTCCTATTGACTTGTAACATTTGGTCAAGCCATCCATTGTATTTGTTTTATTGTCTGCCTGCTATCTTGGGAGTGGCTAAATCAATCACTATACCGTCACAACTACAAGCCTGGTAAACAAAACTGTATACTTGAGAGATTGATGTGATGACCTTAGGAAATTTGATGACACTCTATGTTTCTAAAATAAAGTTCTAAGAACTCTTTCAGCATAAACATCTTCTAGTCTCAAACATATATGCACTAAATAAAACTTAAAGAAATCTCATTCTTTTTCTTTAAAAAATCAGATATTAATGTGTCTATGTTAAAGCACTTGACAATCATTTAAATTAACTTGACAAGCTCGTCAAGGCAAAATAAGTAAGAATAAAAGTGTAGATAATAGCACTTCATATAAAATTAGCACCTGCACTTCATATAAAATTAGTGCTTAGTTTAATATAAATGTCAGCTTAATCGTGAGGCCAGAATAATGCTTTGTCTCATATAATACTGGCAAAAGTGTGTTCTTAAAAAGAAACACTGTCTGAAAAGGACTCTGTAAGAAGCATTTGTCCTGAAAACAAGGGAATTGTGTTGTGCTTCTTCCTGAAAATTCTTAGTCTATTTTTAGTGCTTTAAATCTGCCTCAGCAAAGCCTTTGTCTTAGCTAAACAAATATCTTTTCAATACAAGAAAATTTCACCTTATAATAAAAAGTCCAGAGGAAATCTGTTCATCCTTATCTGAGGATTATTTTAAAGCAACTGCAATAATTATCCTTATTGCTTACTTTTTATCCCAAGTTTGTTTCATATTGATCTAGTCAGTAAGAAAATTTAAGCTTTTTCCATCCTTTATAGACCTTATGATAACTTTCTAGATTCTTATCCATGAAAAATTTTAATTCCTCTCATATTCAGAATATCTTTATTGCTGTTCTATGAGGAAAAACTGAGAAGAAATGGAAAAGCTTATTTTAAATATATGTCAATATTAATCTTCATGGCAGTTATTATTGGTGCAATACTACGCTAGTACATGTATGTGTCTTTGTCTTAGAACAATTAAGTTGGAAAATAAAATTGGAGTAATAATAATAAAGCACAAATAATGTATTTCAGAACAGGAAAAGAAAGAAAAACACATGGAACCAGGTAACGGTTTTTAAATTCCTCCATCCTCTTAATTTTGAGATATTAATTTGCAATTGAATGCTGAAATGCCATCAAATAGCATGGAATGTTAATTTTTTTCTTTTCTTGTTTGATTCAGCAAAGTCACCAAAGAAGGAACAGTCAGGTGAGTCAGACTGGGGCTGCAGGGTTCTTTCTAGCTGATGTCCAGGCTTTATTAATGCTGCAGCCTCAGACAGGGGGTAAGGGCCAAGACAGGGGGAACGGGCAGGAAATCCTTCCATCTTATGAGATGTCATTTTTCCTTGCTCTGGACATAGAGTTAATGTCAAGACCATGTAAGAAAATGGAAGTAATATGTTACATTCTTGCTACTCAATGTGTGTTCTGTGAACCAGCAGTGTAAGGGTCTCCTGAGAGATTGTTAGAGATGCAGAATCTCTGGTCCCACGCCAGACCCACTGAATCAGAATCTGCAACTCCCTAACATCCCCAGTGGATTTGTCAATGCAGTGTGTGAGAAGCCCTGTTATAGTCTAGTGTAAAAAACAAAAATAAAACCAAAACCCTTCCTGTAAATGCATCTGATATTGCTTTGTTTTTAAATATGAAATATTTAATTCTAGCAGATATTCTCAAAAATGTCCTTTATTGACACATCTTGAGTACTCAGGGTAGTTGCAGTGAGAGAAATAGATTATGTCTTCAATCTATTTACATTTGAATGAGGGGGAAAAAAACGAATTGAGAATCAGACAAGCAGAAAAACACACATACAAACAAACAAAAACTAAGAATTCAGTACCTGTAGATATCAAATGATTTTCTTAAAGTTTCTGGGCATTTAACTTGCCCTATCTGTTGTTTCAAATGAGTATAAATGTATTTCCTGATGAAGGAACTTTAATGATCTGTGTGTGTATATGTGTAGGTAATCATAGCCTCATATAATGTCCATTAGTCACTCCTCCCGTCATAATATATTTAAATGGAAATAGCATTTACATTAGCGATACATTAAAATAAAAATTGGGTTTCCCAGGTGGCACTAGTGGTAAAGAACCTGCCTGCCAATGCAGGAGATGTAAGAGACTCAGGTTTGATCCTTGGGCTGGGAAAAAACCCTGGAGGAAGGTACGGCAACCCACTCCAGTATTCTTACCTGGAAAATTCTATGGACAGAGGAGCCTAGCTGGCTGTGGCCCATAGGGTTGCAGAGTTGGACCCGAATGAAGTGACTTAGCACACATGCACAAAATAAAAACTGCAATATTATGTAAACAACCAGGCAAATCTACTAAATTACTTCTACCCCTATCACAAACCACAGCAAGTCAGATTCGAAACCACATTTCTTATTCTTCTTTCAGGTTTGTAAAACATCCTCAGCAAACCCAAATCATTTAGGTGATTCTCCAACTAGTTCCCATGGCATCATTTTATTTTTCATATAAAAACACTTAACATACTTTTATGATCATATTACCTTTTCTATTTCCCAGTTTAAATAGAAATTAGAAGATGAGGATCGTTTTTTATATCTTTATCCCCACAGTGCCTATTATAATGTCAGGAACATTTTGGATACTTGATAATGTTTGATTGGATGAAAAAAATATCAAATATGATAATATTTTTTGAAAAAACATAAACATGAATAACTCTTAAATAATTTAGAATATGTAATAATCTCACTTTCACCACATTAGGTATTCCAGGGTAACGTTCCCACCATTTGACCATAACATATATTCTTACTTGTGTACATATGCAGAAAGTTAAATTAGAGCATACATCAGAGAGATATAAACATGGAGAGACGTGAAGAATGATGATGGGTATAATCAGTTTTAAGAATTTTAATAACTAAACATTACTATCTAATATTTGACAAAATGCAGTAATCTAAATTTCTTGAAATTTTTTCTTGCAACTATTGGGTAATTTATTGATTCGTTTTCTTCTTTTCATACCATTTTGTAGACTTTAAGGAAACTGCACTGGCTTATATATAAAATCAGTCTGATTCTTATATAATTTAAAATGGAAAACAAAATGAATGAGTCATGAATGAGCATTCTGTGTTGGGAGAAGGTATATGAGTATCAGAAATCTGTGGTTCATGAAAGTAAAAATGACAGTTGCTCAGTCCTGTCCAACTCTATGACCCCACGGACTATACAGTCCATGGAATTCTCCAGGACAGAATACTAGAGTGCATTGCCTTTCCCTTCTCCAGGGGATCTTCCCAACCCAGGGATCGAACCCAGGTCTTCCTCATTGCAGGCAGATTTGCCAGGTGAGCCACAAGGGAATCCCAGGAATATCAGAACTGGTAGCCTATCCCTTCTCCAGCAGATCTTCCGGACCCAGAAATCAAACCAGGGTCTCCTGCATTGCAGGCAATTTCTTTACCAACTAAGCTATCAAGGAAGACTTAATATATTCAAAATTTATAAAAGAAAATAGCACAACATTGTATGTTCTTTTTCTCAGATATACTTTTTTCTTTAGTTTACAAGGCTATAATATAGTCTTTTTAAAAATGAAAATAGCTATAAAACTATTTGAGAGAGACCCAAGGAGACTTACTGATTTAGACCTTATTATTTTTTCTGTCCTTAACAGCTCCAAGTGAAAAACACATTAAAGCAAGTATGTTGACTAAAACTTGAAAAAACAAAAAGCATATTTCAGCAGCTTACTCATTTAACTTTCTGCTTAGATAATGCTAATGCTAATTTTTAAGGCTGACTTACCAAATGTTCCTTGCTCTGATTATGTGTTGTGTTAAACAAATATGCATACTTACTCAACCTTGTATGTTTTGTGAATCAGTTCTTAAGATTTACCTACAGAACTTTCATTTGTAAATGTTAATTTGTCTAGGTCATAACATCTTTTAGAATTGTTTGTATTTTTGTTTCCCATTGTACAGAATGATAAGTGATCTTTTCAGTGTTTTTAAACATAATAGGTAATTTTCCTAATGGTTAATCACTTGATCAAACCAGGAGGCAACATAATTTGTCTACCAGTGAAAGTTATTGTGTCTTTAATGAAATAAAACTCCCTACAATTTTATTATTTATTTATTACTCTTACAATATCATAATTTTTAAGGTGCTTATCCTCAAAATTTTTAAAATTTATATGTTTTTAATTGAAGGATGATTGCTTTACAATATTGTTTGTTTCTGCCATACATCAACATATATCAGTCATAAGTATACATGTGTCCCCTCCCTTTTGAACCTTAGATTTTTAATAACTATCAACTGGTAGCTGTAACATACTGTGACATTTGCATCTATGAAATTTTGACAATACACTAAAGAATAAATGCTTTTTTCTTTGTTGGCTTTTATCAATTAGATGAAGTATCTAACAGATTGTGAAAAATGGTGTGTAAGCTTAGAAAAAAATATTCTTTCAGCTTCTCTAAACTTTGTCTTAAGATCAAACCACGTTTTTATGCATGGTGTAAATATGTTTATATTTTTCTTTGATTTAGAGTTATATAAGTATTATTGATAGTACTAGTACAAAAAGAGAATACATGTTTTATTTACTGCCAGGTTTTTGAGAGCTTGTTTGGAGGTTCTAGCAGGGGAGCGCAGCTACTCGTATACCCTTGACCGAAGACCGGTCCTACTGCCAGGTTTTTGAGACAGAGTATGTCATTGGTGAATATATCAGAGAAAAATGGAAGATATAACGTTGTGTAGCTTGGTGTCTTTTTAAAAATTACAGTTGAAAGTGTTTACATAGACATTTTAGACCTTAAGGAAAGGTGTAACATGAATCTAAAATTCCACTTATGTTTTCATGAAAATTTTTACTTGAATATAAGCTGATTAGAACTTTGTATTACTGAGTATTTAGTATGCTAATACTCAGTCTGTAGAAATGCATAATCAAGAAAATATATAAAACAAAATTGATAATTTTGCTGCAGTGATTCAGAACTTTAGATTGGAGATTACTCTGAAAATGAACATTTTCTTCCTAGGAAAATGTGACATTTAGATAAAAATACTCATTTGCGATGAAAAAAAATTCTGTAAGTTCTGCTATCTATGAAACACTATCCAATCAAGTTTTGAAGAGATCAGCATCTTTTGCAGGAAATTAGCAAATTTAGCTTGCCAAATCATCTTAGACTCAATATAAAAGTCTCAAAAGAATTGATATCCATTTCCTTGTATAGTTGAATCATTTGAACTTGACATAGGCATTATCTCCCAGTATAGAAGTTAATTAAAAACAATTCATAAATTATTTAAAATCTCTGCTAGCAATGTGACGGTCCATTTCCCCAACTAAGAACTTGGTTTTTGTTTGTTTGTTTGTTTGTTTTGGGTTTTTTTTTTTTTTTGGCCTTGAAACCACACAACAGAAGAATATTTCCATAGCTTCCATATATGGTGAGCTATTTATAAAATTAATGCCTAAGTCATCTCATTACAAATACTATTGAAAATTCCTTCTGTTACTCACAAAGTATGGGCCACATAGTATTATGTATATAACCATTCAGGATATGATTTTACATTATCTTAAATTATGAGAGCAAGTGAGAAAGTGAGATGTATAGTTTACTATAAATTAAGTATTTATGGGATAAGTGAATTAACAAGGGAAGGTGAGATTGGCAGGACTAATGCAAATCTATGGAAAAAGTAAAAGGTAATTTGTCTTCAGCACTCAATTAAAGGAAATAACTAGAATGTGAATTGAATTTGTGGTGTAGAATTATTTGTTCTAGGTCCTAAGGAAATCAAGATTAGTATAAGAAAAACACTGGAGGACGTAGACTAGTTTGGAGCTATATCACTACAGGGTGGATGTTCTCATGGTGTCATGAGCTTGAAGAAAAGAGAAATCATTCTGGTTCAGTGATGTAGCATGCACTACGGAAGGGCACTTAATGCCTCCACGTGTAAAGTTATGCATCAGTGATTATGTGGATGGAGGAGGAGTGCCTTTTACCAACAGAGATGCCAAACCTAGATTTACAATTTCTGCAGGTCGATAAAGACTCCATTATAATTGTTATTGTTAAATCACTATGTTGAGTCCGATTTTTTGTGACCCCATGAACTGCAGCACACCAGGCTTCCCTGTCCTTCACTATCTCCCGGAGTTTGCTCAGACTCATTTCCATTGAGTTGTTGATGCCATCCAACTATCTCATTCTCTGTTGTTCTCTTCTCCTCCTGCCCTCAATCTTTCCCAGCATCAGGGTCCTTTCCAGTGAGTCAGATCTTCACATCTGGTGGCCAAAATATTGGAGCTTCACCTTTAGCATCAGTCCTTTCAGTGAATATTCAGGACTGATTTTCTTTAGGATGGACTGGTTGGATCTCCTTACAGTCCAAGGGACTCTCAAGAGTCTTCTCCAACACCACAATTCAAAAGCATCAATTCTCCAGCACTCAGTCTTTATGGTCCAACTCTCACACCCGTACATGACCACTGGAAAAGCCATAGCTTTGACTAGACGGACCTTTGTTGACAAAGTAATGTCTCTGATTTTTAATATGCTGTCTAGGTTTGTCATAGCTTTTCTTCCAGGGAGCAATAGCTTTTTAATTTCATCATTGCTATTGCCATCTGCAGTGATTTTTGGAACCCAAGAAAAAAAGTCTGTCACTGTTTCCATTGTTTCCCCATCTATTTTTGCCATGAGTGATATGCCATGATCTTTGTTTTTTGAATATTGAGTTCTAAACATTTTTAAACAGCTTTTTCACTCTCCTCTTTCTCCTTCATCAAGGGACTCTAGTTCCTCTTCACTTTCTGCTATAGGGTCATATCCTCTGCATATCTGAGGTTATTGATATTTCTCATGGCAATCTTGATTCCTGCTTGTGCTTTATCTAGCCCGGCATTTCACATGATGTACTCTGCATATAAGTTAAATAAACAGGGGGACAATATACAGCCTTGATGTGCTCCTTTCCCAATTTTGAACCAGTCCATTGTTCCATGTCTGGTTCTAACCATTGCCTTCTGACCTGCATACAGATTTCTCAGAAAACAGGTAAGTTAGTTTAGTATTTCCATCTCTTCAAGAATTTTCCACAGTTACTTGTGATCCACACAGTCAAAGGCTTTAGCATAGTCAATGTAGCAGAAGTAGATGTTTTTCTTCAAATTCTATTTTTTTTCTACAATGCAAAATGTTGGCAGTTTGATCTCTGGTTCCTCTGCCTTCTCTAAATCCAGTTGTACAACTGGAAGTTCTCAGTTCATGTGCTATTTAAGCCTAGCTTGAAGGATTTTGATCTTTAGCTTGCTGGCATGTGAAATTAGTACAATTGTGCAGTAGTTTGAACATTCTTTGGCATTGCCTTTCTTTGGGATTGGAATGAAAATTGACCTTTTCCATTTTCATACTGCATTAAAAAAATGCCTCAACACACCCAATTCTCCTTCTTGCAGTCCACTGCACATCCCCCCCAACTCCTTACCACCACATTGGATAATGATATAGGGGTTGATGATATGACTACTTATTTTCATGAAGGAAGGGGGTAAAACAAGTAGATTTTTAGATGCAGATTTTTTATACTACTCTTGGTGATCAAGAGGGAATATAGTTCACGGTGCTTAGCAAATACATTAGACATCACTCTCTTTTTCCAAAAGAACACTTCAAGGACGAGTATTCTTCAAACCTTTGTAAAGTACTGCCATACATTGATTTATTCCTCTTATCAAGGACAGCAGGGCTTTGATAATATTTTCTTGTGCATATTTGACCACCCTGTGGTCAGTTTGAATTATGAGTAAAAAAGATACCAAAGACCCATATCAGAGCCAAAGTCTAGTTATTTTTAATTGTGGGTCTAAATTTGAATTAAATAACAACAATCAGGAATTTTTCATTTCTTGGTTTTAGCACCACACTGGATTTTTGTGTTATGCTCAACCACCAAGCCCGACTCTGCTTATCACCTTAACTACATTTCAATGCCTACATGTGTGAGTCACACAACTGCACACATCTGTCTCTTGATCTACCAATATATGTCATGATCTTCCAGGAATATCCAGTATGCAGAATTTAAAACCTAAGTACCTTTGAATTTATTCAAATATATGACTCTAGAAGACTATTTGGGAACAGCTGATATTACTTAGAAAGTGACATGGCTTTTTTACTCAGTTTAAATATTCTGTCATGGAAATTGCTGGGGAAAAAGATCTATAGGCATGAACTAGTAGATCTGATATCAGTGAGATGTGTCTAGACCACAGGTTGCATGTCCTATGTGACACTGTATCTCAGTCATTTAGGGCAGACTGGGTTTATTTGTATTATTCCAGTATAATAATTTCTAGCAACTCTTTGCACCTGCTTAGTTTGGATGATAAATTATATGATCACTACCCAAATCACATATGATGCTGCCTGATTGAACTTAAAATAGCACTGATACAATGCCAGGTGCTGGTTTGGGAATTTAAGTACCATAAAAACTAGACTGTGATAGACCTGGGACTGATTTAGAGTGTAGGGCAAGATGTGCTTCTTGTTTAATCCTACTTATAAAGCCACAGTTGGTGTCCTGGGTGCCATCCTGAAACTGGAAAATGTCATGGTTCGGAGCTTAAGAATATTCATCAAGTTTGGTTCAAAGAAAACCAAGCTAGATAAAGGAGTACTAGCAGAAATAGAATCTGAGTTCAGTTTAGAACAAGGAAGCAGGGAGGAAGAGGAAAGAGTTTCAAAAGAGAAAATCAGAAATAAACTTTATGGAAGTATGAGCACAGCAAAATAACACTAAAATGTTTGACTATTGAGACAAGTGCAATGTGACTTGAGTCTTATTAATAAAGCAATCTCTTGATATTGTGTTTTAAACGGTAGTATGGTATTGGAGCAGATCTAAAGTTTTCCAGTAGAACAGGAACAAAAGAGATCTAAAACAATTCCACTTGATCAAAATCTGATGTAAGAAAGAACAGCCATTTCAATAGAGAATGGAGAGATTATTTTTGAGTATTGCTGATGCAGTTGGTATTTATTGCAAAGAAATAATTTATTCCTACTTTGTACAACTTCAAAATATCAATTCTGGATGGTTTAGAAATTGAACAAAACAAGGCATTAAATAAGTATAGGAAGATATATTTTTATATTATTTTGAAATACAGTTGAATCTCAAAAATTACATGCAAATTCAAGTCATAAAAAGTTTAATATATTTTATCATATTAAAATTAAAACCAGTCAATAGATACCATAAAGAGATAAAAGACAAGCTACCTATTTGGAAAAGATGTTTGTAGCCTGTATTAGTAACTAGAGATTAGTAGTGAAAAAAAACTCTAAAAAAGGACAAAGAACTTGATAGAATAATGGGTAGAAAAAATGAATAAAAGATATAAGCAAGTACCAAAAATAGAACAAGAAAGACACAAAATGGCCTAAAAATATATCAAAATAGATTTAGTGTGTTAATAATAATGAAAATTTTCTTAAAATCACAGTAATACTATTTTACACATATCAAATTGACCCCATTACAAAAATGGAGGAAAATGTTCATTCTGGTGATGGTTATGCTATGAAACAATAGAAACTCTTACATATACTGTTGGTATGAATGTAAAACTTTGGAAAAATATGGCATTTATTTAAACAAGAGCCAATGCTATGACCTAGCACTTTCACTTCTAAGAAAATTTTTGCACATTGCACCAGGATTCATATGCAGGAATATTCATAGCAGCATTATTTATAATAATACAAAATTGGACAGGGCCCAGTGTTCATTGGCAGGGGAATGGATAATATGTAGAATATGTATACAGTGCGGTACTACACAACAGTGAAAGCAGTCAACTACAGCTACTCATATCAGCATGACTTGTGTAAAAAGTTTAAGTGAACAGTGAATCAAATAGGAGAGTGACAAAAACACGAGGGGAACTCTGCTAGTAGGGTCTATGGCAGAGGTTTTGTAGAGACTACCTGGAAGCAAAGCGAAAAAAATATTAATTGGCTGTGATGTATATTGCCTTATTTGGGAAAACTTAGTTATTTGACTCTTAACGATAATTGCTCTTGAGTACCATTTTCTTGATTCAAGAAAAATCTTGTTGACTCTGCCTTTGGTTTCTTTCAGACCAGTAAAGGCACTAAAGCTGTTAAAATCTAGTAGACCATCTTGTTAAACTATTTTAACACTGCATCTCAGCACATTTTGAAGGAAGCCAATTACAAGAATTAAAAATATATAATTCAATTTATATATCACTAAACAATAAAACTCAACCTGTGTATATTGGTCTTACCTTTGTTTGGAGATAAATTCATGTAATAAAAAACTACAGAAAAATAAAGAAATGATTTATACAGAAATTAGGGCAGTGATATTCTGAGATGAAGAGAGAGGTATGCAATGAGTAGTAAGACAAATGAGAGGTTTCAAAGGCTTTGGTGATATTTTATTACTTAAGCTTACAGGCGGTTGGAAAGGTATGCATTTTTCACAAGGATTGTATCTTGGAAGAGAACTTCTGTATTACTTCACAATTGGTTACAAAAAAATTCAAGCACATTAAAGCTACATTTTCTCTGCTGCTTGCTCTGCTCTTAGGTACCACATACATTTTATCCTTTAGGTAGTTTTAGTCTTGTCTGACTTCAAATACCCTAAGGTATTGACCTGGCATGTCTAATATCCATTTCTTGTTCTTTAATATCTGAATTTACAGAGACTGAACGAACCAAAGAAGAGGTTGGTTCTGCCTCATCAAAAAAAGGTCAGTGCAGCTTAAAGAAAAAGATGTCATGACTATAACTTCTTTATGCTAAAGTTTCTAACTTAATGTATTGTTTAATGCTTATCAGTTTAGTTTAGTCGCTCAGTCGTGTCCGACTCTTTGCAACCCCATGAATCACAGCACACCAGGCCTCCCTGTCCATCACCAACTCCCGGAATTTACTCAAACTCATGTCCAATGAGTCAGTGATGCCATCCAGCCATCTCATCCTCTGTCGTCCCCTTCTCCTCCTGCCCCCAATCCCTCCCAGCATCAGGGTCTTTTCCAATGAGTCAACTCTTTGCATGAGGTGGCCAAAGTATTGGAGTTTCAGCTTCAGCATCAGTCCTTCCAATGAACACCCAGGACTGATCTCCTTTAGGATGGACTGGTTGGATCTCCTTGCAGTTCAAGGGACTCCCAAGAGTCTTCTCCAACACCACAGTTCAAAAGCATTAATTTTTTGGTGCTCAGCTTTCTTCACAGTTCAACTTTCACATCCATACATGACCACTGGAAAAACCATAGCCTTGACTAGACGGACCTTTGTTGGCAAAGTAATGCCTCTGCTTTTTAATATGCTATTTAGGTTGTAAGCATCTTTTAATTTCATGACTGCAATCACCATCTGCAGTGATTTTGGAGCCCCGAAAAATAAAGTCAGCCACTGTTTCTACTATTTCTCCATCTATTTGCCTTGAAGTGATGGGACTGGATGCCATGATCTTAGTTTTCTGAATGTTGAGCTTTAAGCCAACTTTTTCACTCTCCTCTTTCACTTTCATCAAGAGGCTTTTTAGTTCCTCTTCACTTTCTGCCATAAGGGTGGTGTCATCTGCATATCTGAGGTTATTGATATTTCTCCCGGCAATCTTGATTCCACCTTGTGCTTATTCTAGTCCAGCGTTTCTCATGATGTACTCTGCATATAAGTTAAATAAGCAGGGTGACAGTATACAGCCTTGATGTATTACTTTTCCTATTTGGAACCAGTCTGTTGTTCCACGTCCAGTTCTAACTGTTGCTTCCTGACCTGTGTATAGGTTTCTCAAGAAGCGGGTCAAGTGGTCTGGTATTCCCATCTCTTTCAGAGATGCTTATAGAAGAGCCTTATTTATTGATTTTACTATTTCACTGATACGGAACAAAGTCACTTTGCACAAGATTTGTAGTACCTATGTTAACAAGGCTTTGTCTTCAATACTCTGATGCCAAAATTTTTTATTCTTTTAGGGTCATAATCTAAAGATAGTAATTATAGTCCAATTGTAAGTTCGTTTTTGAAAATAAATTGAAGAAATGCAACTGTGTAAACTCCACAGAATCCAATCATCTAGAGAGCATTCAAACTCATTACAGTGATTTGTAAGTTTAGGGTTTGAACAAACAGAACTTTGACTAGTAGAACTTCCATGAACAATGTTCACTTTATGTAAGAATAGTGTAAAATTAGAAAATACATTCCTTGGGATGCTTGCCTGGAAAGAAACACATTAGGAAGTTTGGAATTTAAGTTTTTAAATCTATTTTTCTTGTTATATCTAATCAGAAGCAACCATTTTGTGAATATTAACTCCTCTTAGTTGATACTCTAAAGAATATCTTTAAGAACATTAATATATGTTAATAATATTCAGTATGATGAGAAATTTATATATTCTCCATTCAAAATAAACTGGGATAATATTGAAATTTGTGATTTTGTTTTACAAATAGATATGAAATCAGTAATATATCCAGTATCTTTGGAAGAATCTCAAGACACAGTTTAGCAACCCTGTCTTCCACACACACATATACAAACACTACACACATACCCTTTTCCATGTATGCCACTAAAATGACTTAACATTTTTCTTCTTAAAAGCTCTTTATTGCGTATGCTCTTTAGGAAAATATGTATCAAGGCTATAGGGAAATATAAAATATATATGATACATATCCACATTCCCAAGCTTTATATATATATATATATATATAAATGAAATATATATATATAAATGTATACACAGACATATTGATAAATGTATATATTAGTTAATCAAGTAAACTATAAATTTCTATGTTAGTTATATAAATTAGTGTATAAGTTACTATACACATGTATATACTGATGAAAGACAAAAAATTAAAGGATACTTAAAGGATATATAAACTGTACTGTAAGATAATACTTAATTAGAACCAGTTGAATTATTTAATGGGTTTGCTTTTTCAAATATAACTCTTCTTATTATTCTGAATTTATAGTAGATAGAAATAAAATCTGTTTCTCAGACAGCTTTTTTCTTAGTAACCTAGTATTTGTGATGTCATTTTTGAGATAAGTGACCATGATACCTGTTTCATTAACATGTTTTACTAGGTATCGATTTGCCATAAGTGGCAGAGCCTTGAATTTATTGAAAGCCCTTATTAATATATGTCATTCTTTTATGAGGTCTTATTCTGAAATCACTTTCGCTTGTCTGCATTAAGTGTAATGTGTGAGTAAAATCTGGGTGCTTCAGAATGGATAATTCCATGGTGTCAATAACAAGGCTAAGGGTCTAAATACAGTTTCAGAGAAAGTCATAATCTAGGCATGGATTCAGGGTACATGGATCTAGTAAGTAACTATAAGGTAAGGACATCTATATATGTTAAAGCAAGAACAAAAGGAAGGCAGAATTGTGTTCAAAATCTTCAGCTGTGAATGAGACCAGTGGGATGTCCAAGTAGCAGTTATATGGATTTTATCTGGAATTAGATTTCACATATTGAGCCTCAAGAAATCTTTGATTGTCAAGACAGTCTGGAGACACAGTTAAGAAGGAAAGATTTGAAAACTAGTAGCTGACCCATGCACACAGACTCTTGAATCACTTGGAGCCTAGATATTTAGAGTAGAAATATGAGCACACGTAATATGGAGTTCCATAATAAGGCTTCCCTGGTGGCTCGGAAGTTGAAGCGTCTGCCTCCAATGCAGGAGACCCGGGTTCGATCCCTGCGTTGGGAATATCCCCTGGAGAAGGAAATGGCAACCCACACCAGTATTCTTGCCTGGAAAATCCCATGGTCGGAGGAGCCTGGTAGGCTACAGTCCACGGGGTCGCAAAGAGCCGGACACGACTGAGCAACTTCACTTTCACTTTCAATATGGAGTTAGTCAAGTCCTATTATAGTAAACAGACATACTGAATTAATATTGAATCTTAATTTATTGAATTCACTGAAATATTCAACCAAGAATGATCTCTGAGTTTAAAGTAAGGCCAAGCATTTTGGTTGGGATTAATTAGAACTGATTGCTAGGCTCAGAATGAAATGCAAGGAGGTAAATAACCTGTTTATGAAAATAGAGTGTTGGCATTAGTTACTTTGCCTCTAGTTAATCTTAGATCTCATACCTCAATCATTAATTTAAATATGACTTTACATATTAGATTTCCTTGCAGCTATAGAAAATGAACAGAAACAAGTGTTCCTTCCAAAGCCGCCATAAATATTTTGAAACTCAGGTAGGACTTAACCAGTTTGGCAGGTGACAAATAACATTTAAAGGAGACTCTTCTCATTTGTCAGGTAGTTTCATTTCTCCTTATCAGTGACAATTAATCACACATGAAATATATATTGTTTCATCATACATATAATAACCAACCTCCAAGATTGCCTTTGGGCTTTCTTTGTTTTTAAGATACTGGACTTTATTATTCTACATTGAGGCTTGAACTAGGAACTGTGTTACAATGTTTAGTGGAAGTTACTGATTTTACAATTGTTTTAAATGTTCAAAGTTAGAAAAATAATTAAATATTTTAAATTAATCATAGTATGCCAGTTTATCTGGTATAAATTGTTTAATCTTAAGCTTGCTTTTAAGTCAAATTTTATTTGGAGATGTATTAAATCATCAATATGATAATTATCTTACTGTTTTATATTTGTTTTGAAGTTTTCAAATACTTTTCACTTTCATTCAACATGTACTTGTGGATCATAACCTATGGGAAAACTGAAGGAATATTCTGATATTACTTGAGCAATTAAAATCATGAATATATGAACCTTAATTGGCTCCATGAGTTATTTAGGCCTCATTTTTTTTTTTTTTTGCTTTCAGCTAAATGTTTTCCATATGATCATAGTTTATGTTTGAAAACCAACAGGTTAAATAGATAAATAGAGATAAAGTGCCATAGGAGTTTAAAAATTATTCTTACCTGAGGAAAAGCAAAAGATTTGCTGTAAAAGGTGACTTTAAATTTAAGCCCTAAGTAACAGATAGACTTTTGTTACATAATAATTAGTTGAAAGAGTATCTTGGGCCTATGTAACAGAGGAAGGCAAAGCAGAGGGAAACTGCATGGTGTCTATGAAGTAATAAGAGTCTCAAGAATACAATATGAATTAATACAACTTGTGCTAATAATGCTGTAAGGGGGCCTGATTTTAAAATTCAGCTCTATCTTACGAGCCCTAGGGAGTCAATGAAGAATTGTAAGTATAGGAATGATACTCAGACTTTTCATTTAGAAAATTAATAGACGCTTGCTTCTTGGGAGAAAAGTTATGACCAACCTAGACAGCATATTAAAAAGCAGAGACATTACTTTGCTAACAAAGGTCTGTCTAGTCAAAGCTAATGTTTTTTCAGTAGTCATGTATGGATGTGAGAGTTGGACTATAAAGAAAGCTGAGCACCCAAGAATTGATGCTTTTGAACTGTGGTGTTGGAGAAGACTCTTTAGAGTCCCTTGGACTGCAAGGAGATCCAACCAGTCCATCCTAAAGGAGATCAGTCCTGGGTGTTCATTGGAAGGACTGATGCTGAAGCTGAAACTCCAATACTTTGGCCCCCTGATACGAAGAACTGACTCATTTGAAAAGACCATGATGCTGGGAAAGATTGAAGGTGGGAGGAAAAGGGCATAACAGAGGATGAGATGGTTGGATGGCATCACTGACTCAATGGACATAAGTTTGAGTAAACTCTGGGAGTTGGCGATGGACAGGGAGGCCTGGCGTGCTGCAGTCCATGGGGTTGCAAAAAGTTGCACACAACCGAGTGATTGAACTGACTGACTGAACTGAGGCTCGTTAGGAAGTTTGGCCATGATGTAGGCAATGTCCATTAGGATCTGATATTAGTCATGAAATTGGAGAGAGGGGATATTATATGAGCACTATTATAAAATAGATTCTATGGAACTTGACAAGATTGTCCAACTTTGCAAGGGAAAAGTTCAGAAATTATCTAATAAAAAGTTTTGAAGCTGAGTACTAGAAGAATATTGGAGGAGGAAAGGGCCACCCACCCCAGTACTCTTGCCTGGGAAGTACCATGGAAAGAGGAGCCTGGTGAGCTACAGTCCATGGGGTCACAAAAGAGTCAGACACACTTAACTAGTAAACAACAACAACTAGAAGAATATTATTTAATATAAATATGAAATGATAAAAATGAAAATGAGTAATAAAATGGGTAATAAAAATGAAAAAGAAAGATAAAAATAAACTATTTTGTGAGAGAAGACAAGATTAATTTTAGACATTTGAAGTAAAGTGCTGTGGCACATTCAAGTAACGTCAAGTGAATTAAGTCAGACAAAGGCATGTGTCATCTAATTTTACTCATGAGTAGAATATAAAAAACAAACAGAAAACTAAAATAAATCAATAAAGAAAATAAAACCTAACATGTAGATATAGAGATCAGAGTGGTGGGGAAGGTTCAGGGGGGATGAATGTATAAATATGATAGTAAAGATTGGAAACTAAATTTTTTGTGGTGAGCATTCTGTAATGTATTCAAAAGTAGAAATATAATCTTGTACACATGAAAGTTACATAACATTATTAATCAATGTTACCTCAATAGTATTATATAGTAAGATATAAATACTAAAGCCACTAGCTTTAATTTGAGAAAGCATCTTTTGATATCTTTGTAATAAAAGTGAGAATGAGGTTTGCTATAAGCTGGAACTTTGCAGGTAATTAAACAGTGATAAAGTAAATAAAAAGAAACCTGAAACTATAGAAAACCAACTTCTCCACCTCACAGTTCCTTTCAGGACTGTCTGTCCATAATTAAGGCATTACTGTATAAAAATGATAGCTACTTTGTTTCTTTAGTAGCTGGAATCTCTGAAGGTGTGCAGCACAAATCTACTTTTTCCCCTAAAATAGACCCCTCCAAATGTTGATCAATATGAATGGTGTGATCCAAATGGTGTGATCACTCATCTAGAGCCAGACATCCTGGAATGAGAAGTCACATGGGCCTTAGGAAGTATCACTATAAACAATGCTAATGGAAGTGATGGAATTCCAGCTGAGCTATTATCAAATCCTAAAAGATGATGCTTTGAAAGTGTTGCACTCAATATGCCAGCAAATTTGCAAAACTCAGGAGTGGCCACCAAACTGGAAAAGGTCAGTTTTCATTCCAATCCCAAAGAAAAGCAATGCCAAAGGGTGTTCAAGCTACTACACAATTGCACTCATTTGACACACTAGCAAAGTAATGCTCAAAATTCTACAAGGTAGGCTTCAACAATATGTGAACCGTGAACTTCAGGATGTTCAAACTGGATTTAGAAAAGACAGAGGAACCAAAGGTCAAATTGCCAACATCTGATGATGGATCATAGAAAAAGCAAGAGTTTTCCAGAAAAACATCTACTTCTGCTTTATTTACTACTCTAAAGCATGTGACTGTGTGGATCACAACAAACTGTAGGAAATTCTTCAAGAGATGAGAATACCAGACCACCTTATCTGCCTCCTGAGAAACCTGTATTCTGGTCAATAAGCAACAGTTAGAACCGGACATGGAAAAACGGACTGGTTCCAAATTGGGAAAGGAGTTATGTCCAAGCTATATATTGTCACTCTGCTTGTTTAACTTATGTGCAGAGTACGTCATGCAAAATGCTGGACTGGATGAAGTTCAAGCCCAATCAAGATTGCCAGTACAATGTCAATAACCTCAGATATGCAGAGGACACCACCCTTATGGCAGAAAGCGAAAAGGGACTAAAGAGCCTCTTGATGAAAGGGAAAGAGGAGAGTGAAAAAGCTGGCTTAAAACTCAGCATTCAAAAAACTAAGATCATGGCATCCAGCCCCATCCCTTTATGACAAATAGGTTGGGGAACGATGGAAGCTGTGACAGAGTTTATTTTCCTGGGCTCCAAAATCACTGTAGATAACGACTGCAACCGTGAAATTAAAAGACCCTTACTCCTTGGAAGAAAAGCTATGATAAACTTAGATCACATATTAAAAAGCAGAGACATTACTTTGCTTTTATGGACCAACAAAGGTCCATATGATCAAAGCTATGGTTTTTCCAGTAGTCAAGTATGAATGTAGGAGTTGGACCATTAAGAAGGCTGAGCACTGAAGAATTGATGCTTTTGAACTGTGGTGTTGGAGAAGACACTTGAGAGTCCCTTGGACTGCAAGATCAAACCAGTCAATTCTAAAGAAAATCACTCTTGAATATTCATTGGAAGAACTGATGCTGATGCTGAAGTTGAAGCTCCGATACTTTGACCACCCGATGCAAAGAGCTGGCTCATTAGAAAAGACTCCGATGCTGGGAAAGATTGAAGGCAGGAGGTGAAGGGGGTGACAGATGATGAGATGGTTGGATGGCATCACTGATTCAATGGACATGAGTTTGAGCAAGCTCCAGGAGATGGTGAAGGACAAGGAAGCCTGTATTCTGCATTCCATGGAGTCACAAAGAATTGTATAGGATTTAGCAACTGTACAACAATAAAAAGTCTGATATTACATGCAGAAGACAACATGCAACCAAGTTGGTTTTATTTCTGGAATGCAATTTCAAAAATTAACATAATTAACCATAATAATATAAAGGGAAATTAAACTTTTCATAAATGATGCATTTGATGTATTTCATATTAAAGTAGAAAGCAACTTCCCTATTCTGAGACTATATATACAAAAACTATTAACAAATATTATACTAAATGGAGAAAATGGTAAGATTTCTCACTGAGAATTGGAAAAGACAAGGATGTCTGTTATCAGTACTTGTATTAAATATTATACTGGGTATTCCAACCCTTGCAATAAAATGAGAAAAAGAAGTAATTTTTATAGAAATAAAAAAATTAAAAATAAAACTTTATTCACAGGTGAAATTGTCTATTTGAAAAATTTTTTTGAAAATTTCTAAAGAATCTACAGATCAACTATTACAACTGAGTGAACTTAGGAAGTTTTATATAAAACTCTTCCCTTTTTTTGCTCTAGTTAATATCATTAACTTTTTGAAAAGATCATGGTCATTTACACTGGAGACATTTTAGGTTTTCTATAATAGTTTCTTCAGAATATTTCCTAATGTGTTCTTTATATCTATGTTTGATTAAACTAAATCTTGGCTTAACTTGATTCCGTTTGAATGCTTCGGCAAGGATACTTCAGAGGTGATACTGTTGTATATCACACTGCCTGTCATTAGAAGCACAGAATGTCTGGATGTCCCATTATGAATGACTCATTCTACATTTCACAGTGTGTTAAGTTGGTGACAACCACATTTTTGCTTCAAAATTGCAGCTCTTGAGGGTGAACTCAGTATGATGGCAATATTCAGTTGCCCATTCATCCTTCTTCTAATAGTTGCCAATGTCCTCTGAAGATCCTTGCTTTAATCAGTTATTTCAGTACATTGACTTTGTCTGAACTCTATTTCTTGGATATATAAACAGGTAAACAGATAATTTTACTGCTCCACCAACAACAGTAAAATCTCGGTAGTTCTTCAGAAATAGCACCAAAGTAATACTTTTTTTTTTTTTTTTGGTTACTTGTAATTTGGGATGACTTCATTTAGTATTTAAGCAAATCTCAAGCATGACGACACTGTCCTTTGAGCTAATTAAGCGATATTAAGCATGAATTTAAAAGAGCACCTTGTTGACATTTTCAAGATGCTAAGTGGTTCCAGCAATAACCTGGAATGTAAGTCGATTAATCATAATCCTATCAAGCAGAACTCTTCACAGAGCTTGTTTATCAAAGCAACATGTAAAAGAATAAGGTGGGAAAGAGTATGTAAAAACTAGTAAGAAGAGGGCAAGGGATTATTTTTATTTCTCTAATTCTTTAAGGTAGACTTATAATAGTAGGTTTCTGTTGAATTATAGAGAAATGAGAGGTATTGAAAAAGCTTTAAAATAGCCTGTTTAGAAGAAATCTTTGACATTTAATGAGTTACAAAATGCCTTTTTCTGCAGAAGCAGCATTTCCATTGGAACTTTTATTTAAACCTTATCTCTGCCTTGCAGCTGTACCTGGAAAGAAGGAAGAGAAAACAACCAAGACGGTGGAGCAAGGTAAAAAAAAATGAAGGAGGTTGACATTATCTTCTTTAGAAAGACAACAACATGAGGAGGAAAGCACTGGATTCAGACAGGCGGACGACAATAACCTTTAAATCGATTGCTCTCTATCACTGTCCTTGCATGTTTCTCTGTGCCAGGGAGAATGTGAGGTGGCAATCTGGGTTTTTGTTCTTTTGTATAACTAAACTCTGAGTGTAAGCTCAGAACAGGAAAGCTCCACAAACTGCTTAATTACACCAAGAACAATGCTGAAGATTGTTGGGAATAAGGAAAACTTTCAGGCCAATTGGTAGACATTGTTTCCTGTGTGATTTGTGGTTTTAACACCACCTGATTGATCATACTTTAAAGAACAGAAATGACACAGTTCTGTTTATGCAAGAACAATTTCTACTGCTTGAAAAATAATATGTTAAAACAAAGTGAAAAACCAGCAATACAAGTAAATTACTTGAGTCTGTGTTACGACTTCAGCAATTGATTCTCCCAAGAGGTCTAAAATTTCAGTGTTATAAATCACAATGCTATAAATAATGCATTTTATTTTTACTTATGCAGCTATATAATAAACATATCACTCTAGAATATGCTTGAGGAAAATACTACAGCATAGTGGAGTAAAAGCATTTGAGGTGATGTTGTGCATTCTGTTAGAGCTCACATTGCTAATGATTTTAATTGTTGTCCCCTCAATCCTTTGGCTTTTAATATATTATAATATTATAATATTCACTATTATAATCAGTAGGTGAGGTTAGAACTAGCATAGTTTTGTCAAGAATAAAATGAAAATAATTTCTCCTCTTAGAGACAAATTCCTAATATCAGAAATTTAGATATTTTTACATAAATATATTAAGAAAATCATTCAAACCCTCACATTTCAGATAAGTAAACTAAGTCAAGGATTGACTAATTTAAAATATTAGTCAAGGATTGACTTCCTTGGGCTTATCAAAATAAAAATCACATTGAAAAAGTTTTCAAATTCATTTTGGTTTCTGCAGAGTACCTGGACTTTTAGAGTTCAGTTGAATGTTTCTGTCAGCCTCTTTTTGAGGTGGATATGTTCATCTCTGAAATATAAAGTTGAGGTATAGGAGCATGGATCCCAGTCTCAACTTGTTGACCTTGATAATGTTCTGAGCCTAAATTTCTTCTCTAAAAAATAGGGTTAATTATACTTGACCTGCCTATCTGACAAGATGTGGAGTTCAAAATATATGTGAAAGGATATGAAAAAATGTAAACTCCTAGTTAAGTATTTAGTATCTACTAGACCTTTTTCCTTATGAAATCAGCTTCAGTATAAGTGAGAATCAAATCACTTTGCTTTCATTAAGCTTCATAGTTTTACTCTTCTCTAGTATAATGGTGTTGACTGCTCATCTTACGGCATTTGCAAATTGTTTTTATAACCACAGCAAATTAAGAGAAGACTTACTAGAATATAAAATGCCCACACTAATAATAGTACCTAACATATAACTGATTTAAGCACAGATTGTTTTATTTCTTTTTACCTTCATGTTCATGTCAGTTTATTAATTATATAATGTTGCCTCAGAAAGTTCAGAGACTGGAAATGGCTCTTAGAGATGTGAATTTACTCCTTCGGATGATTTTATAGTTCATTCTTTTACTAAACTCATTTTATTTTATAAACACTTAGGCACTTGGCTTATATAAAAATGAGTCTTTCAATGATTTTAATATTGATTTAGTAAATCATTTCAGTTTTAAATAGTATAAAGCAATGGCTTCATATTTTTAAACTACATAAATCATAAAAAATAGGGTATTTGGATTACTTGAATATTTTTGTGATGATATATCTATAACAAATAATTTATATGAAAAATATATTTTGTGATTTTAATAAATTAAGGAATTTATGTGAGAATAAATCACTTACATTCTATAGATTTCATCATAATATTCTAATATTTATTCCTGAGATGATGTTTGACTATTGTGTAGTTCTCTTATATAGATTTTATATTTAGAAGTATAAATAAACTAGTTCATAATGCATTGAAGTACAATTAAATGGTTTATAAAGAGTTATTTTCATTATTTTAAATTTGAACTTACAAACTCTTTTAGGGACAAACTTTTACTCGTATTTCTTAATAGGTTTCAAATACACTTTCTGATCTATGTAAAATTGAGTTATTGAACCTCTGGACCTATTCTGCATTATGATTGCTAGGGAAGCATTGATTAAGCTAAACTTTATGCTATGGAAAATTAATATAGAAATAGGTGAAAAAATGTTATGTTAATGTAATTTAGTAAACTGGACCTCGTATCATGTAAGAATTAGAAATTTAGCTAATTTAACTTTTGCAAAAGTCTAAAAGTATACCTCTAATTTTAAGCTGTAATTCATTGAGGAATCATGTGGTTTTCAGTTGTTCTCATAAAGATCGCACACTGGCTAGACCAGAATTTTGAGTGTTAAGAAAATCTTTATAAATATCCCCACTTTAGTGATACACCCACATATACACACACCACAAACACCATTAGCAATTTCTCTTTGTTTAGAAAGAAATTACCTAGAAGCATCAGGAGACACAAATATATTCCACAGTACATGTTGCTGTCCTTATAGTGAGAGCCAAGGAATGCCAAAGATAAAACATCACAACACACTCTACTGTGTGAGGATTTGTCTTTATATTTATTGTATATTATATTTAGAAAGAACACATCACATTTCATTGGTGGTTTAGTCACTAAGTCATGTCCGACTCTGTGACCCCATGGATTGCAGTCGGCCTAGCTCCTTTATCCATGGGACTTTCCAGGCAAGAATACTGGTGTGGGTTGCCATTTCTTACTCCAGCAGAACTTTGTGACCCAAGGATTGAACCTATGGCTCCTGCAACTCCTGCATTGCAGGCGGATTCTTTACCACTGAGCCACCAGGGAAACCACTTCAGTGTAATTTCATTTCATTAAGCTTGGTTAATTCACATTTCATTAAGCTTGGTTTATTTATTGATATTTAATTTCTCATATTTAGTGTACTTTTTTCTCCTCGCTATTAACTTTTCAAAATTGACCTGTCCCCCTAAGTCCAATTTCCCTCTCTTTTTTAATCTTGCTTTCTCTCAGAAGAAAATCTTTGGTAATATTTGCTTGTTACTAGCCAGAAGATCAAAGCAGTCACTCTCAGGAAGCATTCAGTGAAGTCTTACTTACCTGGGCAGGGCAGGAGACCAGTCAAGACAATTAACTTTAATGATCTGAGTTGTAGATTAGAGTCCCAGCATCTCCTTATTTCTAATTTTCTTCCTTCAGTGTAATTTCAATCTAACTTTTGGTGAAGAAAATAGTAATAAATCAAATCACTCACATATCATCTTTCTTTTTCTTTCATTCATACCTGTGCATGATGTCACTTAAAGCTTTCTTTAAGAATTTATTTTAAGGGACTCTAACAGTGCTGGCATGTAGGAAGTATTCAATAAGTACTTGTGGGTGGAATAAAAACATAGAGGAATTGTTGAAGAAAGGAATATTAGGTGATGCAGATTGCAATAATCTGTTTCTCTAATACTGTACAATTATGATATTTTAGTAAATCACATGTGATTTCTGATAGCAAAAGTTGTCAAATATTTCGGAAACCAGAGGATAACTGATTAAATCATCCAACTGCCCTTATTTTAAAGTAAAAACACTAGATGAAATTAATAGTTAAATCTTCTGCTGCTGTGTGCTATGCTGTCTTGTCTGACTCTTTGCAGTCCCACGGACTGTAGCCCACCAGGCTCCTCTGTCCATGGAATTTTCCAGGTAGGAATACTAGAGTGGGGTGCCATTCTCCTCTCCAGGAGATCTTCCTGACCCAGGGATTGAGCCCTCTTCTCTTGCATCACCTGCATTGGTAGGGAGATTCTTTACCACTAGCACCACCTGGGAAGCCCAACTAAATATTAATTGATAATTAGTTACACCATTATTAGGATCTTTGTAGAAGGTATTCTTACATAACAAAACCTTGTGGTGAACCATCATATGGATAAAAATTTTGAGTAAATTACATTTTAGCAATTGTACCTTCAAATTGTGAGTTTTTAAAAAACTTAAAATGAAAGATAAAATTTAATAATTGCCCAGTGAGGTCAATGTATAAATGTGAATATAGAAACATTAGGCCTTATCATTATTTTTAGTGGTTTTACAATTATAAAGTTGAATTAGCTGATCTTCCACTCCTTTAAATTATTCAAAAACTTATATTTACTGAAGTTTTCAAATAGTGTGTCCCTTATATCAGAATATAAATGTCTATCAGAAGGCTGGTCTAGAAAGACTTATTTCTAAGATTCTAAGTCTCAAATGTTAAGGGAAAATGTACTTTATAAACTTGGAAAATTTAGTATCCCAAAATTAAGCTGCAAATTTCATTACAGGAATAGTCAGTATAGTTTTCCATCCTCTTAACAATTAAAAATCACTTCAAAATCTACTTAAGTACAAATATGACAAAAATATTCATGAAAAATGATTAAATAGAATTTAAGTGCCTATTAACAACTAAAAATAAATTTGAACACAGTAATTTTATTAAGAGTAAAATTGTGGATCATAAATGTATCAAATACAGTTCATTTCCTGTAATAAAAATTGTATTTTGCTTAAAATGAAGAAATATTTCTAAATTTGTAAGTACAGTAATTTGTGTCCACTTGAGCTTTTGTCTTTCTTTGGCTTTTTGCTATTTTGTAAACAGTGGTATCCCACATCATTGTATTAGTGTTTTAAATTGTCACAGAGGCAAGTGAAACCCAATACTATTTACATGCTTTGTGTATTTGTCACTGTCCTCAGACACTTTTCAGATTTTCTTCTATTCTTTGTAAATGAACTGATCTATTTAGAACCTGTGATATGTGTTTGTTGTAGATTAATCCCATACTTTCAAGTGAATGTTAATAATATCTAACAGTAGTGATTTCTCTGAGAGAAACTTATTTATTTAAATAATAAATGTTTATAATTCATGATGTGTCAACCCTATAAAAAAAATAGAAGCAATTTTATATTTAAGATCAATGGAGTAAAACTGAAAGTGTAGTTGATACATACTGTATTTAATTATTTGCTTAATGTGTGTTATAAAATAACCTATTTTCACATGTGGACTAAGTCATGCTGTTGACCCTCAATAAATGTTAAATATTAATAATAACACTATTGATTCCTGTGAATTCCAAATTTTTGACATTAGTTTGTGCTGCGGTTGTTTAATATTTATTGAGCGCCCACAACAGGCTAGGCGCTGGGAATGGGTGTGAGGAGTATGGAGTGGGCTTCGGAGAAAAGATGGTCTATACACATAGCTCATGAATCATCTGTAAAAGTGAGCGTACTCTGCTTGCTTACATATTTTGTATATTTTCAACAGAACTTTTTGCAATTTTCCACTATCTCATTTGCTCACATAACATATTTCACCATTTCTTACTCTTGTTTTAATACTTTTAGAATGTTCTCACAGTCGCTTGATTTCATGAATGGCAATTTCCTTCTCATCCCTTCTCTCTCACCATTTTTGTTGTTGTTTAATTGCTAAGTCATGTCTGAGTCTTTGCACCCACCCCCCCCGCCCCCGCCCCGACCCATGGACTGTAGCCTGCTAGACTCTTCTGTCCATGGCATTTTCTCAGGCAAGAATACTGAAGTGGGTTACCATTTCCTACTCCAGGGAATCTTCCCAACCCTGGGACTGAACCCACGTCTCCTACATTGGCAGGCAGAGTCTTTATCACTGAGCCACCAGGGAAGTCTTAGGGTATTCTATAGTCAAGTTATTAAGTCACACAGAGAGATGTAGTGTCCACATTCCAGTTTTCATTTTGCAATATTCTGCTTTTTGGCTGTGAAAATGAACCACTCCTCTGCCTGTGACCTAGGTGCCTATCTTTTTCGTTCCTTTGCTTAGAGCCTGGGCATTTCATAGAGAGGCACACTAAAACTGTAAGATTATCCCAAGAACCTGTCGATACACTTTGTACTAGGATCACCGCTATTACCACCAGGTTACCTTTCTAACTCTGGAAAAGAGGAGCTAGCTGTTAGATAAGCCAGATTAAGTCACCTGACCTTACCAGAACAGACAGTGTATCCAGGGATAATGTGTCCCACTCTGTCTATGGTGGCGTCCCTGGTGTCTCAGATGGTAAAGCGTCTGCCTGCAATATGGGAGACCAGGGTTTGACCCCTGGGTCTGGAAGACTCTGTCTATACTTTACACCTTCCATGAGTCATCAAAGTACTTTCTTAACAGAAATTGTATCCATCTTTTAGGCTCCTAAAAACAACAACAAACTTTTTACATCAAGCATATACTCTTGCTACATCTATCTTATAATTATGGAACTTTGTCTTGATTCAATGTCCAACAATCTTTAAGTACACTAATGGAATGTAGTTATATACCATTTCTAAAGCCCAGTCAAATCAAATTGGAATGTGAAGAAAAGTTGTCATATGCTTTCTGAATTTAATGGCAATGCACTTCAGATTTCTTTTGGCAATACTTAATGTAATTTAATAATTTTAAAGCAACTTAAATTGCATATTTATTATCATCATCTACATCTTAATATTAAGTTTATGGTTCTTTAGGAAATCCCTAAATCTGTAAAAGACCATTCTCATCCTCTTTATAATAAAAATTCTCTTACAAATCTTATTTTTACTCATGGAGAATTTTGATCACTAGCCTGAGGATTTGGTCAGTAAAAACTATTTTTAATTATTTAGTATAGATATTTGAAGATTACAGTTTTGTTCTCCAGAGAGAAAAATTGACTTTTGTTTGCTCCTTTGCTATTCTGCACTAGAGTGCATAAAAAACTGAGGAAATGCTTTGTAGTGTTTACCTTACAAGATACCAAGAAAATACCTCCTTACAATCTCAAGAATTATTAAGCTGCTAATTTTATATCTCTTTTCTACTGATATTTGCTTTCACTCCACTTTTATCCTGAAACAACCTATGGGTTTGTTCTCTTTTTTTTTTAGGGATTTTTAATGGAAAGTATATTATAAGCTGCTATGTTACAAACCTAAGTAGCCAGAACAGAGATTGGGGAGAAATTTTTTTAATCCCTTCTTTATTGAATTTTTTCTTTTGTGTATAAATTCATTTTCTACCAAAAACCTATTCAGGAAAAAAAAAAAAAGTAGGCATATACTATACACTGTCTTGAATAAAATTACTTAAAATCAATTGCTATGTCATACCCTGTAACAAATTAATGGAGTTTAAGCTAAAAAGTTAATTTAAGCTAAAATACTCTAAAAATCAAGTTGCAGATATTATCTGAAATCATCTGCTCTGCACAAAAATGCATTGTTACTTTCTTCTAATTGTAAAGTACACGTTATAGATCAACTAATTTCAGGAATAAACATGAAAATTTTTCATCATTCTACATAAAATTTTGTTGCACTTTATTGACTGTATTACTGTCCCAGTTTTTTGTAGAATGATGGTACATTATATGTTAAAGAAAAAGCAGTTTTTAAAACCTGAAAATTCAGTGCAGATACTCCTTTGGAACTATGAAATGGTAAAATATAACTCAAAATTTTTTTTATCATTTTGACTTGCAAATTTGGGGTTGCATTTCATTTGATTTTGTATCAGAAAAAGCTACTAGGTCAGGTAACTAAAAAAACATCTATAGTCTCGTTAAAAGTCTTGGCAATAAAAATCATGGTCATCAATTATTAGCTGAAGTTAGCACTTGTATTGTTGGTCCTTGAAAAGAAATAGCTGTTAAAACCTAATAATGATTAGAAATACTAATAATTGCCTTAATAATAGAATATACAGTTATCTCAAAATAAAACTTAAGGCTTGGTCTATCCCTTATAAAACACCAAAAAAATTTATTCTGTGACATTAGGCTGGTTACTTGCTTGAAAGCGTCCTTTACAAGCTGAGATTATTTTACTAAGCATTCTGTACAGACTTTTCTAGTCTTAATATTGTCTAATTCTCATTTGTAAGAAATGTCTCCCATGCACAAAACATTTCCACTTTGTCCCAAATGCTGAAGAATAAACTTATTTTTCTGATTGTAAGTACAATCTGTGCAAATATACAAACAGGAAAATCAGATTCAGATTCTAACATGAAAATATTTCTGAATATTATATAAATCTGCTAAATAGAATCCTAGTATTTGAAATATTTAGTTCACTTGAATTTCAAAATGTACACTTAAATTTTACTTAAGTTTCAAAAAGTACATCTCTGGAGCAAAGCATGCCATTGAATGTCCAGTGAAATGACATAAAGATTCTCTAAATATTAATTTGGCCTTAAGAATCAGTGATAATGATGCAGAGGATGCAGAAATTCTTCCCATAACGCACTCACACACAAAAGAATCTATAAAAAAAAATGAAACAGAAGAAGATATTGTCTCAAGAGAGAAGAGAATGTGGATAGCACAACTGTCAGTGAATTATGGTTTCACTATTGGTTTGGACTATTTCCAGACAAAGTAACAATGACTTTCAAAGTATTGTCAGTCAGTTCGGTATGTGTCATATTCTCTCATGAGCAAAACTTTATTTGTATTGATACAATAACAGAAAAAAAAATGTTTCGACTTAAGATCTTTAAAGACTCCTCGTCACTCAGTTCAGTTCAGTTCAGTTCAAGTCACTCAGTAGTGTCCAACTCTTTGTGACCCCAAGAACCACAGCATGCCAGGCCCCTGTCCATCACCAACTCTCAGAGTTTACCCAAACTTATGTCCATCGAGTCGGTGATGCCACCCAACCATCTCATCCTCTGTGGCCCCCTTCTCCTCCTGCCCTCTATCTTTCCCAGTATCAGAGACTTTTCAAATGAGTCAGCTCTTCGCATCAGGTGGCCAAAGTATTGGTGTTTCAGCTTCAACATCAGTTCTTCCAATGAACACCCAGGACTGATCTCCTTTAGGATGGACTGGTTGGATCTCCTTGCAGTTCAAGGGAGTCTTAAGAGTCTTCTCCAACACCACAGTTCAAAAGCATCAATTCTTCGGTGCTCAGCTTTCTTTATGGACCAACTCTCACATCCATACATCCTCATCACTGGAAGGATATAAATTCAAATTCTCCACCAACCCTCAGTGTGACTTCTAGCCTTGGCTCATATGCTTCTCACTCATTTTGTATACCCACTGATCACGCTGCCTAAATTTTCACACTACATTGTTTTCTCATGTTGTTCCTTGTATTGAAAATGTCTTTCCAACTCTTCTTTGATAGCAGATTTTATATGCAGTTTCACAGTTGACCATAGATGCCAATACTTTTGTGAAGTCTTTTCTTATTGGATCAGATAGAGTTTGTCAGTCCTGCTGTGAGTTCAGAACTCTGTATGTATGTGTCTCCATCATTCTACTTAATCTGTCTACATGAAGTTCTCCCAGCATGAACTGAACTCCAGGCAACCATCTTGTTTTCCTAGCTCAGAATCCAAAAGAGACATTGAATAAATATTCATTGACTAGATCAAGTTTACCTTTTTAAAATACCAAAATGAATTCTGTTGTTCCAAAGTGAAGAAACTTATACTTGGATTTCTTGATCTGCAGAGTTTCTTGATGTTTGTTACTCAAACCAAAGCCTTTTTGAAAGTCTAAGACCTCAAATTTCTTTTACATGCATACATACAATACAAAGTTTCAAGTACTATTAAAGATTTCTAAAAGATTTCATAGAAGTCAAAAACATTACCAAGTCAAATTAACAGTGCATAAAAAGAATTATACACCATGGCCAAGTGGGATTCATTCTAGGTAGGCAAAACTGGTTTAACATTTGAAGATAGATTGATATCATTCATCACATCAATAAGATAAACAAGAAAAAAACTCAATAGATAACAGAAAATCATTTGACAGAATCCAACCATTTATGGTAAAATCTCTCAGCAAACTAGGAATAAAGAGGAACTTCCTCAGTTTGATAAAGAATATCTACAATTAAACCTGCTCATAACCTCATATTTAATGTGGAGTCACAAAAATCTTACCCGTTAAGATAATGAAACAAGGCAAGGATGTCCCCTCAGCACACATGTTTGACATTGTACTGGAAGTATTAGTTAATGCAGTAAGACAAGAAAAGGAAGAAAAGACATACCCATTGGCAAGAAAGAAATAAAACTGTCTTTGTACCTGATATGGTCATCTATTTAGAAAATTATAAAGAATCAAGAAAAACCTCCTAGAACTAATCAGTGATTATAGCAAGGTTGCAGGACACTAGGTTAATATGTAAAAGTCAACTGCTCTATGTTCCAGCAATGAGAAATTAGAATGAATAAAATAAAAAATTCAAGAATATTTACATTAGCACCAAAAAAGGAAAGACTTAGATATAAATCTTAAGATATAATCTAGTCTATGTTCATGAGCAGGCAGGCTCCAAATTGTTAGCATGTCGCTTCTTCCCAACTTTATCTATAGATTCTATGCAATCATGATAAAATCTCACTGGTATTCAACAAACTGATCCTCAAGTTTATGCAGAAAAAAAAGACCCAGAATAGCCAAGACAACATCAAAGGAGAAGAACAAAATCTTAGGACTACCGGACTTCAAGACTTATTATAAAGCTACAGTAATCAACAGTGTGATATTGGTGAAAGAATCAACAAACAGATTGATGGAACCAAATGGAGAGCCCAGAAATAGGCTCACAAAAAATACAGTCAACTGGTCTTTGGCAAAGAAGCAAAAACAATTCAATGGAGAAAGGATAGTCTTCTCAGCAAGCCATACTAGAATAAGTGAACACTCACAAGCAAAAAGAAAAAGAAAGAATCTAGGTAAGAATTCTACATCCTTATCAAAATATTAGCTCAAAGTGGATCATAGACCTAAATGTAAAGCATAAAACTATGAACTCCTAGAAGATAATGTAAGAGAGAATCTAGGTTATCTTGGGTTTGGAGATTACTTTTTAGATACAACACAAAAGATGCAACCCATAAATGAAAAGTTGATATGTTGGACATTATTAAAATTAAATATACTCTGCAAAGTATGCTGTCAAGAATATTTAAAGAAGAAAACGCAGAATAAGAGGAAATACTGGTTAAATACATATCTGGTGAAGGACTGTTATCCAAAATACACAAAGAACTCTTAAAACTCAACAACAAGAAAATGAGCAACCCATTCTAAAAACTGAGAAAGGGTATGAACAGATACCTCATCAGAGAAGATATCCAGATGGAAAATCTGAATGGAAAAGATGCTCAACGTCACACGTCATTAGAAAATTGCAAATTAAAACAATGAGATACCACTATATACCTATTAGAATGGCTAAAATCCACAACATTGAAACATCAAATATTGGAGAGATGTGGAGCAGCAGGAGCTCTCATGCTTTGCTGGAGGAAATGCAAAATGGTACAAACACGTTGGAAGACAGTTTGGTGTTTTTTTTAATGACTAAATATACACTTGTCACATGATCCAGCAGTCATGCTCTTAGTATTTAACCAAATAAGTTCAAAACATATGTACACAAATATTCCAGCTTTAGCCTGGTTGTACACTAGGAACCAACAAATGTATTTTTCAATAGGTGAGTGGATAAATAAATTCTGTTATGTCCATACAAAAGAATTTTCTCCAGTGTTAAAAATGTGTGAACTATCAGGCCATTGAGGGATGTTAAATTCTAAGTGAAGGAAGCCAATCTGAAAAGTCTGCATATTATAAAACTCCAACTACACAACTTTCTGGAAAAGGCAAAACTATGGAGATAGAAAAAAGTTCAGTGGTCACCAAGAGTTAAAGAAGAGTGAGGGATGACTAGGTAGTGCAGAAGGGATTTTTAGGCAGTAAAGCTATTTTATAACATACAGTTATGGTATAAGTATGTCATACATTTTTCAAAATCCATATAATTAACAAAGCCAAGAATGAACCCTAATGTAAGCTGTGGACTTCGGTTGATAATGATGTATCTGTATTAATAATGATGTATCAGTGGTAACAAGTGTACAGCATTAGTTAGGGATTTGATGAAGGAGAAGGTCATTTATATTGGGAGGATATATGTGGGAACTCTCTGAACTTTTATTCAATTTATTGTAAACATTAATCTGCTCTAAAAATGATTATAGTTCATTAATTTAAAAAATTGTATGGAGGAACTTCCCTGGTGACCCAGCAGTTGAGGGTCTGCCTGCTAATCCAGGGGACGTGGGTTCAATCCCTCATGTGGGAACTAAGATCCCACATGCCACGGGTCAGCTGGGCCCATTCTCCAGTTACTGATCCTGCGTGCCTAGAGCTTGTGCACTACAACAAAAGAAGCCACCACAATAAGAAGCCTGTGCTCTGCAACCAAGGAGGAGCCCCTCCCTGGCAAATAGAGAGAATTGCATACAGCAATGAAGAGGCCATGCATCGCAATGAAGACCCAGCACAGCCAAAAATTAATAAATAAATAAATTAAAGACCAGGAATGCTATTAAAAAATGTATGGAAATCTCAAAGAATGTGTCCACTAAGTGAATTTCATAGTACTATATTTTTACATTTCATACTGAATAGCAGAAGGATTTATTTCAAAATCCTATTCATTTTATTATATTAGTAATTTTAAGTTAATATTTTTCTTATAGTCAATTATATTTCTTCAAATTATATATATATATATATGTATATCCTCATGAAACAAGTCTCATATTTGAACACAGTCGACCTGGAGACATTTCTCATGTCACACATAAATGTGTTTGTAGAAGATTTCTAATTGAGAAAGAATTTCAAAGACAGTGTAGAATATATACAATATTATAATTGCCGTAGAGAGTATAAAAATATGTTACATTTGAAATGAAGAGATGATTAGTGATTTTTGCAACAAATTAATTGAAATTATGTATATAAATATAGGTGTGTGAGGTTATTAAACACTGGAAATTCACCATTTGAAATTTCTTAGGCTAAAAAAAGAAGCAAATTGCTACATGAAGTAGAGTTGAAATATATATATATATTTTTTTATTTTTATCCATGAATATTGTTAAGTGCTCGTGATTTCCTTTTACTTTGATAACTTAGCCAACTTGGGACTGCAAAGCTGGGAAATGGCTAACCATAAAAGGTGATTATATGATTATTAGGCTTTTGTGTAGAGATTCAAGAGTAAATTTTCTGATAAAATGTGATCAGCATAAATTTGGCTAATTTATTCAACAAATAGTTACCGACTTCCTAGTATGTGCCGGATGACATGGCCTCTGCTTTAGGAAAAGAATTTGGAAAGCTATGACAGACTGGCAGTTGTGAAGAACATTGCAGTGAGGTGGTGATGCAAGTGCTCGCTCACTCTTCACTCTAGGAGCCATCTGTGGCGCTATCAAATTTATAGTCCACTGTGCTCCCAGCAATTACTGTAGTAGTTTAGCTGTAATTTTTATTCTGATGGTCTGGATTCAAATTTCCCACTGCCATTTAGTAGTTGTGATATTGAACAAGTTATTTACCTCTCTTAGATCCTACTACCGTATCTATAAAATCTAGACAATGTCTACCTCCCTGGAATGGGTGAGGAGTTACAGATCTGTCTCAGTCAACTCTGGCTGCTATTACAAAATATTATAGACTAGGTGGTTTAAACAGCAGAAATTTATTTCTCACATTTCTGGAGGCTAGACTGTCCAAGGTCAGGTGCCAGCCAATTTGGTTCCTGATAAAGTGGCTCCTCCTGGTTTGCAAACAAATGTCTTACTATATCCTGCTATAGTGCAGAGAGAGAAAGAGAGAGGGAGAGCGAGAGATTGAAGACAGGTCATCCTTTTCATGTCTCTTCTTATAAGTAAGGGCACTAATCCCTTTCATGAGGGCTGCACTCTCATGACATAATCACCTCCCAAAGGCCCCACCTCCAAATGCTGTTGCATCGAGTATTAGGCCTCAGTATATCAATTTCAGAATGAAACAAACATTCCAATCATAGCAAGATTTTATGTAAAAGTGTCTAAACATAGGAAACAATACTTTATCATTATATGTGAATACAGGAATGACCAAGACCCAACTTTGTCTGCCCTTAAGGAAATTAATCTTTTAACAAAGATTTTCTTCGTGATAGAATCATGAGAAATTTGACATCTTAAGTTGAACATGATTACATGAGAAAAATTCATGACTAATAAAGTTTTCTTTGAAAGACAAATTCTTTAGTGCTCAGAGAGTTATATTCCTAAGGTGTCCCAGTTTACCTCAGCTCCCAAAATATAAAGGAGTGCTTATTTTATTTTTTTAAGTAATTGCATATTACTATTCTTCCTAAAAGAGCTGATCATAGATAAAGTAAAACGTACCCCACTGAGATACATTCCAGAATTCTGGTTAGTAGTCTCCTCTTAGAGCCAAGCTACACAGCCTAAAACCATCATTATTGTAAAGCTGGATCAGAATTCAGTCAAAGGAAGATAATAGTTAGATCGCTTTAAGAAGTCCCTCAGCTAAGGTAATTTGAAGAACTATATTACTATAGGAAAGAGTTTGTCAAAAGTACTAGAATACTTAGTCCATTGGGCAAGACTTCTATGTCCATGGTGATCACAAGGTACACATTAAATATGTTCTGTATCTGTTGTTTTGAATTCCTACGCCATGCTTCATGTGACAGTTTTAACATGGTGACACAGCCTAGCTTGCCTAGAACCACACAACGCTTGAGTAATTGAAGGACGCTCTTTAGAGATGCATGTACAGAATTACTGTTTAGTCATTCTGCCATGTCTGAATCTTTGGGACCCCATGGACTATAGCGCACCAGGCTCCTCTGTCCATGGGATTCTCCAGGCAAGAATACTGGAGTGGGTAGCCCTTTCCTCCTCCAGGGGGTCTTCCTGACCCAGGGATCCAGCCCTTGTCTCTTGTGTCTCCTGCATTGACAGACAGATTGTTTACCACTGAGTCCCCTAGGAAGCTAGCCTATAGAATAAGGTAAATAATTAGATATATCATTAAGACAAAGACAAATTAAAAATGGCTTCCTAATCAAGTTATACTTAATTAAAAGTTAATGAACAATGTCCTAAGCAAAATTAAACACTGACAGCATCTTTTCGGGAACATTCAAAGTTAGTATTGCATAAAACATCAAAATATATTTTTCTTCTTGGGAATTGTAAGCATAGAATGCTAAACCATTTAGACAACTTGAAAATTCTTTTCTCTTTATTTATTTATAAAATATATTTTGGAGTTTGAAAAGGATATAAAATGCTGTAAAATACCTTTTCTAAAATATCCCCCATTGTCACTTTTATGTCCAGATGAACAAAAAACAATGACAGACGCATGTAGGGCTTTTGCATATTAAATATTTAAAAATCATACAATTGATCACAATTGAATCACTCTAGAAACAAGGTAGGATCACCTTAAGAAGCAATAGAAATGTTATGCAACAATTTAACATCATTTTGGTGTGATGTACATTAATAGTCATGATCTGAGGAATTACCTTTCATTGAGCATAAGGATAGAGTGCTTCAGATGGTTCTTTAAAACCATTCTTTCCATCAGAAGGAAAAAAAAAAGGATACTTAATCTTATTCATGATGCTCATGAAACAGTATCTCAAATCAGCAGACAAATTATATATTTTCAAAAGAGGAAAGAAACACAATTTTTGAAGTGATATTATTGAGCCCTTTAGTAGTGCTATCTGGGAAAGAAAGGTTAAGAATTTTGAGTTTGATTCCTCACATAGCCAGGAAGTCTGAACTGCCTGACAGTTCTGTTAGGATCTTTTACACCTTCCATTTTTAGTTTCTTTTTTGCATTTTAGCTACACTTGACATTGAAATCAAGCCACAGCACTTCTACATATATATTTTTGTCAATATCCTAACGTCACTAATAGAAAATTGGTATTGATCATTTGGAACAGTGAATAAAGGCTAATAGCCAAATCAAAATGGTGCTAGTGGTAAAGAACCTGCCAGCCAATGCAGGAGATCTAAGAGACATAAGTTCAGTCCCTGAGTTGGGAAGATCCCCTGGAGAAGGAAATGGCAACCCTCTCCAGTATTCTTGTCTAGAGAATCCCATGGACAGAGGTGTCTGGGTGCTACAGTCCTTGAGGTCCCAAAAGACTGAAGCAACTGAGCATAAATGAAAGATATTATTAATTATTGCCATCTCCTTTATACACATTATTTGATGTTCAAAACATTTATGTGCTGAGGAGTAACTCTAGTGCTGATTTCTTTTCTTACATGATTGTCCATTATTTCAGTTTTTCGTTTTGCCTGTTTCACAGGCCTTTTAAAAAAATCTTGCAGAGAGAAACAGTATTGTTATATATACATTTTATCTTTTAGAAGATAATGTTAAAAGAAAAAGTAAATGCTATTTTCTATTTATTTGTCTTGGTAGATATATTCAGGTACCTAAATTAAAAAGAAAAATTCCTGAATTTTTGAAATTGAATATTTTTCTCTTTAATAGTTTAATCTAGTAGATTATAATATTTAAAATTTAGCTTGCTATTTATAGCTATTTTGATCACACTTTGTGTGTGGTATTCATTTTTAAACATCTGGCAGTAGTATAACTGGTAAAATTAAGTTTATTATTACCAATATATGAATTGATGTCAATACTGGCCAATTATGTGAGATTGCTTTAAAACATGCAGGTAAAAAGTAACATAGGACATCAGTTTTTCTTTTAATTGCATATGATTAAGAAAACAGTTTTTAACTTTCTGGTTTATTTTGCTCTTATATACCTAGTTTTTCACTAAGTCAAGTTTATCTATTTGACAAAAGCAAATAAGATTTGTTTGGAGCCTTTAAAACAATCTTTTTACTAATTGTATCAATAGTTTCCACTTAGGAATGAGACCAAGCTGCTCTGCTTCTGCATTACTGGCATGAGATATGCACTTCATTTGTATTTTCAGCTGCTTGCAAGACATGTCTGTTACCGAGTCCAAGCTTGCTCTGCTCACCCACAACAGTCCAATAAATTGGAGAGATGCGGTGTTGAGGCAAAGAATACAACTTTATTGGTGAAGTCGACAGACGGAGAAGATGAGAGACTAATGTCTCAAAATTACCCTTTGTCAGGGTCTGGATGCCAGGTTCTTTTATAGAACAAATGTAGGGGAAGGTGAGGAAACAAAGTAAAAAGGATATTAATCTTGCAAACATCTCCTAGAATGGCAAGCCTCAGGCAAGGGATGTGTTCATTTCTTCCTCCCTGCCATCCACAGGTAGACAGGGTCCTAAACAAAGGCACTTTTAGTCAGGCAAAAGGGCAGAATTCTCTGAAGCAGGCCATTATGTATGTTTATAAAAGCAAGTCAAAAACACAGTTCCAACATGGAGTCAAAATTGGCTTTTCCCTGCAACATGTCATTTTTGGGTATCTTCTTGACACATGAAATAAAATATATTCAAAACAAAGATAATGTCTTCCTCCAAAGAACTCTGTTCCCTATGTTCCATATCACAATTGATGGTAGATTATCCTTCTATGAATCAAGATTTCCTGGAGTCCTTTTTTTATATGATCCTCAGCTTTTAAAAAATCTGACTTATATCCTGCACCCTGATAAACTGTTGTTATTTCCTGACCAGTGAAATTTTAGTCAACTGAGGAACCTAAACTCAAATGGCATCTTTTCAGTAAAAACCTTCCCATTTTAATAGTAGAACTAATCTTTTTTCTGTTATCTATTTGGCTCTACTGGAGAACTTGTAATGTGCATGGTGTAATATTTTGCTATTTGTTAGCCGTTTCACATACTATTTGTATATACAGACCACTTCAAAATGTAGTGATATAAGACAGCTGATTTTACTTTCCTCATGATTTAGAGGATCAAGAAGTTCAGGAGGGATCACCTGAGCAGTTTTTCACTTGGATATCCTGTGATTACAGTCAGTTATAAGCTTGGACTGTGGATATCTAAGTAACTTGACTTCTGGATGTCTAAGATGGCCTGCTTAGCTGGCTGGCAGTTGATGCTAGCTCGTGGCTGGGAGCTCAGCTGGGGCTGTTGAACTGGATTGCTTGTATGTAGTCTTGCCAGCCTGGCGGTGTCGGCTGGAGTATTTACATGGCAGCCAGCTTCCCCCAGAGCTAGTGCCCCTGGAGAAGCAGAAGCAGATAGAAGCCACATGGTTTATCCTGATTTAGCTTAGGAATTCACACAGTAACACTTCCACTATATTCTGTTGATTACAAGTGACTCAGCCAAACTGGCAGACTGTCCAGCCCACGCCTCCCCGTTCTCTCTTCTGTCCTAAAATGTCCTTTCAGCTCTGTTGCTCTTGGTCTAATTCCTTTCCGTCTCTCGAGCTCTTATTCAGTGCCACCTGCCAGAGCCTTTCCAGATTCCACCATTGAGCTACCAGAGCCAATACCTTTTTGAGTTCAAAGAGACATTTAGTTCAAATCTCATATTTCCATTTACTAACGAGAGCTACATGACCTTGGGAACATTGCTTAATCCCTTTATGTGAAAACAGGGGTAATAACTGAACCTACATAACTTTTAGGGTTATTGTGAACACTGTGTGACTAAATAGTAGCAAGCATTCCCTGTGATACATAGTAAGTAGACAATATTAGCTATTATTCTTATCATATCTTCTTTCCCCAAAGCCCATAGAATTGTATTTGTATATTTTTCTATCTACCATAATCTGCCCCTTATAAAAATTTGTGGGCTTATTTTCTATCTTAAGCATACTTAGTTCGATAGTTACAGGCAATTTATCCCAGTAGAAACCTTTATCTTGAATATCAATGCAGAGCCCCTAGGTTCTTTATGCCTCAGTAAACATAATGTAAAGAACTTGCCATTTTTCTCTGTTATTCCTTGTAACCTTTTCTCCTCATGATTCTTCTTGCAGAAATTAGAAAAGAAAAATCTGGGAAGACTTCTTCAGTTCTGAAGGATAAAGGTAATAGAGTCAATTTAATATAACACTAGAAACTTATTAACAAAAGTATCTGAATGTGTCCACAGTACGTCAGTCATCTCCTTGTAAATTTGTGGATCAGAATTGCATATGACACTCGTGTATTTGAAAACTTTTGTTTATTTACATGTCTCTTAAATACTTTCTGTTCACCATGATCTAAAAATGCTTTTGTTATAATTTCTGAAAGAAAGGAAAAAAGATTTTAAAAATTTAAGAATGAAAGGGTAAAAGAAAAATGTTAAAATGAAAGTAAAGGATATAAGAAGGACTTGCTTCCATGCCCTCTGGTTCTCTTTTTTCTATCCATTCATTAAATATGTATTTACTACATAATCTTCCCAAGCACTTGCTAATCATTGGTGAAACAAAGATGGCAAAACTAAGAATAGGGAGGAAGACTTGGGAATTGAAATTCTGAATTCTGCTGTTTTCAGACTCCTAGTCATGTCCTATCTGCTTTAGTCTTGTCAGGTTCCTTATTGCTATGAAAGAGCATAATATTCTTTTTTACATTTTCGACTTCAGTCTCTTGAATGGATTGACTTTTCCCTCCCGTCCAAATTCCAGGACTCTTTCTAAGAATAATGTCACATAAAACTTCAGGTCTTTTCGATTGAGGTCATAATCAAGTCTGAGGAGTTAGAGAAGGCTTTCCTAAAGAAGTTATATTAAATTCAAGTACGAAGGGCGAGGAGTTATCCAGACGAAGGTGTGACGATTATTTGGGAGAAGTAGAGAAGGAAGGCATCTGCTCTTTGCCAGGCACGTTGAATTCTACTTTATATATTTTGTTTCTGCAAATTGTGCTTGATATCTGCATTTCAGTAAACAAGGAAGGAAGCTGAGGTATATGTAATTTAAATTACTCAATGTCACACTGGGTGAGAAGCAAAGGCAAGAATCAGAATCCAGTCTGCTGGGTTTAATACCCCTTTATTCCATTTTAACACAGATATTGTCTAATCCTTAAACAAAGGCTCTTTATTAAAAAAAATTTTTAATATTCTTTAAAGCATCTTTCCTTAGAGTGTAGAACTCACTACCTATTCTTGAAAATCTATTTGACGTAGACAAATGTCAATGCAATGTGGAAAAATATACTCGTAGTCCTTTCACTATTGGGTGACTCCGCTTAATTCCCACAGAGGAGCTCAGTCCATTTTTCACCTGTGATTATTTGTTCTCTGAGAGAGACTCCTCACCTCTCCTCTCATTGTATCTGGCAATTTACAAAAACATTGTCCTTGTTTGTGTGGAAACTAAAAATATTATTGAAACACACTACCAGGAAAATCCATATATAGATGCAAAATCTAAACCTTCCTCCTTCCAATATAGTATGAAATAGACTTATTTTGTTGAGCATATGTGTCACAGGAATACTTACACCATATATTACCATTTGCTATGAAAACAACTCAACAGAAAAGTTGGCTCTTACCTCTAAAACTATCTTTCAATCAACGATGATTATAAAAAATTTCAATTATTACTTTAAAGACTTGTGCTGCAGCCTAAACTACTTGGAAATGGTAGTTGTAAACATCTGTTCCGGAAAACATTATCTGGGACAATTTAAATCCACACTGACCACTTCACAAAGTAGGCTTTTGTAATTTCTTTTACTGTTGTTGTTGTTACTAACATACAATTGCAGACAATTTCCTAGGGAACACTTTTTACTCAGTGTTAAATTCTCTACTATTTGTAAGGTGTCTCCATGGTCACTATAAAATCATGTGTATAAAAGTCTATTACATATGATTATTGATTTAGAACTATTTTAAATGAACCTCTTTTTAAATTCAAGCTGTGTTAATGCCCTCGATTATCTTTGTTATATACAAGCTGGGTGCTATTTTAGAAGAATTTCATTGTCACTTTTCCTTTAGTTTCTGAATATAATTTTCTTTACATAGAAAAATCAGAGAAAATGGCATGTTATCCGTACAATTTCGGTGACTTTAACCTCTGCAGTGTTATTGTTTCTGGAATCAGTTTTTGAAACCTGCTGCTGAGCTGTGGCAGAGTCAGAATTCAGCAATTCTACTTGCTACATAGCCACTTATTTCATGGAGCAGCCCAAAGGTTGCCTACGTTTGCTGGTCTCCTATAGTTTCCACTTGTATGTACATATTAGGAAACCCATACTGAAACATTGCTGCATTTCTAAAACCAGAGTTATTGCACAGAAATCATTTAGGGCCACATTTACTGGGGATATGACAACCGTGAATAAATTAGGCATTTAGAGAAACATCAATGTGTTAGTCACTCAGTCGTGTCCAACTCTTTGCTGTCCCATGGACTGCATTCCACCAGGCTCCTCTGTCCATGGGATTCTTCAGGCAAGAATACTGAAGTGGGTTGCCAGGCCCTCCTCCAGGGAATCTTCCCGACCCAGGGATCAATCCTGGGACCCCTGCATTGTAGGCAGGTTCTTTACCATCTGAGCCTTCAGGAAAGCCTAGAGAACATCATCAGGCTTGTGTATTTAAGGATATAGAGAGAGAGCTGGAAGATGATCATTAAAAAAAAAAAGAGCCAGAGAAAGAAACATCTTGTTGACTTTTGCTGCTGATTCAGCTACTGACTCTCTGAGATAGTAAGCCTTCTCTACATACTCAAGTGGGCAGAACCCTGCTTAAGTGGCCCTGACCACCCAGAAATCAGACGCCCCTGTTATTGGCTATAGTCCTTTTGACATTCACCCTATCTTCTTGCAACTTGCTTCTTACAACTGGTCTGATTTATCTGAGGTTGCAGGATTCACCGATGGTCCAAGGAACTACAAACCAAACTGTAACCAGGCAACAAGGAGATTAATTATTTGTCTTCTAATGAGAATGCAATAATAGCACCCACAGATGCCCCTGGTATTGGTGTAATATGATGGACATTAGAACTATTGACTAGTTTTGTGACTCAGGCTTGTGTATGTTTGGATCTAATGCCAGGGAATTCTCAGCAGAGCTTATGTTCTTTCATATTCTGATACCCAGCACGATGCACTTGAAGTTTTCCCCAAATTCTATTTGTCTTCTTCACCATACTTTTTCTTGGCCGTTCCCACTCACCAAACAAAAACTACCGCTAAGGACATGGTAAGTTTTCTGATGACTTTGCAACTGATCCCTAGTGATTTATTCATTGTGAATTCTCACCCAAGTTCCTTATTGCCTTTGACTCTGGTAGCAGTGTAGGTGAATGGAAAACCTGGAATGATCTTCCTGTTTCTGTGTGAACTTTTCTACATCACCACCTCCCTGCCAGATTATTTTGAGAGTTCCAAGTTATATCCCAGCACCTTTAAATATGTTCTAGGTCCAGATAATGAAGATTCCTAAGACTTCCTATAAGCTCTTGGTTAAATGTAAAGAAGCTACCATATTTATACAAACAACACACATGCAAAAATGTGCTCTCCAATGCTTTGCTCCTGACAAGCAAGACAGTTAAGTTGAAAAAAATGTGTAAATAGCTGACCCAAACCAATGACATATTTATTCTTCCTAACACAGAGGTGAAGAGTTCCCATATATCCCTGTCTCCCATTTTTGGTCAACTTTGGCATCCTTGGGTAGTTAGGGACTGCTCAGACTGCCCTACAGTCTTCTTAAATCAGGTCAAAGTCCCTTGAAGTCAAAAAGGACACTCAGAAGAAATGAGATGCAGGAAAGTCAGTGCAGATGACCCAGCATGGCGGCAAAGGCATCTTCCTGTTAGCAACTTGGAAATAAAAATGATTTCTATTTTCTGAGGACTTTCCCCAATTTACAGTGATAGGTTTATGGCCTTCAGATACCTTAAAAAAATCTCTCTGTTTTCTTTCTCCTTCAAAATCAAAGCAGTCCATGGGCCCTCTTCTTAGGTCTTGTACTTTACAGCTACTTTAATCTCACACAATTGTATACAGCTATCCATTTAAATCAACATGCTGGATTTTGAATTTTGAAATTCCAGGCATTACATTTTCTCACCCCACCTAGAATCTGTCCCGATCACCACTTCTCATTTCACAATACATTAATTCTTTTGGTTTAGCCAGGAAATGCAAAGCAGTAAATTACCACCATCATCCAGAAAGAAAAAGTTAATGAAGCTTCTCAGTGTGTTTATTCAATTCATGGCTCTTGATTTCATTTTCACATGCTGAAATGTAGGAAAAAATTTGATACTATTTATTCTTAGCACAATAAATAGCAACAGGGACACTTCTTTGCCACCAAAGCCATTTTAAAAAATTCAACAAGCCTATGGATATTTAAGGCTGTAGTTTATATACTGAGAAAATCTTGCTTTGAGGGACACAACCTTTTCAATGGAACCCCAAAATCCATTCTTGAAATGATCCAAACTCACCTTAACTGAGTGAATTCTGAGTTTCTTGGGTGGCATGTCCATTTACAAGTACCACCACCATATTTTTTGCATTCCTCCCCACACCATAGAAGGGAATAGAAAAAAAGGGCTGGAAGGACTGATTTCTTTCTTTCCTTCCTTTCTCACTGTATTATAAGTCATTTTTGTCAGTAAAATAGATACTGAGACTTAGTGTTGTAGAAAAGGCAGAGAACTGGTTTTATCTTCTATTTTTAATAAGTTATTGAGGGAGCATAATGTTGTTCAAGGCATTGCCCATAGATCTCCTTGGAACCCATGATATGATCAGAATCATTTTGTGTTTGAAACTGGTAGAATAAATGGAGTTATACTTGATTTGCTTTAACTAAGGATCACATGTTTAAGATTTTGGGAGTTCATAGATGAAACTGTCTCAGTATTTATTTTAGTCTTATTCTTGAAATCTGTTTAACTTGAGTCTGATGACTAAAACACCACATTTACATGATATATGCAGAGTTTTATGTTTGATTGTTTATTTTTTGAAGAAACATAGCCTGAGAGAAGTAAACTACGTTAGTGCTGATTATAACAGTTTTGGAAGACTTCTAGATGCTGAAGTCATGTGTTTTTTTCAAAATCATAGACAAAGCAAGTTCCTAGCCATCCAAAAACTCCTCTTAAATGAATACATAGATTGTACATCATTCAACAATTTACATTTATTTAAAAAAATAGGACTAGAAAATGGCTTGTTGTGCTCTATACTGTTCTTTATGATTAAAATTATTTTTGAAAGAAAACATCATATCATTTCCACCTTGGTTCACCTTACTGATAGCTTATTGACTCCACTGTGTGTGTGTTAGCATTGTGATCTTGGTTTCAAACACATGTTTAATGTTTCTTTCCAGAGCCTATTAAGGAAAAAGAAGTAAAGGTTCCAGCTTCCCTAAAGGAAAAAGGTATTACTCTATAATGAAATGTGAAAACACATTGATCCACCTATTGCATATTCAGTTACTTGCAATAAAGTGATATATTATTCATTTATTTTTTATACTTTCAGGGGTATAACTTTCATATGTACTTCTATGTTTTGATGCAAAGGGAAAAGAAGTATTCTCTATTGTAAAATTTTAAATTGTCCTATGAAACAACACACGAAAGAGTAGCCATGTCAGAGATACTGAGAAAGCTTAGAATGTATAAAAAACAAGTTCCTACTGTGTAGCACAGGGAACTATATCCAATCTCCTGAGATAAACCATGATGGAAAAGTATATTAAAAAAGAATGTACATATGTGTAAAACTGAGTCACTTTGCCGTATAGCCGAGATTGGCACAACATTGTAAATCAGCTTTACTTCAATAAAAAATACATATGCTATTCTGTTTTTATGAGTCTGTAGTAGAAAATCTGCACTTTATAAATATCCTAAGGTGAATCCTATTAGGAATGGCCATGGAAACCAAAGGTGTAAGATACAAAAAGTACTTAAAATTTCTCAGTGATAGCTTGCCATGCTTTCAGTTCAGATACAGTAAAATCCTAACAAATTTTATAGCTGGGAGACAGAGGTAAACTCTAAGGATTTTTGGATGAGGTCCAAGATCCTCATCCTATAGATAGGTAAAACTGAAATAGTCTAGAAATTTTCCAAAGTTGTTATAATTTGCAGCAGAACCTGCATGAGAGCTCTGATCTCCCAATCAAGCACTGTGATCTAAGGGGTCTTGTTGGCCCTCTGGCCTTCCTATTACACTAGGTTCATAGGTTTGTGGGTTCTGATATGCCATGCATCAAGTTATGTTCCCCAAAGTGTAAGTAAACATGTTAAGTCCAATGTAATACATTTAGTTTCTAATTATCCCAGTAAATTCTATGGGCCTGGTATCATTCTCCAAATTGTCTATTATTTCTTATCATTAAAATGAACATATTAGTGAACCAGTAAAGCCATGAAATATACATGCTTTATTGAATGTTCAAATAGAGCCCGTTTCTACTTTACCCTGAAGAGGAATCTGTGTGAACTGTTGACCAATATGCAAGGGCTTAGAGGTAAAAATCCCAAATTATTGGAATTTTATTAAAAGAAAACGCTTTTCATGAACTTGTATAAACATGTGTTGGAGCTTAGGGCGATGTGGAAGTGCAGTGGGAGGGGAAGCTGACAGGAGACTGAGTGAGATACATGAAGGATGGAGGAGAGACTCCGTCAGTCAGTGTAGCAATGTATAAAAAACATACCCTCAAGTCATATTTTTTTTTGTTTTTCAATTAAATTTAAATTAAACAAAATTGTTATTTAATGAAACAAGAAAGCACAACATAATTTTTTCCTCAGCCCACATAACATACTTAATTTTTTTTAAGTATTTAAAAGAATAAGGATTTCAAACCTATTAAGGCATTTATGTTTCACTTTAGAAAAATATCATCATATCCAAAACTTTATTTTTATTGTCCCCTATGTAGTAGTTATTTTGGTGCTACATACACTTTCAAGTTATTCTGGCATAATATGCAAATTCAAACATTTTTCTTGTAGGAGAATTCTTACATGGTATGTTAAATGTTCAATAGGCAGCAAAATGCTGTTACACTGTATTATTTGAAGAATGAATTAATTATGAAGACTAAATACATTCCTTTGTATTTAGATAATTTATTTCTTTAAAATAACTCTGGATTTCTTTATCATGATCTGACTGTCAATTTCAATAAACATTTATGTAAATATCTAAATTGAAAGGTCTTATTCCATCAAGTAATTTAATCATTCACTGATGTTATAATTTTTTCCAAACTAAGATATAAGTATTAAAAATGAGGAACAGACAGGAGTATTATAAATTTCCACAGTTTTATTAAGAAAGCAAAATGCAAAATTTTTCCCCACTAGAAATGTGTGTGGAGTATATAAATATATAAATGAAAAACAATTTAGGAGAGTCAGGCACAACTTAGCGAATAAACTACAAAAACACATGGTGCTAATCTGAGTTTTTGAACATTGGAAATATCTGTTTAAGAGTTTCCTGTCTTCTTTCATCGTTCTGGGAATAGTTTTTTCATCATCCTATCCCAGGTGGTCAGTGCAGCTCCACCCAGCGCATGATCACAGACAATGATGGTGGGGAAGGCAGAATTTTGGAAAAGATGCATTTTTTTTAAAGTTATATTCTCATTTCATTAATGTTGAACTCTCTGCATTACTGTATGTTTCAAATAACTGCTTGAGAATATTTAATATCTTTTTTATTTTACCATTTAAAGCACGAATGCTCTCTTATAGTAATACACTGAGATATTATTGGTGCTTTGAAATTTTATGCATTTAGTGTCATAATTTGTTTACTACTAAACAACCAAGTTTCAGGCCTGTGGTGCTGAATGTGAATGACAGTCCTTGGACATTTTGACAGAAAGAATAATGTTATATGCAAAGACTTTAACTTTTACCTGTGAGAGGTGGTGTCACCTTAGACTTTCTTTGCTTGGAGGGGGTCAGTAAATTCTCACATATATTAGAACAGCTACAATTTTTAAAATTCTTACTAAAAAATAAATTAATTTTAAAAGAAATCTTGTTAGATTGAAAGCTTACCACATCTTCTTTAGTAAGTAATAAAAGTGAAAGTGTGAATGTGTTAGTTACTCAGTCATGTCTAACTCTTTGAGACCCGTGGACTGTAGTCTGCCAGGGATACTTGAAAGCCTTCATTTAATGTCCAATCAAAAAGCATGAAACATAACAATAATATCATGCACACTTAAATGATAAAATTCACAGATACATGGAAATTAAGCAACATATTCTTGAAAATCCAATAGGTCAAAGAAGAAATTAAAAAGGAGATTAGAAAATATCTTCAGAAAAGTGAAAATGAAAACACAACATACCAAAACTTACAGAATGCATCAAAAGCAGTTCTAAGAGAGAAGTTCATAGCAATAAATATCTACATTAAAAAAATAGAAAGATTTCAAATCAACAACCTAACTGCATACTTTAAGGTATTAGAGAAAAAAAGAACAAACTAAGTCCAAAGTTAGCAGAAGGAAGGAAATGAAAAAGATTAGAGCCGACAAACAAAATAGAGAGTAGAAAGATCAACGAAACCAAGAGTTGTCTTTTGAAAAGATCAATAAAAATGACAAACCTTTGGCTAGATTTAAAAAAAAAAAAAGTGAAGAGCCAAGTAAAATAAAATGAGTAAAAGAGGAGATGTTATAACTCTTGCTACAAAAAATTTTAAAAGGATCATAAAAGACTACTATGAATGCTTATATGCCAACAACTTGGATAACCTAGAAGATATGAGTAAATATCTAGAAGCATGCAATGGCCAAGATTGAATAAAAAATTTGAATGGAGTAATAACAAGTGAGAACATAATCAAAAGCTTCCTAATGAAGAAAAGTCCAGGACCAGAAGGCTTCATGGTGAATTCTGCCAAACATGTGAACAAAAATTATTTACAGTTCCTTTCCTGAAGATAAGAATGGTACCAATAACAGTAGCACCTTTATTCTAAGCATAAATTAACAGTCTAACACTTTTCCAGTTAAGCCCATCAGGCCAAACTGCCAAGTTGATAGAATGAATGGAAAGTGGTTATGTGTTGGTAAGCGAAGTAGTGGAGACTGCCAGAATTTTCTCTGTAATCACTGACTTTCCAAATTAATGTATCTAAATAGTGTGAATTTTATTTCCTTCATCCAAAAAATTAATGTACATAATATATGTCCAACTATATGTATGTGAAATATATGAGCAATTATAAATGTAAAGCTTCAATGTTCCTTCTTTGATATTCTTTCCATTTAAGTCCTCAAAAGAGTGATTCACTTTCACTCTCTGTGTTCATTTTTCTTGTCACTCTAAACCACGTTATACAAATATTCTAATATGCTTCTGTCCTTGAAGGAAAACTTTTTTAAATATCATAGTTTTTTATTTATTAACTTATTTTTATTTTTCTTGTCTACTTTTTTAGAAAAGCTTTAAATGTATTGTTTTTCACATCAGGTCATCTATTATTTTTATGTATTTAACCAGATGGAGGATGAGCCATACCTATGACCTTTGATCTTTTATTAATGTAACTGATTATTCTCACTTAAGTCAAAGAAAATGCATGCCAGTGCTCATAGACATAAGTAAGAAAAAGTGACTCTCTTTTGTTAGGGAAAAAAGAAAAGAATTTCTGATATTTACCTTGGCAAGTGATTTTTGCACCTTTTTCTGAACCATTTGAATGATTTAAAGTCACCTGGCTCATTACCTGAAATAAATCAAACCACCTCTCCTGCCACCTTCAGATAACATCGCAGGACCTTGCTCATACTGACTATTCTCTGTGCGACCTACAATATATTCAGTCTCCTCACATTATTTCTTACTTATTTCAGTACAGAGTCTTCATGTTGGGATGTTTCAGGGAAAGGTAGAATAATGAGGCCCATAGAACATAGCAAGGCATACAAAAAAGATTGGATAGAGACAGAGTGACATTATCAGGAACATGGTACATCGTACTTAGCATATACAAAAGACAAAGGATCACAAAAATGATGACAGAATGAGGCAGGGAAAATGTATGCATTTATTCTGTGCTGCAAAGAGAGAATGCCCTCTGGCTCATTTTGTGTTTTTAGTGTCCACTCAGCAAACTTACTTTGTGAGCATCCAGGTCCTGTGGGAATCTTGCCAAAGAAGTGTTGCCGAATCAGGACTTAGGCATAAAGCATTGAGTCATGCATTCAGTGTTTGTGTTGCAAACGAGAGCTATTTTAGAACTATACCTATAGACGCTTTATAAAGCATAATTGCTGTTCCTGTTAACCTAAGGGGAACGAGAGGTGAGAGAGAGACAGACAGGGACAGAGAGAGAACGGGTGTTGGGGGGGCTGTGTCTGTGTCTGTGTGCATACGTGTTATGGACAGAGCGCTGTGCCCAGGAGCTTGAAATCACCAGATTATTATCTGAAGATAATGTCCCCCCAGTGTTGTGTGTCTGCTGGGTCCATTCTAACAGTCTTTTCCACCCGTGTAAATTGTTACTTAATTGGACAAGGATTCTACTTTAAATTTCGGTCTAAACCGTCTAAAAATGAAACTTACAAATTTTACTTTCTTGGCATTTTCAAACCATGTCTTAAATTGTTTTGCTTCATAACAACTTTGGAGTGATCGTATAGTATTCTGGAGATATCTTAGTCATGAGACTCCACTAATGAAGAAGGCACAATCCTTGCCCTCCAAGAGCTCAGGATAGTTGGTAAAGAGAGCTAGAAGAGAGTGAAGGTGAAGTGGCCTCCAGTGGTGCCTTCGATGAGACATACCAAAGTTTTCATCCAATCAGTGAATATCTATGAGTTATATGTTCATACATGAATGCTCAGGAAATATTTGTTAAATTATTCAGTCTAATTTCAGTCACAGATACATCAGCTAATTATCATTGTTCCCATTTCAGAAGGTTGGGAATTTAAAATTTAGAGTGTTTCAGATGCCTTGCATTAGATCATTTGGTTAATAAACAGGGAAACAAGTTTTAAACTGAGGGACTTTTTTGTTTGGTTGGTTGGTTTTTCTCCAACTGCAGTGTAACAAATGATATCTTGCTTTGGATGAGATTGGGCAATTACCTGAGAACACCATCACCTTGCCCCTTTATTATGCATGAAACGATTCCTCAGTTTACAACCAAAGATAACACTGATTTAAAAATTCGAGCAAGAAAAATAGGAGCATAGAAGATGCATGAGATTTCAAAAACATAGGAACGTGGTTAAATAAGAGGAAAAATATTAAACAGACCATGTAGTATTGAAGTAAAGAAATGCAGGCAGAGATAAGATGAAAAGTGGAGTAGAAGTTGTCAGGGGTTGGTTCTCTGTGTGACTACCCAAATTCAGGGCAGTTTTGTCTTTTTGGAAGTCTATGAACTAAAGATGATCCCAGTCAAACTGATTGGTAATCAGAGCTTGTCTTTCCCACAGTCGTATTTACCTGGATTACAAAATCATGCATCCACAGCATATGAAATCAAATGCTACCTACTAAAATACATCTCTTATTTTCAGCAGTTTCTCTTCATAATTAAGAAGAAACATGGATTCACTGGAGTTTGTTCCAAATCCCAAATCCTGTAGTGAAGCTGATTAGAATGCTGTATCTCCCACGCAGAAAAGAAAATGTGAAAGTGTGTGTGTGTGTTTTACAAAACATTCATTGTTAAATAATACAATGAGGACCACATGCGTGTGCACGCTAGGTCGCTTCAGTCGTGTCCGACTCTTTGCGACCCCAAGGACTGAAGCCCGCCAGGCTCCTCTGTCCATGGGATTCTCCAGACACAAATACTAGAGTGAATTGCCATTTCTTCCTCCAGATCTTCCTGACCCAGGGATCAAAACTGCATTGCCTGCGGCTCCTGAATTGCAGGCAGATTCTTTACCACTTGAATGACAAGGGAAGCCCAATGAGGAACACAGTGAAATGTAAATGTGTATGTGTGTATAATTGTAATAGTAGCAGATATGCATCGAAAAGTGCAAATGACTACTGAAAAGATACAAAATCATGGATTAAGATTAAATTTATGAATGTAACTTCATTTAATCTAACTTATTTTATTTAAATATATTTATATTTAAATACGCTTTATTTAACATTATGGTGGAAAAATATAAGAAAAATCCTTTCAAATACCAGTAAAGAGACTAACATACACTGTTTGCTTTGTTCTAAGTGCTTCACAAGTAGTGTTCAGTCTAATTTTCACAACAATCCTTTTTTTCATTAATGTGAAAACTGAAGCACTAGGAATGAATTGCCCGGGTCACACAGTCACCTGAGGTACATTTGGAACTCATGCCTGGCAGCATGACCTCCCTCCTTTGCTACCAGGCTTTCCAGACTCCCTCAGACCAAAACTGACCTACAGTTTGACTAAGGAAAACAATGCTGAAGCTCCTTTATATATTTCATATAAATGGATTTGGTGACCTGATTTTAAAGGTAAAGTCTCTCCATGTCACTAAATACTGAATACTACTCTGGCAGTGAGTGAGGCAGCTATCAATATTCTATCAATTGTCGGTCTATTTATCTAGTTTAACCAGCTTAATTTAAGAAACTGTTTATGTGATTCATTATTTAATGACTGGCTGAAAAAGATAGAAATCTCAATGGCTTTACTGTTAATGCCAATTACGATCTTAGTGACTCTGTTAGTAATGTGTACCTACAGGATGTAGTACATGGCTTTCTTTGTAGTTTTTTGTGTGTGAAATATTTAAAAACATTCATTCTATCTGTATCAATGGTAGTTATAGAAATGTGCTTGTATTTGTTAGTCCCTCAGTTGTGTCAAAATTTTTGTGACCCCATAGACTGTAGCCCACCAGGCTCTTCTGCCTGTGGTTTTCTCCAGACAAAAATACTGGAAGCCATTCCCTTCTTCAGGGGATCTTCCTGACCCAGGGATTGAACCCAGGTCTCCTTCATTGCAGGCAGATTCTTTAACATCTGAGCCACCAGGGGAACCCATAGCAGTGTTCTTACAAATGCTTCACATTTTGGAGTTGGAAAAAATCAGTATTCAGAGACCAGTTTTTCCACGTACTAGGGAGTACATACATAGACAAGCATTAAGCCTCAATGTTATTATCTGTAAGTCTCAATATTATTATCTGTAAAGTGGGTGTAATATTAGGTTTATATAAGATAATTTTTCATTCATGCAGCAAATATATATTGATCCCTAATCTGTGCAAAGCACTGACCGAGGCACTATTATATAGCAGATAAAACGAAAACTCACCCCAGGACTCAGGAAGTTTGTATTCTACTGTGGTTAGAGAGCTAATAAATATTTATGAATATTTGCATGAATATTTAACATTATTTAAATAAATTTTAGATAATGCATATAATACACTTACTGAGTGCCATGTAGAATATATGAAACATCATTGGTTGCAAAACCAAGAATTATTATTATTATATTTATTGCACATATAAAGCTCCTATGTGCTGAAGAAGCAAATAATTGTGCGATAATGATAAATTGTTTTATTGTGATAATGATAAAAAAAGATTGGGAAAAGAAAGAGTAGTGGCATCCAGCTTCTAACTTGCAAAGTATTTTAAGTGGAGACATTTGAAATAGAATGCACATTCTTGGGATTTATACTTTGATTGTGAAGACAAAGCTGAGACTCCTAAACAAAGTGGTTTTCCGCTGCTACCCTTTTTTTTTTTGCTTTGTTTTTAAAAGAAGTTTTTATTTTCACCTGTAAAATAGAAAGTTATGCACGAAATTTGAAAATTTATTATTGCTTGTAATAATTATATATTTATTATTTATGCTACCCTTTTTTAAACTCAAGCATATTTATGTTTAATTTGGTTGGCCTGCTTCACTTGAGAATGTAGTGTTGATGACATTGAAAAATCATTAATGAAGCTCCCCTCCCCAGGCCCACCAGCAATTTACATTTCATAAATGAAATCAGCAGCCTGGAAAACTCAGTGCTACATACGAATTGGCAGGCTATCTGCTTCAACCATTAAGCTTGGGGATTGTTTGATTCTGTGTTTCTGCAGTGCTTATGTATGAAGCCCGAAAGAAGGGCTCATGTGAAAAAAGTTTATGGAAACCAGATATTTTTCTTATATAACAATAATGGTAAAAATGTTGTAGCAGTCTAGATGGGGTGAAAATAAAAGTTCCTGTTCTCTCTTTCTAACTTCCAGACTGCTATCTTCAGCATCAATCACTGCCCTTAGTTTCCTGAAACTTCAGTGAAACCTTTTGACTAAACTTAAAAAAAAAAGTATATACATATATAGGGCTTCTCCATTGGCTCAGTGGTAAGGAATCTGCCATTAATGCAGGAGACATGGGTAGACTTGAGTCTGATCCCTGTGTTGGGACGATTCCGTGCAGGAGTAAATGGCAACCCATTCCAGTATTCTTGCTGGGAAAATTACACTGACATCAGAGCCTGGTGGTCTCAGTCCATAGGGTCGCAAATAGTCAGACATGACTGAATACACATTATTATAGACATATATATATTGTTTTTATCAAACCAGTCAATCCTAAAGGAAATCAACCCTGAATTTTCATTGGAAGGAGTGATGCTGAAACTGAAGCTCCATTACTTTGGCCACATGAAGAGAAGAGCCAACTCATTGGAAAAGACCCTGATGCTGGGAAATACTGAAGGCAGGAGGAAAAGGGGATGACAGAGGATGAATTGGTTGGATGACATCACCGACTCAATGGACATGAGTTTGAGCAAGCTCCGGGAATTGGTAAAGGACAGGGAAGCCTGGTGGTCCATGTGGTCGCAAACAGTTGGACCCAACTGAGTGACTGAACAGTGTATACATAGAGCCGACTCACTGGAAAAGACCCTGATCCTGGGCAAGATGGAAGACAGATGGAAAAGAGGGCGGCAGAGGGTGAAATGGTTAGATAGCTTCACTGACTTTACGGATATGAGTTTGAGTAGACTCTAGGAGATAGTGAAGGACAGGGAAGCCTGGTGTGCTGCAATCCATGGGTTTGCAGAGTCAGACACAACTTAGTGACTGAACAACAACAATAACATGTATACATAAAATATATCTATGTATATAAGCCATATATACCTAGTTATCACTTTGATATGACTAAGAACAGGTATTTATATATGACTCAAAGACAAGCTTCAGTAAAAATGCCATCTACAAAACAGACACTGAGTTCATGGTGACCAAGTAGCCGAATAAAAGAGATGTTCACCTTAGAAATACTCACCTATCAATTCCTGCTTTGCATATTCAAGGGTAAAATCCCAGTTGTGTAAGAACAAAAGAAAATTACCTTGGGAGGTGCTGCGATTTCAGTTCATGAGCATAATTTTAAAATAAGTAAGCGTTTTCTACATGTTACTCTTAATTCTCTGATCAGTTTCACATTATTTTCTCCATTTCAGCAATGACAAAATTGAGACGAGGTGTTAAGTTATGCCCAAGGTAACAAAACTAAATAAATGAGCTTGCTATTAAAGCTAGATTATACATCCAAGAGCCTTCTTTCCACACTTGCCAAGAATTCCTAAGTTGTACGTTTATCTTGTTAGTGTTTACATAACACCAAAAGTCAGAAGTTCCAGCATCATGAGAGGGTCCATTGCCTCGCACATATTGAATGATGATAAGGCATTTATATAATTATAAAATTATAAAATTTCATGGACAAGGTAGAAGTTGGTTCTGACTGTACTGTTCACATAGCTGATAAAAATATTCCCCACAACTTTTATTTTTTTTAGAAGGCCTTTTGACAAGCATCAAGGCTAAAATGATTCCATTTCAAGATTATAGTGGCAATGTGATTGACAGGGGAGAAAAACAGGTGTACAGTGAGAAGCAAAACTTTCAAACAGACAGCTCTACATGATGAACAAAATGCCTATGGACCTCATCCTAGGACACTGAATTTTTCTTCAACTCTACAACCATGAGATTAATCAATTTCTTCTATGACTACAGAAACACAGGAGGGAGCATTTCATCTTTTTACATATTTTTTTGCTCTATATTTCTTTGCCTGTATTTGTTTTGTTCAGCCGTTCATTCAACAATATTTATTGATCATAGCACCACCTGTTAGATATTTGACCAAATGCTGATATTTGAGTAATAAATAAGACACAGCTCTTGCCCTTATGAAACTTAAAATCTAACGGCAGTATACAGACAATAAACAAAAATTAAATTTAAAAAAATGTATAACCAAACTTTACATAACATTAAGGAACATAGGAAACATTAAAATAGTGTATGGGATTTCCTGGTGGCTTATAGGGTAAAGCGTCTGCCTGTAGTTTGGGAGACCCAGGTTCCATCCGTGGGTCGGGAAGATCCGCTGGAGAAGGGAGTGGCAACCCACTCCAGTATTCTTGCCTGGAAAATTCCATGGACAGTGGGGCCTGGTAAGCTACAGTCCATGGAATTTCAGAGTCATACACAACTGAACAACTCCACTTCTTCCCCAGCTAATGAATGTATTAACTAAAAAAGAGAAATACGTGCCAGGGACTGTGGACGTACAATAACAGTACTGATAATCACTTTTCACAGGATGTGCATTCAAGTGTTACAGGATGTAGGGTGTCAATGGCTATGTAATAATTCTCTATTATAGACAAAGCAAATGAGCTTTTAAAAAAAAAATTGTAACTTTAGAAAATAGACCCTATTAGGCTAAACCCTAAATAAAGCCAGTTAGCACTATACCTGACACAAAATTTATACCCAGTAATAGCCCAACCACGAGCTCAGTTTTTCTGCTGTTTGAAAGGAGGAAAAATTGTAATGTACCAGGACCCTTCCCTTAATCAAAACAAGAATTTATGCCAACAAAGGAGAGCTCTGAGACCGAGGCAAAATTGTTTAAATAAGGAAAAGGATGGGGAATATGAAAATATACAGTCATTACAGTGGTTGGGAAAGTGTCATGAAGATAGCTCAGAACACTATGTATTTATCCTATACTTATATTAAGTTAAAATGCAGAGTTTCTAGACAAATGCCATTGTCCTAGGAAGTAAGAAAGGGCAATACTTTATTTTAATGTGTTTATATTATTATACCAAGTTAAGCCCATTTTTTATTTTATAAAATTAATAACAAATACTAGTAAAAATAATTATACCAGTTTGAAATGATTAAATTAACCACCAGGTGGAGCTCCATGAATTCAATGTATGTTTTCAAAAATAGGAAATTGCTTAAATTGGTCAAATTAGGAAAAATTGCAACATATTTTTTTCCTGAACAATTTTGGCTAAGTTCCTTATCTGCAATGCTTTGAGAATTTATGAATCATAATAGATGGTTCTTATTGAAGACGAATGCCAAATTTCTTGATTAGTATACTAAAACTTTTCAGTTTTAATAGAAATTTAAATCAAAGTACTTTTGCTTATGTTACTTTATAGTTTATTTCAAATGCATATTCCATTGTATATTGTTTAAAGTATGAAACTATAATTGAAACTGAGAACAAATGAGAAAAATCTATTAAAGTCTGCCTATTATTCCATTTAGTACTGATTTTTTTTAAATGCTTATTTTTTTTCCAATTTGTTTGTTTTACCCCAGAACCTGAAATTAAAAAAGATGAAAAGATGTCCAAAGCAGGTAAGGAAACCTTGTAAGATTTACCTTTTAATGTATATTCTATTTATCATGAACAAGGCTGATGTTATGATCAGGCTGTCCAAGGATGAAAACATTGAAAAATACTTGTGTATTTCATATATTTTCATTGTCATAAGTAATAAACAGATGTATGCTAAAATTAATATGGGTTCTGTTTTCTGGTAGCAGATTTTAGTTGTTTGTCAAAGTATTGGATCTGTTAACATATGCTGTTCCTTATTTATCTAGTGGGCAACTGAATACTGTTTTCAAAGTGCTAAGGGGACAATCTGAATTTCAGAGGATGCAGCCAGATTGTGACAAATGCCTAAATCTTGCAATTGGTTGAACCTTATGGAATCGCCTACACTTGAACGTATTTTACCTAAAAAACAGTAGCTTCATATGGTTTAACATGAAAGTTCAATCATTTTCTCCCTTACTATTCGAATATGCACATATTTTAGGAGAGGTAATCCATTGCATTACTAACCTTTAATTTGAAAATAGGAATACTTTTAAAAGAGACTTCCTGAAAATTTTTGTGAGAAAAGAAGACAAGAGATTAACTGGTCATTTTTAAGATTGGTGTTAAAAGTTAGAAGAAGGAACATTATATAATAAAGGACAGGAAGAAAACACTAAAATTCCTGATGAAAACTTCTTTTAATTACAATCTTTCTAGGGCTAACCCCATTCTAAATATTTTACATACTACATGAAGATAAAGATATAAAATATCTATATGAAGATGTTTATGAAGACATTTACACACCTATATCTACATATGCAAAAGAAAGTTATATCTATATCTCTCCTTACAGTGAAAGTGATACAGTGTACATGCAGACATTCGTATCAGTTCAGTTCAGTCGCTCAGTTGTGTCCAACTCTTTGTGACCCCATGAAATGCAGCATGCCAGGCTTCCCTGCCCGTCACCAACTCCTGGAGCTTGCTTAAACTCATGTCCATCAAGTCGCTGATGCCATCAAACCATCTCATCCTCTGTTGTCCCCTTCTCCTCCTGCAGTCAATCTTCCCCAACATCAGGGTCTTTTCCAATGAGTCAGTTCTTCACATCAGGTGGCCAAAGTATTGGAGCTTCAGCTTCAGTATCAGTCCTTCCAATGAATATTCAGGAGTGATTTCCTTTAGGATTGACTGGTTTGATCTTTCAGTCCAAGGGACTCTCAAGAGTCTTTTCCAATACCACAGTTCAAAAGCATCAATTCCTTGGCACTCAGCTTTATGGTCCAACTCTCACATCTGTACGTGACTATTGGAAAAACCATAGCCTTGACTAGATGGACCTTTGTTGGCAAGGTAATTTCTCTGCTTTTTAATATGCTGTCTAGGTTGGTCATAGCTTTTCTTCCAAGGAGTATGCATCTTTTAACCTCACGGCTGCAGTCACCATCTGCAGTGATTTTGGAGCCCAGGAAAATAAACTCTGTCACTGTTTTCATTGTTTCCCCATCTATTTGCCATGAAGTGATGGGACCAGACCATGATCTTAATTTCTTGAATGCTGAGTTTTAAGCCAGCTTTTTCACTCTCCTTTTTCACTTTCATCAAAACGCTGTTCTCTTTCTGCCAAAGGGTGGTAGTCATCTGCATATCTCAGGATATTGACATTTCTTCCTGCAGTCTTGATTCAACTTGTGCTTCATCCAGTCCAGAAATTCGTATAATTGGTTTTAAAATATTTGCATATACTCAAGCACATTTTTACACATTTTAACATGCATTTAAGTAATTCTTGTTTCACCATTCCACGTATAGGGTAAATGTTAACCTGAATTATTTTCGTTAGTATGAAAAGTGCTGCCAACATATCAAAAGGAATTGTTTAAGTGTTTTTGTATTTTTAATGAATGAACATAATCACTTGGGTAACTTTATAAAATCTGAAGGGCTTCCCAGGTGGCACAAGTGGTAAAGAATCCACCTGCCAAAAGACACAGGAGACACGGTTTGATCCTTGCGTCAGTAAGATCCCCCGGAGAGGGAAATGGCAACCCACTCCAGTATTCTTGCCTGAAGAATCCCATGGATGGAGAAGTCTGATGGGCCATAGTCCTTGGGGTCACAGACTATGAGTGACAAAGCTGCAGCATAAGATCTGAAAGTATGCGTTCTCTGGATGATAAATGAAAAATGAGCAATTTTAAACAGTGGGAAAAAAGTGCATGATAGGGACAAAATCATACATTGAATCTTAACATCAAAAGTTATAATTGAGCTTTAGATATATCTACAAAAAAGGAAAAGCTATGTATAAAAGTTGTTCTTCTGTTGTTAGCATGCTTACTGGTATCAGAGAAAAAATTCTAGTCAGTTAAAAGTTGCATCATATCACCCATTCCTATAAAGAATACTGTATTTTATGACTTATTTTACTTTTGGTATATAATGGGAAAAGTAACATATGCACTATAAATGCCCTATTATTCAGTCAGTCAGTCAATCAGTCGTGTCCGACTCTTTACATCCCAATGGACTACAGCACGCCAGGCTTCCCTGTCCATCACCAACTCCTGGTCTTGCTCAAACTCACATCCATCGAGTTGGTGATGCCACCCAACCATCTCATCCTCTGTCATCCCCTTCTCCTCCTGCCTTCAGTCTTTCCCAGCATCAGGGTCTTTTCCAAGGAGTCAGTTCTTTGCATCAGGTACTTTAAATTAAATATTTTTGTCTTTCTTTATGTTACATTTATTTTCATCTTCCTAAAAGGAAAGAAAAATCAGAACTAATGACACATTTTATTATAAAACATGACCAATTAACAATTTATTAACAACATATATTATGCTGATATCACTGCCATATGTTAAGAACTGTGCTTGGTGAAACACAGTTTAGAAACAAGTGATGTTTTCCATCCCAAGAGAGTCTGACCAAGGACATAGATGTGAACTATGGAAAGATGGCTCTCAGATAATTAGTTACATTAGTGAAGAGTCTCTAGGAATTTAGAGAGAGGGGGCATTCCTACAGTCTGTGCTAATCATTGAAACTTCAGGGAGATGATGGATTAAGCTGGGATTTTAGGAGTATGCAAGAGCATCTGAGGCAGGAAGGTGACTATAAAGCACGGTGGAAGATACCTTTATAGCAGAAAAACATGAGTTTTACTCTCTTGCCATTTGCTAGGGATGTGACTTAAATTACTTCATGTTTCTGAGTTTCAATATTTTATCTATTGAGTAAAGGTCATTACACTCACCTGGTAGAGTTGTTATAAGAAATTGAGTTGATGTTTTCCATTTGGTTCAGATTCAATAAATGGGAGTTATATTCAGGAGTTAGTCAGAGGCAGGGATGAGCGTGACGTGACAAGAGACAGTGAGGAGAAGTCCAAGAACCGAAGGAGATCCCAGGGGCCACAGAGGAACAGAGGATCCCAAGACTGCAGCAGTGACGTGTAGACGTGCGAGCATGGTTCTGGAAATCTAGAAAACTGGACTTAGGAAACCAGGGTGAAAAGTCTGGATGATTAGAAGGTGAATGAGAAGAGAGTCGCATCCTAAGTCCTATAATGCCATGCAGGGTGAAATTCTACATGAAGAATTTTGAACCATAAATTCAACTCAAGAGCTTTGATAGTAATCTAGTATTGTAAAGGCAAGTGAAATTGATAGGGAGAGAGAGGCATCAATAAGGAGGTGAATTGTTTACTTTAAATATTTTTTTATGGCCATGACTAATATTCTGTGTGGAGTTATTAGAAATTAACTTTTTTAAAATCACAGGACCTAGCACCTCATTGAAAAATACTAATAACATCTTGTTATACACCCTTTCAATTATTTGAGTATATACAATCACAACCACACTCTAGTGTAATTAATATCACTACTTTTGTAAGTGTCAACCTATTTCACAGGAAAAGGCTAGAAATTGATGACATTAGGTGTGTGTGTGTGTATATATATATATATATATATATATATACATACATACATGCATATATATATACACACACACACATATATATATATGTGTGTGTGTGTATATATATATATAAACTCCAAGATCTCAACCTTGAAAGGATGGGGAAGATGATCAAAGGTAGAAGTTGCAGAGGAAATCAGGTTGGGGGGAGAAAGATGTGCTAACAACACTGGGCAATAGGGAACTTTCACTTTGATTCCTCACACTATATATCCATAAGTTTAGAGGTTTGGAGTTAGAAGCCAAAGCTGATAAGGATTTCTTCAAGAAACCAGAACTTGGAGAGAAAAGAGAAGAGAATGAAGGGCAGCTTCTTGGAAAAGAAAAAGAACAGGTCAAAAAGGAGAGTGTGTTACCTGGAAGATGGGGATACAGTGTATCAGCATCCTAAAGGCCAGACACTTTCAAGAAAAAGCATCAATAGAAAAATCAATAGTCTTAATGTCACAGGAAAGTCAAGGGGCATGATAACTGAGAAAAGCCCTTATATTTAACAAAAACCTGTCATTTTATGACCACTTGAAGAGCATTTTTATTTTTTTATCGACGTATAATTGCTTTATAATGTTGTGTTAGCTTCTGCTGTACAATGAAATGAATCAGCTGTGCTTCCCGGGGTGCTCAGTCAGTAAAAAATCTGCCTGCAATGCAGGAGACCCAGGTTCAAACGCAGGGAATCAGGAAGATTCCCGGGAGAAGGAAATGGCAACCTACTCCAGTATTCTTGCCTGGGAAATCTCATGAACTCCTGGCAGGCTACAGTCCATGTGGTCGCAAGAGTCAGACATAACTTAGTGACTCAACCTACACCATACATACACATCCCTCCCTCATGGACCTCCCTTCTACCCTGCCCCCATCCCACCCATCTGGATCCTGACTAGAGAGCATTTTAGTAAAGTGGTGGAAGTAGCAAGCAGCTTAGAGGAATTAATAAGAGAATTTATCAGTAATAAGTGGAAGTAGAACACCCCAACTACTTTTTTCAGGAGTTTGCTGTTAAAAGGAGGCAAAATACTATATTCCAGCAGGTGGAATCAATGAGCTGTGTTTGTCATTTTCATATTTGTGATAAGGTGGAGCATTCTAGGGAAAGGAGGAGCATGAAATCCAGAGGGAGGTATTAATTCCAAGTGAGCTGTCCCAGATCAAGGGCTGAGATACACAATAGAGGTGGAGGGCATTAACTTAATGGTGAAGAAGAAAATAGACCCCGCCTCCCAGCTTTGAGAAAACATTGAAAGAATAGATTCAATTAAAGCTGAGTGTCCACGAGGATGCTTCTGCTGAGTACTCTTTTGTCCTAAAATCTCTTCTGAAAGGTGACCACTAATGTGTTCACTGCCAAACACAGGGCATAGTTTCCTTTCTTCATATTACACTGACCTTTAGATAATATCTGACCATGTTCATCATCTCTTATTCCTCAAAAGAAAAAAAAATCTTTTTATTTGGCAGAAACTACATTTAACCAACAGAGTTAAAAATAAAACATCAACAAAAGATGGTAACATTTTTAAAAACTGAATCAACATTTTAGCAATTGTTTATTTTTGACATGGCATATGGGGCTTCCCTCATGACTCAGATGGTAAGGATTCTGCCTGCAATGCAGGAGACCTGGGTTTCATCCTAGGGTCAGGAAGATCCCATATGATTAGGCACTAAATTCTTTGGTTCTACCCCCCCAGTGAAAATGGTGGCAAATAGGACATCCATTTTATTAGGTAAGTGGAGAATAGCTAAATATTCTTTTCAGGAAGAAATAGGCATTAATTATAAGTAGTAATGTAATTAAAAACAAAAAATCTTTACATAAGTAATGATTTTGTATTTATCAGGAAAATTAATATTCATGAACAAAATCTTCAGAGTTCTATTACTGCATTTCTAACTGCCTCATCAACATTTTCACATGCTTAATTTGCTTGCATGTCATTTTGTTTAAAAATTGAATTTAATATCCTTTACATTCTCTTTTTTTTTTTTTTTTGTCTCAAAAAATGGAACTCATCAACTTAGAATTCAGTTACACTGACTTAAACATTTACAGCTAGCTTCTCCTTTTTCAGAACCCAACAAACAGGTAAATACTAAGTTGTATGTCTCCCAAATTTAGTCTCTCCTTTTTTCCCCTCCTAGTAAGATCCTAGTTCTAGTTCTTATCATCTCTCGCCTGAGTAAATATACAAACCGTGATTTAATCATCGTGTTTCCATCTTAGCCTCAAAGATCTACCACAAGCCCACGCTAGTTACATTTTCTAAGTGCTATCTGGAGGGGCACAGTGTTAGGTTCACTGCCACTGCATTATTCTGCCCCCAGCGTATTTCTTCGTGGGGCTTCCATTCATTTGTCCAATCTACCACCACAGCCCCACCACAAAGACATTTTAAAAAGATCACCAGTTCTATGAATTTTCATCTATTCAGTGATTTTTTAATATTCTACTCCCACTTCAGCTCCATATCAAAAGCATCTTACCTGTTTACCTTGCCTCCAATTTTGGCAACTTACTTTTTCCCCCTTTTCTCTATCTGTAGACACACACCATCCAGCTCTCCAGCTTTGGTCTTGTACATGTTTTGCTCTAGCATATCGTGTGATAGCCATGTTTGTTGAATGGATTTCTTCTAACTTTGTGTCTCAGCTCCTGTATTATCTTCGCCGTGAGCTATGCAGTCTTCTCCTTCTCAGGGGAGAGGGGAGACAGAAAGTCACTCAAAAGCCACCACAGCTACAACAAGTCACCAAAATTATCCTCATGAAAAGGGAGGCATTAGTTAATATTTTTTTAAAATCTATTTTTGACATATGTCTAGGCTTCGTGGTATAGCACATGCAGAGAAAGTTTTTTAAATGTGAAAGACCAACAGAGGCAGGATGATATAGAGAAAGGAGCTCTGGGCCAAGAGATATGGAGTGATTCACAGCAAATCACAAGCTCCGAGTCTTTCATTCTTGCTGTTGTTCAGTCGCTCAGTCGTGTCCAGCTCTTTGCGACCCCATGAACTGCAGCACGCGAGGCTCCTCTGTCCTTCACTGTCTTCAGGAGTTTGCCCACACTTATGTCCATTGAGTCGATCCTACCATCTCATCCTGTGTTGTCCCCTTCTCCACTTGCCCTCAGTCTTTCCTAGCATCAGGGTCTTTTACCATGAGTTGGCTCTTTACATCAGGTGGCCTAAGTATTGGAGTTTCAGCTTCAGCCTCAGTCCTTACAGTGAATATTCAGGACTGATTTCCTTTAGGATTAACTGGTTGGATCTCCTTGCAGTCCAAGGGACTCTCAAGAGTCTTCTCCAGCACCACAATTCGAAAGCATCAACTCTTCAGTGCTCAGCCTTTTTTATGGTACAACTCTCACATCTGTACGTGACTTCCAGAAAAAAAGCATAGATTATTAAATAGAGCTCTCATCAACAATATATTCCTTGCTAATCTAACAGACTTATTGTTAAAATCATGTGATACAATGTATGTGAAAGTGCCTTCAATAGCTATGAAAGCAGAAAAAACCATGATTATCATCTATACCCTTGATATTCAAAGTGAAAAGTGAAAGTGAAGTCGCTCAGTCATGTCCGACTCTTTGCGACCACATGGACTGTCGCCAACCAGGCTCCTCCATCCATGGGACTTCCCAGGCAAGAATACTGGAATAGATTTCCATTTCCTTCTTCAGGGGATCTTCCCAATGGGTGGTTCACAAAACAGCATCAGCATCACCTGGTTGCTTGTTAGAATGTAGAATCTTAGGTTCCATCAATAACTGCTGGATAAGAATTTGGATTTTTAGCAAGTCCCAGAAGTTATTAGTATGCACATTAAAATTTAGGAAAGACTGTTACAGAATTCATAGGCATCTATGATTGCCCTTATCTCCAAGAAAGAAATACATCAATCTTCTCTCCATAAACTTAGCTTATACAAAGTGCATATGTGTTTTTGAATGGTTGCTTTCTAACTAGCAACGAGGGCCTCACACTTTCTGAGCACTGGTTGACTTAGGTCATCCAGGAAGTGACTAAACAGTCAATCATTCCTTTCTCCCAACACCGCACAAGCAAATGGGCACTGCTTATACATACACATTCATTTGAGCTTAAAATAAATAAATAAACTTAATAATTAATAATAATAATTAATAAACTTAATAAATAAACAAACTTATTAATAATAATAAGTAAATAAACTTTAATTTTGCTTGAAGGACATGAATGTCAAGGTAAGCAGTCTTCTTATTTTACCAGCTGGCTAAGATATTGATACAGTGGTTGAATGACTCAGTTAAAGAAAACAGGATATCGCTGTATCTATCAGTTATCAAAGTATCTCTGGCCTATATCTTTTAAAGAACTTAGTTACAATTGGTTACTGTATTAATTTATGTCTATCATAATGTTATATAAATATATTTCAGTATCTTTTTAAATTTATCATAGTGCAGTAGATAAAAGCTAATACAATTTTTTTAAAGTAGTAACAACATTGATTTTTAAAAACAAGAAAAACTAAATGAGAAAGACTAGAAACAATGTGTTACAGTCAGGACAATGAAGATATGCTAACACAAATAATAAATTTATACCCAGGCATTGCTATCTCAAAATGTCCTTTTATTTTTTCCCACATCAAGAAGACAAAAAATTCTACTATAAATTCTTGTGGGAGGAGGCAATCATTGTCTTTCAGGTTAAAAAAAAAGTATTAAAATTATGCTGACATGGAAACTTAACTAATCACTGATAAATGGCATTAGTGATAAATACTTCTTAAATATCCCTACAGACAAGCATGCAAATGCAGTAGATCAACCATTGTTCCTACTGTAAACTAATATTTTTTGAGTTGTCAGTAGGTATGTGTCATTATAATATTCTGAAAGGGATTATTACAACAAAGAAATAATAAATCAAGAAAGTTGAAATAATTTTTACCATGTAAGTTCAAGGACGTTTATTGAATGCCAACTAATCCAAATCCTAGAAAATGAAAAAATAGCCAATATTGGTGGAGCACTTAATCAATGAATCAAGAGGATTTAATCATATACATGCATAATACAATCAGTTCTATAAAATCTTGTGACTTAGGTTTCATTATTTTGCTCAGGTTACAGGCAATCTACTGGAAATAAAAATGAAGTGAACTCCCAGGTTACAAAATTCACAGGTGGGGTGACCTAACTTCTTTCAACATATTAATGATGACCACATTCATATACTCAACTTGATTTCTACGGCAGTGAGCAGATTGCTTACAATTTCACAAGTTGTCCTATTTGACTTCAAAGTAACATAAAATATAGTTTACCTTCCTTTTGCTAACACATCACAGATAAATTAGGTTGACCAAACCTGAACAAACTTTTTGGTCAATTCAACATAATCGTTTTCTGCCAAATTTCGAGCCTCAAATACAGCATTATCATTCTATTCTCAGTAAAACATAAATAGAGATGATGGGGCAGTGGTGGAAAAAAAAGAGTGATGGTACACCTATTTTTAATTGAAAGCCTAAAGCAATTGTTAGATAAATGTGGATGATACTAACTGGTAACAAATTGGGGTAGTAGACTCTGTTCCTTAGGGCAGGAATTTGTTGGTTTATTTCATTTGTACATGTGTCTGAAATAGCTCCTAGCACATAGTAAGAATTCAGTAAATGTTTTTGAATGAACAAATGTAGTAAGAGTTTAGTTGTTCAGTCACATGGACCTGGAAACCTGTCTCCTAATTTGTTAAAATGATAAAGTGAGTTCATGAGGGTTACTAAAAATGTTACAGTATTTTATTGAAAATGCTTAGCCTGAGTCTGGGCACCTATAAACATTTAGTGTGTTAGCTATAAATTATGCTAATAAATACATGAGACAATTTTCCAGAATTAAAATTTGATAGCCTTTTAAAAATCTTTCAGATAAGCAATTTTTATTTTGTGGAAAAAAGATATAACCATTTTCCTGTTTGACTGTTGGATGTTGTCCACTTCTGTATTAAAATCTTCTCTTTTTCTTTTATAATAATGACTTGAGTATTGTAGTCTTAAGTTTTCCTGGTGAAATGTATTTTCTAGAGATTGGGAGATGAAATATGTCTTGACCAATTCAATCAATCAAGCACAGTCCCATTAGTCACTTTGAATCAATCTGTGACAGGTACGATTTTTCTCAGCTGGTTGAAAGATTCATGCTCCATGAATCCTAGGAAAGACCTCTCTATCAAGACAAAAAAGAAGAATAATGATGGCTTCATTTAAAATTACTAACCTCTACTTATGTGTTAGTGTAAACAAAGCACCACTAATTAGATATTTCATTTTCTTTCGAGATATTTCTTCAATGGTATGTATTTTAGACTCCTTAAAAAGACATAATTTTTAGTTTTTATGTTTTCTTCAGAAAGATTTTCTTCCTTCGGTAATTTATGGTAATAAAGAAGTGCTCTTTTTGCCCTTTATGTAAAATTTTCACTGAAAATTCTCCTTCCCAATTTCAACCCATTCCAAAAACTAATTGGGAAAGGTGATAGTAATGAGATTTGAATTGAGAGCTTTAAGGGTGGCAAAAGCAATTCACTAATGAAGACTTTATTACTTGCCCCAGAGGAAGCTGATGATCTGTTTTTCTAAATTAAAAAAAAAAAAAAAAGACTCGAGAGCTTTTTAGACACTTGCCTGTTAAGAAGTCAACTCTATTAGAAAGATTTCTAACTCCAGGCTAACTTGTGAGTTACTCTGATAGAATATTACAAAATTTACAAAAAAAGAAAATCAGTTTTCCCCCATGCTAATATATTGCTTAGCTTATATCTTCTTTGCTATTCTAAAGTATCCTAATTTTATTAATTAATTGAGCTTATCCTCAATCTCTTTTTGACCCAAAACATCTTAAGAAAGGAAAACGAGACTATTTATGTGGGTATAGTCAAAATGAAATATTAACTACTGTCTCTTCTGGGCTTCCCTGGTGGCTCAGAGGTTAAAGCGTCTGCCTGCAATGTGGGAGACCTGGGTTTGATCCCTGGGTTGGGAAGATCCCCTAGAGAAGGAAGTGGTAACCCACTCCAGTATTCTTGCCTGCAGAATCCCATGGATGGAAGAGCCTGGTAGGCTGTAGTTCACGGGATTGCAAAGAGTCGGACACGACTGAGCGACTTCACTTCCTTTCTTTCTTTCTTACTTTTGCTGTCTTTTCTAGTCTCACATCCCTGGTTTCAGAATATAATATTCTAGAGCTCTGGAACTGAAACTGATACGACCAATAACTAACATGGCAAAAGTAATGGTTCCTTTGAGGCCATGCCTGCCAACTTCAAACAGGCCTGTCCAAATTCAGACATTTTACTGTGTTCTCCTCACAAACCCTCCACCCCTAAACCGTGCCCCAATCAAAGCCCTGATCTTTAAACTAAGGATTGAATCTCACTGACCTTACATCATAATGGGGGCTCATTTCTTACTGTCTTATTTTTTCTCCTAAGACCCACTTAAAGTATCAGGATGTAATGAAAGGGTGTTTAGGGTGAATTAGTTTCAGTTCAGTTCAGTTCCGTCACTCAGTCGTGTCTGACTCTTTGTGACCCCATGGACCGCAGCACACCAGGCCTCCCTGTCCATCACCAACTCACAGAGCTTACTCATGTCTATTTAAACTGGTGATGCCATCCAACCATCTCATCCTCTGTCGCCCCCTTCTCCTCCCGCCTTCAATCACTCCAAGCATCAGGGTCTTTTCAAATGAGTCAGCTCTTCTCATCAGGTATCCAAAGCATTAGAGTTTCAGCTTCAGCATCAGTCCTTCCAATGAACATTCAGGACTGATGTCATTTAGGAAGGACTGGTTGGATCTCTTTGCAGTCCAAGGGACTCTCAAGAGTCTTCTTCAACACCACAGTTCAAAAGCATCAATTCTTTGATGCTCAGCTTTCCTTATAGTCCAACTCTCACATCTGTACATGACTACTGAAAAAACCATAGCTTTGACTAGATGGACCCTTGTTGGCAAAGTAATATAGTTCAGTAAATAATGATTAAAACATGCTTGTGCCAAGTGGTGTTAATCAATCTAAGGTGCTCTTCAGTGCATTGTATATTCCAGGCCCAAAGTACACAACAGTCACACCTAAACATAGTTTAATTTTTTTCTTTTCTTAGATGAAATAATCACATTAATAAGAAATCCCTTTCACAGAGTTTCACATGTTTTTTCATGTATCCCAAAGCAAGGTGATCACAGTACAATTTGAAAAATATCCTAGGTAGAGAAAAAAATGGAAGATTTCTGTTTTGATAATATGTTTTATTGCAGGGTCACAGAGTTAAAGAATCCATTTTTTGTAACCCCTTCCCAAATATTTTAGCAGCATCTTCAGTGGGTCATCAGTGGGAATGTGTTTAGTGTGTGTATTACTCAAGAGAGCAACCCTCCACTGAAACAGAATTTAATGATCCCTTGTTCATTAAACACAATTATTGTGGACTATATGTGAGATAATAAACAAGTGTAAGGACACTAAGGTGAGAGTTTCAGTCCTTGCCTAGCAAATCTCATAGTTTATTTGGGAAAGACAAATGAATAAATAATTACTATTACAAATAATGAGACCTGGGTTCGATCCCTGGGTAGGGAAGATCCCCTAAAGGAGAGCATGGCGACACTCTCCAGTACTCTTGCCTGGAGAATCCTGTGGACAGAGAAGCCTGGAGGCTACAGTCCATGGGGTCGCAGAGTCGGACACGAGTGAAGTGACATCACACATATCACGCGCAAGTATTGCAAGTAATTACAGCACACAGGAATGATGGTTCACCCTGGATATGTAGAGTACAGACTAGGAGCATTAACCCACCCTGAAAAGAGGTCAAGAAAGGTTTTGTGAGGGAGACGAGAGCTGAGCTGTCTTAATAAATGAGCATGGTATGGTGAAAGGTGGCAAGAAGGGGGGGAAGGACCTCAGATTAAAAGAAAACTGGAAGATGAAAAGGATATATTTGAGGCTATAACAGAGGCACAAACTGAGGAGGAAATAAACAAGTGGAAGTATATTCAAGATATGTTTAGTGACTGGAAGGAACAGGACTCTGAACAAATGAATAGGGATGGCAGAGCATGGAGAAGAATACTGGGTGACTTCTATCTTCCTGGTTGGGATTGTTGGTGGAATGTGGTCCCATTTACAAAGATAAGGAACTTGGTTACAGGAGAGAATAATAGATCATGATTCATTTTTGAATTTAAGTTTGAATTTCCTATTGATATATACATTTTTCTTCAGAAGGTTAGCTAGGTGGCTCAGTAGAGGAATAAGTCCACTTATCTCTTTATATTTTTCTCCAACCTTAAAGGATAGGTGTCACATCTGGAATTGTTACAATTTTGTATGCCCTTTGAATGAGATGAACCTAGCATGGCATTTCAACCAAATCTAATTTCTATGACTTTCACCAGAATTAAACCCTTTTGTAATAATTCTGTTTCAATTAATAGGTAAGTTCTATAGGCTAAGTATTCTTGGGAGACTGAAGTGCTTCAGTTCAGTTCAGTTCAGTCACTCTGTCATGTCCGACTCTTTGCGACCCCATGAATCTCAGCACACCAGGCCTCCCTGTCCATCACAAACTCCCAGAGTTTACTAAAACTCATGCCCATTGAGTCAGTGATGCCATCCAGCCATCTCATCCTCTACTGTCCCCTTCTCCTCCTGCCCCCAATCCCTCCCAGCATCAGGGTCTTTTCCAATGAGTCAACTCTTTGCATGAGGTGGCCGAAGTATTGGAGTTTCAGCTTTAGCATCAGTCCTTCCAACGAACACCCAGGACTGATCTCCTTCAGGATGGACTGGTTGGATCTCCTTGCAGTCCAAGGGACTCTCAAGAGTCTTCTCCAACACCACAGTTCAAAAACATCAATTTTTCGGCGCTCAGCTTTCTTCACAGTCCAACTCTCACATCCATACATGACCACTGGAAAAACCATAGCCTTGACCAGACGGACCTTTGTTGGCAAAGTAATGCCTCTGCTTTTTAATATGCTATCTAGGTTGGTCATAAATTTCCTTCCAAGGAGTAAGCGTCTTTTAATTGCATGGCTGCAGTCACCATCTGCAGTGATTTTGGAGCCCCCCAAAATAAAGTCTGACACTGTTTCCACCTTAACATGTACTAAATGCTGGGTCAACACTTGCTGAATGAATGATTGAATAGTTGAATAATTATGGTGTAATATTTATGGTGTGATATCATTGCTATATTAACTTCTACATTAAAAAAGACTTCAAAAGTGATTCTATTACTTCTCTTGACTTTCTTTATATTGCTTTTCCCTTAACTTCCTCTAATCTCTCATACCTGGTCTTGGTGCAAACAAAACATTTGCTGCTGAATAGTTTCACCAACATCACTTTAATCTCTTTTGAACATTGAGAAGTAGGACTCAATGGGTCCCTCACCACACATTTGAAGCAAAATATAAACTATTTAGCAGGCATTGTGAGAACAGAATTGTCAGAGATAGGATGCTTGAATAACTGAAAAGATTCCATAGAAATTTATTGTTAGTACAGCTTCAAGAAGTTTAACGAATTAATTGGTGCCTAGAAGACTTAGAACAATGCAAAGCCAATGAAGCTGGGGGGAAAAGTGTTTCCGTATATAAATTTCTCTGGATTCATGTATCCATAAAAGTACATAACCACAGTAGTCCTTAAAGAACTTTCCAACACCATATCAATATACTACTTTTAAATTTAAAGGATGCCATGAACAATATTTTACTTCTTGTCTTCCATAATGCATTTCTCTCTATTATAAAATAAAATTATTCTGGAAATTTAGTTTCAAGTGTTAAAGGCAATTCTTGCTTACCAAATGGTTTCTAGAAGACTAAAAGCTTTTTTTAAAAGCCTTAATTGTATTTTGTTTTCCTGATTTCTGGCACTACATAAATAATGCTAACTCCCTGTTTTCATTAAATCTCTAAAAATATATTTGTGAACATTAGATAAATAATACTGTATTTTTGTTTCAACAAAGTAACTATACATAGTACATTTGATAAGTTGCCTCTGTAGGAATAAGTTCATATACAAATCAGAGAAGATTTCCTTTTAGGGTTTTGCAGTGTATTTTATATATTTAACATTTATACTTTTCCATTTTAATTTTGATAATTAGAAGTTTAAAAATTTATTGAAACATGTAGCAAAATAGTGACTTCTAGTAAAATGTAATAGGATCTTTGAACTGATTCAGGCATATATAAAAGTCCTAATAACATTTCCTTGCCTCCTCCAAATGGCTTGTTTATTCAATATATATAGCATAAAGTTTAGATATTAATCTCCAAGTCAATTTAAAAGGCAAAGTGCCTGTTAAGTAGTTCTTTTGGGCTAAGATATATATCTACAACAGAACCATTTTCTGCTCTGTACTAAATAGCTATGTAAGAGATATATCTGAAACAAAATCACTGGTCTTAAAAACAGGGTTTGTTAATCTGCCTTATACTTACAAATGTGCTTTCACAGCAGAAGATCTATCAGGAATTGAGTAAAGACTTACTAAAGAGCAATAAACCTAAGAGGAGTTACTGCTGCAACATTTCAGGTTGACCATCTAAACTATGTCACCTAGTAAAAGTGATCTACTATTTAGATTTAAATTAATATTTAATGTAAATATATTATTTAAAACCTGGATGGTATCTTAGAAATCATCTAATCTAACTTTCTACATTTATTTTCTTTTTGGAAAAGGATAACCAAGCAAATTAAATCGCCATGTCAAGGTTCCACAGTAAATGAGTGTCTGAATGAGAATTAGACCCAGCACTTAAGATATCTTATCACTGCCTGTTCCAGTGTCCTACAAAATATATAGTTTCTGATTGTACTAGGTCAAAATTTTACTAATTTTGTCAGATGTTACTTTCAAAATTCCTTTATGTATAGGTATAGATATGCTATTTTTTCTTTTATGTATATAATTTTTAAATGCTGTGATTTTTATCATTCAAGTGTCTAATATTTTAGAATATGTTGGCTCTTTGTTTCCTTTTACTTTCTTCTTTTTTATTTGTTGAAATATAACCAATTATTCTTTTAAATATATGCATTGTAAGGGTAGAAATAGGAAATACTGCACTGACATATTGTTTTTAATACAATTCAGTATATTTAGAAAATATAGAAAATATAAAAGCTACATAGAAACAAAAAAAACTAAAATCTCCATAGTGAGCAGATATATTTATGTCTGTATATACTTATTATATTGCTGCTTACTGTTTGAAATGTATTCTGTGAATGTGAAGTCAATTACTACTTCCATGAGAACATCAAAGTTACAATGATTTGGCTTCCTTTGTAAAAATAAAATATTCTTGTTTTATATGAATTTGATTTCACATCACACTTTCCAGATCTCAATCACAAACATTGGGAATATTGCTGTCATCTACATTGAAAAGTTGACATACTATAATCAACATAAGCATGTTCTTTTTTTAGCTTATCCATTTATGTCTCAGTCGATGGAAGGCTTTCTCTGATTTTAATTAAACTATGTTTGCTGAAATATAACATACACCACTAGCTGGAAATCAGAATTGTTAAAAAAAAAATAGCCCTAGTTTTCTTGTTAAAGGAATGCTATTAACAAATGTAGTCATGATTATCAAACAATGGTTCTCAAACTTCAACATGTGTCAGATACACCTGATGGGCTGGCCAACCCCTAGAGCTTATGATTCTGAAGGTCAGGGATGGGACTGAGAATTTACATTTTTAAATTCCCAGGTGGTGTTGCTGTTTGAAAACCGCTGCCTTAACAGAATTCTCCTCCAAAAATCATTCTACACTTGTCCTTATGTTTATTGCAGCCTAAATATGGACCTTAGGAAATATATAGGCTTAGACCATGTATAAACAAACATTTACATGCATTTTATTCATTCATATATCTGCAAGTGTGTTTGCCTGTGAAATATCATCAGACCTTAAACTGGTATTATATACTGTTATAGCTGAATGTATAAGATCAAGAAAGCAGGAATGTAAAAGAGCTAAAGAATATTTAGGACTGACATTAGCAAGGTGGTGATACAGGAATTTCTAATGTTCGTTTCCTCTCAAGAAACTTCAAATCGAACAACTATCTGTGAGTGATAATAACTTCACAAGAGCCAAGGATTCTGGGTGAGGGATTAAAACACCTGAGTGAAGCAAAGAAATAAGTAAAGATACATTGAGGAGTATGGGAAAAATAGAACCACCTTCCCTGCACTCCCCTTCCCCAAGCCTGGGCAGCCCATCCTCATAGGAGGAGAGTGTGATGAGTGGCCAGTCTCACCACAGACCCCAGAGTTGGTCTGAATAATCAATAGGATTTAGGCAGATGAAGAAGGAAGTTGAATGTCCTAGACAGTAGATTGTGCTTAACAATGATCATGATATCCTAAACATAACGTTGGCACATAAAGGGTAAAAGTTGTGCAACCATATCAGATAATGCTTTCTGAGGAAGAGATAGCTGAACCCTAATTTAAAAAAAAAAAAAAGAGGGAAGAAAACTCTGATAGAAAAAAAATCAAGAAATGGAAATATTTCCATAAATTGTGAGATATTCCCTTTATAAAATGTAAAGTGGATGATTCAGTATCAAGATGTCAGTTCTTCCCAACTTGATCTATAGATTCAGTGCAATTTCCATTAAAATCTTGGCAAGTTATTTTGTGCATGTTGACTAAGTAATTCTAAAGTTTACATAAAGTGAAAGTGAAGTCGCTCAGACGCGTTCAACCCTGCGACCCCATGGACTGTTGCTTACCAGGCTCCTCTGTCCATGGGATTTTCCAGGCAAGAGTACTGAAGTGGGTTGCGTTTACATGGATCAGAATAAAATCCAGAATTGCCAAAACAAAATTGAAAAAAAATGAACAAAGCTGATGGGCTGACACTACCCAACTTCAATACTTCCTATAGACCTCAGTAGTAATATTTATATTTCTTTCTCTACCTTAAGTAGTTTCTTTATGTGCATATGCTGGTCAGTGGTTGCTGAAGACTTGAGGGAACCGTCCACAAATTCCCGACTTTATCTCTTCTATCTCTTTCTAGTATCTTTAGCTTCCTACTTTACATTATTCTGGTGCTCCCCTGGTAGCTCAGACAGCAAAGAAACTGCCTGTAACACAGGAGACCTGGGTCAGGAAGATCCCCTGGAGAAGGGCATGGCTACCCACTCTAGGATTCTTGCTTGGACAGTTCTATGGGCAGAAACCATGGTGGGCTACAGTCCAAGGGGTCACAAAGAGTCAGACATGACGCAGCAACTAACACTTTACATTATTCTGACCACTGATCTCTCATTGTTTTTGTTTCTCAAGATTCCCAGCTAGATGTCACCAAATCCGCTCCATGACTGTACTAACTGGCTGCAACTCTTTCACGGCATTAAGCTGGGATAATCATAGAGCACACCTCATTTGTTTTCATCACTTAAGAGTCACTGCCCTCTATTGTCTGTTGTCCAACCTTATTGTATATAATTTTCTTCTGTTTCCTATAATTTCAAGTACGAAAACAAATCAAGTCCCTTTATTTTATCTTAGCTAGAAGGGAAAGTCACTAGGACACTTTGGAGAATGAAGAGAATGGTATAAATGTTTATCTTATTATAGTAGAAAATGTTATATTCCTCCTTCCCAGAAGACAAGTGTTCAGAAATTTAGAAAGAAGAAAGTGATCCACATAATTACATATGTTCATTGATACTGGAAAGTAAGGAGAATTGGTGACCACAGATGTCTAATAAATATAACATTGGGAATAGATGCTAGATGATAGTGAATTAATAATTAAATGGGAGTCAACAAATGGAAAAAGCAAGTAAAGATGGCATTCTTTAGAAGTTTAGTTGAGCAGTGATTGAAAGGTATTCAGTGCTATTTACACGGGAATTCATAATCAAAGGTGCTTTGCTTGCTGTTAAAATCTTTGTTGAGACAAGAGAGAAGGTTAAAATTGACTATAGATAGGGCAGAGGTTGGCAAACAATGTCCTGCAGACTGGCTACCAGCTTGTGTAAGTAAAGTTTTATTGGGACATAGCCAGTCTATTCATTTACATAGTGTTTGTAGCTGCTTCAGTGTTGCAACAGCAGAGTTAAATAGTGGCTCCAAAAAAATCTCCATAGATCTCCAACAGAGATCATATGGCTCCAAAGTAAAAAAAACAAATATATATATATATGAACTTTCACAGAAAATTTGAGAACCCTTACACTAAGAATCCAATATGCAATAAATTCATATAGTATACTTTAGATCATTAAGAATTGCATATTCAGCAGCAGTCACTTCATAATATATCATACTGGAACAAATAACATATTTATAATGTTAATGGAAATGAAAACAGTAGTCTTGAACTTTTTATTTTGGGTAATGAAAGGCTAAAAGTAATTTCTCAAAATAAAATGATATCTTCTACCTTAACATTAGATTAAACAGTTAACATTATATGTAAGAGTTTGTGAAATTAGTATCTTTTGATGGTGCCATGAAACTAAACTGCTGTTATTTTAAATGATTTTTCAATTAGTAACTTGGCTTGGACATTAAAGTACTTACCCTATAAAAATTTCAATAAATATAGTTGGGATCTACAGTGTTTGATTTTCAAATATTTAATTTTCTATCATACACAATGTTGATCCAATAACAATGAAATGACTCTGTTTTTAATAATTTTTAAACTTTTTCTAGGCAAAGAAGTTAAGCCCAAGTCTCCACGTATGTTATGCGCATGCCAAATATTAAAAAATCTTAAATGCATGCTTTACTCATCCTCTGATTCTATTGTTGAGTGTTTTACATAAAGTCAAAGGTTTAACTATTTTGTGTAGATAACGTGCTGGTTATCTTGTATTTCTGAGGATTTGCTATGCTGAAATTTCCCTTCATCCTCCATTCCTTGCATGAACAAGTTAATACCTTTCATTAATTTCTCATTAAAACCCTTAGCACACATTTCCAATGTTTTCTCAAAATAATTCTTATTGTGGTTGATAATGAGGAATCTTTACTTGTGTGTGTCTTAGTCTGCTGCACTAAGAAGAGGAAAATTAAATATACTGATGATTAGAAAATAATAATACATAAAAGAAATATGCATGAGCATAGGAAATAGCTACTTTTATACAATCATAATTACTAATGTTTACTCATTTTTAGAGCCACAAGTGAAAAAACAAGAGAAGCCAGGTATGTACATTTAACGTGTAGATTGATACTTGCACTCCATGTTTCTAATGATAGCGTGTGCTGTGTCACTCAGTCATGTCCGACTCTTTGCAACCCCATGGACTGTAGCCCACCAGGTTCCTCTGTCCATGGAGATTCTCCAGGCAAGGATACTGGAATGTATTGCCATGCCCTCCTCCAGGGGATCTTCCCAACCTAGGGATTGAAGCCAAGTCTCCGCGCGTTCAATTCTTTACCATCTGAGCCTCCAGAGAAGCCCAAGAATGCTGCAGTAGGTGGCCTATCCCTTCTCCAGGGGAACTTCCAGACCCAGGAATCAAACCAGAGTCTCCTGTATTGCAAGCAGATTCTCGACCAGTTGAGCCTCCCAGAAAACCCCATGAATAGCATATCTTTTTGCAAATATTCTGAGTGCAAATATTATAGTAAAATTTTATTCTTGAACAACTTTTTAAAATAAGACAAGCATATACTACCTTTTCCTAGAAAAAGTCCTATTTACAAAGATGAAATCACTGATAAATTTATAGTTCAGAAGAAACAAATGACTAAAGACTATTTTTTGCTGATTGCTATAGAACACAGACATCCTGTCAGAGAAACAGCTGCTCTTACTCTTCTAATTTTGGGGGGCTCCTGAGTCAGATGAACATTTTTTAGGGCAATAGCAGGCAGCAGGCACTATTTAAAAGAAAACACAGCAATGATTTTCAAAACAGTTAACTTTTGACTCATGTCTCCCAACCATATTAGCATTATGTTATTGTTTAGTTACAAGTCATATCCGACTCTGTAATCCCACGGACTGCAGCATACCAGGCTTTCTTGTCCTTCACTATCTCCTGGAGTTTGCTCAAACTCATGTCTATTGAGTCAATGATGCCATCCAACCATCTCATCCTCTGTCGCCCCCTTCTCCTCCTACCCTCAATCTCTCCCAGCACCAGGGTCTTTTCCAATGAGTTGGCCTTTTGCATCAGGTGGCTAAAGTATTGAAGTTTCAGCTTCAGCATCAGTTCTTCCAATAATATTCACAGTTTATTTCCTTTAGGAATGACTAGTTTGATCTCCTTGCAGTCCAAGGGACTCTCAAGAGTCTTCTCCAGCACCACAATTCAAAAGTATCAATTCTCTAGCACTCAGCCTTCTTTATGGTCCAACTCTTTCATCTGTATATGACTACTGGAAAAAACCTAGTTTTGACATTCAGACCTTTGTTGCCAAAGTGATATCTTTGCTTTTTAATATACTGTCTAGATTTGTCATTGCTTTTCTTCCAAGGAGCAAGCATCTTTTAATTTCATGGCTGCAGTCACCATCTGCCGTGATTTTGGAGCCCAAGAAAATAAAGTCCATCACTGTTTCCATTGCTTCTCATCTACTTGTCATGAAATGATGGGACCAGATGCCATGATCTTAGATTTTTGAATGTTGAGTTTTAAGCCAGCTTTTTCCACTCTCCTCTTTCACCTTCGTCAAGAGGCTTTTTAGTTCTTTGCTTTCTGCCGTCAGTGTGATATTATCTGCATATCTGAGGTTATTGATATTTCTCCCAGCAATCTTGATTCCAGCTTCTGATTCATCCAGCCTGGTATTTCTCATGATGTGTCTGCATATAAGTTATATAAGCAGGGTGATGATATACAGCCTTAACATGCTTCTTTCCCAATTTTGAACCAGTCCATTGTTATGAGGTTGCTGTAATAAAATACCACAAGCTAGGTGGTTAAAAACAACAGAAATGTATTCTCTTACAGTTCTGGATGTTGGATGTTTGAAATCAAGATGTCAGAGGGTATGAGGCAATGTCTACCCACTCCAGTATTCTTGCTTGAGAAACCCCATGGACAGAGAAACCTGATGGGCTACAGTCCATTGGGTCACAGAGAGTCGGACACAATTGAGCAATTAACACTTTCACTTATTGTTTATTTCTGAGGCACTGGGGATTAGGACTGCAGAACATCTTTTAGGGTGATGCAAGTCAACTTACAAAGGTCTACCCTGTGACCCCTCCAAAGCTCATGTCCTTCACATGTAGCAAAATACATTCACCCCATTTCAACATTCCTAAGAGTCCTAATAATTTAGCATCACTTAAGTCCACAACTTTATCAATTCAAAGTCTCATATCTCATTATCTAAATCAGTACGGGCAAAACTCAGGGTATGATTCTCCCTTCATAAAATTCCTCTCCACTTGTGAAATCACAAAAATATCATCTGTTTCCAAAAAGAAAAAACAAAAATGTGAAACTGGTTAGAATGTATATTCCCATTCCAAAGGGGAAAAATTGGAAGGAAGAAAAGGGGTCACAGGTCCCAGGTAAATCCAAAACATAGCGGGGAAGATTCCATTAGGTATCAAAGCCTGAAAATGTCCTCTTTGATTCAGTGCTGTGTTCTCTGGACCTAGGGGGAGGGGATGATGGCCCTGGCCTCTCGGCCCACTGGGATGGCAGTCCTGCCCTCTCTACCCATCCCAGCTGTTGCATCACAGCTTAGCCATTAGAGTTGATATTCTTTCATTTCATCCTGTTTCTGTCCACGTCTGTCCAGGCCAGCATTATTTTTGCTTGCATAAAATTTTCAAAAACATGACTCGTCTCGAGTTCAGTTCCTGAAGATCTAAGTCTTTGGACAAGAGGGTCCCCCACAGATCTCCCTGGGTCACCACATCTCTCTTTCTGCCTTCTGCTGAGGTGGAGGATTGGATCCATGATTCTGTCCAGCCACACCCTTGGTCCTGTCTCCAGGGTGCACTATCTAGTCAGGGTGAGCATTTTCTCAATCACCAAGTACTGGTTCCTCTTGCATAGCAGTTTACTCCTCAATTTATCTTCACTTTCTCATTTTATTATAAGCAGTGAAGAGAATCCACGCTGTATTTTCCACACTCTACTCAGAGTTTTCTAAACTAAAGCTCCATGTCCTTCACTTACAAACTCCACTTTCTACCCAACAGACAGGAGTTAAACATATTTGTGTGTGTGTGTGTAGCATATAGTTTAAGCAAACTCCAGGAGATGGTGAAGGACAGGGAAACCTGGCATGCAGCAGTCCATGAGGTTGCAGAGTCAGACATGACTGAGAGTCTGAGCAACAACAAGGATATAATTCAAGTCATAGCATTGTCTACATTTCTGAATCACAACTAGATATATTTCAAAAAATATTCTTCCAAATCCTATCATCAAGTCATTTATCTTATGTGGACCCTGGGGCTATTCTCTACAATAATCTTCAGAAAACAGAAAATTGAGGTTGAAATCCATTAGCAGTAGCAACAACTTAATGACAGACAAGTATGTGGCATGATTTTAACTACTGTGTGTTTAATAGTCCAGTACCGGTAGGCCAGTAGGAAACTAAGATAAGTTTTGCTAAAATTCTGCTTTTTCAAATTATGGTAAATGATATAAAATAGTGTCCGAAAATGAATTTGTGCTCTAGTTTATTTTTTTCAGATTTTAAAATTTCTGTCTTTTGTTTTCCCTTCAGATTCACAAGTTAAAAAAGAAGCAAAACCAGGTAACAATATTTTATTCTTAAATAGATACAGAGCTAACATTGCTGTTATTTTAGAACTAAAATAACACCAGTGGAGATTTACACAGTGTCTTCCACATCCTCACTGTTTTCCCTACCCCATTATTCCATATGTTTTTACAACACTGGATTAGGTGAGAATGGGGATATTCCATAGGTAAAATATCTGGAACATGGCTTTAAATGAATCTCAGCAGAGACTCCAGGTTTCAAGAGACATTTCTTAGAGTTCTTCAAAGTCTAGTGTTAGTCATATTTAATTTGTGAGTTTATTTCTGATAACACACCAGAGTCACAAAATCATAGACTACTGGGACTTGAAAGGAAAGAGAACAAGAATTTATCAAGCATCTGCTATGAGCTAAGGGGTAGTGTAAGATTCAATTTTCATCATTTCACTGTGAGGGGCATGTACCATAACAGTTATTACCCATATCTAGTATCTGTGGAAACAGTTCAATAGACAAAATTTTCAAGTTAATAAATGTTGAAGCTAGAATTGTGCCCATGTTTGATCTACTCAAAACCCTGGGTAATCTCACTAAGAGACTAACAATGATTTTATTAAGAGGCACCATTGACCTAAATCAGAATGATCTTTCTAAGTTTACATTGCTATTTAGTGTGTGTAAGTCCTAGCTATGGTACCAACTAGCTACTCACCTGAGGCAAGTCAAAAAAAAAACCCTCAGGCTCTATGGATGCTATTTCTTCATTATAAAAAATTATGTAGCCAGATTCTTAAATAACAACAAACTCAAAAATCCAAGTCTAGATGTATATATACAATACTATATTATTCCTTTAATTCTCACCAGAGCTTACTTGACAACTCATCATTAACTGGAGTCTAGTTTCTCTTATAAAAAAATATGTTTTTTTAATGTACCAAGGTTTAAAAGTGCTAAACTACTGTCTTATGATTTATTTTCCTGAGTATATTTATTGGCTGCAGATGAGTATGTGTTACCTGATATAAACATTTTGCATTTTGCCTCCTTTTTATTTTTTAATCAGAAGACCAATACCATTTAAAACTTCTGTTTAGGTGTAGTACTATTTAGAACCTCATTTATTATTATAAATACTACAATTTTGCAGGCAAAATAAATTGATTTTTTATATTATAAATGTTTATGTTCTAGTTTCATCTGAAAAATCTCAAATACACAGTATGTATCTTTATTTTACCTTTAGAGCTAATATAGAATTTAACAAAAAATTAAGTATTTTAATAAGATATGTGTAATATATGCCTCAGTATTTGTGCTTTATTATGGCCTATGTTTTGGAAATTATAGGTGCTTAAATTTAAATAAGATATCTTGGTATATTGTTTTCATACAACCAAAACCTTAAAGTTTTTTTTATCTAAACTAGGATGACATGAAAATTAAGGAACAGTTCTTCTCCATAGACATGTTTGTTCAAATCTGTCAATTATTTTCTGCTTAACAAATCACTGGACCATGTCACAGAGAAAATTCACCATATGTTAATTTATAAAACTTCTAAATATCCAAAGGACTTCGCTGGTATCTCGAGTGGTAAAGAATCCTTCTGCAATGCAGGAGACTCCAGTTGGATTCCTGGGTCAGGAAGTTCCCCTGGAGAAAGGATAGGCTACCTACTCCAATATTCTTGGACTCCCCTTATGGCTCAGCTGGAAACGAATCCGCCTGCATGTGGGAGACCTGGGTTCGAGCCTTAGGTCAGGAAGATCCTCTGGAGAAGGGAATGGCAACCCAGTATTCCTGCCTGGAAAATTCCATGGACAGGGGACAGGTGGAATGGTGGGTGGGCTGCAGTCCATGGGGTTGCAAAGAGTACAACTGTTAGTCACGACTGAGTGACTAACACACACATCCAAAAATATTTTCTTTTTATTATTTTCAGAACAAGACACAGTGAAATCAGAAAAGGCTATTTCTCATGGTAAACCAGGTATTTTGCAGGTGGTATTTATAGTATCAAATTGTCTCTCAGTGTTCTAATTTTAGCAGGATGATGAGCTTAGAGTCAGATCTAAAGTTATTAGGAAAGATTCATGTGTTAAGTCACTCAGCTTCTAATTTTAGTCATCTTCCCAGTGTTTTGTTTTGGTTTCTTTTTTGTGCTGAGAACTTGGCCTGCCAGATATAACTAGATAGCTCATGATCTTTTCCTATCGGAAACTTAGCTTAGCGCAAAGACCATTTTTGCCAGCATTCACTTGAATGCTCAATGCCCATTCAGTTGAATGGGCTCTATATTTTGTTTTGCTTTGTTCTGTTTGGGGCAAGACATCCCTAGAAAACTTGTAATTCAGAATGACCCATTCAAATGTGATCATCTTCAATTCCAAAAATCTCAAGAAAAGGAAATAAAAAAGAAAGCAATTTCCTCCTGCTTCTAATCCTTCTTCGTTCTTTCCTTCATTTTTGCCTCCCTTCCTTTCTTCTTATCCTAGTTTTATACTTTACAGAAAGTGGAGGTAAGCTGATAGGTTCTGCTCAGAAAGAGAAATAGAAAAATTACCAAGACTAGTTTAATCATTAGTTTTTATTTAAGAATAGAAAATTTATTTAAATTTCAATTTAACCCAATTAAATATGAATTTAATTTTGAGGTTGTACCAATTCCCAGTTGTTCTGTAGAACATGGTCCTTTATTTTAGGCTGAATTGTCTATCTGACATTGTGAATATGGTTAGGTCAGAATCTTTAAAAAGGTAAAAACACCTTCTCCAAACATATCTTAGGAAACTGCTGCTTATATTTTTAAGATTTTACTTTAGAAAATCTGTTTTCAGTCGATTTGAGTCGATAGAAATAAGGAAAGCAGAGCCTGATGTGGGGAGGTAAGAAAAGCAGTCTGTACTGACATAAGCAAAACTTTAGAAACAACTTTTAGAACCTTCTAATATCATGAATAATAAACCCTGTTTCTTTATTGTCCCAAATGACACCCATGTTTGAGATGAAATCCTGAGAACAGGAGAGAGTTTCATCTCTGAGTGTCTAACAAAGGCCACATCTTTTATTTCAGTGATCATGTTCATACTCTAAATTCTGTTTCCAAGTGAAACTTTCCAATTAGGATATTTCACCGATTCATTCCCACTGCTGAATACTTGCAAAGCTTGATTTTATATAGAATCTTTATTCTAATCCCTTTACTTTGATCCAGATCTCTTTAACTATATTTACAAAAATCTACAGCACAGAAAACATGCCATAAATATACCACCTTTGCCCTTCCCCATCTTTGTGACATAAAAACTTGGGGTTTGGGGCTAGTCCTGGCTTCTCAGGGAGGTGTCTTGCTCATGAAAGGTAAAAAATTGTTTCTGCCTATTCTTATTCAATAATGAAAAGGGCTTATGTGTTTTATGTGTACTCCTGTATAGATAAATACAGTGAAGGCAAAGAATGAAGTGTACTTTGATTAGGGGTTAGGGGACATTTGAATTAGAAAAAGTTTTGTGGCAAGAAACATGCAAAGGACATCTGTAGCTAGACAGATTTTCTTTGTGCTCCCATCCAATTTGAATAAAAGATATCACTTGTTCAATTGAGAAAACAGCTAAGGTTGTCTTAGTATTGATGTTATTTCAAAGAGAATACAAAATATCAAGGTTGAAATGTGTCACTGTTTTGAACTGATGCATTTAAAATGTCCACCCGTGTTAACTTTTTCCCTGTCATAGATGAAAAAGTTGTCAAGCATGTAAAAGCTACCACAATAGAAAAAACAGGTAAATAAGCTGCTTCAAATTTTTCTTCTATGTATCAGTTTTGTGTTATGTTGGTGTGCACACACACACATCTTTACTGGAGTGTGAGCACTTTGTGTCATAAATTCTAAGATTCTAGATTCTTGTAAATAACTGAAAGATATACTCAATAAAAATTAACAGTGAAAAACTAGAGTGACATAACTTTATTTTTTTTAAGTGTGATTGACCTAAGCGTACATATAATTTGTAAGGAAAGCTATGCATGCATTGATTATCCTGTTTTATTAGGTGTTTACCCTCACTTTCAAACCACACTTTCTCCAATTTTAAAATCACAAAAATCTGGAACTGTTTGCTGTTCATGTATGAGATGGAATAATTTTCATTCATGAGAACTTCATAAAGACTGTATGTGATTATATGTTTTAAAATCTGCCTTGAAAAATGATCAACAGAATATATAATATCAAGTCATCATTTAATGTGAGAGAAAAAAAATGAAATGTACACACTCTTTCATTTCTGGAGTTCTGTCCTAAAAGGGTGAACAGAAGTAAGTTTTCATCTCAGCTGACATCCTGAAAGACTGACTCGCCTCCATTTGATCCCAAAGTGAAAACCCTGCTACCTTGGCCATGAATCGAGTCCTATTTCTTACTAAAAATCTTTCCAAAGGAAAATGACTGTGAAGTAATTTCTTTCTTTTAACAGATAATCATGATAATCAGGGTTTAAGTATAGTTCTCAGAGGAAAATGTAATAGAATTCAGGAGAGAACTAATTATTTATAGAAATTGTGAACTATTATTTCTTCAGAAAGAAATCTCATAAGGCTATTTTCACATTACCTCATATGACCATTGTACTGTATCCCAACCATTGCCTAAGCTCATAATTTTGGTTAACATTCATTTAATTTTCACCCTAATGTGTTAATATGACCCCTTGAGTATCTCATTTAGTTTTGTGGGTATTTGGAGATTATGAAGAAACTAGCCCAATGTATTTGTATCTCAAATATATAGATTGGTTCAAATTTTACCCAAAAGTTTGTGCATCTTAGTTTTTAATAAGCAGTGTGATTAACATATTTGCTGACAGTGAAATAACAGTGTTCAGAGAGAGTGAATTAATCTTAAGGAGAACTTAAAATGAAGAAGTAACAAATACAGATGCCAAAGCATTATTTTTTCCATAGTTTGTATTCATCATATGTCATTTGTTTTCTTTCATTTTCCACAGTCAAACCCAAACCAACAAGTAAGAGATGAAAATAAACTCTGAAAACTATTACTTGGCAATTTCAGCTTTTACAATATGCTTATTCTTTCCCAATTATTATTTTTAGTTTTGCCTAAAGCTAAAGTACTTCTGTAGGTGATAAATTACTGTTATTGCTCTGGCTTTGATTTAACATCTTTGTCTTTCACTACTAATTAATAATTCACTATAATTGTATGGAAGAAATCTATGGAAATTGTATTACTAATACTAAAAGAGTAAAACTATACAAGCTATAAATAACACTAAGAAGCTAGAATAAATGGGCAATCTTTTAAACATATGTAATGAATAACAAAAGAAAATTAAATAATATACACTTTTTGGTGTTATAAACCACATACTATTTTTAACTTGTTTGCTTTAAGCAGCATTAATTATGTTAGCTAATCTTTGGTATTATTGTTTTTCATAATTTTTTGAATTATTAAACTTTGCAACTTGTTTATTAAAACCATGGAATTTTCTTATGAGCATAGATTTTAAAGATCATCCATTTCATTGCTCAGGAGTGATACATATGTTACAGGTGTAGAGAGTTAAAAAAGTGACCAGTGGTCTCAGAAAAGCGTGAACATTTGCCCATTGTCACAGTAGTAAATATATCCAAAGTTGTGTCAGAATTGTGATATTGGCTCTTGAATGATGTGTATTTGTGAAACAGAGGCTTAGATGAAGGTATGAGTGAATATTTGTCAAATGTTCTCTGGATCAAGTATGAAAAATGAATTGACAAGATCCAAAGATAGATTTGGTGAGGGCAGTTAAGAGGTCATATTAGTGATTCGGGAGATATAGTGAAATATAGGGAGCCTCAATAGCATGTATTTACCTCCTAGAGCTTATTGCATGTATTTTGAATGCAATATAAAATATATATAGTTTATATTATTTTTACTTTAATTTATTGTACTTTTGAAGTACTATTATTATTATCACAGTTTTATTAACTTGAATATCGGCTTATTTTATTGTGCATGCTTATGTAACATTAACAGTTATACAATCTTAAGATCACGGAAGTTCATTCTTGAATGCTCTCAATCCTTACTTTATAAATGTCCAATTAAATCTTATGAAACATAGATCCCACAGTTCCCCACCTACTTCACTGTTGGTGCAAGGTGATGGGGAGAAAATAATATTGTTTTGGAGAATCTCCAAATTCAGGCTGAGGGAAGGAAAGGACAGGTAAACCAGAACAGCTCGGGGGTAATAAACCTGGGGGTGATTAGTAAGAGCTAGCACTTGGCAGTGATCTATTCTATTTCCACATAATCCTAACTCCATTCAAAATATCCTACTCTAAACAGCTTTATTTGAAATTCTACTTCTGATGAAAGAAAGATATCTCCTAAAATTTACTTTAATTCAAATATTTTTCAAAGATCCGAGAAGAATATTAAGTACATGTTGTGATTCCAGTTGTCATGTGCTAGATTTAGTTGAGATTCATCTGTGAGAATTCTAACTGAACCTAAAATGAGAGGGTAGTTCAGGAAAATGAAAATACAAAGCATGATACTTTCTGAAATGAGGCAAGTCTAGGTTAAATTTTCAACAAGAAATGAATGACCAGCACCAAATTGTTTTTCTCCTGCCCAGAAAGGACCTGGAAGAAGTCAGAGAGGTAAAACAGAAGCTTATAAAATGCCAAGACAAATATCATCTGCTTTAAAATATCTCCAAAGAATGACTCAAGCTTCAGCAAAGAAAGAAAAATCCTCCTACAATTATTCTCCTTTTTGTCATTTTCTCTCCTCTTCTTATACCAAGAGGGCTAGCATCTTCAAAGTATCTTACAGGATGCCCTGAGAATGAACCTGATCTTGTTTATAACATGTTTCCATGGCAATATGCTTTCTGTGTTCCAAGTACCATGCAAATGACTTTGGGAGCATGCTTCCCATACAAACTGAGGATTACCTCCAAATATATAGATAAGAAATGCTTGCTACACAAACAATCTACAGATTATGAGTTAATTCTTATTTCTCTCTCTAGAAAAAGCTGAACATCAAGGAAAAGAAATTCCGTCTATAAAAACAGGTGTTTTTGCCTTTTTGGTTTGCATTCTATTCCAATTCACTGTTTTTATTACCTTTGAAAATTAAAGCAAAGCATATAAGCACTTTTCATTTTCTTTCCTGGTAATGTTTAGTCTTGTGATTTTGTAATAGGATCTAGTTTATCTGACATAAGGGCTATGGTAGTGTTGATAAGTAGTTTGCTAAATATTATAACCAGTATATATGGAATGCTAATCATTCTATTATAATACAGCTGTGTTAGCATAACAGTATTTGCTTTCATGGTTCACAAGATCCTTGCAAAATATTCAGTGTTTTACTGATGCCAGTATTGATATCATTTATCATACTGGTAATGTTGACTCGGGGCTCCCCAGGTGGCGCACTGGTAAAGAATCTGCCTGCCAATGCAGGAGACACAAGAGACATGGGTTCGATCCCTTGGTCCGAAAGATCCCCTGGAGTAGGAAATGGCAACCCACTCCAATATTCTTGCCTGGAGAATCGCATGGACAGAGGAGCCTGGTGGGCTACAGTTCATGGGGTCACAAAGAGTCAGACACAGCTGAGCATGAGCATGAATGTTGAGTCACTGTTGATAATTGTAAAATATCATATCTAATTTGTACATATTATATTTCACTGAAAATTAATCATGGATTTCAACTTGGTATAATTTCTTAAAATAGAAATCATCCAATTCTGTAATAGCTTAATACTTTTAAAACTGTAATTCAATTAATTTTTTAAATATATAATGCTTGGCATGGTTCAACAATAAGGCATACAGGAGGTTCACTGCAAAAATAAGCTTCCTTCCTCCTCTTCTTTTCCTGTTTTACCAGCTCGCATTTCCCAAATATCCAATAATGTCTGATAGGTATTCATTGTTATTTTTTAATGTATCCATCTAGCAATATATGTAAAAGACATATACATATAAATATGTGCTTAGTCACTCAGTCATGCCTAACTCTTTGTGACCCCATGGACTGCATCCCGCCCAGCTCCTCTGTTCCTGGGGATTCTCTAGGGAAGAATACTGGAGTGGTTTACCATGCCCTTCTCCAGGGGATCTCCCCAACCCAGAGATCAAACCCAGGCCTCCCACATTGCAGCTGGATTCTTTACCAGCTGAACCACCAGGGAAGCCCACATATATACACATACCTGCATACAAATTTGCTTCCCTGGGAGCTCAACTGTGTAAAGAATTTGCTTGCAGTGCAGGAGACCCAGGTTCTATTCCTGAGTCTGGAGGATCCCCTGGAGAAGAGATAGTCTACAAATTTTATATATGTGTATATATATATACACACACTCACCTTTTTTACACAAGTCATGATATCCTATAAATAGCTCTTTCCTTAGGTTTTCCTGTTTAAGAGTGTATTTGAAGATTTTTCTGTATCAGTAGACAAAGCATTTCTTCATTAAGTATTCTATTGTATTGTTATACACAGTTTACTTAACTAGTCTCTGATTGACCTATATTGAAGTTATCTGACAAGCTTTCTTAAACAATATACAATTATAAATATAATTATCTGCCTAGTTTTGTAAATTTATCTTTAGGAATAAAATTCCTTAAATATTTTAGTGAAATGTTACATTCAATGTAATTTTTATTGTTTCTCTAATTGTTCTCTAAAAATTGTATTAACTTATATTTCCTCTGTTAATGAATTAATCTAATTTTAGATAATTCAAATTCTTCACAATCATCAAGAAATATTTAGTTCTTTATTAATAAATAGATATTTACATGTAAGACTGCATAATTAATACTTGTAGTTAATTTCAGAAGACAAAGTATATTTAAGAAACAAATCATGTATTTGGATGGCATAGTTTTGTGTTTTTCACCAACAATTCGCTCATTTTTCTTGAGATTTTATAAAGTCAGCTTCTTCATTCCAAAGACTGGATTGGATAAGTTTAAATAGTTAATATTAATTAGTATTAATAAGTTCTGAAAGGACAATAGCAGAATGTGTCTTTTATGCCATTCAGGAATAGTAAGGAGTTCAGATTATCTTAAGCATTCATTTTGCATCAGATGAAATATGAGGCTTTACAAAAAAAGAGACCAAGAAGATCCTATACTTTGAAGTTTTATTGGAATATGGAATTCATTAGAACATGATTTAAAAATTGCTCAAATTGCATTGTCTATTTCTCATTTTAATATAAGGTTAGCCTTTTCCTATTTTAACTCAAACAGAATTAGGGAATATAAAAGTCTGATATTTTACCTATAGCCAGAAAATGACCTTTCCTTTTCTTTCTTTTTATTTATTTATTTTTTTTACTTTTTAGACAAACCAAAACCAACTCCAAGTAAGTATACCACCTGTGGTGGATTCATGTCAATGTATGGCAAAACCAATACAATATTGTAAAGTAGTTAACTTCCAATTAAAATAAATAAATTTATATTTAAAAAAGAATTTTCTATTTAAGTATTTGAATTTTATAATTTCTTTAAATGGTCCATGAGTAAAAATTATTGTGGTATGTTTATTAATGCAGTAGCTATTACGACATTACCTACATAAATGGTTCCTATTGACAAGTAATAGTATTTTATTCATTAATATTTGGATATATATTTGAGTGCTAATTACACTATTGCAGATTACATGAGGGAATGCCTAAAATGACTTCTGTTGTCAGTATCTGTGTAATTAATGCAATTACCTTCACTAATACTGTCCACAAAATAAAAGTGGTTCCATCTCTCTTTTATGTACTTTCAGGATATATTGAATAATATATAGTATGTGTTAGGATATATTGAATATATAGGATATATATTAGGATATATTGTTAGGATATATTGAATAAATATGGTATGTAGGTTCCTCTCATAACCATTGCTGCATTAAAACAAGCTTAGAACACACAATACCCATCTTCAATTATTTAATCTTAATATATTAGCTTTTTATTTTCATATTTCTTCAAAAGCTAAAGATGAGTTGTTTTAGTGTTTCAGAATCACTGTTTTATTTTGCCATTTCAAGCAATAGTAAAAAGGAATAATTTTTTAAATGCATGAAATTTTATAAAAATTAAAATGTATATTTAGTATTATTAAATTATGACTTTGACATTACCCTGGGGGTAAATATTTACATTTCAATCAAGAGTGTAACTAGAAGTTGTGTCTAAAGATTTTCAATGCCAAGGACTAACCTGGTTCCTTAAAAGTATTATGACAGATTTCTCGTGAATAAATCTATGATTTTCTTCTGAATGGATTCAATGCCAGTGTTCAACTTAAATGTTGCCTTTGGGCTGGCAAAACTATCTAGTATATTTAGTCTGTGTAAATGCTACTAATATGAAAGTTATTACAAAAATTAAGGGCTGAAAGTCAAAACTAGATTACTGATAAGAAATATCACCATAAATATTTGCAAATGCAGTTTTGTTTATAAAACATTATACATTATATATGTTTATTCTTATAAAATATTTTAATTTTCCTTGAACTTCAAAAAAGCTATATTAGGCTGATCATTTAATGTATCAGTTTTATAGAAAATACTATCATTTGAACTATTTGTGTGGATATATTTTTTAAAGCATATTTTTAAAATATAATTGGTCTTCAAATTTACTGAAGGAGCAAAATGAAGGCTTAATTCTACATTATCATAGGTTAAAGACAAATAAAATTTTTATGTTTTGTCTCACTACTCTGACTGTAGTCATTGTGAGTTGAGATTATTTTTGTCATATTTTAAAATCTCGTCTCTCAACCCCACTCATTGAATTAAGTCCTTGTTATGCATGAAGTTGCTTTATAAAAAGTTAATAAATGAATGTGTGCATGCACATGTTCAAATCATGTTAACAGTTTATGTAATGGAGATTTATAATTTGTAATTGAGAAAACCACCCAAAGGTCTTCAAACTGATTCATTCTACCATGTATGAATAGAGTATTTAATATTAATGTGTATAGTGGTTCTATTTCCAGAATAGATACCAGTTATGTTTTCAGAAATATTAGTTACCAATGTAGCTCTTTGTCATTTTGAGTATGTGTCTATTGTCACTACTTTTGTAATTAATATGAAATAACATAAAGATGAAGTTCAGTTGTCTGCTACTAGAAAAACAAAATTATTCTTTCCTTTTATTTTTCTTCCTTTTTTCTATTATTTTTTTCTAAAGAGGAAACACCAGAAGTAACAGAATCAGGTAAATATTTGTTTTCCCAGAGGAGGTAACATAGATCTGTAAGAATAGCATTTAAATTTGAATCTCTATATAGCTGTGTAACATTTGGGAAAATCCATTAAGAGTTCAGATTCCCAGTTTACTCATCTATAGGACAGATGTAATGACTTTCCAAAAGGCTTGTGATAAGTATTAAATAAAATAACATATATAACATTCCCAGTACATGCTTAGTTGTCACTCATTAAATATTGGTGTCCTTCTTACTCTTGTCTGATAAGTACAGTTAAAGAAAAGCATCAGTCAGTCAAAACTCTGGTTTAAAAAGCTTGTGTCCACATTTTCCTCAGAGATATATTGTGAATCTTACTTTGTTTTTACTCAACAGTGAATTTATTGAGTATTCATAGCACTAATCAAATTTTCATTTCCTAAAGGTAACAATAGAAATTTTAAATGGCTTCTCCGTTACTAGTTTAAACTTATTAATAAATGCATGGCTTACTCTAGCTTTACTTGAAAGCATGTACAAAAATAAAGCCAGAAAACAAAAGGAGGGGGTTGTGCTTTATAAAACCAAATAACCAAGGATAACAGAAATATACATGTTCTTACACAAGGGAGGGAGACTTTATCTTCACATCTTTAAAAGTAGAACCTTGATCCTCTATCACTTACGGGATCAAGTTTCATCTGCAAATATTAACTCCAAAACTGAGTAAGAAAATTATGTTTTAAGCCAATGGTTTCTTGTTATTTTTCCTCCCTAGTGAAAAAGAAAATTGAAAAATCTGAAAAGGAAAGTAAAGGTAAATACATTTTAAGGCATGTATATCAAATTAGTGATAAAAGCACAGGAATCAAAAATATGTAATTATACAAATTATGTCACTTAAAAAAGCAGTTCATGAAAATATGGACATTTGTTTTAAAGGGTATATCAGAATTGCAGCTATTTAGGGGCTTATTCATGCGAGGAGTGTAGTAGTGCATTATTATTAGATATCTAAAGGGAACAGGAAGTTAGATCTTAAAGCAAACTCCTTCTGTTATTGCTATATTAACACCATAGAGTTCTTTTCATATAACTCCTGAATTGTAAATATTGACTGCAAAATATGTAATTTCAAACTTAGAAAGACCTATGAATAAATATGTATATGACTCTACCATATTATCTCTATAGAAAAAGCAGAAATGAGACATCTTAAAGAAGAAAAAGGTAATTTTTAAAAGTTTAAAAGTTCCTGAAGTCAAAATATTTTGAATAAATATGTATATGACTCTGTCATTTTATTTCTATAGAGAAAGCAGAAATGAGACATCTTAAAGAAGAAAAAGGTAATTTTTCAGTCTAAAAGTTCCTGAAGTCAGAATATTTTGAGTCAAAATTTATTTATTTCATTTTAAAGAAAACTTTTCTTTGTGTACGTGATGATTGCTGACCTGATTAAAAGAAGAAAAGTGGTAAATAATCATAGCATGTGGTAATGACGGTGTCGAAGAAGCAATCGATGGCGGGCCATGCCTGCAGTGTGCAGTCGTGTGTTGGGTCATTGGTGAGCAACTGGTTAGAAGCTGCATTTGCAACGCTGCTTTTTTATCTTAACTTTAGTTTTATTTATTTAGGAAATTACATAATATAATACAATAATCACTGATCTCCATGTTTACTCATCTAACAACCTTCAGTTCAGTCGCTCAGTTGTGTCCGACTCTGCGACCCCATGAATCACAGCACGCCAGGCCTCCCTGTCCATCACCAACTCCCGGAGTTAATCCAAATTCATGTCCATAGAGTTGGTGATGCCATCCAGCCATCTTATCCTCTGTCGTCCCCTTCTCCTCTTGCTCCCAACCCCTCTCAGGATCAGGGTCTTTTCCAATGAGTCAACTCTTCACATGAGGTGGCCAAAGTATTGGAGTTTCAGCTTCAGCATCAGTCCTTCCAGTGAACACCCAGGACTGATCTTTAGGATGGACTGGTTGGATCTCCTTGCAGTCCAAGGGACTCTCAAGAGTCTTCTCCAACACCACAGTTCAAAAGCATCAATTCTTCAGCACTCAGTTTTCTTCACAGTCCAACTCTCACATCCATAAATGACCTCTGGAAAAACCATAGCCTTGACTAGACAGACCTTTGTTGGCCAAGTAATATCTCTGCTTTTTAATATGCTGTCTAGGTTGGTCATAACTTTCCTTCCAAGGAGTGAGCGTCTTTTAATTTCATGGCTGCAATCACCATCTGCAGTGATTTCGGAGCCGCAAAAAATAAAGTCTGACACTGTTTCCACTGTTTCCCCATCTATTTGCCATGAAGTGATGGGACCAGATTCCATGATCTTAGTTTTCTGAATGTTGAGCTTTAAGCCAACTTTTTCACACTCCTCTTTCACTTTCATCAAGAGGTTTTTTAGTTCCTCTTCACTTTCTGCCATAAGGATGCTGTCATCTGCATATCTGAGGTTATTGATATTTCTCCCGGCAATCTTGATTCCAGCTTGTGCTTCTTCCAGCCCAGCATTTCTCATGATGTACTCTGCATATAAGTTAAATAAGCAGGGTGACAATATACAGCCTTGACGTACTCCTTTTCCTATTTGGAACCAGTCTGTTGTTCCATGTCCAGTTCTAACTGTTGCTTCCTGATCTGCGTACAGGTTTCTCAAGAGGCAGGTCAGGTGTTCTGGTATTCCCATCTCTTGAAGAATCTTCCACAGTTTATTGTGATCCACACAGTCAAAGGCTTTGGCATAGTCAATAAAGCAGAAATAGATGTTTTTCTGGAACTCTCTTGCTTTTTCGATGATCCAACGGATGTTGGCAATTTGATCTCTGGTTCCTCTGCCTTTCCTAAAACCTGCTTGAACATCTGATAGTTCATGGTTCACGGTATCGCTGAAGCCTGACTTGGAGAATTTTGAGCATTACTTTACTAGCGTGTGAGATGAGTGCATTTGTGTGATAGTTTGACCATTCTTTGGGATTGCCTTTCTTAGGAATTGGAAAGAAAACTGACCTTTTCCAGTCCTGTGGGCACTACTGAGTTTTCCAAATTTGCTGGCATATTGAGTGTAGCACTTGCATAGCATCATCTTTCAGGATTTGAAATAGTTCAACTGGGATTCCATCACCTCCACTAGCTTTGTTCATAGTGTTGCTTCCTAAGGCCCACTTGACTTCACATTCCAGGATGTCTGCCTCTATCTAGGTGAGTGATCACACCATCGTGATTATCTGGATCATGAAGATCTTTTTTGTATAGTTCTGTGTATTGCCACCTCTTCTCAATATCTTCTGCTTCTGTTAGGTCCATACCATTTCTGTACTTTATCGAAGCCATCTTTACATGAAATGTTCCCTTGGTATCTCTAATTTTCTTGAAGAGATCTCTTGTCTTTCCCATTCTGTTGTTTTCCTCTATTTCTTTGCATTGCTTGCTGAAGAAGTCTTTTTTATCTCTCCTTGCTATTCTTTGGAACTCTGCATTCAAATGGGCATATCTTCCCTTTTCTCCTTTGCTTTTCACTTCTCTTCTTTTCACAGCTATTTGTAAGACCTCCTCAGAGAGCCATTTTGCTCTTTTACATTTCTTTTCCATGGGGATGGTCTTGATCCCTGTTTCCTGTACAATGTCATGAACCTCTGTCCATGGTTCATCAGGCACTCTATCTATCAGATCTAGTCCCTTAAATCTATTTCTCACTTCCACTGTATAATCATAAGGGATTTGATTTAGGTCATACCTGAATGGTCTAGTGGTTTTCCCTACTTTCTTCAATTTAGGTCTGAATTTGGCAATAAGGAGTTCATGATCTGAGCCACAGTCTGCTCCCAGTCTTGTTTGGCCTTAACCATCAGAGAAATAGTCTGTCGAGTCAGGAGGAAAGCATTCTTAGAGATACCAAAAAGATTGTTAATAACGAAAGAAGACACTTTTCTGGTTTATACCAAATTCATTTAATCAGCATTACTCATTGTCCATGGACTCAGATTCATTTAAATACTCTGTAATCACTGAGTTCATGTCATATCTCTATTTATGCAGATACAACAGTCTCTTCAGCTAACATTTATTTTTCTTAGGTGTTAGCAGAAGAGAAAATTTAAAAAACACTTTTAGAAAATATTTACAAAGTTTAAATTATTCTCATGTTGCTAAAGCTTAGAGTTGAAGTGAGCCAAATTTTTTATAAAGATTTGCTTTAAAAGTTCATATTTTAATTTACATTTTCTTTTTTATACAGTACCAGCAAGAAAAGAAAGTCTTCAATTACACAATGTGACAAAAGGTAATCTTGATGTTTGTAATTCCTCAAATGCTGTGTTGATGTGGAGATGCCTGAATTATGTTGGTACTTAATATTAACATTAAATTTTCTAAAGCAAGAAAGTCTAGCTGTTTATATAATTCTAACAGCAGAGGAAGTGGACAGGTAGGAAATTGAACAGAATGCTTACATTTCAGTGGAAAACTAGGTAATGTGAATAAATAGAAACTATTAACAACATAAACATTCATTAGATATCCCAGTGCCTATCGGAAGGAAAAATTTATTTTTGCAAGGAGGCTTTCCCAGCATTACTACCTTCAAGGATGATAGAGTAGTAAAAAAGAAGGAGCCGAGAGTCCATTTATCTGCAACTACATCAAATATAGATAATATCATGAATATATTTTTATTATTTATAAATTGATCTTTGAAATTAATTCAACATAGATACAAAGTAGATAGTAGAGGGCAATTGCTAGCATGCACATGGCAGGCAGATGTTCTTCACCCAAAATGAGAATGATCTACTTTGGTGATATCATCATAAAACTGTAAGAGTATAACTGAATTATTTAGTCTGAGTCATAAAATTTTAGGTGAATCTAATTAATTCAAAATGTAACAAAACATAAATGCTTTATATTTTAAAATGCTAGGTAAACATGCCATAATTAAACAAGAATTTTCATTCAGAGTAAATATAGATCTCTAGTCTGTGTGTATACTGGGAGTGTGGAGCGGGAGGAATCTAGTTTTTCACTTACTATAGTGTGTATACCTATTCACAGTCTAAAGTTGAGTTAATGTTAGGGTGAAGGAAGTCTAACCTCTAGGAGTGTTTACCTGATAGAGACAGGAGTTGGCTCCAAGGGGGTGTGGAAGACTTAAGCCCATTCAATCACATTTTAATATCCTACCACACTGTGGTGGGCAAATATAAGGGAAAGCTTTCTACCAACCAGAGCAGCCCAAAGATGAAATGTGCTTCCGTGGTGGCTCAGTCAGTGAAGAATCTGCCTACAGTGTGGGAGACCTGGGTTTAACCCCTGGGTTGGGAAGGTCCCCTGGAGTTAAACATGGCAACCCACTCCTGTATTCTTGCCTGGAGAATCCCCATGGACAGAGGAGCCTGTCCAGCTACAGTTTCACTTTCAAAGACAAAAGGCACCCCACTTTGTCCCCAAGGAAGTGATCTATTAGTGCTGACCAAAGGATACTAGAGATTTGGACACTGGATGGATGCTCCTTTCTTACTGTATTCTCTGAGTCCATTTCTAAGATCTTCATATTATGAATACACGGCAGGAAAAAATTGTTACATGTAAAGCATAAGTCTAACCTAAAACTAGTTGAGAATATAAGCACATTCTATTCATTCCTTCACTCAAGAAATGGTTCATTGCATCTAAATTCCTGTCTCTTTAGCCAATCCTATTTAGAAAGGAAAGATTATAACATTAGCTTTTCTAAAGTATTTTTCTGAATTGCATTAGCCTAACTTTTGTAACTTTGTAATTATTAGGTTTATATCAGAAACTCTACAAGTCTCAAAGTAAAACATGTTATACAAATTCCTTAAAAATTATATTTTCAAACCTTGCCCTTTATATTAGACATTAATGGAATATGAATGTTACCCATTGTTTCAGGAAGTTAGAAAGTCTGCTATATATAAGACTGTCATTTCACTTTATATCTTCGTCCTGAATACATACAGTTTAATGGAAAAATATATTTGAAGAATTATAGTCTCTCATTGAAACTAATAAATAAATGATTATGAAAAATTAGTTGATTTTGCATGTTACTTTTTAAGATTTATAACTTACAACCTAATGTGTATTTGTTTTTATTCATGTCTAAGAGGAAAAGAATTCTCAATAATGTATTTTATGGAATTTGGAAAGTTTAAAGCAAATATTTAGATTAATTATATCATGCAAAGTAATTTCACTGGTGTTAGGTATAATTATAGTTTAACCAAAACAATGTAACAAAGATCTTGATGATTTTAGTAAGAGTGTTTAAAAGCATGTTGTGACACCTGCAATGATTAATAACTTTTTTGATGTCTCGCATAATAGCAATTAAGATATTCAAAGATCCATGTTATCAGACAATAGAGAGCTCCACTTATTCACTAACTCATGAAAAATAAGGAAGAAAGTTAAAAGATATTAGATACTTTTATGCAGTCTATTGATGTATAATATCTTTGTATTTTACCTGAGTTAAACAAGACTTGTTTTCTTTATTTTTAGTAGAAAAACCCACAAGAGTATCAAGTAAGTACTGCTTGTATTGATAATAAAATCTCTTTGGCATGCAGTATGAATTTCAAGCTGAAATTCATGAAATATTTATTTTTTTAATGTGTTCAGAAATTGAGTCATTTCATATTAAACCTTCTGACAGGATTTTGATGACTTTTCATCTTATTTATGTTGAAACTTAAAAAACAAAGCTGCATTATTGAAATAACTTGTAACAAATACCTTATCATGTTTTTGAGCCTGAAGATTAAAGTGACTTGCATTCAATACATAAGTCTTTTCAGTGATTGAGGTTGAATGGAATAAAATAATTCTACTTTGGTCTTCAACCCTAAATTCCAACATTTGGAATAGAGCACATCTGGTTAAACAATAATGCTTGCTTTGCTGTTGTTTTCTAATGTTTATTATCTTAATTATATATCTGAAAAGAATACATAGTTAGAAATGGATCTAATCTTACATATAACATACACTGACCAAACTCTCAGAAAATACTCTCTGAAATACCAAGATGTAGGTATAGATAGCAGCTCAAATGATACATGATACAGCTATGAATTTTCCTATAAATCTTAAAATTCTGGGAAATAGCAAATTTCCTTCTTAAGTTTCCAGATTTAAGAAGACAAATCATTTTAAATCAGTGCTATCTAAGGCAGTGTTACTAGAGTCACATCTGTAGTTTTAAATTTTCAAGTAGACACATTAAAGGGCTTCCCTGGTAAAGAATCCACCTGCAATGCAGGAGACCCTGGTTTGATTCCTGGGTCGGGAAGATCCCCTGGAGACGGGATAGGCTACCCATTCCAGTATTCTTGGGCTTCCCTGGGGGCCCAGACTGTAAAGAAACCTCCTGCAATGCAGGAGACCTCGGTTCGATCCCTGGGTCGGGCAGATGCCCTGGAGAAGGGCATGGGAACCCCCTCCAGTATTCTTCCCTGGAGAATCCACATGAACAGAGGAGCCTGGCGGGCTACAGTCCATGGGGCGGCAAAGAGCTGGACACGTCTGAGCGACCAAGCGCAGCACAGACACATTAAAAGGGTAAAAACAAATAGAGGAGAACAATTTTAATATTTGTATCTGTTTCTGTTTTCAAATATTTTTTTCAAAATGTAATCTATATAGAAGTATTTGGATAGTTTATATAAATTTTTATTGAACTTTTGAAATTGTGAGTGTATTTTACACTTATGACACATTTTGATTTGCACTAGCTGTTCTTTCCTGGAAAATCCGATGGATGGAGGAGACTGGTGGGCTATAGTTCGTGGGGTCGCTAAGAGTCGGACACGACTAAGCGACTTCACTTTCACTTTTCACTTTCATGCATTGGAGAAGGAAATGGCAACCCACTCCAGTGTTCTTGCCTGGAGAATCCCAGGGGCGGGGGAGCCTGGTGGGCTGCCGTCTATGGGGTCACACAGAGTCGGACACGACTGAAGCGACTTAGCAGCAATTGTATTTCAATTCCCTAACAGCCCAGGTGGTCAGTGGCTACTGCATTGGGTGGAGCAGTTCTCAGGGTTTATGAGTGCTTCTGCTGTGTTCAATTGAGTGTTGAGAGAGATATAAGACAGTCAGTAAAGGTGGTACTTACCATATATCTCATTCAAAGTTCCTTGACTGCAAGTAATAGAGCTCCATATGGACTTGCTTCAGATATTTTTAAAAAAGGAAAATAATTAGAAGGTTACAGCACTGTCTCTCTGATGCACAGGCAGAGCTAATATTTGATCTTCAGAAAATCTTCTGAAACTATCTCACTCCACACCCTTCCCCTATGGCCAAAGATAGTCAGGACAGATTTCATCTAGGAGGTAATTCTAGATGCAAATTGTAGAATTTGTATTTGGAAAGTGGTTAGGGTTGGATAATTGGCAAAAGAAGGTGTAAAGAAAAAGCTCACTTCTGTGTATTTCTCCTTTACTCTCATGCTACTACCACACTCCTAAAACTTCTGACACCAGGCAAGTAGGATTGTTTTCATACCAAGCATTTCTCTGTGACACCAGCTGTCCTACAATTTAATTCAATTCTTATACTAACTAGACTTAGCGCATCGTAAGTTGCCAATCAAAAATTTATCTGTGAGCTGTTTGTATACTTTGGAGATTAATCCCTTGTTAGTTGCATCATTTGCAAATATTTTCTCCCATTCTGTAGATTGTCTTTTTGTCTTGTTTATAATTTTCTTTGTTGTGCAAAAACTTTTAAGTTTAATTAGGTTCCATTTGTTTATTTTTGTTTTTCTTTCCACTGCTGTAGGAAAAGGATTAAAAAAGATACAGATACAATTTATATCAAAAAGCGTTCTGCCTATATTTTTCTCTAGGAGTTTTATAGTATCTAATCTTAAATTTAGGTCTTCAGTCCATTTGGAGTTTATTTTTGTGTATGGTGTTAGACAATGTTCTAATTTCATTCTTTAACATGTAGCTGTTCAGTTTTCCCAGCATCATTTATTGAAAAGACTGCTTTTTCTTCATTATATATTCTTGCTTCCTTTGTCGTAGGTTAATTGATCGTGTATGTGGGGGTTTATTTCTGGGCTTTTTATCCTGTTCCATTGATCTCAATTTCTGTTTTTGTGCCAGTGATGTGCTGTTTTGATTACTCTAGCTTTGCAGTATCATCTGAAGTCAGGGAGCCTAATTCCTCCAGCTCAGTTTTTCTTTCTTAAGCTTGTTTTGGCTTGTGTTAGAGAGCAGTGAGAAGTAGGAACATATAGGTTGAAACTATGAGGTAGAAAACCTGCCCGTCAAGGAACTTTAGACTTATTGCCACAGAGGGCTATGGTTTATTTTATGTAAAGGAGTGAAACGTGGAGGAATTGTTGGAAAGTCTAACCTCAAAAGAACAGTAATAGAAGTAGTAAGAATGAGTAGTAACTGAAAAGAGAAATGTGTGAGGAAGAAAGTATATTGATTTTGGTGGATCATAAGATATAAATGTCCAAGACAGCATGGAATAATCCTTTTTAATATGCTTGTTTTGTGTGTATATGAAAATTATGTTTTTGTAGCACATACTTTTCATCCTGCCTCTTTAGAGGTAATTAGCAATAACTGCCTCAGATACATATCAAGTAGAACATACTAAAGATAATTTAAACTAAAGAACCAGTGTTCTTTTTTCTGAATTCTCTTTTCAACCTTACATAATTTTTCTTTTGTCAGACTTCTGATTTATTTCTTAGCTATTTGTCTAAAGGAAGTTGACGAAATAGTTCATTTGTGCCCTTTGCTCCCTTCCAACCATTCCCTCCACCCGTGCTGCCTGTATCTCTTGTCTTCTGAACAGAACCAGGTCTTCCACCTCTGCTCTATCTGCTTTGGTGCTGAAGGCACATAGACCATAATTCATTCCCAGATTTTTTTGGTGGGAATGGGGGAGACTGTTAATATGTGGGAAAAGACTGATGTAAAAGAGAGTAGTAGTATCTCTTTCTGAAATCCCAAGGCTTACTCTGATTGAGATTCTTGAAATAATCCCGGTGGACTAGATTCTCAGCTACCTGAGGGTTTGTTTTAGGAATAAAAATAATCAGCAATATAATAGCATTTCTTTATTACATCAGTGAAAGTAAATTGCAAAATCAGAATTTCCATGATTCACAGACTATTATGGTTTAATTGATGTTTGTTCTGTGGGTTTACTTTTTCAAAGGATGTAGATTTCTCATTTCTAAACGTCATTTAATTTTCATTCTGTATTTTTTACTTTGTTTGTATGGTAAATACATAATGAAATTACCTTTCCACAGAGTTTTGAGGAAGACATCAAGAGGCATGAAACTGTACTACATTTAAGATATAATTACTGATACTTTAAAAATTAAAAGCAAAACAAATATTCACATTCTTGAATTTTAAAGTGTAATTATTTCTTGCTGATATTAATATTTTAAGGCTTTGGAAAACTTTTTCTTCGAGAAAAAAATTGTGTACAATAAAATTGTTAATACTTCATTCCCAGGAACTTGCCTGTAGGCAAAACATGAAGCAAAGCAAGGGAATGAGGAACTACAGTCTTTAAAAGCAAATGGGCCAAGGAAAGTCTTGCACCTAGAAGAGTATCAAGGTTCCTGACAGAGCTGAGACACTGACAGTATATTTATATTATATTTATAATTAAGGAAAATGGTTTTATAAGAATCCATCATTTTTTGTTCTAAGTATCTACTAGTCAACATTTAGGTAAAGCTAGGTTGGCTTGCCCCTCAAAATGAATACTTTAAAAGAACTTTAATACTTTAAAAGATGTATTAAGAACACTTCTTGAAATTATTCTATGTAGAAATTTAACTTTGACACCTTTTTCTGTAACATTTTTCTTTGATCATAAATAATGAGGATTTTACTGTTAGCACCTCACCAAAATTATCTGTGTAGACAGGTTTGAATCATTGTAAAGACTCTGAGATCAAATACAAATATTTATATTAAAATAATGAATTTAACTTTTTAATACAATACTGATAAATTTTAATCTTTTACAGAAGTTAATTACTTTTTAATAAAACTTCAAGCAAACCCAGCAGAGGACTAGCCAGGGTTTCCATTTTATATATAGCTTCCTTGCTTGCTTTCATTTGTAATTTGCTTTCTAATGCTTTCTAACTTTTAAAATGCTCATTCATCTTTTGGTTCTGCATTTTTTTGTGTATAAATTTGGTAAACTAATAAGTAATTTGCATCAATATTAAAGTATAGTGGATAATTTTAGATATCAAATTCAGCTACTTTTTGATTTTGTCTGAAAATTTAAATAAGCACGGATATAATTAAAGTTTCTATGGATGTAAAGGCTAATAGTCTTTTTCCTCATTTACATGTTTGATATATCTTAGGTTAAACAATCCTTTTAAAAGATTACAATTACACATAACTGAAGTATATCATCTGTCATTAATAAAAGCATAGCCTGTTTTTATTGATTATATATGCCTGGATTGAAAATTTTCAAGAATTTCAGAAAGCCAGAATTTCCTAATAAACATGTTACTGCTATTTGAAAGAAAGTTTGACTTTGTCAGACAATCATGAATTCAGACAATCATGAAACTATTAGTGAGTCAGTGAACTATAAAATGTTACTATAGTGGCAAAAGGAACTAATTCTCTTAAACCCTTAAACGCAGAGTATGCTTTGGTTTATATTAATATTATATGTAATTCCCTTTTATAAACAATTAAAATAATGATCTTTTTTAAAGAGATCAGATACAACCTAAAGTCCTGTAAGAGTTAATTCATGACTAAATCAAATCATTTATGTTATCTCAGACTAATTGATTTGCTAATAAAAATGTTAGTAGTATGCCATTAACTAATGGTGGCATATCAACACTTTAACTTTCAAAGAAGTGAATCAATTTTGTTATTACACAACATATGCCAGTCACATTTCTAGTGCTGCACAGAAAGCTTAATAATCTGATTCGATGCTGTTACAGAAAATGTCTTGAAACATTGCTTGCTTACTTTTACAGAGTAAGTTTGAATGGTGTTATTAATGCCAGTTGTATCTTGAATTCATTTGCCTAATGTTGACCAAAATATTCCTCCCAAACTAAACTAAATTGCAGGCACTTTAAATGACTATTAAATCACTCTGTGGTCTATTAAAATAGTTTGACCATTTTTTAAAAAGAGTATCTCCCTTGATTTAAATAATTATTTTATAATTACCTTATTTGTTGTTGAAACCAGTGAGATTGATTAAATACTTAGAAACAGGAAAAAGGATCATCCCATTTCTAAATTAATTCCTCAGGAAATGAAGATTTAACAAGAGAGATGATTATCCTTTTCTATAATTCATCTTTGCATGCAAATTAATGTTAAAATTTAAATTTACTTTTCTTCTCCACAAGTTCAAATTATTTAAAAGTATTTTATTATTTGATATCTTACATAAACAAAATAACTTGTAAGTAAGTGTATATTTAAAAACTAGATACTATGATGTGACTTTACCTTTAAACTCTGTCCATCCTATCTCTTGATTCCTGGTAGAAGTAACTAATACACTGAATTTTTTTCTTTAATTATCTTGATTTTTTTTCTAATTTTATCACTTGTTTTTTTCTAATTTTATCTCACATTGTAAGATATGTTCTGAGATTTTTTTTTTTACTTAATGCTATGCTTCTCAAATTCATAAGTGTTTTGTGTAGTTATAGTTCATTTTCACTGCTGTATGTATAGTATAACACTTTGTGAATAAACACATTTTAATCTGTTCTACTATTGATGTATATTTGCTTTGATTCTGATTTAAGATTTTTGTGTTCCTTTTTTTTTTTTTTTTTAAATATTATTTTATTAGTTGGAGGCCAATCACTTTACAACATTTCAGTGGGTTTTGTCATACATTGATATGAATCAGCCATATAGTTACACGTATTCCCCATCCCGATCCCCCCTCCCACCTCCCTCCCCACCCGACTCCTCAGGGTCCTCCCAGTGCACCAGGCCCGAGCACCTGACTCATGTATCCCACCTGGGCTGGTGGTCCGTTTCACCATAGATAATATACATGCTGTTCTTTCAAAACATCCCACCCTCACGTTCTCCCCCAGAGTTCAAAAGTCTGTTCTGTACTTCTGTGTCTCTTTTTCTGTTTTGCATATTGGGTTATCGCCACCATCTATCTAAATTCCGTATATATGTGTTAGTATACTGTAATGTTCTTTATCTTTCTGGCTTACTTCACTCTGTATAATGGGCTCCAGTTTCATCCATCTCATTAGAACTGATTCAAATGAATTCTTTTTAACGGCTGAGTAATATTCCATGGTGTATATGTACCACAGCTTCCTTATCCATTCATCTGCTGATGGGCATCTGGGTTGCTTTCATGTCCTGGCTATTATAAACAGTGCTGCGATGAACATTGGGGTGCACGTGTCTCTTTCAGATCTGGATTCCTCAGTGTGTATGCCTAGAAGTGGTATTGCTGGGTCATATGGCAGTTCTATTTCCAGTTTTTTAAGAAATCTCCACACTGTTTTCCATAGTGGCTGTACTAGTTTGCATTCCCACCAACAGTGTAAGAGGGTTCCCTTTTCTCCACACCCTCTCCAGCATTTATTGCTTGTAGACTTTTGGATAGCAGCCATCCTGACTGGCGTGTAATGGTACCTCATTGTGGTTTTGATTTGCATTTCTCTGATGATGAGTGATGTTGAGCATCTTTTCATGTGTTTGTTAGCCATCTGTATGTCTTCTTTGGAGAAATGTCTGTTTAGTTCTTTGGCCCATTTTTTGATTGGGTCGTTTATTTTTCTGGAATTGAGCTTCAGGAGTTGCTTGTATATTTTTGAGATTAATCCTTTGTCTGTTTCCTCATTTGTTATTATTTTCTCCCAATCTGAGGGCTGTCTTTTCACCTTACTTACAGTTTCCTTTGTTGTGCAAAAGCTTTTAATTTTCATTAGGTCCCATTTGTTTATTTTTGCTTTTATTTCCAATATTCTGGGAGGTGGGTCATAGAAGATCTTGCTGTGATTTATGTCGGAGAGTGTTTTGCCTATGTTCTCCTCTAGGAGTTTTATAGTTTCTGGTCTTACATTTAGATCTTTAATCCATTTTGAGTTTATTTTTGTGTATGGTGTTAGAAAGTGTTCTAGTTTCATTCTTTTACAAGTGGGAGAGGAGCAAGCGACCAAAGGAACCATAACTGATTTAATGAGCCATTCGCAGTTTCACTGTACCGGCCGTGCGTACTTAGACATGCATGGCTTAATCTTTGAGACAAGCATATGCTACTGGCAGGATCAACCAGGTATTGTGTTCCTTTTTAAACATCTTATTATGTATGTTTATTTTATTACTCTTTACCCTTTCTATACATATTGCAAGTAATAAATTTTCCTTTAAGTACTACTTCAACAGCCTCTCCCAAGCTTCCTTATATGTAGTATTTTCATTATCATTCATTTTAAAGTATTTCTTAATTCCATTATAATAGTTTAATTAGTATATTTCAAAGAAGTTTTAGAATTTTAAATACTTTAAAATTTCCAAGCCTATGGGAATTTTAGATTATCCTCTTTTAGTCAACTTTGAACTTAATTGTGTAGTAATTAGAGAAAATGGTCTACTCTTTGAAACGTGTTGACTCATATCTTATGAAATAATATATTATCTGTTTTAATAAATTTCCATATATCATTGAGAATAATATTCATTTTCTAATGGTTAGAAGCAAAATCCTATATACATTAAATTTTTGTTGTTCATTTTCTAAGTTGTGTCCGACTCTGCAATCCCATGGCCATAGTACACCAGGATATCCTTCAGTATCCCCTGGAATTTGTTCAGATTCATGTCCATTGAGTTGATGATGCTATCTAACCATCTCATTCTCTGCTGTCCTCTTCTCCTTTTGCCTTCAATCTTTCCCAGCATCAGGGTCTTTTTCAATGATTCGCTCTTTGCATCAGGTGGTCAAAGTGTTGGAGCTTCAGCTTCAGCGTCAGTCCTTCCAATGAATATTCAAGGTTGATTTCCTTTAGGACTAACTGGTTTGAATTCCTTGCTGTCCAAGGACTCTCAATGGTCTTCTCCAGCACCATAATTCAAAGACATCAGTTTTTCGTGCTCAGCTTTCTTTTTGGTCCAACTCTCACATCCCATACGTGACTACTGAAAAAAACATAGCTTTGATGAGAAAGAAATTTGTTGGCCAAATGATGTCTATGCTTTTTAATATGCTGTCTAAGTTTGTCATAACTTTGCTTCCAAGGAGCAAGCATCTTCTAATTTCATGGCGGCAGTCACCATCCACAGTGATTTTGGAGCCCAAGAAAATAAAATCTATCACTGCTTCCACTTTTTCCCCTTCTGTTTGCCATGAAGTGATGGGACCAGATGCCATGATCTTAGTTTTCTGAATGTTGAGTTTTGAGCCAGCTTTTTCACTCTCCTCTTTCACCCTCATTCAGAAGCTCTTTAGTGCCTCTCCAGTTTCTGCCATTGGAGTGGTATCATGTGCATACCTGAGGTTGTTGATATTTTTCTCAGCAATCTTGATTCCAGTTGTGCTTCATCCAGTCTGGCATTAAGTTAAATAAGCAGCGTGACAATATACAGGCTTGTCATACTCCTTTCCCAGTTTGGAACCAGTTAGTTGTTTAAGATTCTAACTGTTGCTTCTTAACCTGCATACAGGTTTCGCAGGAGACAGGTAAGGAGGTTGGTATTCCCGTCTCTTTAAGAATTTTCCACAGTTTATTGTGATCCACACAGTCAAAAGCTTTAGCGTAGTCTTTGAGGCAGAAGTAGATGTTTCTCTAGAATTTGTAATCCTGATTTACATGCTAATTTTGTTCATTATTTTTAGTTCTAACCTTTAAACTATATAAATGTCAGATTTTATTAGTATTGTTTTTTCAATCAGTATGTGTCTGTCTTTAACTATATGTTTGTCAGTGTCACTATTTACCATTTCATTTACATCTCTGAATTTCTTTTGCTGTCCTACTTCTTTCAAGAGCATCTACTTTAGAAGTGCCTTGAGCAAAACCTATTGGTCGAAAATATACTCTGCTTTTATTTCTCTGACAACGTCTTTAAGTAATCCTCATTCCTGAGAGCCTTCTGCTAGGCACACATCTAGGCTATCACTAGTTATCACTCTTTGAACATTTTCAGTGTTTTAATCCACTGTCTTGTTTTTTCTTTTTCCACTGAGGTGGGAGAATTCTGTTATCAGTTGAATTGTGATCTCTTTTCTTTCTAGCTTCTTTAAATATTTTCTCTTGCATTTTATCTGCTGCAGTTTCAGTCAAGTCTATTGGAATAAGAGCTTCTTTTTATTGTGAAATGCTTCCAACACACATTTTTTTGTTTTACCAATTTGAGGGATTAATAGCCTTTATTCTTCAAACATTGTGTCTTCATTTTTTTTTTCTTCTGCTGATTAGGAATGTGTTGGGTATGTATATTATTTCTTCTCTTTTAACACCTCTTTTAAGTTTTTCATCTTTTTGTGTCTCTATGCCATATGTAGTGTAATTTGATCTGTTCTAACATATATTCACTATTTCTTGAACCCTATGATTTATATGTTTCTTATAATAGTTATCTTTAAATCTTATTTGTTATTTTCACAATCACCTGTTGGTTGTTCTTATTTATAAATTAATATTTTATTTCTTAAAACATTCATATATATAAAATTTTGAATATGAAAATCTCAATATTTGAAGTACTTTGTGATATAACCTTGTTTGTTGTTTCTTTGGACTCTCACTCATGATGGTCTTTTCTGTGGTCTAAGACTTTATGAAATCACATTTTTTTTTTCTTTCCTTCATTTCTATCTGAACTTATCTTTCTTTGTCTCTGTTGTCCCTGTTCTGCTCAAATTTATTCCCCTCCTGGCAATTTCTTACCATCTGAGATGTCCCATCTTGGCAGTCAGCACTAGCTTATCAGTTTCTCAAGGTCATAGCGTACCTGATGGCATGAGCACTCAGACCTCATGGAGAACCCTTTATGCTTACCTGCTGAACACTGGGCAGCACTCTTACTTTGAGCTGATGATGAAAAATTATTCTGTCTCACTTTTCAGAAAATACCTATTGGCTGTCGGAGGGTTCCTTATTTTCAAGTTTCTCAGAATCCCCATTATTTCCTTATGCTTTCTCTTTTGGAAACACTGATCCCTCTGGTTTTTTGACTGTCTGATTGTTCTCATCCACAAATATTTTAGTTAATTTCATTTTGTAGTAAATATTGCCTGTGGTTTTTGCTGTCTGTTCTTATGGTGGAATTTGGAAGAGATTATATACTGTATTGCTGTTATCTTCTCAAAAAGCCCTGGATCAGTTATATTTTCATCCTGCCATCCCTGACATAAAAAAGGATCTTAGCCTCTGCACTCCCACTTTGCTCCTTGCTCACTCAGTTTTTGAGTTTCAGTTTTAATGTTATCACTTGTCCTCAGGGTTGACCTCACCCTTCATGTGTCAGCAGGGTTTCTCCCCTGCTTCTAGGGCAGGAGGAGGGATTCTGTTTGGAGATTTTCTTTATGTCCTCTGCATCCAGTACTGCAACAAAAGATGTGCTTTCATAGTTGTTGTTGTTGTCTACCGTATTATCAGAAGTATGTGTGCCTGATAATATTTTTAATGTCGCCCACAAATCTCATTTTAACCAAGGTTCATGCCTTAATTTTCTCAATTAAAAAGTAAATAATCTGATAGTCTAGTTCTAGACAACTGTACAAAACTAAATCTGTTATTAAAATTGTAGAAAACTTCACTCATAGAAGCCTCAATTTAATCCCCTTTCAAGCAAACCATCCTCATCCTCAGTTAATATATATAGACACAAACCTTTAAAAAAAGAAAACACACTTGCTTGTAGTATATGGATGAAAACTTAATTCAGGATAAAATTATTGACTCCATTTTTTTTGTTGGATGCCCCTTGCTGAAATGGAATATTTTTAGAGATTGCTTGCTGGAATGGACTCTTATGGATACTAATATCAGTGTAGTTTTTCTTAAAAACAATTTAGAAATTAATACATGGTAGAAATATGAAAATCCTCATAGGGTAGTGGCTGATAACAGGGAAACTGGCTTTAGATGGAGTGAGTTCCCATCCTGACTTAAAAGTTTGGGTAAATTGTTTAACATCTTTGTGTTCAGTAGCCTTATTTTTTGAATATCAATAATGATATTAAAATTACCTCCTTGATCTTATCTCTTGATCTTAATTACCTACTTAAGCTTTGGGAAGATTAAGTAAGATAGAGTTCACAAGAGATTTGTGTATAGTAAGTGATCATTAATTGCTGTCTGTGAGGATGATGATAATGATGGTGATAACGGTGATAAAAGGTTACTTCCCTAGTTAGAGACAGGCTTTGCTTATAAGCCTTTTATGTCAAAATGGATAAAAAAAGAGATAAAATAATAATTTTAAAATCTCACTTATTTTGGTGTGTACTTAACACAATCCCTGGAGAAGGGAATGGCAACCCACTCCAGTTTTCTTGCCTGGAGAATTCCATAGACAGAGGAGCCTGCTGGAATACAGTCCATGGGGTGGCAAAGAGTCAGACACGACTGAGTGACTAATACTACTAACGCAATCCCACTTTTTTAGAACACAAGTGATAAACTTCATGGAGATTTTGTTCCAGGAGAAAAAAAAATGGAGCAGTTACTTTTGACAGAAGCCTTCTAAATAGGTACTAGCTGCTGGGCTCAGTCCCTCTGATCACTCCTTCTGCTAGACCCCAAAGAAAGTACCAGGGTTTCCCAAGTGGAGCCAGTGGTAAAGAACCTGCCAGCTAATGCAGTAGACATAAGAGATATGGGTTCCATCTCCTGGCTGAGAAAATCCCCTGGAGGAGGGCACAGCAACCCACTCCACTACTCTTGCCTGTAGAATCCCATGGACAGAGGAACCTGGCAGGCTACAGTCCACGGGATCACAGAGAGTTGGCCACGACTGAAGGGACTTAGCATGGCACAGCAAAGAGAAAGTCAGTGTAGGAGGCGTAGCTGGTAAAATGTCTGTCACTGTCCATTATTAGTCTTCGGGTACCAACAATGTGGCCTCATTCATTTACTGGTGATGTTAAGTTGTTCTGACATTGCCCTCAAGACAGTCATGTCTTGTCCTTAGAGTGACAGAACAGACACTCAGAAAGGATGGCACACATTTATTGAATACCCTTGGCTTCACTGTGCGTAGGGTTCCAAATGTGAACTGTCTCTGCATACTTTATTACTCCCTGCAGTCAGTTCCAGGAATCTGTGGATATTGCTCAGTGTAGCAGTTAATTTTCTTTAAAACTCATGACCATGTAAAATAATAACATGTGTACAAGGAGCTATTCATACCTGATAGCTAAAATAAACTGGCCGTCAACTGTTACCTGGAACTGCTGTAGATTCTTAGGATGTCTGAAAAAATATAAACTCTTCGAATATAATATTTTATCAAGCCCTTTACACAAAATCTAGCAAATCAGTTGAGAAAATAATTTGAAGCTTTCAATAAGTCTGCAGACACAAGGTGATGCTGTCAATAAGGTAAAGTGAGAGGAGTGAAGAAGAATACAAAAAGCCACGCTAAGCTACTTTTGTGTTTGTGCTTCAGGGTGTCAGATGCTTACCTATGAGTATTTCTTGAAACTCTACACAAAGCAGAATAGACTGCCAGTAGAAATAAACAGTAACTGCTGGTACACACATATGCATTATTTAGGTAGTTTTTATTTATTTATCCTGTTTGCTAAGAGTATGCAGAGCAGACTGGGCATTACACAGAAAAATGTTATCTGCAAAAATAACAAAAATACACAACAATATAATGCCATCAATGTGTATCCTTTAACATTTTGCTTCTCTCCAGAGTACAGTCTCTTTTCCTCTTTTCACTTTTTTACCCACCACTACCCTCTCATGCTCAAGTGAAGAAGCTTTGCTTCTCCCAAGATTTATCACTCCATGTTCCTCCTTGACTCTCTCCTTTCTTGTCTCCCCTGATCTTGCTCCCTGAATCCTGCACTTCCATTTCTCACTTTAAAAGATCCTCTTCCTCCTGCTGACAAATATCTTTTGATGATTCCCTTGTATAAAATGTCTCTTACCCTTTCTGTTCCTGAAGCTCTTGTGCTTTTGTTCTGCTTTCATTTACAGCCACACTTCTGGACAAAGCTTCTCCATTGTTTGGAATATGATTAACTTAAAATGGTTAGGCAAACAGAACAAGTATTACCCTTTGCTCATCATTACTGTTTCCAAAGATAGCTAGGTAACTCTTCTATTCATCCTCACCAAAGGAGAATAGATTGTTTTAAGAGCAGAGAAATACACTTACGGAAACACTGCTTCATCTCTCCTCTGCATAAGTGCATGACTCATGTGAATTGACTCTGTCTGAGCCTTCTGGCAGATACTTGTTAAACAATATAATGCTAACAGCAATATAATGTTCTCAAATCAGAGAAGACTGAGTTTAGAAGGCCATTCTTGAGAGGATTGCTAAGTGGTGAACAGCACAGTCTCTGGAACCTAAGGTGGGTTGTTGAAGTCTGAATCCTGATTTCCCCACTTCCTAGCTCTGGAACCTTCTAGACTTTAATGATCCCTTCTGTAAAACAGGAATGATAATAGTACCTTCTCACAGATGTGCTGAGGAGGTGAAATGTGTTAATATTCGTGCTTAGAACAAAGGAGGGCAGGTCACAGTGCATTCTTTGTGAATTATATATAAATCTTCATTCAAACAGCTCTGACCCAGGCAGATTGGAGTTCATGTCCTAGCCCTGCCAGTCATTCATTTTATGCCCTTTGGCAGTGCTTAACCCCTCTCTGCTCTGTCTATATAGGAGATTTAAAATAAGAGAACCTATGCAGAGAAGTGCTGTAGGGATTAAATATGCCAGTACTTGTGAAATTACTTAATAGGACCCAGGAGATGGTTTAAGCGTTAGGAAATATTAACTCTTACTGCCGTCATTAAAAGTGATATCTCAACCCTCCCAGTTTTGTCCATTAACACAATGCATATCTCTTCTAAACTTTTCCAGATATCTTGCCCTCCTTGTCTTGCTTCATTCTAGATATTGAAATTTCACGACTGGCCAACACCACAACTGAACTCATAGAAAAATTAACTTTTCATGATTCCCAGTTAATGAGTGCTTCTTAGGTTTTCCTCATTGCTGGGAATGGCACCACCATCTTTCTTCGATCTGAATAAAAACGGTGTTTCCGCTTTTTGTATTCATCTCTTGCACTCACAGTATTGAATTCCATTTAACTCTACATACAAAGCCTCATTTACTCTCAACTACTTCAGTGACTCCTAGTTGCAGAAATCACTGGTTTCTGGGTTGACTATGAAAATGCGTTCCCTATTTTTTTCTTTGAATCCGTTCTCACATATTCTAGTTTTGTCATTTTTACTAAACACATCTAAGGTATTATTTTTCTCTTGAACAACTTTCACTTGCTGTGACATTATGTAGAGACAGCTCAGTCTGACCTATAAAAACTTTGCACATGACAATCCCATCCAGCTTTTCCAGAAGTGGTTCTCCTACCCTCTTCAGTGTTCCCTATGCTCCTTGAATAGCCTCTTTCTCTTTTTGGATCTAGTCTTTCTTCATCTGATAGCCTTCACTTTAAGCTTACTATCTCTTTTAGTCAAAATCTCCTCTGTATGAAAGAGCTTGTTTCAAGTTAGACTTTCTTTATAAAATAATTTTCTGATTACCCCTCCCGTTAAAACAAGTCATTCCCTAAAATTTGCCTGGCACATTTTGATACTTCTTTTATAATAATGACGCAAGTATTGAATATTTTATCCAAACCATCACTTGCCCAATGAGGGCACAAGTTATAAGATAAATGGGCTGTAGTGCCTTTCTCGTTTTTTTTTTTTTTTTTTTTTATTCTGAGCAATGAAAATCACATGAATTGATCCTCCTTCAGTAAATTCTGGTTACTCTTAAGTTACTTACAAAGAGATTGTGTCTCTAGGGCAACTGCCCTAGGGCTTGCTGCTTATCTTGTCTCTGTTCTCCATCTGGTTAGCCTGAGCAGTTGACTTGTGACTCAGTTCTTGCCACTTTCGATCACTTGTAGTTAGTTTACTCTGGGTCAGAATACCGATTTTTGGAAAGAGAATAAGATAAGGTTTTTATTCTATCCACATTTATTTCCCCAGGGATAACAAATAGATCCAGAGAATAAGTGCTTTGGTTTTGTGTGTGCTACTATCTAAAAAAATAATATATGTTTTTCTTGTACAAGGACCTTGCAACATTTTAATTTTGTAAACATCTTCGATAGAAATTAGCAGATTTTTACTGCACAATTAAATATGATCATTATTTGATTCACCTAAGAATTCTGATATTTTTTAAAACATTATGTTACTTTAAAATATAATTTAATCATTTATACCATTATTTTCTTTATAACTGCTAATAGGACAGTTTAAGGCCACTTAATCCAATATTTAACTGGGTTAAACCCCTATTTAAATATTTTTAAAAACTAATTAGGTTGAAACTTCAATAATTCATCATAAAAAATGCTAGTAGTTTTGTTTTCCCCCATTTTGTTCTTTTACATAGTAATATCTCTTCCCAAAGGTCACATTTCTGTCCTACTAGAGAAAATTTGCATACTAGCCTGTTTACCCCTTTTCTAACTGTTAATGAATAACTGTTATGCAAAATCTGAATAAATAATATAAAATTGATCCTCTTTCCAATCATTATAAGTGCTAAAAATTTATGTAAATATGTAAAGATTATTTAATTATGTTGTATTAGAGTAATCTCCTACTTAAAATTACTGCCACATTATTCCATCTTTTAAGTAGACTGCACAAAAGACCATGCAATATATGTAATGTACCTGAAGGGTCATTGTTTATGTCTGAGCTTTTGTTCAACTTTTAATGCCATGTCATTATCTTTCCAATCATCAGAAGTCACCTAACAAAAGATGTGGACAGAGCATTTCCTCGTGATCTGCCATATGTGTATAAATTTATTTATCTAAAATTCCTTAAATTCCAAAAGCAGTTGTGGTTTGGGGAGGTAGCTTTAGGAGTCAGAGGAGGACAGGCACGTTTGGGAGGATCACTGCAGGTCCTGCTTGCCACCACCAGACTGCTGGCCTGCTGACCACAGGCCTGGCACAGCATCTGTTTCCTTCCCACTCTCTGTCCCAGTCAGGCAAGTTGCTTTATTTGTTAGGAAGTTCTTGTTCATAGAGATACTTTATAGATTGAGACCTTCTATCTCTTAAAAACCCCTAAATATAGTATATCCTCTTTGGGAAATAGGTCATGAATTAATACATCTTTCTTTACTCTCTAGGAGAAGATTCTGAAGATGTACCAACTTCAAAGAAAGCTAAAGGTAAGATTGTTATCTTCAGTTCACTATGAGTTTTCTCATCTGTAAAATTTTTTCTAACTGTTTTATTTAACTATTCTGGTTCTCAACTTTACCTAAGCAAAGTTCAGATGGTACACTTATCTGTAAACAGCTTTTGTACATTATTTGGAAAACATATAAGTATATATACATGTATGTATATATAACATGCTATACATATATATTATACATCTTATAATTATATATCTCTGTATATCTCTATATTTTAAGACGAATTGGACACTTGATTTCTTTATAAGTAATTATTAAATAATTTGTAGGCCAATCAGATTATAAGAGAAATATTTCAAAATCATCATTTCACAAATGTTGTTTGACAGAAGGAGGACCACATAAATGTTCAAATATGATATTGATATGTGTTTATTAAGAAAAATTGAGATAACTAGCATGTATTAGCAACAATAGCATAAAGAAAAGATGGAAGGAAGGAAGAAGAGAGAGAGGGAGGGAAGACAGACTTCAAACCTCAGAAAAATTTTCTACAACCAGATACATGACCTTAGGCGAGTATTTCCAGGACTAACTTTATTCATCTGTATTGTAAGATTTTTAACTAATTTAATTTAGTGCATTTTTTTCCTGAAGGGTTTCCTGGCTTCCTAGTTTGGCTTGTTATATGATAGATATTTTCTATTCTACTTTCAGACTTGCCTATGGACAATAAGAGTTTGCCTAAGAGGTGCTCTTGTCATCAAAATCAAGTTTTGTGGCAGTGTCTGGAATTAGTTAATAGTGTGGAAAACAGCACTTTAAGAAAAGACACAAGAAAATAGGTTGTTGATTCTTATGAGACAGTTTACACTTAAGATATTTTTGAATACTAAAATTTTGGGGTTTTTATAAAACAATTATTAAGAGCAATAACTTAATTTTTTTTACTTCTTGAACATAACTTCTCAAACAACTTTATATACAAATCATTTGTAAATCTTTTTGAAATGAAATAAATTTATATTGGAGACCAATAACTGTGTTTATATCAGTTTCACAAGTAATGATAGAACTACTGGTTCATGGATCACACTTTGAGAAGGAAGTTTTTTTTTAACTCATTTAGAATTTGATGAAATCTAAAACCTACTTCAGATGAAATACACACACATTCATATCTTAACATTTTATAGGTTTTGTAAGAAAGTTTATCTGTGTACACCAGTTAAGAACTGGTGTACTGGGAAAAGGGGTTCAAATTAATAGTGTCAATTTATCCTTCATTAGATAAACACATAGGAGAAGGCAATGGCACCCCACTCCAGTACTCTAGCCTGGAAAATCCCGTGGGTGGAAGAGCCTGGTGGGCTGCAGTCCATGGGGTCACTAAGAGTTGGACACGACTAAGCGACTTAACTTTCACTTTTCACTTTCACTCATTGGAGAAGGAAATAGCAACCCACTCCAGTGTTCTTGCCTAGAGAATCCCAGGGGCAGCGAAGCCTGGTGGGCTGATGTCTATGGGGTCACACAGAGTCGGACACGACTGAAGTGACTTAGCAGAAGCAGATAAACACATGGTGCATATCACTTCAGCAAAAAAGTCCTTGAGTCACCTGAGAAAAGGAAAGGATACAGGATACCAGCTCGCTGCTATTCTTTCCTGAGAAGGATGACAATTAAAACTCATGTCTCACACAAGTTTAAAATTATTTTGATGAAAACATTTGTTTCATAGCAAGATTCCATCCTTACTATAACTCTGAGCATCAAAAACCTCTTCAGAGAAAGGAATGAGTGTCAAGCCAGCCCTCCATTAACATCCAACACATCAGGACCAGTTTCTGTGAGAACAATTGCCTGTAGCATTTTCCATTCTTTTCTTTCATTGCCTTCTCTTCTATTGCTGGCTCTTAACCTACTAAAGTTTGTAGTTAAAAACTGAACAGAATCTGAATAAGAACCTAGAATTTATTATAAGAAGGGCAAACAGCTCCTGTTTCTTTCATATTGTGCACCTTTTAAGACATTTTTCACTTCCCTACATATTTGTATAATAACTGTGAATGTACAAGGTAATTACTTTCATATTTTTGTATCCACTAGAAGAAGCTGAAGATGTATCTTCCACAAAGAAGCAGAAAAGTAAGTTTAAAAAAAAAACAAAACCGACTAAAACCGCTAAGGAATTCTGTAGCTGGTACATACAAACTGAAAGTTTAGATTCTCTTAAGAAAACCAGCATTAGAAGAAAAAGATTTTTAGCACATACATGAAGAATAACATTAAAGTAGGACACTTATATTTCAAAGAGAAGTTCTGCACTTTTCATGTCAGTCAAGAGGCACATATTTGGAGGAATTACACAGTAATGACTGAAGTGGCATTTATTGCAAACCATTCTACACAGCTCTGATCCTGAACACTCTAACTGAATCTGTGCTTAAATGTGTGTTACTGTCTGCTTTATGAAAAGATATCTGAAGTGATATGCTGAAACTTTTTATCTCAAAAAGAAAAAAATGTAGAAATAGGTCTCAGCAATTCAATTGCTTAGAGACTCACTTCTAAGATTCAAAGTTCCTTTTAATTTTTCTTGATATATGGCAGGCTGTTAATATTCAATCTTTGGGATCATTGATTTTATGATGCAATCAATATTCATATGCAGTTATAAAATTCAATGTCCTATTTTCTTATTATTCCAGCACTTCCAAATTAGACATATTTTCTTCAGGTGGTAAAGCAATACATCTTGAATTCACATATGCATAAAAGTCATTGCTGCACAGACTAAAGGAAGCAATTTTTTAAATTAGTATAAGCAAAGTTTGCTTCACATAAGACTTTTGAAATAAAAGTAGACATTTATCTGAGGAAATAATGTCAATAATGTTCTCTGAGTTCTATAATCTTTCTTAAATGTATTTCTGAAGGAAATTACAAAAATGACCTCTATAATCACAAACACTTCCTGTTTTATTAATATATGTGAATCACTGAAAAAATATCAAGAGCCTTCTATGTTTTAAGCACTATTTAGATGTGGCTACTGCAACAGATGAGAGATAACAAATTATAATCCTTCATATAATCAGGTTGTATGAAATAAGAAATAAATAAGTAGTCTTTAATACTTTCAGATATGGTTGCAAAATCCATAAAGTCAATCTAAGCATGTTTTTTATTTATATAGCTACGCTTTCCCACTTGTTCACCTACTTGTAACAATTTGTGGCTATATCACATAATACTCAAAATCTCTTATTTCATAAATAGATATTAATAAGATGGTGTATTATATTGATGTCAGTTTCCTGGTTGGGATATTATAGTATCATTCATTTTGCAAAGATGTTGCCATTGGTGAGCGCTAGGTGACAGATACATGGGCTGTCTGCATCATTTCTTACAACTTCATATGACTCTTCAGTGATCTCAAAATAAAAATTTTAATTAAAAAGAGGTAAAGAAAATAATTTTATTTTTTTAGTAAAAAACAAAAGTGTCAAATATTTTCAGTTCACTTGGGGGATTTACCGTAGCAAAACAATATTTTCATCTTTCCATGAAGCAGTTCTATAGTTTGACATTCATGAGCCATTTATATAACATCTAGAATGTGCAGCTACAATGATATTTTCACTCACAACCATTTGGCATCAATAAAATAAATGTCAGAAGAGTGCCTGTAAACGAGAAGGCTCAGCTGGAAGGTGGGCTGCTGGTCGCTCCCCCTTTGAGGACTTGTGCTGCTGTTGCTCCTTCATGCAGGCCCAGCTTTACTGCCTTCCTTCTCTGTAGCCTGTCCAACCCCTCACCCTAGACTCTTACAACCTTGGCGAGGGTGCAGGGGCGAGGGTTGTGTTACTGCCCTTCTTTGAGGCTAAAACAAAATAGAAAACAATTCTGGATAAGGTAAAGAGGAAAGAAAAACGAAATTCAAGATTTCTCCAAAGCATTTTCATGAGTGAAAAAACTCAGTGATTTAAAGTCAGCTGACATCATGGGTGATGAAATCAGAATAATCCCTTGTCATCTCCCTTAGCTTCTTTCTACCCACGCTTTGCTCTATTCTACTTCCTAAGCCCTTAGACTCATGTAGATTTAACTAGCTTCCCCCGCCCTATATTCCACATACTGCAAGCTGCAATTATCATTCTTTTTCCTAGCCAGCTGCAGGAAGTCTGTGGTTGGTTGACAGAATGCTGGCTGTTGCCAAGACTGTCTGTCTGTGGAACCCATGCCCATATGCATTGAATTAGACTACCTCGCAATGCTTTACCTCTGCTCCTAATCACATTCTAGTTGTTTTAATAAATCATCATGCTCTCTTTCTCAGCCCCCATCAGCTTCTTCCAGTGTGTCTACTTGGATGGATACAATGGCTATGGATTTCAGTTTCCCGTCACTCCTGTGCACCACCCCGGAGAGAGCTCAGGCCAACCAAATTCTCCAGGACAGAAGCAACAACGACAATAAGACCCATATGCACAGCCCTTGCAAATCGCTTTAGAACTTTGAAAATAGGATCTTTTGTTTGTCTATAGTGACACAGGCAATTGAAATCATGTAGTCCAGGGGATTTGTTTGAAAATAGTTTACTCTTCTGCCTGGTGTAGAAAGGGTGAGCAAAGGGACTGAATGATAAGCAGGCAAGTTGGAGAGTCTGGGGCTCAAGAATCTGTCATTTGTTTGTTGCTGGGTGTGGGTGCTTATATTTTTCTATTTCCAGTCACTTTAAGGTTGTTCACAAGCTAATTTAAATTTTGCTTAATAATGATCTTTTAAACATAATTGGCACAATTACAAAATGAAATTTCTGGCTTCAGTTAGATATTTACTTTTAAGTGAAAACACAGACTATACTTTAAGTTTAAAGGCTTTAGTAGCTTATACAAAAGCTGCTCTTTTGCATCATGTAGGTATCTAAACTCAATTTACCCAATATGTTGATATTCAATAGTTTAATTTTATCTCTGTATATATATATATATATATCTATTTTAGTTGTGACTCTTCTCTAAAAATGGGTAACAGTTTCACCAAAGAATGTTATAAGTTCCTTGTGATGCTCTTTTGGAGCTCAAAATATCTCCAAACTTTAGACATAATAAGATGGAGTGGAAAGGCTTGATGAATCTTATCCCTAAGATTTGTCTTGAATTACAATTAGGAAATTCACTCCAGTGGAAATAGGCCATCCAATTAGGCAAGTCTGGTGAATCATTTGCTTAAATATAAGCAAATGAGATGTAGACTAGCCAGATTTCTCCAGACTGTGCCCTAGTAAAATGTCACCTGGGTGAAATTTTAAATCCATCACCAAATTTGGGTGACAGATGCAAGAGGATTTTCATTTCACTTTAATAGGATCATTCTATGGAGTTAAATAGGTTTATTGCTCAAAACAAAAAAATATGAATGTCATCGAAGTTGAAGGAACACATTTTAACCATTAAGTTCGCCGTGAGATATCTTGTTTTTTAGGTAATTAGTTACCAGTGCTAATGAAATGAATAACAATCTTTAACGTATTTGATGATGCATCACTGGGGAAAACAACTCTACTTTTGCCATCCTTTGTCTCTGAGTGATAAAAACACTTATGCTTTATAACTACATTTTTCTATCAACAATAAAAGTCATGCCAGGGAGTTCCCTGGCAGTTACAGTGGTTAGGATTCCACACTTCCACTGCTGGGAGCACAGATTTGGTCCCTGGTTAGGGAACTAAGATCCTGCATGTCACGTGGTACAGTCTAAATAAATAAATGAATAAATGTCATGCCACTGTGACCTTTATTATGTTTACAGTAGCAATTTAACTTATGACACATTAACTCAGGAAGTAAACTGAATTACTCTTTCTGGCTTTTTAATCATCTTCAGCAAAGTCTGAAGGAGCCAGAGCCAATACTAGCCAAGTGATTTATTTTTAAGGACTGCAAATAAGTTCTTTAAGTCCAAGATGTAGAACACTGTTTCGTTGGAATATCATTAGGCTAGGGCATCAGTAACACGTTAATTACTAATAACGAATTTTCAGTGACTTTTGTGAAAAGTTAGCCTTGGCCACAGGCTGGTGGACCTAACTTACACCACAAAAGCCAATGATATGATGAACCAAGATTAATGCCACTCCATATGGAGGGCTGCCTGGAAGTGTGTAACTTCAGTACCAATCAGATGGTACCATCTTATAAAGCCTCTTCTTCTAACAGTGAAAACTTGTGGGTAGGACAGTGGATGAAGTTTATTGCTCAGTTACTCCTCCAGCTTGTCCAATTTAATGACTAAAGGAATAGAGAGAAAGTATGATGGTTTTCTCAATTTCATAGAAAAGAATGGTTTATCTTTTCATTCAATGACTGTTGAGCATTTACGCTTTCTAAAGGCACTGTGTTAGGCACTGGGCCGTATAAGAAAAATACCAGAGATAATTCTGTTCCCAGTGCTATCCTGACACAATATGTGGCCTTGGAAAATTTGCTAAACATACTGGGCTTATTTTTCCCGTGTGTAAAATAGGGATTTCTGGACAAACAACCTTATACCTCACAGATGTACCGTGGAAACTGACAAAATATCTTCATATGGACATGATAAAAAAAATGTCTAATTAAAATGACGCTTTTGAATGTGGTACTACTTGTTCCTCTGAGGGCTTTTCTACGTTATATCATGGTCTCTTTCATTCTCATCATGAAAACTATTTGATGAAAAATAAAATATGACAGCTCCTTGTAATTAGACAAATCAATTATGCTGTAAACAATATTAACAGTGTTGTTATGGTGTATCTGCTTGAAGTTACAATGAAATAGCACATGAAAATTGTTAACTAAACTCTCATCTCTTCATACAGTTCCATCAAATAAAGTATTTCTTGTCCTTTCATGTTTGTGCTTTACATTTAAAATGAAAAGATAAATGGTTGGTTTAAAAGTCGTTGTCTTTAGTAGTTCACTCCTAGTTCATGTCATGTTGGTTATGAATGTGTAAATAATTAATAATTGTTTTGGTTCTTCATTTTGTCTAATTGGTATGGGCTATTCATTCCAATTCTTTACTCTCACCTACACTTTACCTTCTCTTAATAGATGAAGATCTATAGAAGATCAATAATTATTTAAGGTTTTAAATTTATGTTTAGTTTTCATAAAGCCTGACAGTGGGGCCAGACTTTTTTGAAATAATTCACATGAAAAGCACTGGTGTATTATTTCCTTCTGGTACAACCCTGTCAAAACTTTTCATGGGAATATTTTGGAAATGAGAACTGTATGTTATGTTGAGGGACTCAGATTATTTCTTTGAGTTATTTTGCTGGAAAAAGCAAAGAGAATAATCAATATTATTGCTGATAGAAAATTCAAGGACAACCTAGCCCAGTTGGCAATACAGAAAAAGAACCTAATCCTTATATAAATGAGTAAATTTGCCCAAAGTAGCCAATTGCATCAAAGCCAGGCCTAGAACATTAGTCAGCTAGCTCCCAAATGCCTTTAACTTTGTCCTCAGGATACAGTTACAAATCTTAGCTAGTTTAATCCAGCATCTCAAAATTTATTTTTTAATTATAACCAGTGTTAGAAATGTAATCCTATGTGGAAAGACTTGCTTTTTTTCTACATGAGAAACTAAAGGGACTTTAAGAGTTTCATTCATTTGCTTTAGAGATAAAGGAACTGAATCTCAGAGATGTTAGGTGACATGGCAAAGGGTCGCATTGCTAACTAGTAATAGAAGTAGCCTGAGAACTGGGACCTTCTGTTTTCTAACCCGCCGCATATAACCCACCCTGTGTGACGACATGTTGAGGTCTCCACCAGCAAAAACTACCTCTGTCATTTACACACTCATTAAGAGGTAGAAACTCAGCCCAACTTTGTAGAAACGGGCTTCCTGACAACACTCTTTGCCCTACTCCTTTCAGGCCAATACTACAGCCGACTTGTACCTGCTCCCCTCATTGATTATGAGGTGAAGTGAGCTCAGTTGTGTCCAACTCGTTGCAATCCCATGGAATTCTCCAGGCCAGAATACTGGAGTGGGTAGCCTATCCTTTCTCCAGGAGATCTTCCCAACCCAAGAATCGAACCGGGGTCTCCTGCATTGCAGGCAGATTCTTTACCAACTGAGCTATGAGGGAAGCCCTCATTAATCATACGTGTCGACAAAACATTTAGAAATTACTGTGGATGCTTTCCTTTGTGTATAAAATTAGTTTTATCTTTCCACACTATTTAACTGTAAAAAAGTTATAAGTCACTGAAATACCCCAAATCTTTGCTCCAAATAAGAAAAAAAAAAAAAAAAAAAACCTCTCTTTAATCTCAACACAACCAAAGATGTAGGTTAACAAAATAAGTAAGGAAAACAGATGCTTACAAAAACACATTTAGACTGTAAAGAAAAGCTCAAATTAAGTGATGAATTAGTGCATATTAATAAGTCATACAAATTTCAGAAGAAGTGCATGTTAATAAAGTAATAATAGCAATATATATAGGTTTATATATTTAATATTATATATATTATATATCCCAAACACCTTCAGTTCAGTTCAGTTCAGTTGCTCAGTCGTGTCCACTCTTTGTGACCCCATGAACTGCAGCACGCCAGGCCTCCTTCTCCATCACCAACTCCCGGGGTCCACCCAAACCCATGTCCTTTGAGTCTGTGATGCCATCCAACCATCTTATCCTCTGTCATCCCTTCTCCTCCTGCCCTCAATCTTTCCCAGCATCAGGGTCTTTTCCAATGAGTCAGCTCTTCACATCAGGTGGCCAAAGTATTGGAGTTTCAGCTTCAGCATCAGTCCTTCCAATGAACACCCAGGACTGATCTCCTTAAGGTGGACTGGTTGGATCTCCTTGCAGTCCAAGGGACTCTCAAGAGTCTTTTCCAACACCACAGCTCAAAAGCATCAATTCTTCGGCTCTCAGCTTTCTTTATAGCCCATAATATTCTAAATAAGTGACAAACAAATATCCTTCAAATCACTGAATCAGAACCCATAGAGCTTGTAAGATATCTGTGGAAAAGTAGTGCCTTGAATAGAAAGCCGAGATAGAACACCAGTTGACCCATGGACCCCAGACACTGCTGCAGCATCAAACATTTGTTAGACTATCTGAAGGTGTTACAGCAATGTAACTTAGTGAAGACAGTGTCAAAGTAAATATTACTGCATCTTAAAACAATTGACATATGTCTATGCTTAGGAAAAACTCTCTCTCCCTCCCGTATTCAGAATTCAATGACAAATTATTTGTATATATTTGATGCCATCATGGACAGAGTTGGGATGATTTGAATAGAGTTGTAGTCTTTAAAAAGGAGGCAATGTTTCATAGAAAAACAAGACAACTCTCAATTCTACCAATTTTAAGAACAAATATAGTAAATAATTAATTCAAGTATTTTCATCTTTGGAACACCTACACATGAAAAACTGTTTTTCAAACTGGGAATATATTAACGTCGTTCAAATTCAAAATGACACTTTATAAAGGTGTACATAGAAAGTGTCCTCTCATCCCATTCTTCTTGCTTCAGTTTCCCATCCACTTCTTTACTTCCCATAGCTAATTACATTGATGGATTCTTGTGTGTCCTTCCTATGAAAATACAAATGTAAACTAATCTATGTTCTCATTTTGATACTTTTCTTACATAAACATTACATATCATAAACATTGTTTCATACTTTCATTTATTTATCACATGTATCTTGAATTATTTGTTTAAACAAATGCATACAGAGCTTCCTTATTAGTATAGACAGAGATAGACAGGTAAATGTGTCTTATGCACACATCTCGAGTGGAGAGCTAGAAGCCTCTATAAAACTACATTAGGTCAAGATACAGAATATTAATAGCACTAAGAAACCTCTTTCATATTTCATCTAGTTAATATCTCCCTGTGCTTGGTTGTGTACAACTCTTGTGATCCCATGGAATGTAGCCACCAGGCTCCTTTGTCCGTGGAATTTTGCAGGCAAGAATACTGGAGTGGAGCGCCATTTCCTTCTCCAGAGGATCTTCCCAGAACAGGGATCAAACCCACATCTCTTGTGCCTCCTGCATTGGCAGATGGGTTCTTAGTCACTAGTGCCACCTGGGAAGCAAATATCCCCCGGATAACCACTAGTCTGACTTAATCATCAAAGAAATGTCTTCACTGTTGTGACATTCATATAAATGAAATCATAAATTAGGTATCTTTATGTCATTATGTAGGTAAGACACACTCAAATTGTTATTGTTTACATTCTAAAGAAGTAGTTTACCCTTTTTCATTGTCTTATAGCATTCATGTATGTATGCATTCTATTGTGGGTGGTAATTTGGACATCTCTAGTTTTTATCTATAAAAAGCAGCACTTCTGTAAATATTGTTAGTTTCTTATACTGCATAAATGTATGCATGGATGGGTGGGGGGTTTATAACTAAGAGGTGAATTGTTGGCTTATACAGAAGGCTTCCCTGGTGGCTCAGATGGGAAAGAATCTGCCTGCAATGCAGGAGACCTGGGTTCAATCCCTGAGTCGTGCAATGCAGGAGACCTGGGTTCAATCCCTGAGTCGGGAAGATCCCCTGGAGGGCATGACAACCCACTCCAGTATTCTTGCCTGGAGAATCCCGTGGACAGAAGAGCCTGGGGAGCTATAGTCCATGGGGTCACAAAGAGTCGGACACAAGTGAGCGACTATCACACACACAGTAGGTGAATCTACATTTTTGGTAGATAATTCCAAACAGTTTTCTAACTGGTAACAATTTGCCCTCCAGCAACAGAGTACAAAAGTTCTAGCTTCTCGAAATCCTTGCTTATACTTGCTATTGTCATTTTGTTAATTTTAACTTCTAGGGGCTATGTTGTCATACATCGTTTATACTTTGGATTTCTCTGATGACCAGTGAAGTTGAGAACTTATATTTACTGATATATTTATTTATATTTATATATATATATATTTATTTGTATATTATCAGTATATTTATATTTACTGATATATTTATCAGTAAATATATATGATATATTTACTGATCATTTGGAAATCCTCTTTTATGTAAAACTTGCTTAAACTTTGTGGACTTTTGTAAAAGAGATTTTCTGTCTTTTTTTTTAAGGAATACCTTTGGCTTCACATAGATGTATTTTTGTATTTCATATTTTCTTTGTTTCCAAGTTTTGCTGAGCATACAAGAGTTTGGATCTTTTCAGTTTGTTCATTTGTGTTGTCCTCTTTGTTGTTCCATGTCATTTACAAGAAGTGTCTGACTCTTTGTGACCCCATGGAGTGTACAGTCCATGGAATTCTCCAGGCCAGAATACTGGAGTGGGAAGCCTTTCCCTTTTTCAGGGGATCTTTCCAATCCAGGGATCGAACCCAGGTCTCCCGCATTGCAGGTGGATTCTTTACCAGCTGAGCCACAAGAGAAGCCCAAGAACACTGGAGTGGGTAGCCTGTCCCTTCTCCTGCCGATCTTCCCAAACCAGGAATGGAACTGGGATCTCCTGGATTGCAGGCCTATTCTTTACCAACTGAGCTATCAGGGAAGCCCTGATACAATGCATAGACTATTGTAATTATAATCATTTGTTTCTTTTCAAGCTAAGTTTCTTTTGGCATGGATGAGGAAGTTATGCAAACCGTTTTGAGAGATGAAGAAATTTTCATTTATAACTTATTTTCTATAATTCTGAGGATGGTTAAACAAAGGTTTTCCAGTTGGTCATTTTGGATGAAAGTTTGGTGCCTGCATTTCAGATCTCTGGAAATAATGTTAACTTTTAATCTCATTATGAGTCATAAAAATATTTTAAAGAAATCAAAAAGTCATGATTCATATTATTAACACCCTCAGCTTTACAACTGTACCTTTGATGTAAAGCAGTCTTTACTTCTTAGTTCAAAGGAGTCTTTGCTTGAAATCGATGATAAATCCCATTCACATTCCATTTTATTCAGTTCCTTTAGAACTTATAACCCTTTGTCTACTAAGAAGAAAACTTATCTTATGTATGCCTAAAATGACTTAGTCAGACCACTTACCTCTGTAAAGCTGTTAAAAATGAAATTGCTGAAAATGACTTTAATCCACGTTGATATCAATCCTATTGAAATTTGATATGATAAATCTAGTTACAGCATATCTTTTCATCATTACCTACAAACTTTTAGGCTGTTGAGTGGGAATTGGCAAATGTTGTTTGTTTCATTTGTTATTTCTATTACTTTTTGCTACAACATTATGCTCAAACTGAATAAAAATAAAGCATATTTAGTGTGGTGATTGTTTAGAACAAATTTTAACAAATAATATAGACTACGCTTTACGTTTTGTGTGAACCAGCAGAAATAGCACATTTTACATAAAATGGAATATATCATATAGAAAATAGGACCACAACATAGTTACATTTTCTGTAATTTAATTTCAGTGGTACCACCTTTAGTCAAGTAATGAGCAGCCTTTTGAAATAAAGAAAGCCATCTTGAAACTGACTGAAAGATTTTTATTCTTTGGTTACCAGGCCAATTTTGGGGGACATAAAGATATTTCTCATGTACCTGGTGGAGTAAAACTCTAACTATATTAAAATAAAGAATCACACTCTTTCTGTAGCAGATTGACAATAGAATATATCAGTAGTTATTAATAGTCAAAAGGATCAAGATTATAGCTGATAGTTAATGAGGAGGTAGATTCTTTTATAAATGAAACATTAATTTGATAATGACAGGAATAACTTAATCTTTCAGAAATAATTGGTTATATTAAAGTTTTTAAGTGTATATTTAAGAAACTTGCTTATTATGTATTTCTTACTTTTAAAATAATATTGATTTGAGAAACAGTAAAGTCATTATGAATAGCTTTAAGTACCTAGGGAAAAATTATTGTGATTGCAGAAATTTTGAACTTCAAGAGATAAACCAGTAATTTGACAAGCAGGGTACTAAAGTTAAGAGTAATTTATTGACTTGCCTAAAATCACAAGCTTGTTCCAAGCAGAACTGAAATGTGGGGGAAAAAAAAAAAAGTGATGTGAGTTTTTAATCGTGTAGTTAGCACAATGAAAATCATGGGATCTACCTAACTTTACTTTCCACAATCAGTTCAGTTCAGTTCAGTGGCTCAGTCGTGTCCGACTCTTTACGACCCCATGAACTGCAGCACGCCAGGCCTCCCTGTCCTTCACCAACTCCCGGAGTCCAACCAAACCAATGTCCATTGAGTCAGTGATGCGATCCAACCATCTCAACCTCTGTTGTCCCCTTCTCCTCCTGCCCTCAATCTTTCCAGCATCAGGGCTTTTTCCAATTAGTCAGCTCTTCACATCAGGTGGCCAAAGTATTGGAGCCTCAGCTTCAACATCAGTCCTTCCAGTGAACACCCAGGACTGATCTCATTTAGGATGGACTGGTTGAATCTCCTTGCAGTCCAAGGGACTCTCAAGAGTATTCTCCAACACCACAGTTCAAAAGCATCAATTCTTCTGCGCTCAACTTTCTTTATAGTCCAACTCTCACATCCATACATAACTGCTGGAAAAACCATAGCCTTGACTAGATGGACCTTTTGTTGGCAAAGTAATGTCTCTGCTTTTTAATATTCTGTCTAGGTTGGTCATAACTTTACTTCCAAGGAGCAAGCATCTTTTAATTTCATGGCTGCAATCACCATCTGCATTGATTTTGGAACCTCGAAAAATAAAGTCAGCCACTGTTTCCACTATTTCCCCATCTATTTGCCATGAAGTGATGGGACCAGATGTCATGATCTTAGTTTTCTGAATGTTGAGCTTTAAGCCAACTTTTTCACTCTCTTCTTTCACTTTCATCAAGAAGCTCTTTAGTTCTTCTTACTTTCCGCCATAAGGGTGGTGTCATCTGCATATCTGAGGTTATTGATATTTCTCCCAGCAATCTTGATTCCAGCTTGTGCTTCCTCCAGCCCAGCGTTTCTCATGATGTACTCTGCATATAAGTTAAATAAGCAGGGTGACAATATACAGCCTTGACGTACTCCTTTTCCTATTGCTTCCTGACCTGCATACAGGTTTCTCAAGAGCTTGGAGAATTTTAAGCATTACTTTACTAGCATGTGAGATGAGTGCAATTGTGTGGTAGTTTGAGCATTCTTTCGGATTGCCTTTCTTTGGGATTGGAATGAAAACTGACCTTTTCCAGTCCTGTGGCCATTGCTGAGTTTTCCACATTTGCTGGCATATGGAGTGCAGCACTTTCACAGCACCATCTTTCAGGATTTGAAATAGCTCAACTGGAATTCCATCACGTCCACTAGCTTTGTTCCTAGTGATGCTTTCTAAGGCCCACTTGACTTCGCATTCCAGGATGTCTGGCTCTAGGGGAGTGTTCACACCATCATGATTATCTGGGTCATGAAGATGTTTTTTGTACAGTTCTGTGTATTCTTGCCACCTCTTCTTAATATCTTCTGCTTCTGTTAGGTCCATACCATTTCTGTCCTTTATTGAGCCCATCTTTGCATAAAATGTTCCCTTGGTATCTCTAATTTTCTTGAAAAGATATCTAGTCTTTCCCATTCTATTGTTTTCGTCTATTTCTTTGCATTGATCACTGAGGAAGGCTTTCTTATCTCTCCTTGCTATTCTTTGGAACTCTACATTGAAATGGATATATCTTTCCTTTTCTCCTATGCCTTTCGCTTCCCTTCTTTACACAGGTATTTGTAAGGCCTCCTCAGAGAGCCATTTTGCTTTTTTGCATTTCTTTTTCTTGAGGATGGTCTTGATTCCTGTCTCCTGTACAGTGTCACAAACCTCCATCCATAGTTCCTCAGGCACTCTATCAGATCTAGTCCCTTAAATCTATTTCTCACTTCCACTGTATAATCATAAGGGATTTGATTTAGGTCATACCTGAATGGTCTAGTGGTTTTCTCCAGTTTCTTCCATTTCAGTCTGAATTTGGCAATAAAGAGTTCATGATATTAGCCACAGTCAGCTCCTAGTCTTGGTTTTCTGACTGTATAGAACTTCTCCACCTTTGGCTGCAAAGAATATAATCAATCTGATCTCATAAAATTTGTTATTAAAAACAATTATTTATGCTGTGTTTAAGATGCCCACTGCTGGGAAGTCCCTGGCAGTACACTGTTTAGGACTTAGAACTTTCATTGCCATGGCCCGTTTGATCCCTGCTTGGGGACCTAAGATCATGCAAACCTTATGGAGTGGCCAAAAATAAATAAATAGATAAATAAATAAAACATTAAGATGTCCACTGCTTTCTAAAATTTCTTCAGTTTCTTCTGTTATATGTACTGTTCCCTTCTGTTAATTAAATGATATGTTCTTTATTATACACTTGAAGACAAGGAACCCTGTAGAGTTCTTTATTGGTCACAACTGTGCAATTTTCTTAAACACTATTTCAAATAGAAACCCTCAGTCTAGCAGCATTTTGCAGTAGACAAAGAGTGGGAGGATGATGACCATGCCTATCTAATAATCCACTTGCAATGAAGCTTCATTTCACTGAAACTGTTTCTGAAATCAGGTAAGGTATGTCAACATTAAGAAGATTAAGAATATGTATATTCTTTTATTTTTTAGTTTTTTGCAGCTTTTTTCCCCAATTCTTATTTTATTTTGAAGTATAGTTAATTAACATTGTTGTTAGTTTCATGTGTATAGCAAAGTGATTCAGTTGTACATAAACATTTATCTATTTTTTCAAATTTTTTCCCAGTTAGATTATTACAGAATATTGAGCAGAGTTCCCTGTGCTATACAGTAGGTCCATGTTGGTTACCTATTTTAAATATAATAATGTGTATATGTCATACCCAAACTCATCATTTTTTCCTCCCTCCCATCCTTCTCCTTTGGTAACCATAAGTTTATTTTTTCAGTCTGTGAACCTGTTTCTGTTTTGTAAATAAGTTTATTCGTAACATTTTTTTTAACCACATTTTTCTCTGGATGTATTCTGAGGAGTGGGGTTGCTGGATTACATGGTAGCTCTATGTGTAGTTTTTTAAGGAACTTCCATACTGTTCTCCATAGCAGCCATATCAATTTACATTCCCACCAACAGTGTAGGGGAGGGTTCCCTTTTCTCCATACCCTCTCCAGCATTTCTTGTTTGTAGACTTTTTGATTATGGCCACTCTGACTAATGTGGGGTGATAGCTTATTGTAGTTTTAATTTGCAGTTCTATACTAATTAGCAATGCTGAGAATCTTTTCATGTGCCTCTTGGACATCTGTATGTCTTCTTTGGAGAAATGTCTATTTAGGTCTTCTGCCCATTTTTGATTGGGTTGTTTATCTTCGATATTGAGCTGTATATGTGTGTGTGTGTGTATATATATATATAAATATATTTTGGAGATTAATCCCTCAGTTGGTCGCATCATTTCCAAATATTTTCTCCCATTTTGTAAGTTGTCTTTTCACTTTGTCTATGGTTTCCTTTGTTGTGCAAAAGTTTTGAGTTTAATTAGCTCCCATTTATTGATTTTTGTTTTTATTTCCATTACTCTAGGAGATAGATCCAAAAGGATATTGCTTTGATTTTATCAGAGTGTTCTGCCTATGTGTTCTTCTGGGAGTTTATGGTTTTGATTAATTCTGAAAATTTTAGTCATTAGTTTTTGAAATATTTTACTGCTGTTCATTATTCTAAGACTCAGTTACAGATATGTTAGACCACTTGATTTTGTCTCCAACACCACTGTGGCTCTGCTCATCACTTTTAGTTCTTTTTATTACTATGCTTCCATTTGGAATTTTTCTACTGCTGTGCTTAAAATTCACTAATCTTTTCATCGACAATATGTAATGTGCTGATAAGCACACAGTGATATTTCATTTCACATATTTTAAAATTCTTCTTTAAGTGTTCCTTTTTATTCACATTTTCTTTATCATTATACTAATTTTTTTAACCCTTTAATATATTTAGGATAGCTATTTTAAAGTCCTTTTCTGCTAATTCCATGATTTATGTCATTTCTGGATCTTTATCCATTGACTGATCTTCTAATATGGGACACATTTTTCTGATTCTTTGCATCTAATAAATTTAAATAATGCTGGTTATTTTTTAACCTTGTTGAGTTCTAGAAGTTTTGCCTTCCTTTAAAAGGTGCTCAATTTTTTTGTGGAAATAAATCAATTTATTTATGGTTCAGCTTTTCCCCTTAAAGCTTATTCTTAACTTTCATTATCCATTATTTTAGTCTTCTGCTGTGTGTAGTCCCCACTAAATGTCCTTGATGCTCAGTGAGGAGTCTCCATTCTAGCTGGTCAGAATGCAGTGAGAATGCTCAAGGAACTGCTCAGGTTTACATGGCTCCAGGTGTTATTTACCCTGAATTATGGAAGCCCATTTAGATGGGGAAACAGTGGAAACAGTGGCTGACTTTATTTTGGGGGGCTCCAAAATGACTGCAGATGGTGACTGCAGCCATGAAATTAAAAGACACTTACTCCTTGGAAGGAAAGTTTTGACCAACCTAGACAGCATATTAAAAAGCAAAGACATTACTTTGCCAACAAAGGTCCATCTCGTCAAGGTTATATTTTTTCCAGTAGTCATGTATGGATGTGAGAGTTGGACTATAAAGAAAGCTGAGTGCAGAAGAACTGATGCTTTTGGAGAAGACTCTTGAGAGTCCCTTGGACTGCAAGAAGATCCAACCAGTCTATCCTAAAAGAGTGTTCTGAGTGTCCTGAGTGTTCATCGGAAGGACTGATGTTGAAGCTGAGGCTCCAATACTTTGGCCACCTGATGCGAAGAGCTGACTCATTGGAAAAGACCCTGATGCTGGGAAAGATTGAGGGCAGGAGGAGAAGGGGAAGACAGAGGATGAGATAGTTGGATGGCATCACCGACTCTATAGACATGGGTTTGGGTGGACTCCGGGAGTTGTTGATGGAGAGGGAGGCCTGGTGTGCTGCAGTTCATGGGGTCGCAAAGAGTCAGACATGACTGAGCAACTGAACTGAACTGATTTAGATAAGTATGCATCAGTATTCATCAACTGACTCCATACATATTATTGAAACTCTTTTTCTTTGTACTTCACCTTCTCTGACAGTCTACTCTGCAAAGTCCTGTCATTTCAGTCCAAATTTAACCTGTTCTCTTCTCCTTAGTGCAGCAAGCCTGCCATGTACTTCTTGGGTTCCCCCTCATTCACCATTGTTCACAAAAATTCCTCCAGACAGAATAATGTATTGATCACTGTTCTTATATCATTTGCTTCCTTCCTGTCATGAATCAGTGTTCTGCTAAGCTTGTTCTCCAATTTCCAAAGACAGTTACACCGTATGGTTACTTCAATATGAATGGAAATGGAAATACCAAGACCGCATTCACATTTTTTATAGAATGTCTATTTACACCACCAGCCCAGCCTCTATAGATATAAATTTCTTTCATCATAGTCCTATGAAACCATTTCAGGAGGCAAATGATGTGGTTAATAAGATCATAGGAAGAAAGTGATGTGAGGATTGGGTATAAGAAAATATGAGGACTAGGGGAAATGCCAAGGTACCATGTTTCTCAGGCTGAGCCTATCCAAATCATTAATGTATAAGAGTAAAATAAGAGATAAAAATGGATTCTCATTCATACAACACCCCAAATTTTCCTGTGTGGTAAAACTAGGGCTAGAGATAAAACTCAAGGTAAATATATTAAAATATGCTTTATAAGAAAAAAGAAGAAATTTAGGAATAAAGCCATTTGATAACTATCTGTACCCTGAGATAAATTTATTGTTCATTAAAAATGTATTCAGTTAATATAAATAGCCTAATTAGAAAGTTTGTAGAAATTAGAATGCTGAATAAATATATAATGGCTCTTATTATAGTTTACTGTGTAATAGAAATTAAAAATAGCTGGTTCAAATATGAGATTTTGTGAAAAAACATTCTAAATGGTACAATTTTTTCAATAATTTCACTGCAATTTTAACCCTGAGATAATAAATTAAGTCATAAAGCCCTTTTATGGTTGCACATGAGGCAGGAGGTGCCCGGGGGAGTGGGGGGTGGGGAGGAAATTGTTTGATCAAATATCCAGAAGATTTTGTCAGATCAGAATCTAAAGATGAGGTTTTAGCTGCTCAAGGGTTTCCCAACATCCAGCATCATTTTTTCCTCTTTCTCGGGACCAGGCCAAGGCTCATGCCTGTCCGCTCGTCTGTTCTCACAGCCACGTCTTCATGCTCTCAAACCCCCCTTCCTTTCCTGCCTCTGTTTTCCACAATTATTGTTTCAACTTCAGCAAACTTGAAAGAGGAAAATGGTAAGGACATTTTCTCTCAGAGATAATTCGTATTTTTTTTCCCCAGAGCTAAGGAATTGAGAACTCTGTCAAGAATGAAGCCCAGGAACAAGTTATCTTAACGCAGGCAGCTTATCTCTGTTCCAAAAACAATCTTGCCCTGGCAGCTTGCTCTCAGCATCCTCCTGAAGTGACCTCGTCACAGGGAAGCAGACCAGAGAATCTAGCAACCCTTCCCAATACAGTGCTCAAGAGTGTTTAAGCTTTGGCAGCATATAGAAATTCCAGGTGTGAAAGACCAAAGGAATGTAGAAAGAGAGCAGCAAAAATATACATCCTTATTGGGCTTTACAGGTGGTTCTCCAAAGATTAACTATTCCAAAATGTCTTCCTCCAATGCTGTCCTATTTGGAGCAATGTATAGTAATCAAATGGAAACAGTGACACACTTTATTTTCTTGGGCTCCAAAGTCACTTCAGATGGTGGCTGCAGCCATGAAATTAAAAGATGCTTGCTCCTGAGAAGGAAAGCTGTGACCAACCTAGACAGCGTATTAAAAAGCAGAGACACTACTTTGCCAACAAAGGTTCATCTAGTCAAGGCTATGGTTTTGTCATGTACGGATGTGAGAGTTGAACCATGAAGAAGGCTGAGCGCCGAAGAATTCATGCTTTCGAATTGTGGTCCTGGCGAAGACTCTTGAGAGTTCCTTGGACTGCAAAGAGATCAAACCAGTCAATCCTAAAGGAAATCAACCCTGAATATTCACTAAAAGGACTGATGCTAAAGCTGAAGCTTCAGTACTTTGGCCACCTGATGCAAAGTGCCTACTCAAAAGAAAAGACCCCGATGCTAGGAAAGATGGAGGGCATGAGGAAGAGGGGGCAAAAGAGGATGAGATGGTTGGATGGCATCATGAACTCAATGGATATGAGTTTGAGCAAACTCTGGGAAATGGTAAAGGACAGGGAAGTCTGGCGTGCTTCAGTCCATGGGGTTGCCAAGAGTCAGATACAACTTAGCGACTGAACAACAATAGCACCAATAGTAATCAGCTTTAGCTTTAGGTTAGAGTCGTTGTTCCCATCTCCTCAAGAATTCACATCCATCTGTCATTTTAATCTTGGAGTCTCTGTATCGCTTCTTAAACTTTTTCTCTCAACTTCTGGAGATGCTACATTCTCTTGCCTATGCTGCCCTTTCTAAAGCAGGTACTTTGGTGAAGCGTTTTCCTACTGATTTTTTTTTTAAAGAAAAGATAATTTAATCAGCATGTCTAATTTTCCACTCCTTTGCAATTCATTGCCTCTGATGCCATCCCTGAAAACACCTTTCCCCCCACTTGGTTCAATTTCTGCAGAGCTATGGGGAAACTCTATTTTACTAATGATGAGGCAGATAAGTGGTTTACTTAAATTAGCAAACACATCCAATTACACTGCAACCATTCTGAACTTAAAAAGAATTATCAGCACAGAAGAGATAAGGCCTTTTTCACTCTCTTTCTCTCTCTCTCTCTTTTTTCTTTTTTTGACTTTTACCCTTCTTTGGAGAAAATTTCATCTGTGCCGGAAAGTTCCCATCAAAAGGATTAATGGTTGACTGGTTAAAGTCAATTACTCTAAATAGAAAGCCAGCATAACAAGAGAGCTTGTGATTCAGTCTGTCTCTAAATTGGAAGGTTATAAAGCTGTAACCTAGACCGGTGGCTTCAACTATGAGAATATGTCCCCAAGTAGCTAGCCTATTGCATTCACCTGTAAAAGCCAAGCATTCTCTCTTTTTAAAGATACCATTACACATTTCCCATGTTATTTTTATGTTACCCAGGAAATAAAAATTCAGAGATTATACACTGTAGGTCTTCCAATAAGAATCCTGAGTAACAATCTCACATCAATTCATTTTACAAATGTTTGATGAACATAAATTGTGTGATGGGTGCAAGGCATGGTTGCTGAGGCTGATGATACCCAATGAGGAAGCTGCAGTTCCTACCCTTAAGCATTTGAGGTCAAGGAGGAGAGATAGATCTGTAAATAAACAACAGTGAAAATGGTCACACACACTCTGTTGTAGGAGACTAGCAAGGATGTGCTAAATGCTGTCTTGTGTGGTATCAGTAGAAGGATTGGGAACATTTAAAGGAAGAGCTGGCAGTGGCAAGGTGGAAGACAAGGGAGTAGAAAGCAATTCAATGGAAAACAGAAAGTCTCAGGCTTTGGGTTGAGAAAATATGTAATTTGATGACATGCTTAAGGAATAGCAAGAAACACTGTGTGGAAATTAGGGTGAGTAGTAAGAAACTGAGGCTTATAAAATAGTCAATCAAAAATAACACCAAGATGTCTGCTTTGGTAAATGAGTGTGCAACTCATGATGAAGAAATATTGATTACCAGCTAAATTTCAGAAAAAGACTACAAAATATCATTTGGAATGTTTAATCAAGGAACCTATGATATCTATTGCCTGGTTATTCAAGCTATGAACTTAAATGAGAACTAACATCACACCATAATCTCCTGAAATGAAGACAAATTAGTTGCTTTTGATTCTAAGTGATGGTTCCTTCCATAATTCCTGAACCTTGTAGATAACTTGTCTTCGTTTACTTCTTTCCAATGATATCTCATGGAAATTGTTTCTGAAGATCCAAACATTCACCTATTCCCACAACAAGAGCAGAAATGACTAGAAGAATGAAAATAAAGCAAATTTGCTAAGATGCAATTTATGTAAATTCTAGTTTCTTAAACACATTTCTGGGCCGTACTAATTTGGCAATGCTGCTATCTTACACTAGTGGTTACTATTTTTTAGCTGAATAACTCAAAGCCTTAAATTTTCCATTATCTGGCTTAATAATTTCCAGATAAATCTTCAGAAGAAACTATTTGCAAAGATATTGATTCTCAAGCCAGAAATCTATCTGTGTCCACATGCTGTTTCTTATCACCATCCTTTCTTCCCAAGCTACTACTTCCCACACAGAATGCTAACAATTCTATCTTTCCAGTGTCCATCCACTTCTCTCCACCTCCATGTCTATTTCCTTAGCTCAAATTGCCTACATTCATCATCTGGTAACTATAGAAGTGCTCTACATGCTCTCTCTGCCTCCAGTCTTGTCCCCTCAATCTCTCAATCCATATCCCATACTGTCACCAAAGCTAATTCTTTCACTTGAAAGAATAATTTATCATTCTACTGCTGTTTCCCATTGGTGGCTTCCCATTGCCACTAGAATATAGTCTAAAGTCATCAGAGACCACCCTTCACTGTCTGTGTTCAATCTTTACCTGCAGATTGATCTGTCCCAACTCCCTATAGCCATTCCCTTTTACTCTATATTTTTTTGCAAAGCTGGTATGTGTTTATGCTCCTATTAGCATAGCCTGACACCCAACCTACATACTCCCCACATTCTCCTTTGCTTAACTCCTAATTACCCTTTAAGAATCAGTTTTATGTTAAATGTTCAAAGAAACCTTCTCTTATCCTCAAAAATAAATAACTTGACTCCCTATTATGGTTGGTCCTATATGGTCCTTGGATATGTTTCTCTCATTACAATTTTTTGAGGACTGGGACCATACTTGTTCATAAAAGTGTATTTCCAGTGCCTGCCACAGTGATTGATAATAGTCCCAAAATATAATGAATTTTTTATAGTGACTTTGGACATAGTGTTTATTCATAGTGTATATTCATAGTGTTTATTACACACAGACATATCTGCAAAATTCTTCCTTATGAATCTGTCTCTCACTCAAACTCTGTTGTCCACAAACTTTGATTTTTGAGAAAGAGTTCTGATGGTAGGTATGAGAAAGACTTTGGGATCTCTTAAAAACTAATAAAATACCACATATTGGAAGTTTTCAAAATTGTTTCAGCTCCACATACATAAACCTTTAACAAAATCTCCCATCACAACACTTATCTGTCCTGAATTGCTCCTGTGGCTGTCTCAGAAGAGAGAGTGAGCCCTTCTTTCTTCTCAATTGTAAAAGATTCAGTCTTTGCTTTTTGGAAGTCAAGTTCATCTCTCTAGGCTGACTTGAGTACAAATCTTCACCATTTTCCTGATTACTTTTCTTCCAGTTCTCAGAGGTCCACACTGTAGAAGTTCTCCAGCTAGGCAGAGTACTATGTTCTCTCCTGTGCAGATGGAGAAAAAATAATCAGGTTTCCTTGGGCATTTGTGTAAACCCACAAGTATAGCTCAATTGGTATAGAATCTGCCTGCAATGCAGGAGACCCCAGTTTGATTCCAGGGTCAGGAAGATCCCCTGGAGAAGGGATAGGCTAACCACTCCAATATTCTTGGGCTTCCCTTGTGATTCAGCTGGTAAAGAATCTGCCTGCAGTGTAGAAGACCTGGGTTTGATCTCTGGGTTGGTAAGATGCCCTCAAGAAGGGAAAGGCTACCCACTCCAATATTCTGGCCTGGGGAATTCATGGATGGTATAGTCCATGGGCTTGCAAAGAGTTGGACACAACTGAGCCAGTTTCACTTTCATGAGGACATTCTAGCCCTGCCTAAATTATTAGATAAGATTAGATAAGTTTTAGATAAGATAGGCTTAGATAAGTAGATTAGATAGGTAATATAAGTAGATTAGATAAGTAAGATAAGCTTACTTGAATTTTCTTTTTCTTTTTTTTCTTCATTTATTTTTATTAGTTGGAGGCTAATTACTTCACAACATTGCAGTGGGTTCTGTCATACATTGACATGAATCAGCCATGGATTCATGGATTCATGTGTTCCCTATCCCGATCTCCCCTCCCACCTCCCTCTCCACCCGATTCCTCTGGGTTTTCCCAGTGCACCAGGCCCAAGCACTTGTCTCATGCATCTCACCTGGGCTGGTGATCTGTTTCACTATAGATAATATACATGCTGTTCTCTCAAAATATCCCACCCTCGCCTTCTCCCACAGAGTCCAAAAGTCTGTTCTGTACATCTGCGTCTCTTTTTATGTTTTGTATATAGGGTTATCATTACCATCTTTCTAAATTCCATATATGTGTGTTAGTATGCTGTAATGATCTTTATCTTTCTGGCTTACTTCACTCTGTATAATGGGCTCCAGTTTCATCCATCTCATTAGAACTGATTCAAATGAATTCTTTTTAACGGCTGAGTAATATTCCATGGTGTATATGTACCACAGCTTCCTTATCGATTCATCTGCTGATGGGCATCTAGGTTGCTTCCATGTCCTGGCTATTATAAACAGTGCTGTGATGAACATTGGGGTGCACGTGTCTCTTTCAGATCTGTTTTCCTCAGTGTGTATGCCCAGAAGTGGTATTGCTGGGTCAAACAGAAAATATGCATAGCTATTTCTAAGTCTTATATACCTACAAGTCAATCACTGATTTCTACTGAATTCTAAAAAGTTCTTAAAAACAAGTATCATCTAGAATCTCTGTGCAGTATCTTGCCTTGCATTCTATCACACAGGCATGGACCCAGCCTAACATATTGGGGGATCTCAACTTCCTGAGCTATTTGGGAGTGAGGATAAAATCAAGGCTAGGTAAGGATGGGATACTAAATGTCCACATGTGCTCTGTGCTAAGTCACTTCAGTCGTGTTCAACTCTTTTGTGACCCTGTGGACCATATCCCACCAGGCTCCTCTGTCCATGGGATTCTCCAGGCAAGAATACTGGAGTGGGTTGCCGTGCCCTCCTCCTGGGGATCTTCCTGACCCAGGGATGGAACCCTTGTCTCTTACCTCTCCTGTATTGGCAGGCACATTCTTTACCACTAGCACAACCTGGGAAGCCATTTAAATGCCCATGTCCTTGTCCAAAAACTGTTTCATGATTTGGGGCACTAGTATCTAACACAATCCAGTCTGCTGGGAAGAGAGTAATCAGAAATATTTGTGGCCAGAGGCAAGTAACAGGAAGTCAATAGCAAGACTGGGATCGGAGTTCCTTGACTGTAGGGCATTAGGCCAATTCACTGAGGCAAAAAATGGGATCCAGGTCCCTATGAGAGGAGTTGCTAGGTGCCAGGAGTAGCATCATATTTTATCCTAATTGGGCCCGTTCTCCTGAAGGATTCATATTACCAAAGGTATGTGGAACATGCTAGAAGGATACCACTGTTATAGAGTAGATATTAGAGAAAACTAATTCGTAGGCCTAGGACAATGACAATAGTTCCAACTCTAATCACTACGATGCTGTAATGGGTTACAGTGGGTCCCCTCCAAAATCTATGCTGAAGTCCTAAAACCTCACATTGTGACTTTTTTTTTTCCCATTTATTTTTATTAGTTGGAGGCTAATTGCTTTACAAAAAATCCATGGCTGATTCATGTCAGTGTATGACATTGTGACTTTATTTGGAAAGAAGAACTTTACAGAAGTGATCAAGTTGAAATGAGATCATTAGGTTGGATCCTAATCCGACACATCTGGTGTCCTTATAAAATAAGAAATTGGGAACACAGAGACAGACACGCATAGAGAGAAGACAATGCAGAGTCCTGTGTACACATAGCTGAAGATGGACATCTATGCAACAAGGAGCAAATCTTCTCCTTACAGCCCTCAGAAAGAACCGATCCTGTGAGCAACCTTGATTTTTATTTTTTTTTTATTTATTTATTTTAAAATAAATTGAAGCATATTTACTTTACAGTGTTTTGCTGGTTTCTACCAAACATCAACATGAATCATCCATAGGCTTACCTATGTCCCCTCCCACTTGATCATCCCACTCACTTCCCTCCCCACCCCACCCCGCTAGGGGCTACTCAAGACCTGGTTTGAGTAGCCATCCTGATTTTGGACTTCTAGACTCCAGAACTACAACTCAAGAAGTTTCTGTGGTTTGAGTTGTTAGGAAAGTCCAAGCAAACTAAGGTGCCTAGAATAAGATTCAGAGTAAACCTTCTGTTTCAGTTTGATTTTGAATGATGCAAGCCCTCGTGGAATTGAACTTACACAGAAAAGGCATCTCTCCTTTAAAAAGTTTGGCTTGGACTTCTCTGGTGGTCCAGGGTTTAGGACTCCACCCTTTCACTGCACAGAGTGTGGGTTCTATCCCTGGTCAGGGAATTAAAATCCCACATGCCAGGAGGCCAAAATTAAAAATAAATAAAAAGTTTCTCTTTGTTTTGGATATCATGCCCTGCAAAGTAATAACTTACCTGCCAAATCAATTCTGAGACAGTGTCTATTTATCTAAACATGTGATTATTTTAATGATGACTCTTTGTTGGGCCATGTTTGTTTACATTTGAGGTAATGAGATATTCAGCATTCTTCATTATTCCAGTTTGTTTCATCTTGTTTTTGTTCTTTGTGGAAGTTATCAGCATTCAACTTATGCTTGCTGTTTATTTTCTCTTCACTAGGATATAAGCTTCATGAGACAAGGTATTTATTTTCTTTTCTGTTTCATATGGGCCTAACACATAATAAGTACCCTATAAATGTGTGTTAAATTAATAAATGCATTTATGGCTGCATTATAAACCTTTGAATGTGCTGGCCCATTGATATTAATTCAGAATCACACCAAATCATGTAAATATACCACATCCTTATTTTCCAGTTTCTAGAGATATTATGAGGCACATTGTAGAGACAATAAGTAAATAAATTATTAAAATTCTCTTAGACGAATCATAGCAATGACAATCAAAGTAATAGCAAGGATTGTGAAATGGCTTTTCTTTTTTTTGGTTGTAGATTTTACTAGCATTGCCATTCTCTCAGCTACCCCTTCCTCATCACTTCAACAACTATTTTAAGTGTGTTTAGATCATTATTCAGTGTTTATATTGTTATATCTGTGAAAATGTTATTTATAATTGAATGTTACATTTTACTATACCTACGCAACATTGATTACTTCTATTTCCTGCTGAGTTTTGTTTGTGTCTGTTGCTAATTCTTCTCCTACCTTCCAGCAAACTCTTAGTACAATTTTCAACAATGTCAATCACTTTAGACCACCCATAAGTTACAATGGTTTTTTGCATTCATCCTGCCTGAGGACCTCTTATTTTCTCTGCTGCCTGGTTGCCAGCAAGAAATGTCCTTTGCTTCACCCTTGGCATTCTCTTTGCCTTTCCTCTAAGTTGAATTATCAGGTTTGTAAATCTCTTGTCTTTCTCTTTCTTTATTTGTTCTCTAATTTTGCTGGAGCCTATATCCCAGTTATTTTGTCAGATTGTAAAAATAACAATAACAGCAACGGTATAGTGGTGATAGCCTTCAGCTTGCATGCCCTTTGAGTCATTCCAAATGCACTGGTTGCGTTCCATGTCAGGTACATAAGATAACATCCTGGACTTCCTTTTTTTGTTGTTTTTCTGGAAATTCCATGTGCTAATCTGCTCTGTTGATCTTCTCCTCTGGTGTTTTGTGGCTCTTTCTTTCTTGAGTATGGCCCTATTTTGTTAAAGGATATCTTTAGCTACCTCATAGGCAAACAATACAGGAAGACCTCTTTCTTGAAACTTGAATATCTGAAGATGTTTGTGAGGGAGTGCTTATGGTCAGTATCCTTAATCATTTCCTCTGAAGTTATCAATTATTCTGGAGACTATTCTTTCAACTGGGAGATAAAGTTCTGGCTGCCAGCATTTTGGGAGTTGAAAACAAGGAAGAGAGCCAAGATGCAACATTGAGTATGTGTAAGTGCAATTAATGACCCCATTTTCCATGGGAAACTGATGGCTTTAATCATTTCCATAGTTCCCCAGGACAAAGATTCTATGCCCTTTTCTACTGAGAAAATGACATTCCATTATTTGACTAGCACTGGAAGGGAGCAGTCATCCCAAGGCATGGAGTCTGCTAGGGATCTGAGCTCTAACACTCACTCAGAGCGTCCACTTCCACTCAAGGGTTCACTCAAGTCTTCCTTACCTTCATATCCCTCCTACTCCAATTTCTGGAGTTATTTCAGGTGGGCATTTTCTGTGCCTTTTGAAAATTTTTCAGAAAAAATATTTATGTTCTCTGTTTTCCCCTCCCTTGCTTAGGATTTGTTTTCTCAGTTTTGTTAATTCCTCTTTATTCTTTCATCTGCTTCTAATTTCTAAAACTCTGTGCTGTTTTTCCTCTATTTGTGGCTTAATATATTAAACAACAAAAATTAAAGGATTTATTATAGTTTGATGGGGATTCCAGTCTTTGATGTAGGTAATCAATATGCTTCTAACCTACAGGAATAGCATTATGTTTGTCTTAATATAATTTCTATCTTTTTAACATTTGAACTAATAACACTGACATGTTCCAACTTCGTATGGTAAATATTATTGTGTTAATGACTGTGATTATATAATGACAAATATCTAAAAGAAAAATTAAGTACTCATTATTTTTTCGTAATTCTAAATGACTTGTGTGATTGTGATGTTGACAAACAACCAGACAACTAATTGAACATTTCACTCTTCATCTAGATATGTTGGTCTAAGTTAAAAGCAAGATTTGTTTTTCAAGTTCTTTGACCTTCACAAAAATAAGGGTGACTTATCAACCTTCTGATGCTTCTCTCTTCTCCTCCCCAGGAGCCTGATAATTTCATCCCTTTACTGTTAAACTCAACTCTTTATTTGCAGAAATAAATAATTGATAAAAAAATAAAACTACTTAATAAAAGTGCTAGCCACTTAGATTTGCATTTAAAGGAAACCTATCAAAAAACACTTTAAAATCCAATAAAGATTAAGGATAGGTAGTGTTCTGAATGCAAAATTTTCTCTCCACTTCCGTAATTATGCCACACACATCAGTCTTCATAACCAAATATTTCTCAGCAAATATTATAGGACATTTACATCATAGGAGTACCTATGTGTGCCTTGGAGTGATAATGCTGCTCTTCTACACTTTTGAAAAATGTAGCTGGTTTTGAGTACTTCCCAGTGCAAACTCATGCAAGAAAAGCTTAGGATGGAAACCTGAAGTCAGGGACTAAGGCTTTTCTTCATTTAGTCGGGAAGAGCTGAGTTTAATAGGAGGTTCTACTTTCCACCTGTTTACATAATAAAGATAAACATGTAGACTTGCTTGCTTACAGATGAGTGAGTTTATCTCTTTGAATGGTGTGGGAGACATTACCCAGAAATAACATCTGAATTAATAAACTAATAATTAATGAAGTAATGTGGATATTAAATATGAATTAAAATGGTATGAAACAATTAATGCTATCTTCTGCTTTCATTGGACATGCCAAGGATGTTGAGGGTGTCAGCATACTAACAAGTTCTGCTTTTGTTCCATCAACCATTTATATAGCTCATGTAAGTTCTTATTCTGCTTCTCTAAACTAATGTTGAAAATCTAATCTTAGATTTTATTGATTTGGTCCAGGCTTTACCTTCTGTTTTTAAACATTTTGTCTAATATTCTAATTATAATTGTTTTTGTCCCATATTCCATATTTCAACTGTTAACTCCCTTTGTGTTTATTTAGAACTTACTGAAATATGTTGTTTTTGTATAATCCAGAAAGCTGTATGCCCAAATTTAGTTCATATATAAGCAGATGTAGTGAAAATGAATGAAGTTGTGGGTAGCTTTCAAAATTCAAAGCAAATGTTTCATATTGCCTCTTAATTAGTTAATTATATAATTCCAACCACACTAATGCTGAAAAAGTATTGCTGTTTTTTCCTCTTCTTTCATTAGTTTTTAGAGAAATTATTTTCAATTAACATTGACTTCTGCCCCATCTCTATTGTTAATCCTTTAACTACAAATATATTAAAGGGGTTTGAGGCTTAATAAAAAAGACATAGGGTTCCTTTCATCTCCCAGGAAAAAAGTCATGACCTCAGTACAACAGTAATTTTCACTGTAATTATCACAAAAACTTAATATACACAATGAAAAATAATTTCTGCAAGAAGCTTAAAGGAGAAATGAGTGAAATGCAAATATCTCATTTGAATTCTTTCTTTGCCTTCTCCAAATTTACATTTTTAACGTTTATTTTTTATGTGAGAGAAAATTACCATGAATCTTTAAGATATTAGGATCACCATTCTATAAACAGCATACATGCTGTATGCTAAGTCGTTTCAGTTATTTCTGATTCTAAATTTCAGGTGAAAAATAAACTTATTAGAATATTCAAGAGAGCCCTGGAAGGTGGAGGAGTAAGAGAAATAATAGGGGATAAGACCTATCAGATATTACACACACTATAAAGCCTCAATAATAATCATTATGGTCTTATCCAGAGAGGGAGGGCTTTCTCCAGGCAGGAGGGAGGTTAGATGCCCACATCTTCACTATAACAACATGAGCTTGTTGTTCCGTAATTGAAGTTGGCCCCAGGGCAGACCTACACTAGAAAACAGAGAAAAAATGAACAAGAATTTATCCCATGCTCTCTGGTTCACAGCAGTTTTTTGTCCCCTAGACCTTAGGCCAGAAAGAAAATCTTAAAGTTTGCTATGTGCACATGCTACATAATTCCCCAATTCGGTCTACCCTTGGGTCAAATCCAGGAGATAAAAAAGGGGGAAAATGTACAAACAAAAAACTGTTCACTGTCATACTGGTTATTCTTCAAGCTTTGCCTTCTTGCTCCTATCTACCTGCAATGAATTACTTTCCAAACTCCAGGCTGCATTTTATTTATTCCCCAGAATTTTAAATTGCAATCAGAGAGGGAAATAGCATGCCACAGGATTCATCCATCCTGGTTGGAACCAGAAATCCAGATTTTTTGTTCTTTAACAACAAAGCCGTTCCTCACTAAATAGATAGATCAGTTCTAAAGTAAAAGTGTCATTAGGGGCCCTAGCTTCAACTTCAAATTCTTAGACTTTTTCCCCTAAATTATATATATATATATATACATACATATATATATATAGCCTATCTATCCAAATTACATGAAAAGCCAAACCTTAATTTTACATGAAAATTAAAATGTTAAATAATTGATTTCATATTCTGCTTCTTTGCTCACTAAGGAGAGTTTGGGTGTAACTTATCTTCCCTTGTATAACTCCTTCACCTTTACATCAGGTTTTTAAGGATGTACTTACTTTCAAGAGGTAATTAAGGTTCTAGGGAGGATACAAATTTCTTCAAGTATCTTATAATATAAAAAGTCTAAACTCTACATTTGGTATTTCTTACATAGTTATACTTTACACTAAAAGGAAGTGAATATATTGATTTTTGTCATCATATTGATATTTTAACCTTGTCCAAGAGGGCAACACTGATACACTTTCCAGGTTGAATACTTAAGAAATAAACAATTCTGCCAGAGGATATTGCCTGGCTGGACCATAGAGTTTTACAGTATATTGAAGGTAATAGGTAGTTATAACACATTTCCAGAGAAGCTGAGAACTTCTTAACATAGTTAAATAATTTAACTAAAATGAAATGATACATGTAATATATTTGATAATTTACAAAGTACCATAGCAACCTTAGTTATTATTTTTATCTGCTGGATTTAAAATTAAGCCTCTGCTTTAAAGCCCATGCTCCTTCCATTTCATCGCACTCCTTTTTTATGTTTGCTTGTTATCTGAATTCCCTTCCTCAGACTTGATTCCTCTAATTTACAGCCAGAACAGTGCCCATACCTTGCTTTAAACATTTTAATCACCCTCCATAATCAACAAACCAAGTTTGAAGGTCAGTATTATATAAATGATGCATCATCATTTGCAGTCAAACATATGCCTCGTGGTCTCTAGACAGTGAAAATAATAGCAGTTCCCAGTATATCATGGGCTCGTTCAAACCTCTTGAGTTGTCACATCTTGTTTCTTCTTCTATCTGCTTTTTCTGGTGAGCCATTATTTACCCTTGAAGATGCATCTGTCATGTCTTTCTTGATGATCCCATAAAAAGCTAGGAAATACCACTTTCCGTCCTTTTCACAAGGCATAATTGTGTTTTTAGCTGAAAATACATGATATTCTAATTACATACTTTTCTAAAGACTTTCCTGGCACAAAGTAATCATTCAAATCATGTTAACTGGATGATGTAGGAAGGAGGAAAAGAAGGAAGGGAGAAAGGAAGGTAAGAAGGAAGGAAGAGAGAAAGGAAAGAAAGAAGGAAGGGAGATAGGGAGAGAGAGAAGGAGAAGGAAAGAAAATGACTCATGAGCAACAAGAGTACATGAACCAGGAAGGCTGTATGCTTAAAATGCTCGACAGTCTGCTCCTTTATTTCATTCTACTGTAAAGCAGCAGAGGAGTAAAACTTTCTGTGTTAAAAGAATTCTGTTGCGTTTCTAAATTTGACGCACTAGATTCTGTGAGTGCTGAAGAAGATTAAAAAAAAAAAATGCATTTTTGCCAGCAGTGATTGTCATCATTATGAAATTTTATTTTCATAATAAAATCAAGAACCTGTCTTGGCATTGCAGCAATCATCCCAGAAATCTGACACCTGTCTTAGCTAGGACTTTTAAAGGCCACATGCTTCACAATCACTTTGCATTTACTCTCATGATAAATGCTTTAAGTGACTTCTACTACACTAAGCATCTTTGAAGCAGGCCAAGAAAATACCAGACTTAATATATCAGAATTTTTAAGAGTCACTGTTGGGTGATTGTTTCATTCTAATTTATTTCATTCGGGGAGCAGAAATGATTAATGAGCATATTCTTCATGTATTTTCTTCTAAGACAACCTGCCAGTTTTATTTTTTATATCACTATATAACTATACATTCCTCAATGCAGTGATTGTTAAAATTGTAATGTTGAAAATTTAAATCATCATTGTGTTAATATTACTGCGAAATAGTTAGGTAAAAAATATCTTCTAAGTTAAAGAAGTGACCTCAATCCTTGAGTCCTGCCATGATTTCTATACCTCTAGAAGTGGAAGGGCTTGTCCGTGTTGGTCCCCAGCTCTATCTTCATGGATTGTGTAGCCTGAGGATGGTGGTCACCATCACCTATCAGCAAGTCTCAATCTCTTTAGGTCCCTGGAATATTATTTCTAATGTCCCATGTTGTCCTGTTAAATCAAAGTAACATATACTTATTTTATTGCTGTTGTTCAGTCAGTCAGTTGACTCACAGTGAATTCTAGGTTTTTATATTATTCTGACTTATTTGTGGCATCTAGTTTTTAACTAGATGTCAATATAGCAATGTGGAAAGATAGCAATAATAACTGATGCAGTATTTCTCTTGATCCTTTTTGGATTAAATCTGTTTTTCTTTCTTTTGATAAATAAATAGATATGATACGTAATATATAGATATGATATATATATGTATATATATTATACATTAAGGCATGCTGCATTTCTGTAATCCTTACAGAAGTGTGACATTTGTCTCAGCTGAGAAAATTCAATAACGTGAAGTCACATGTCTTACAATAAATAATCTTATATTTTTATCTAGATAGATGAGATACTGATAAATTTTGAGTAATTTAACCTCTCAAATTGCTTTCTTCCCATGTAAAAACTGCAATCTAATTCAAGATTTTATATCTACATGTTATATATTCAACATTATACTTGCTGTATACTCAACATTTTATGTATAGATATAGACATAGGTGATATAAATATAGGTAGACCAAGACAGAGACAAAAAGACAGAGATCTATTTATATGTACATGTGTTTTCACTTTATTCAAGAGAGGTTTGGGTGTATTGGGATGCTTTGGGAATTATTCGATAGGGAGGAAACAAAGTAATAAGGGGGAATAAAACTGCAAAAGCAATGTATTTAAATTTAGTGAGAAGGGATGGGACCCACAACCAAGTGGAAGGTCAGGTGTAGAAAAGTGCAGGAAGAATTTATCCTTGCAATACTTTGTCCCTTGATATTTCCATTGTCTTTTGAGATAAGGTGAGATCAGCAACTGTACATGAAAAGGGTGAATGAGATATTGGAAGTTAGAGGAGAAAGGGTAAAATTACTCTATCAGAATGCAGCAAAATGAACTAACCAGGAAATCGTAGGATTTTAGTGCCAAGGGCTACCTGAAATCTGAAAGAGATGGGAGTATCAGACCATCTGACCTGCCTCTTAAGAAGTCTGTAAGCAGGTCAGGAAGCAACAGTTAGAACTGGACATGGAACAACAAACAAACTGGTTTCAAATAGGAAAAGGAGTACGTCAAGGCTGTATATTGTTACCCTGCTTATTTAACTTATATTCAGAGTACATCATGAGAAATGCTGGGATGGAAGAAGTACAAGCTGGAATCAAGATTGCTGGGAGAAATATCAACAACCTCAGATATGCAAATGACACCACCCTTATGGCAGAAAGTGAAGAAGAACTAGAGCCTCTTGATGAAAGTGAAAGAAGAGAGTGAAAAAGTTGGCTTAAAGCTCAACATTCAGAAAACTAAGATCATAGCATCTCATCCCATCACTTCATGGAAAATAGATGGGGAAACAGTAAGACACTTTATTTTGGGGGGCTCCAAAATCACTGCAGATGGTGACTGCAGCCATGAAATCAAAAGATACTTACTCCTTGGAAGAAAAGTTATGACCAACCTAGACAGCATATTAAAAAGCAGAGACATTACTTTGTCAACAAAGGTCTGTCGAGTCAAGGCTATGTTTTTTCCAGTGGTCATGTATGAATGTGAGAGTTGGACAATAAAGAAAGCTGAGCACTTAAGAATTGATGCTTTTGAACTGTGGTGTTGGAGGAGACTCTTGAGAGTCCCTTGGACTGCAAGGAGATCCAACCAGTCCATCCTAAAGGAGATCAGTCCTAAGTGCTCACTGGAAGGAGTGATGTTGAAGCTGAAGCTCCAATACTTTGGCCACCTGATGCGAAGAGCTGACTCATTTGAAAAGACCCTGATGCTGGAAAAGATTGAGGGCAGGAGGAGAAGGGGACGACAGAGAATGAGATGATTGGATGGCATCACTGACTCAATGGACATGAGTTTGGATAAATTCAGGGAGTTGATGATGGACAGTGAGGCCTGGCATTCTGCCGTCCATGGGGTCACAGAGTCGGACATGACTGAGTGACTGAACTGAACTGAACTGAACTACCTGAAATCTTTGGTTATACATTTAAATTAGAAGTTGTCAACTAAGTTTGCCTTTTTCAATCATGGAAATTTGACCCAGGAAATAATTGGATAAAAGCATGAATGATATTTTGTCAAAGGAGTGTAAAATGGACAGAGAAAAATAAGTGGAAATAGGAGAATTATTCCAGCAATGGACCATTATCACTAATCATGGGCTTCTGGTGGTCATGGAGTTTACTTAGGCTATTTACTGCTGGGTAGATTTAGACACTTCACATATATTTGTTGAAATCTAAGTGAATAGAATCTAAGATAGAAAGTGTGGGAAAATGATGATAAAAGTGTGGTGATAGAAAATGAGAATTGGTAACAGCAATGAATGAGAGGTCCTGATAGGAGTGAAGCATCAAAGTGGGCATAGAATAAGATAACTGAAAGCAGTGCAAATCTAAGTGAGGGATGTTTGAAATAACAAGTTTGAATGACGTATGTTAGTTGTTGACAATGACCAGGAGAGAAGGATACTGAAATGGAATGCTAGGATATAAGTGCACACACTAACACACACACACGTGTATATATACGTACTTATGTAGTAGTCTATATATCATCTTTAGAATATAATGCTATATAATATATGATATGTCCTCCATGTTTCTTTAAACTTTATTTTTTAAGTTTTGGCTGTGGTGGATGTTTTCGTCACTGTGCAGGCTTTTTCTCCACTTGTGGCCAGTGTTGCTTATTTCAGTGGCTTCTCTTGTTGCAGAGCATCAGCTCGAGGGCCCAGGGGCTTGCGTAGCTTGGCACATGGACTCACTCCTTGGCTCTAGAAGACAGGCTCAGTAGTTGGGGCACCCAGGCTTTGTTGCTCCATGGCGTGTACGATCTTCTCAGATCAGGAATCGAACCCATGTCTCCTGCACTGGCAGGAAGGTTCTTCACCACTGAGCCACCAGGGAAGCCCTCCTCCATGTTTTTTTTTTTTTAATTCACCAAGAATAGTGACAGGAGCTGGGCTTCCCTGGTGGTCCAATGGTTGGGAATCTGCTTTGCAATGCAGGGAACACTGATTCAATCCCTGGTCCAGGAAGATCCCACATGCCACAGGGCGACTGAGCCTGTACACCTCAGCAACCTGAGCCCATGCACCACAATTCCTGAAGCCCGCACACCTAAAGCGCTTGCTCTGCAACAAGAGAAACCATGCAATGAGAAGCCCGCGCCCAGCAAGTAGAGAGTAGCCAGCGCCTACCACAACTAGAGAGAACCCATGCACAGCAATGAAGACCCACAACAGCCATGGGTTTGTTTGTTTGTTTTTAATTTAAAAAATGTTAAGGAAGAATGATGACAGGAGAGATGATGCAGTAACAAGATAGCGACCAGATCCCCAGTTTTTCAGTTAATAAGAAGGCGTGTCAGGAGGAAATGTCTGGGAGGTTGGCAGGTAATCCCTCCTGATGGCCTATACATCAAAATATATGAGGGCTTTGAGGAGCGAAAATTATTCATTCTACTCTTAGGGTCTCTGGTACATAGAACATGGGAGAAAAAATTGACACACTTCAATTGTCCAGAGAGGCTTCTGGACAAGCAGTGTTGTTAGTAGACAGGGAGTTGTGAGTACCAGGGAAAAACCATGAAAAGAAGGTGAATTTATGGAGGAATTCCAGAGAGACACAAATCTCTAGTGTAGGAGATCAGGGGAGAGGAGATCTTAAAATGTACAGGACTTTGTGTGGATAAAAAAATCTGGTGATGATAGATAAAGGTGGTCAGGAGCCACATAAGGCAAGGTGAACTTGTTCCTGATGGTCTTTTAGAGTAAAGCGGATAATCATTCTGTAAAAATTGCATCTTCTGTGTTAAGCCTGGTCTTTTATTTCATTTGGTGTTGGCAGTATTCCTGCCATCTCCATTATTGGAACAAAAGATTCTGCAGGGCTGATCTGTGTCTAGTTCAGCTTTTTACCTTACATTTCAATACACATAATAGGCACTCACTAAAGTTTTGTTTAATGAGAACATGACTGAGTCAGTCATTCTGAACATTTTTCCACAAAGAAACTGTGCTGAATGCTGTTCTCCAGTCACATTAGCTGTAGGAAAGTAAGCATACATTAGGGACAGGATATAAACTGGATTTAAGTTTGATTTTTTAAAATAGTATCTAACATTAAAAATACAATAGGATTAAACATATGTAAGTAAGTTGACTGTCATTTGAGATGGTCAGTATGCTGATATAGCAGTTTTTCTGTGATTAAGCAAAAAGTTCAGGGACTGAGTTACAACCACTTAACCAGCTTGTAAAGAAGAATGAAATGCTTAACTTCACTCTCCATTTCTTTATCTAAACATGTAGACGCTAACAAAAACCATCTTATGAGATTGTTGCCGGGATTAAATTAGAAATACTTATAAAACATTTAGCACAGTGCTAGCACAGATTAAGTCATCAGTAAGGTTTAGATTTACTTTTGTTATGAAGGTCAACACTAACTAATTGGAGTGTAATTCTTCATGTTACTGAGTACACTACCAGTAATACACTTGAGCTGCCATCACCTAAACACCAGGCAAGAATCAGAGCCATCTCCTCAGTATTGTTTGGATCATGGCTCAGTGGGTCAACTATATAATCTCACACAAACATGTAACATGTTACCACATGTGCAGGGATCAAACCCACATCTCTTGAGTCTCCTGCATTGGCAAGTGGGTTCTTTACCACTAGTCCCTCCTGGTAAGCCAATACATTACCATAACATAATACTAAATTACATAGCTTTAGTTCTTATTGCATATTATGGATGTTTCTTGAATAAATTTTTTATTTTGATACTGAACACAAGTAACATTAATAATGTTAGAATGTGAAACAAATATTTCCTTACTCATATTTAAAGTTTCTGGATCACTTTTAGAGAGAAGTATCCTATGGCAGCAAAGTAAATTGGTAAAATGAATTGCTATTCCTTGCTACATATCTTCATGATGCAGGATTTTCTTATTACTAGGAAATAATTTTTCTGCCTAGGACTAACAAGACTACAACTATTATCCATAACCAAATATTTCATAATTTCATATCTGTACAAGCTGCTTCATTCATCCTTCTCCTTCACAATGTAATTTAGAATATACACGCATATAGTAGACATATATACTATGTATATACACATGTACAAGGCATAGCCTTAAGTTTTACTGTGATAGAACCAAGGAACTGAGCTGAATCATAGTTCTGTGGGTTCCGCCCACTAGAACTGAAGTCATGGGGCCTGTGTCATGCACAGAAGACTCACAGAACAGATGGGTTTTGGAATCTTGATAACAATCTCCTTCAGAAGCGCTTCTCCTTGAGTTTGTCTTTGGGACGTTTCACTGACTAGGCATATATCTCTGCCAGGAGCCACTGAGTGCTGACATTTTTTTTTTTCCTTTGGATCTGCCTGTTCAGTTATGTCTGACTCTTTGCAACCTCATGGACTGTAGCCCACTAGGCTCCTCTGTCCATAGGATTTTCCAGGAAATGGAGTGAGTAGCCATTTCCTCCTCCAGGGGATCTTTCTGACCCAGGGATTGAACCCGTTTCCTGCATTTAGGCGGATTCTTTACTGCTGAGCCTCCGGGGAATCTCTTACTGTGATTATTATTATTGCTGATAACAACAGACCCAGGTAGGAGATATGAAGGTGCAGAACTTTGATTTTTATTACTGTTTTACAGACTAAATTTGTAAAGTGATGTATTTCAACATAAAGATTATAAGCTTTTCAATCTGAGGGAAAAGAAAATTACTTATAAAAATGTTAGTGACCATTGATGAAGTCAAACTTTTCAATAATAAAGGAAAACTCTAGGGTCTGTTAGATAGGAAACAGTAAATGTTCTTTGAAAAATGAGAGAACAGCTCCAAGTTTTCATTTAGGCCCTTGTTGGTGATTCATTCTTAGATGTTGTATATGAATTTCTTTGAGATAGGAAAACCAGTTTTCAATATATAGACATAAAAACATATTTTAGAAATGCCATAATATATTTTTAAATTCTCAAAGATTGTGCTTATTAGAACTATAATAAGAATTGTGTTTTAATCCTGCAACAAAACTGATCTTTGGTCATCTGCATCCTCAATACAGAATCCAATGATTATTAGTAAGTTCTAATTAACTTGCAAGAATGAGTAGATTAAAACCTTCTAGTTTTGTCATTAAACTCTATCTTCACAAACTATAATGCACGCAGGTTATTTAATGCAATTTTGCAAAATTTTAAAAGGGAGGGGAAAAAAACTCTTTTAAAGAATAAAGTTTGACTTTCAACTTGTAAATTTAGATACTGGTTGGTCTAGAATCCAACATCCAATTCACACATGTGAAAGGATACTAGAAATAAATTATCATTGCATCATAGACACCCATATTACATATGGTAACAATTCACATGTATGCAGTTATTTACTGCTTTTGTTTCCAAGTACCTTATCTCATTAGTTGATGTGAGTTAGGGAAATTATTATTATTGTACAGATGACCACATGGAGACTCAGGGTGTACATATCACCTCTTCAAGGTCACAAGGCTGGCAGGAAAGAAGAGTTAGATTCAAACCCATGCTGTCCAGGGCTGGATGCCCTGCTTGTTGAAATACCAAGGTGCTCCCACTTTAAAGAGAAGTCTGCTGCTTGTTGTTGCCTATCTGATCTAGCCCTGTCTTAGGGGCTAAATTTATTTTTTTTCCATCTGCATCTGCACTGTGGTCTGCTTTCACCACTGCCAAAAAGCCTAAATGTTAAAAGCAGCTGTTCTGTGGTTTTCTCAATCTGATACCTTCCCCACAAGAAGCTTAGTTACTTTTCCTAAAATAAAGAATTACAACTCTTCCCTTTTCAAAATGCTGTTGTTTTCTCTTCTATTCTTACAATTGGTCAAAACCCAAGCACTCTCTTCAAATAAATGTACTTAACAGTCTTGGCATATCCTTCAGTCCCTATGACAATGCCAAGCAGTGGGATTTATGGTGTCATTCAGCAGATTCTGTTTACCTAAGCATCCATTCAAAATTGCATCTGAGCAGCAGATAGATATTTCAGTAGAGAATGACCAAGGGCTGAAGACTCTAGAAATGACAAATATATTATATATGACTCCTGTGCTTAGCCGCTCAGTCATGTCTGCCTCTTTGTGACCCCATGGACTGTAGCCCACCAGGCTCCTCTGTCCATGGGGATTCTCCAGGCAAGAATACTGAAGTGGGTTGCCATTTCCTTCTCAGGGGGATCTTCCCAACCCAGGGATCAAACCCAGGTCTCCTGCATTGCAGACAGATTCTTTACCAACTGAGCTATGAGACTCCTAGACTTTTAGATAATCTAATAAAAAAGGTTATTTAAAAAAAAAATTTACAAACAGTTTAAGCACCTAGATAATAAAACCAAGAATTAATCCACACAGGAGTTCTCAACTGTAATGCCAGAGAAAATAATAACTGTATAAGTACTTTTTGTCATAATATAACAAAATAGAAATGATCTAGGTTTACATTGTATCTTTCCTCAGGGAGTTCAGACAATTGCTAGCTGTAGCCTTTAAGAGTCCTTTAAGAACTACAGGGTGATTTGTGTTATTTATAAGAGTTACCATTGTTATAGAGGCTAGCTTAAATCCCAAATCTGTGTCTTAAGAGTTTATACCTGTGTAGCAATGGGCAAGTAAATTTATCATTATATATGTTAGTTTCCTCAAGAGTAAATTTCTAGTAATGGGTATGTCATTGCACACGCCTAAGGTTGTAAGCTCAGGAAATAAGAAAATGCTAAGTGCTAAATGCTAAATGCTAATTTCTACTGACTGACTTTGACACTCTGTGCAAGTAGAAAATGGGTTTTGACAGATATATACTCACCTGAAGTCAGCACCACTACAAACAAGATCCAGACCATTTCTATACCTCTCAGAAGTTTCCTCATGTCCCTACAATCTCAGTTTTAAAGTTAATTTCTACCATTTTCCTTGAAATACTTTGGTAAAATCCAGATACTATCTAGTTTCTGATGATTATCTTTGAATGAAGGTTATCTATTGCTAACATTTTTAGGCTATTTACTGCTAAAATTGTGGGTAGGGAAGAATCATGTCAGCTTAGCTGTGGTTATTTTGTCTCAGAAACTCCTTAACAGAATTCATACTTGCAGTTATAACCCATCTCCAGAGTATGAGAAAGTTTACTAAATTCATGCCTGGAGAATCCCATGGAGAGAGGAGTCTGGTGGGCTACAATCAATGGGATAGCAAACAATCAGAAGTGACAGAGCGACTAACACTACTCCTACCATTACTAGATTCATAGGGGCTTCCCTGGTGGCTCAGTGGTAAAGAATCTGCCAGTCAGTGCAGGAGATGTGAATTTGATCCCTGGGTGAGGAAGATTCCCTGGAGAAGGACAGGCAACCTACTCCAGTGTTCTTGCCTGGGAAATCCCATGGACAGAGGGACATGTAGGGTCGCCAAAGAGTTGGACACACTTAGCAACTAAATGAAACAGCAGTTAAACTCATAATAGAGTTCTGCACAAATCAGCATAAACTTCTTTTCTTTTGATAGTGATCAATATCTGCAGAGGTGATTGGCAATTGCATATATCTTTCATGCTGTCAAAAAAAAAAAAGCCCAAGTTTTGCAAAATGCCATATCCATGTCACTATTACCCAACCCTGCCTAACCAGCTAAAGATCTCAGATATACTTTTCACCCTACTTATACCCCAGACCTTGACATTCTTAAGTCAGTCGTCGTTGACCTACCAATCCAAGGCCTGCTATTTGATTTTGGAAACCTCTACTCAATCAGGATATGCAGAGATAGAGGCAAATATATGCAGATTGTAGTGTCCTAAATTTGACCAAAGTCAATTTCTTTTGGGCAGCTATTCTTCAAAGGTTAGAGTTATGGTTACAATAAAAATGGAATTTTTACTCTTTATGTTTCATTTGCTTTCTCCTTTCTGTTAGCATCAAAGTAATAATAGTTTAAAATCTTTTACTCAGCCATCATCTGCTCCCAAGCTATCTCCTGAATTCAATTTGAAATTTGATCCAAGTATCTGAGATAACGTGGAAACTTTCTCCGTCCCCTTTGAAATAATAAATTTCTTGCCTCTTAACTCCCATAACTTTTTGTACATTCAGCAACTGGCACACTTCAGAGATATTTGTATAAATCTCCTTGCTTCTCACGGAACTGTATTTTCAAGATATAGAATGTTTTTATTCAATTTGTATCTGTATACTGGAGTGCAGTGCTTTACATAATACATAGATTTTTCCAAGTTCTCTTTCATAAACTAACTTAATCAATGAATAAATGATTGAATGAAAACCTTTATTGTGAACATGATGGAGATGTACACTTTAAAGGATAGCTTAAGTATGTGAAAGCACACCTGTGTTCAAAGAGTGTGATTGATAGAGTGATGGCAATCTGGAGGAGAGTGCTCAGCGTGTGATACAAGTCACCATATCTGATTCTGTTCCATTTCTTAACTTGAACTTAATAAATTAAGCATGGTTTGTCTAAAGTAAGGGCTCGTTATAACACAACTGGGATGTAGCCATACATAGTACCAAAATATATTTCAAACAGTTAAATTTAAAAGAGAAGATAATAAAATCATGTGACCTATTAAGGCAATCTTGGCTTAAAGAAGGCATACAGGGAAAAATAGAACCTGATACAAGCATAGTATGAGTCAGTGGTGGCTACCACAGTACTAAAAGTGTTGGTAGCTTGGATGGTAAAGCGTCTGCCTACAATGCAGGAGACCCGAGTTCGATCCCTGGGTTGGGAAGATCCTCTGGAGAAGGAAATGGCAACCCACTCCAGTATTCATGCCTGGAAAATCGCATGGACCAAGAAGCCTGGTGGGCTACAGTCCATGGGGTCGTAAAGAGTTGGATACGACTGAGCGACTTCTCTTCAAGCATACTTCCAAAAACAAAACATTAGATGAAGAAAAACAGTAGGATCTATGATCTGTTAATGCTACTTAGAGAGGAACTATTGGTGTTATTTCTCTGTAACATATTTTGAAAACATTTTAACAAACTACAAGGCATTCACAATTAAGGATAGGAAGACCAAACAGTCTGGAAATCAGATCAAATGGCATAGAGAAGAAACATGAGGAAGCATGTTGTTTGTCAGCAAACATAAACATATCATCCTGCTGAAGAAGACCTATAAAAAATAAGCAGATTTATTAATGCCATGATTCTCTGCCATTTGTTCTGGCTCTGTATGAAAGTGTGTTAATTGCTCAGCTGTGTCTGACTCTTTGCAACACCATCGACTGCAGCCCGCCAGGCTTCTCTGTCCATGGGATTCTCCAGGCAAGAATACTGGAGTGGGTTGCCATTCCCTTCTCTAGGGGATCTTCCTGATTCAGGAATTGAACCTGGGTCTCCTGCATTGCAGGCAGATTCTCTACCATCTGAGATACTAGGGAGGCCCTGTGAAAGTATTAGTCATACTGGAGCTATATGACATAGTTCCATCAGTAATGGAGACTTCTGTTGGTAAAGATTATCACCTGAAGGATTAATTTAGTATCTCCCTTTGTGAGAGTGATAGGAGTAGGGGCTAAGCATTTATAATTTGAAAAATACATCTAGATTATACACTGACACACTTCTCAGTAATTATAGTGGTAGTTGAATTTCTACTTCACTCACTGAAATTACCGGTTTTAAAAAGCACTTATTCTATGCCAAGCATCCTGCTAAGTACTTTACATAAATTATCTCATTTAACTCTTGTAAAACCCTATGATATAAATATTGTTTTACTCACTTTACAAACGGTGACATTCAAGCTTAGAACAAAGGTTAAGTATCATATAGCAAATCAATTCTGGGCTTCCCAGGTGGCTCAGTGGTTAAAAAAAAAAAAATCCACTTGTCAATGCAGGAGATGCAAGTTAGATCCTTGCATCAGGAAGATCCCCTGGGGAAGAAAATGGCAACCCACTCCAGTATTCTTGCCTGGGAAACCCCATGGACAGAAGAGCCTGGTGGGTCCCCAGTCCATGGGGTTACAAAGAGTCGGACATGATTTAGCAACTGACCACACACACATGCAGCCAATAAATTCTAGAATTAGCATGAAAACCTGGATCTGAATGTACACAAACTTTATATTTTTGACAGTATGCTATAGATATGGTAAACAGAAGGTACAATTTAGCTGAATATTATGAATTTCCTAAGAAACTAAGCATACATTAGATAGAGGTCTTTTCAAAGTACTCCCAAAAAAATTGCCACACCATATGAATCTAAGTAAGAAGTAGATTAATTCTGTTTCAGTTAGGATGTCTTAACTAAATGTAACAGGACACCTCTTTAAAAATGTTTTTAGAAATAAACACATACAAGTCTCTCACATGAGAGATTACAGAATTGATATACCAATCCTACATGTTCTAAAATGCCTGGTATTAGGCAGTGTATGTGTATATATATTTATTCACTCTGACAGGAAATATGAAAGGCTCTAGAGCAGAGAACACAATACTTCCTCGCATAGCATCTTCCACAGGTTCCTTGTTCCCCAATTCTTCTTAAGGCAACACTAGGAAGCCTGCTGCCTCCTGCGCATACAGTGAGGGTTTGCACCATGGGAGACAAGCCTGGAAATTATATCTCAAAGCCTGTATGGGACAGCTGGTGCATCCGTCCCTTCTCTTCCCTGGAGAGACAGAGGGCCCTTATCTTTTAGCCTTGGACATCATAAAGCCCAGTCTGTGCAGAAAGGTGAAAATATACATGAACAAGACTCCTGGTGGCTCAGATGTTAAAGAGTCTGCCTGCAACACGGGAGACCCGAACTCTATCCCTGGGTTGGGAAGATCCCCTTGAGAAGGAAATGGCAACCCACTCCAGTAATCTTGCCTCGAAAATCTCATGGTTGGAGGAGCCTGGCAGGCTACAGTCCATGGGGTCACAAAGAGTCAGACATGACTGAGCGACTTCACTTTCACTTTCATTTTGTCTTCCCAACTCCCAGCACACTCTGCTTGCTGGGCTGTCATCCTCATAGTATCAGGGAGGTCTTGCCCTTGGGGACAAGGTTTCACATTTTAACCTGTCATTTCCCCAAGTGAAGGAAAGGTCAAGCAGAATAAAGAGCATTCCACTTTTATGGCTATTTCCTTCATTAGAAAAGAAAATTTTTCCCCAGAAAACCCCAGTGGAGTCTCCTTTATAACTTACTGACTGGGACTGGATCATATAGTCATTCCTAGAACCATGTCAATAGGGATATTTATTGCTATATTTGGTTTAGAGTAAGTGCAGAGAAAATTGGCATTCAAATAAAATTAGGTCCCAAAAGCAATATCTATTGTGTAGGAAGATCGTTTGCAACATCTAAGATTCCTTCATTCATTCAACATAATTTTTATGTGGCATTTGCTATGTGCCAAGCATGGTTAGTCAGAAAAAAATGCACAAATGAATAAAGAGTCTCCAACTTCAAGGGGCTCACAGTCTGATGCTAGTGACAGGTATTTATAAATCTTAGAGTACATGATGATCCATAGCACAAAACAAGCATTAAATATTAAACATTGAATGCTGAATTTTATTTTAAAAATTTGAAAGCTGTATTTTATATCAAATTAGTTTCAAATGTGAATCTTTATCAATGACTTGTTGACCTATACCTATTTATAGCACTTTAAATTTGACAACATACTATGTAATTTCGGGCATAAAAATAATACCATATGAAAGTTAATTTTATAATACCTGGAACAAAATCATTGATAATTATGGGAAAAGATAAAGCAAAGTTGATTGCTGTTATACTAGATTACCAATTTGTTAGCTATTGTAATTGAAAATTCAATAAAGAAGACTGAAATAATCAACGTAGGGTGGCACATTTTTAGTGATCTCGGAATATGATTTAAGTTACAGGGGAAGAGTGTGGGATGTACATACCTCTGTGAGAACTCAGAACTTGTTCATATTTTAAGCAAGGAAAAGAAACACTAGTCAGTAAATAAATTATTGTACTTTGAATATATTTGGGCGTTTTCTGCCAGTAAGTAGAGGAGGGGTAGGTGACCTGAAAAAGTCCCTTAATATTAAAGCTAATGTTTTACTGTAAATAAGTAATAAATTCCTCTTGCTTCCTAGATAAGCTTGACCATCAGTTGATAAATCATTCTTTTTTGAGTTCAGAAGAAAATGCATAATACATATTAGAACTATTGATTAGAACTATTTGATTCTACAAAGTTTAGTTGAACCTTATAGCAAGCCTCAATTTTACATATTTAAGCTTTCCTGCCCTCAGGCAAATACATATTTTGGACTTTTAATATTTCATCATTTTTTCCTGCTCTACATTTCCCTTTATATTCATTTTTTATGTTGACTATGTTTGTGAGTTTGCCAAAACAGGAATTGAAAGACTCAGAAAGAGTATTAGGATGAGCCCCAAAAGAACGTGGTATTTGAAAGGCTGGCATCACTTACTAGTTGAAATAGAACTAGACTGTAGCCTGCCTGGTTTCTCTGTCCATGACATTTCCCAGGCAAAAGACTGGAGTGGATTGCCATTTCCTCCTCCAGGGAATCTTCCCCACCCGGGGATCGAATCACGTCTCTTATGTCTCCTGCTTTGGCAGGCGTATTCCTTACCACTAGTGCCACCTGGGAAGCCCTGAAATAGAATATCAGTTTCCAAAGTCTGGAGGCTTGAAAATAATATCGGTAAATTAAAAAAAAAAAAAAAACAAAAAAAAAACAGAACATTTTTTCTTAGTTTACTTTCAACTCCTAATCATAAATATTTGTGTGTGTGCTGTTCTCAGTCGTGTCCAACTCTATGCGACCCTGCAGACTGTAGCCTGCAAGACTCTTCTGTCCATAGGATTCTCCAGGCAAGAATACTGGCGTGAGTTGCCATTCCCTTCTCCAGGGGATCTTCCCGACCCAGGGATCAAACCAGGGTCTCCTGTATTGCAGGCAGATGCTTTACCAGAGTCACTGGAGAAGCCACAAATATTTGGACACATCTAATTCAGGCCTTGCTTGCTTCCTTTCTTTTTGTTCACATATGACAACAACATACCTTTTTATTGTACTTTAGAGTCTTTGAAGTCTTTTCACATTATTTTATTTAGTCTGCAATCAATCTTGCCAGTTCAGCAGGACAAGCATTATTCTGATCCTTTAACGAGGAAAAAACTCAATCACAAGACTTCTGTGGGGGCATATGGTAGGTATGTGACAGAAGTACGGCTGAAATCTGGGACTCTGAGCCTTAGACAAAGGCTTTCTCACTATATTGCATGTTAAGACAGACTCTTAAGGCAAGAAAATGGCAAGCTTTAAGAGAGCCCAAGCACCACTTTCTACTCTAGATGATCCCTGAGCAGATTCTTTATAGTCATGGTGTTTTTCAATGGCCAGTGTGGGTTGTAAGTGATCCAGGTTAGCTACTACCAGAAAAATGTGGGAAGTGAAGTAAGCCAAGAATCCACTAGGATTTTAACCAGGTAATGGTAAGATTTTAGAAGACTGAAAACGACACATAAAACTTTCAAGATTATTCCTTCAGAGGGGACGTCACCTTATTATAATAGAATTATAATGGGAAAATGCACAAGAATAAAGTAAATGTGGCATCACAAAAGGTCTACTTAGCACTATGTTGAGGAAAGACTTGGAGAGGAGTTTGAGAAGAATTTGTACTAAAAGGCAAAAGGTAACAGCATGCGAAAAAGAAATAAAAAAGAACTTATGATGTCTTCTACTGCCTGGTCAAATCTACTTAGAATCAATGTGTAGAAGGACTGTCACATTATCCTATATGTCATTGCTTGAGGCGCACCTTTCAAAAGGCAGACAGGGAAAGGGAATTCTGACACATGCTACAATGTGGATGAATCTTGAGACCATTATGCCAAGTAAACAAGTCAGACAAACACTGTATGATTCTACTGATATGAGACACTAGAACAGTCAAAATCATAGAGATAGAAAGTAAAATGATGGTTGCCAAAGGTTCAGGAGAGGGGGAAAATTGTGTTTAATGGACACATAGTTTCAGTTTTGAAAGATGAAAATAGCTAAGGAGAAGGACGGTGGTGAGGACTGCACCACAATATGGATGCATTAAACACCAGTGACCTGCCCATGCAAAATGTTTATGATACTAAAATTTATGTTATTTATATTTTATCACAATAAAAATAACTTTAAAAAGTGAATAGAAAACAATAGTCAGAGGTGTGAAGGACAAGAGCTTCTTTCATTTCCTTCCTACGTGCAGATATTAATAAATGATATTATTTCTAAGGCAGAAAAGGAAAAGCTCAAATTCTAGGTGTAGGTGCCCTGTGGAGATGGGCTTGAGGTTAGATAACTTGAAGCAGTCTGTTGCTTGGGTCATTCTTTTTCATCCCATTAATGCGTCTGAGAAGAAACTAGGATCCCAGGATGGGAATAGAACACAGAGCCATGTTGAAAAGTGACTATGAGAACATAAAAACGGACATGTAGCCTCATTCTCTAATTCAGTGTGCTTGAGACGCTGAATAGACATGGGGGCTATTTAAAAAGTAAGTTATTTTCACATAATGCCACAATTGATGGGTCAGAGATACGTTCTTTCATATCATTCATGTTTTTATTAATAATCTCATTTCAAGTTTGTCATTTTTAAGGTATTCATCTAAGTTTTTTTTTTTTATTAATTTACGTCTCACCAAATCTGGGAACATTTGGTCCCCCATTTTGAATGAGTTTTACCATCCTAAGTTTACTCTTCACTTTGAAGAATAAATGAATGACGCTCTTGTCAAACTTGTTAAAATCAGAGTATGGACTCCCTGTTCCATTACTTCATCTTCCTTTCATTGCTCAGTCCACCCCAGAAACACTTATAGTGAATTCTTAACTACCAAATCCAATAGACACCTTTTACTCTTATCCATTCTTATAGACACCTTTATACTCTTATCACAATCTCAATGGAGAATTTAAATTTGTTAAACATCCTCTCCTTGAAATCTTTTCTCTATTGATTCCTGCCTCACTTGTCTCTACAAACTTCCATCTAGCTTGTGAACCTTCTTTTGGGCTCCTCATATTAACCCAGCCCCATAATATTAATATTTCCTGAATTTAATCTTCCTTTCTCATTTCACACACTCTACCTAGCTGAGCTCACTCACAGAGATTCAAATTGTAACAAAATATGTTAGTCCAGAAACATTCACCGCTTTCATTCACCACTTTTGACTGAGCTAAGCATGTATGTTTCCACTTAAAAACTGGAAAGTCTGAAGATACACTACTGAGGGACTTCCCCCAGTGGGCCATTGGCTAAGACTTCTTACTCCCAGTGCCTGGGACCTGATTTTGATCCCTGGTCAGGGAACTAGATTCCACATGCTGTAACTAAGAGTTGGAACACCACAGCTAACCAAAAAGAGAGAAAAACCACATGCTGCAATGAAGATCCTAAATGCCAACCAAGACTAAGACCTGGCGCAGCCAAACAAAACAAACAAACAAAATAATAAAGATATGCTGTTGAACTAACCATAGTTCCTTAATACTGCCTCTCTGTTAATATATTCAAATTTAATTAAATATTGCCACCTTTATCCTGGTAAGCCAAAAGATACTGCTCTTCATGTAATCAAAATAAGGCATGTTTTCACTTCTTATTATTTTAGTATTTTTAAAGTTATAGAACACTTTTAAAGTTTTCATAAATAGCTAATTTTATGTTTTCATGTTACATGTGTTCTTGATCCTCAATGTTTAGTTAATATATATCTCATACCTGATAGAATTTATACTGCGACAAGTTAATTATAACTTTATATTGAGGTTTTTATTATTTTTTTTTCTATGTTTCTCTTCCTCCTTGAGTTTTTGTGGTTTTTTTTCATTTATTTTTATTAGTTGGAGGCTAATTACTTTACAAGATTGTAGTGGTTTTTGCCATACATTGACATGAATTAGCCATGGATTTATATGTGCTCCCCATCCTGATCCCCCCTCCCACCTCTCTCCCCATCCCATCCCTCTGGGTCTTCCCAGTGCACCAGGCTTGAGCACTTGTCTCATGCATCCAGCCTGGGCTGGCGATCTGTTTCACACTTGATAATATACATGTTTCAATGCTATTCTCTCAGATCATCCAACCCTCGCCTTCTCCCACAGAGTTCAAAAGTCTGTTCTATACATCGGTGTCTCTTTTTCTGTCCTGCATATAGGGTTATCTTTACCATCATTTTAAATTCCGTAAATATGCATTAGTATACTGTATTGGTGTTTATCTTTCTGGCTTACTTCAGTCTGTATAATGGGCTACAGTTTCATCCATCTCATTAGAACGGATTCATATGTATTCTTTTTAGTGGCTGAGGAATATTCCATGGTGTATATGTACCACAGCTTCCTTATCCATTCGTCTGCTGATGGGCATCTAGGTTGCTTCCATGTCCTGGCAATTATAAACAGTGCTGCGATGAACACTGGGGTGCACTTGTCTCTTTCAGATCTGGTTTCCTCGGTGTATATGCCCAGGAGTGGTATTGCTGGGTCATATGGCAGTTCTATTTCCAGTTTTTTAAGGAATCTCCACACTGTTCTCCATAATGGCTGTACTAGTTTGCATTTCCACCAACAGTGTAAGAGGGTTCGCTTTTCTCCACACCCTCTCCAGCATTTATTGCTTGTAGACTTTTGGATAGCAGCCATCCTGACTGGTGTGTAATGGTACCTCATTGTGGTTTTGATTTGCATTTCTCTGATAATGAGTGATGTTGAGCATCTTTTCATGTGTTCGTTAGCCATCTGTATGTCCTCTTTGGAGAAATGTCTGTTTAGTTCTTTGGCCCATTTTTTGATTGGGTCATTATTTTTCTGGAATTGAGCTTCAGGAGTTGCTTGTATATTTTTGAGATTAATTCTTTGTCTGTTTCTTCAGTATTTTTCACAGAACTAGAACAAATAATTTCACAATTTGTATGGAAATACAAAAAACCTTGAACAGCCAAAGCAATCTTGAGAAAGAAGAATGGAACTGGAGGAATCAACCTGCCAGACTTCAGACTATACTACAAAGCCACAGTCATCAAGACAGTATGGTACTGGCACAAAGACAGAAATATAGATCAATGGGACAGAATAGAAAGCCCAGAGATAAATCCACATACCTATGGACACCTTATCTTTGACAAAGGAGGCAAGGATATAACAATGGAAAAAAGATAACCTCTTTAACAAGTGGTGCTGGGAAAACTGGTCAACCACTTGTAAAAGAATGAAACTAGAACACTTTCTAACACCATACACAAAAATAAACTCAAAATGGATTAAATATCTAAATGTAAGACCAGAAACTATAAAACTCCTATAGGAGAACATAGGCAAAACACTCTCTGACATAAATCACAGCAGGATCCTCTATGACCCACCTCCCAGAATATTAGAAATGAAAGCAAAAATAAACAAATGGGACCTAATGAAACTTAAAAGCTTTTTCACAACAAAGGAAACTATAAGCAAGTTGAAAAGACAGCCTTCAGAATGGGAGAAAATAATAGCATATTGAGATTTTTAAAGAAATAGCTAGTCCTAATCTGTTAAACCCCAAGTAGCTCAGTGGCAAAGAATCTGCCTTCCAATGCAGGAGCCCCAGGAGATAGAAGTTTGAATCCTGGGTCAGGAAGATCCCCTGGAGGAGGAAATGGCAACCCACTCCAGTATTCTTGCCTGAGAAATCCCATGGATAGAGGAGCCTGGTGGGTTACAGTCCACAGGGTCACAGAGTCAGACACAGCTGAGCACAGACTTTATCCACCTAAAATTTTTTCAGTAACTATTGTCATTGGAAGGACTAATGTTGAAACTCCAATACTTTGGCCACCTGATGCAAAGAACTGACTCATTGGAAAAGACCCTGCTGCAGGGAAAGATTAAAGGCAGGAGGAAAAGGGGATGACAGAGGATGAGATGGTTGGATGGCATCACTGACTCAATGGACATGAGTTTGAGCAAGCTCTGGGAGTTGGTGATGGACAGAGAAGTCTGGCATGCTGCAGTCCATGGGGTGGCAAAGAGTTGGACATGACTGAGCGACTGAACTGACTGACCCTTGTCATCTAAAATAAGCAAATAAAAGCAAAGAACAAAAGAGACTTTGGTGTTCTCAAGATTGCGTTGCCTCAGTATAGCTCTTAGCATCATTTAGGCCTCTGAAATGCAAGCAAAAGGGCCTAAACTGTAGCAATTTCCCTGGGCCACCGAGAAATTTTATTTGGACTTTACAGAGCAGAGACTGAAACAAGGATTAGCATGTACGTGATTTATTGAGAAAGTGTGCTTCAGGATGAACCTGAAAAGAGTGAAGGGGAAGAGCATAAATAGGTAGAGGCCCAGCTCTCTTCAACCTGATGGTGGGGAGCAGAGTGACACAAAATGGTTCTGGACTATAAATTGTTCTATAAGTTTGTTCCAATTTAGAGACAGTGTTGTTGGGCTTTTGTACCACCCTATCAGACAATCACCAGCTAGATGAGATGATGGTTAACCTCCAGGTTTCTCCAGCTGAGATTGCACCCATAAGTCAAGAGTGAGTCCAGCAAAGTCACATGTGTCAGACATTAGCCACCATCGTAGGCACTGGACTCAGTGGGTAAGGGGTACTAACGGGTCACATTAGTCAGGATACTAATGGTGTCCACTGCACTTATCTTCCAAGTCAGAATAAAATTCAGAAGTGTGCATTAATTAGTCCATTCATTCAACAAGTATTTACTGAGAGTATTAAACAAATGCAATAATAGTGGTTAGGGAAAATTAAGATGTGATATTCATCTTCAGAGTGACTGTAAATAAGATCTTGCCCACAAAAGATAATCAACAAATCTTGAATTGTGAAAGACAATAAATATAGAAGAAATGAATAAGCACAATCTTTAAAAGAGCAAATCCTGTGTTAGCTTAGTGACTTGAGACACAGATACAAGAGGAAATGCATGAAAATAGCTTCATAACTTTCATCTTAAAGGGTTTGGAAATTTGAATTTGAGAAAGAAATGAATTCTAGGCAGAGGAATTTGCATGAGTAAAAAAATACAGAGCAAGATTTAGGAGCAATGTGTTTGGGTGAAAATTGGCTGTGTCTATTCTTCTGAGGTGAGGTTTAAGTGGCTTATGTTTGGGAATAGTGAGAAATTAATGTGGAAGAAAGACTGGAGCACAATTCAGGCTGTGAATGGCCACAAATTCAGGCTGAAATGCTGAATCTTTATTCATCAGGAGTGGGTAGTAAGAGACATTTCTGAGGAAAGCAGATATAAATGTTGTTTAAAAGAGATTACCTGATCATAGTCATATATGAGCAAGTACTTGAATTATTTAGTTTAATAGTATGAGGCATATCATATCTTTATATACCACCGAGGAATACTCTGAGAAAGTTAGCTTTCTAGAATCTTTAAAAGTATGGAGAATTAGTATAAATAATGTACATTGTTAAAATAAAGTCATCCTAATATAAAAACCAGAAAAACATTAGGATAAATACATCAGTGTCCAAGAACTAAATTAACTTCAATATCTCTTCACCACTTTTTAAATGGAAGCCTCTATTTGCATTTAATGAATGCTCATGGTTGAACAATTTAGGGAATGTGTTTTTCTTTCTGTCACACCCCGTATCCAATCCTACAGCAAATCCTAGGTTTAAAGCTTACCAAAGCTATTTAAAATGAAGATTTAAAAATGTAAAGCTGAATTCTCCTTGCTTCCAAAGCATGCCCAAATGCTAGCCCAATTTGCATAGTTTTTCCATTTTTTTAAATTGTGATACACTACACATAACATAAAATGTACTGTCTTAACCATTTTCAAGTGTACAGTTCAATGGTTTAAATGCATTCATATTTGTTGTGCAACTATTGCTACCATCCATCTCCAGAACTCCTTTCATCTTGCCAAACTAAAATGCTGTAACCATTAAACATAATGTCCCTTCCCTGAGCCCCCGGCATGTACCATTCTACTGTCTCTATGATTTTGACTACTTCTAAAGCACCGCATATAAATAGAATCGCACAGTGCTTGTCACTTTGTAACTGGCTTATTTTACTTAGCATAATGACCTCAAAGTTCATCCATGTTGTAGCATGTGTTTGATTTTTTCTTTTCCTAAGGCTGACTAATATTTCATTAGTATATACCAAATGTGGTCTGTTTATATATATATATATATATATATATAATATATTTGGCTTATCCATTCATTCTTCAATGAACACTTGGGATCTACATTTTAGCTATTGTGAACGATATTGCTATGAACATGAATGTGCAAATACCTCTTCAAGACCCTGCTTTCAATTATTTTGAATATAGTAGTGAACTTGCAGGATCACATGTTAATTCTAGCTTAAATTTTTTGAGGAACTATCATACTGTTTTCCACAACTGCTGTACCGTTTTATATTCCCACCAGCAATGTATTAGAGTTCCAATTTCTCCACATCCTTACAAACACTCATTTTCTGTATTTTTTTGTTGATAGCAGCTGTCTTAATGGAGGTGAGGTGGTAACTCACTGTAGTTTTGATTTATATTTCCCTGATAACTAACAATATATTGAGCATATTTTCACGTGCTTATTGACCATTTGTATAAATTTGTCACTTGGTATCTATGGAAAGAGTGATTCTAAAACCCATCGGAAACCCAAAATCCATGGGTGTTCGAATCCCTTAAATAAAGTGGAGTAGTTATTGAATGTAACCTATGGATATCCTCTTGTGTACTTTAAATCATCTCTAGATTACTTATAATACCTAACAGCATAATGTAAATAGTTCTAAATATAATGTACATACTACATAAAAAGTTGCCAACATGAAGCAAATTCAAGTTTTGCTTTTTGGGACATTCTGGAATTTTTTTCTATCAAATGTTTTTGTTCTGTGGTTGGCTGGTCTTAGATCTGGAACCTGTGGATAACAGAGGGCCTACTATATGTCCCTTAGAGAAATGTCTTTTCCAGTCCTTTGCCCAGCTTTGAAATGGATTGTTTTTCATGTTGAGTTTTAGGATGATACCACCCTTATGGCAGAAAGCAAAGAGGAACTAAAGAGTCTCTTGATGAAAGGGAAAGAGGAGAGTGAAAAAGCTAGCTTAAAACTCAACATTCAACAAACTAAGATCACGGTATCCTGTCCCATCACTTCATGGCAAATAAATGGGGAAAAAGTGGAAATAGTGACAGGCTTTATTTTCTTGGACTCCAAAATCACTTCAGATAGTGATCACAGCCATGAAATTAAAAGACGCTTACTCTTTGGAAGAAAAGCTGTAACCAACCCTAGACAGAATGTTAAAGAGCAGAGACATTACTTTGCCGACAAAGGTTCATCTAGTCAAAACTATTGTTTTTCCAATAGTCATGTATGGATGTGAGAGTTGGCCCATAAAGAAAGCTGAGCACCGAAGAATTGATGTTTTTGAACTATAGTGTTGGAGAAGACTCTTGAGAGTCCCTTGGACTGCAAGTAGATCAAATCAGTCCATCCTAAAGGAAATCAGTCCTGGATATTCATTGGAAAGACTGGTGCTGAAGCTGAAGCTCCAATACTTTGGCCACCTGATGTGAAGAACTGACTCACTGGAAAAGACCCTGATGATGGAGAAGATTGAAAGCAGGAGGAGAAGAGGATGACGGATGATGAGATGGTTGGAGCACGTCACCAACTTGATATACGTGAATTTGAGCAAGCTCCAGGAGTTGGTGATGGACAGGGAAGCCTGGCGTGCTGCAGTCCATAGGTGGCAAAGAGTCGGGCATGACTGAGTGGCTGAACTGAACTGATATATTCTAAATATAAAAGAATGCAAATATTTTTCTCACATTCTGTGCATTGCCTTTTTATTCCAATAATGTCATCTGATGCACAATTTTTAAAAATTTTCATGAAGTTCAATTTATCTATTTTTTCTGTTACCTGTGCCTTTTGTGTGTATCCAAGAAATTATTGCCAAATCCAGTGTCATGAAGTTTCTGCCTTATGCTTTCTTCTAAGAGTTTTATAGTTTAGACGTTACATTTAGGTCATAAATCTACTTTGAATTAATATTTGTATATGGTGTTGGGTAAGTCCAGCTCGATTCTTTTACATATGGAGATACAGATTTCCAAGTAGCATTTTTGAAGATTGTCTTTTTGCTCTTCAACGGTCTTGATTCCCTTTGCAAAATATTTTGACTCATAGATGTGAGAATTTATTTCTTTATCCAGTTTTATCCCGTTGGTCTATATGTTTGTCTTTATGCCAGTATTATACTCTTTTGATTACTGTAGCTTTATTGTAAGTCTTTAAATCAGGAAGTGTGAGTCTTAGAGCTATTGTTTGGCTATTCAGGGTCCTTTGAAATTCCATATGAATTTTAGAATTCTAGAAATTCTATTTCTGCAAAAAAAAAAAATCACTGGAATTTTAGTAGGAATCTCATGAACTTTGTAGATCTCTTGGGATAGTATTAACATGTTAATAATATTAAGTCTTCCCATTCATGAACATGGAATATCATTCTACTTACTTATCTTCTTTAAATTCATTCAGGAATGTTTTGCAGTTTTCACTGTATGACTTTCACCTCTTTGATTAATCTCAAAGTGTTTTATTCTTTTTGATGCTATTATAAAGAAAATTGTTTCTGTTATATTTTCTTTTCAAATTGTTCATTGTTAATGTACAGAAATGCAAATAATTTTTGTGTGTTGATTTTGTATCTTGCTACATTGCTGAATTCCACTATATGCTTTAAATTCCTGATTTGAATAAAATACTTATACCAACACTATTTGCTAGTGTATTTGTTAAAAATTGGATCAGCATCGCTGAACTTGAGTATAAATTGGAAAGGAATCTAAAACAGTAATTTGAGTGTTATTACATTCATGTACTATGTAATTTTATCATTACTCCTCCTATTAGCAGACAATTAACACTCTGTGTAATTGCACTGTTCAATCAAGATGGCAATGGAATGGAATGGCAATGGAATGGAAATGTGAATGCAGAGAACTGCAGTTTCTGTAAAAAGCTCAAACATTAATTCTTCAGTTACGACTGTAGTTAATCTCGTGTCATAATGGAAACCTTGCTCAAAAGTCAGAGTAGATTGGTTTCTGGCTAATGACTCAATTGAGTTTAAAGAATAAGATATTGAGAGAACATTATATACTTGCACTGGATTAAGAACTGGGTACACTGAATATAAGACAAATACAACACCTAACCTCAGGGGTCATGCAACATAATACTATTTATCAAAGTATAGAAAGATGATTTGTGCTACACAAGGCTAAATAGTGGTAATGGGGCTTATAGGAATTGCGTCTGATCTCTCTAGAAGGTAAAAAAACGCTCCCATGAGGAAATGATGTTTATTTAAGATAAGGTTAGATGGCTCAGATGGTAAAGCATCTGCCTGCAATGCAGGAGACCCGGGTTTGATCCCTGAGTCAGAAAGATTCCCTGGAGAAGAAAATGGCAACTGACTCCCATACTCTTGCCTGGAAAATCCTCTGGATGGAGGAGCCTGGTAGGCTACAGTCCATGGAGTCGAAAAGAGTCGGACATGACTGAGTGACCTCACCATTCTACTATTAGGATTAGCACTAGTGCCAAGGGGAAAAAAAAAAGAAAATATACAAACCAGATCATTTAGTAGGAAGTAAAAAGTGAACACAAGATAAACAACATCATGTATATGACTTGAGTCCTCATTGCTTTGACTTTTTCTCTCTGTACACTCATCTCCCAGATCATGCTCTTTCTGGTCCAATAACATTGCTATACTGAATAGACAGGAATTATGTCTCCAGGCAAGATCTTTAAACATTTCACTTCAGTCTCATAGTAAACTTCCTACTCAACATCTTTACTATGATGTCTAATAATCATTTCAGACTTAACCAGAAAATAACCAAACTCCTATTTCCTCAGCACTCACCATCATAATAGGTGCCACCCACATTTATTCAATTGCTCAGGGTGGGGGCATTGGACAGCAGCTACTGAGTGGGAAAAGATATATATATTGGCCAACAATATATTTAATATATATATAAATATATAAAATTTATATATAAATATATATATAATATATAATATATATATTTAATATTTGATAGAGGGTTAATATTTAAAACATGCAAAGCACACATATAACTTAACATCAAAAAGCAAACAACTCAATGAAAACACAGACATGCTCACTCAGTCGTGTCCGATGATTTGCGAACCCGTGGACTCTAGCCTGGGGCCCCTCAGTCCATCAGATTTCCCAGGCAAGAATACTAGAATGGGCAGCCGTTTCCTTCTCCAAGGGATTTTCCCAACCCAGGGATTAACCCGCACCCCTTGTGTCTCCTGAATTGTCAGGCAGGTTCTTTTACCACTGAGCTACCTGGGAAGTCCAAAATCCTATTGGTCTATTCAGGCAGAGGACCTGAATAGACATTTTTCCAAAGAAGATATAAAGATGGCCAAAAGACACATAAAAAGATGTTCAACATCACTAATCATGAGAAATACAAAACAGAGCCACAATGACATACCACCGCACACCTGTCAGACTATCATCCAAAAAACAGCAAGTAAGTGTTGGCAAGATGTGATGTGAAGAAAAGGGAATCCTCTTGCACCATAGGTAGGATTGTAACTTGGTGCAGCCACTATGGAAAACTGTATGACGTTTCCTCAAAAAATCAAAAATAGAACTACCATATGATCCAGGTATTTTACTTTTGGGTATTTAACTGAAAAAGACAAAAACACTACTTCAAAAAGATATATACACTCCAGTGTTTATTGCAGCTTTATTTACAATGGCCAAGAGGAGAGTGAAAAAGTTGGCTTAAAGTTCAACATTCAGAAAACTAAGATCATGGCATCTGGTCCCATCACTTCATGGCAAATAGATGAGGAAACAGTAGAAACAGTGGCAGACTTTATTTTGGGGGGCTCCAAAATCACTGCAGATGGTGACTGCAACCATGAAATTAAAAGACGCTGACTCCTCGGAAGGAAAATTATGACCAACCTAGATAGCATATTAAAAAGTAGAGACATTACTTTGTCAACAAAGGTCCGTTTGGTCAAGGCTATGGTTTTTCCAGTGGTCATGTATGGATGTGAGAGTTGGACTGTGAAGAAAGCTGAGCGCTGAAGAATTGATGCTTTTGAACTGTGGTGTTGGAGAAGACTCTTGAGAGTCCCTTGGACTGCTAGGAGATTAACCAAGTTCATGCTAAAGGAGATCAGTCCTGAATATTCATTGGAATGTTGAAGCTGAAGCTCCAATACTTTGGTCACCTGATGCGAAGAGCTGACTCATTTGAAAAGACCCTGATGCTGGGAGGGATTGGGGGCAGGAGGAGAAGGGGACGACAGAGGATGAGATGGCTGGATGGCATCACCGACTCGATGGGCATGAGTTTGGGTGGACTCTGGGAGTTGGTGATGGACAAGGAGGCCTGGTGTGCTGCGGTTCATGGAGTTGCAAAGAGTCGGACACGACTGAGCGACTGAACTGAACTAACTGAAAACGTGGAAGTAACCTAAGTGTTCATTCATAGATGAGTGGATGAAGATGTCACACACACACATGAATATTACATGTCAAATTTATCTAATAAGAAAGGAAGAAAGAGAGGCTCCCAAATTACAAAATCTTGCAAGACATGCAAAACTGAAAAAAAAAAAAAAAACACAACTGTCACTTCAAGATGAGTTTTAGTTATAAAATAAATATAAAATAAATATATCAATATCTCATATAAAAATATAGCTCATTAAAAAAATAAATGTATCAATAAACTTCCCTTAGCTGAAAGAAGACAAAATGCTTCCTTTTTAAATAGCTATTCAGAATGAAAAAATAGTTTTCTCTCTTTTTCTAGTCAACATATTCTAAGATCCTTAACAGGATCACTCCCTTAAATGACTGAATAAAAAGTGATGGTAACTTGATTGCTCTGGCTTCCTGCTTTCCCATTTCTGTGTGATCTTCCAAAAACTGACCTCTTCTGACAGTTTTGCTGGGTGGCACAGAAACCTAAATAAACAAAGGGGACTAGGAGACTTACAGACATAGGAAACTTTGACATTTTGTAAAGAGGTTGGAAATTTAGCTGCACAGCTTTTTCATGTGACAAAGTTGGTTTACTCTAGTTGGCAATGGACAGCGAATGAGGAAGGACCTTCCCCAGATATCCAGTGAGCTCAGTGTAGTAATGAGTTATGATGTTAGTCTGATCCTTTGTTGCTCTGTTTCTGTGAGTTTCAGCCTCTGCTAGAAAATTAAATTTTGAGTGTTGACATATTGCTTAAGATTTTGTAGGAAGTGACTGTTGGCTATAATGACCTCTGCAGTAATGCACTGTTGTTCAGCATCTAATCTGTGGTATTACTATTATTATAATTGCTCTTGTTAACTATGTAACACTAAGTTTGCTTTCTTGATTACAAAAGAGAGAAGGGAAAAGATCACCTATTTCCTGAACTATTTTTCTTGACTTTCTTCTGCAATATGCCTGTCAGCTATTTATTCTATTAACACCTAATTTCAAAGGGATCAAATTCATGGAAAATTTAAAACTCCTGCTTGTCTTCACTTTTCTTTTGACCTTTTTGCATGTCATTATTTATGACTCCATATAAAGAGTGTGAACTTGATAATAAAAAGAAAAAACCTAACAGGACAAAATTGCTGTTGAAAAAGGGTTTTTTGAAGGGAAATGGTAAAAGTTTTCTTAAGATAGTTCAAGAAATCTAAACATCTAACAGAATAATGATTACCAGAAAATCTTTCCAAAGCACTTCCACAAATACATGTTTACTTTTCCATATATAAAAGAAAATGGGAATTTATTCAAAAGTATGATCTATTCCTTAGGTAGTATTGGTACTAGGACACAGAGCTCTAGCCTCTCACAAAAAAGGCTTTATCTTCCTGACTTATTAGAAGCAGCAAAGTATTTCAGAAAGCCAGCTTGATTATGACAGGTGGGCTGTCTTAGTTTGGCAGCACCTCATATTAACAGCTTATATTCATAAAGTATGTCTAGGCAAGTTCTATAGCTCTCAATTGATACTAATATATAATTGGCAAACTTCCATTTTAAAAGGAAATAAATACCTTTGATCAGTTGACTTTGGGCTTATTATGCTTACATACCAGTGAACCATCTGTTATGAAGTGTTTTTTTTTATGTAAGGATGTTATCACTTAAGCTTTGATGGTTCGGGGCATTCTGTCATCATTAATAAATCTCCCATAGTTTGTTGTAGATGACTTGTTACATTTTTTTTTAAACTTTTTCCATTTGATGGACATTTGGCCTCTAATGTGAGTTAATATAATAGATCAAACTTGATATCTCATCATAAGGCCATAGTAATGTTCTTTATTCCTTGTGACATGGCTCTAATTAGAAATTTTTACAAAGCTTTAATGTCATTTAGAGAGCATATATTTGCTCTAAACCTAGGATGACTTTGTAACATTATTTAACTGGAATATTTTGAAAGTAATAGGAGTCATTATTAATAACTATGCTAGGAAAATAAGTACAAGGCAGGAATTTTTAATGAAAAAAGAAAAAATAGAAGAAAGTAGAAAGCTTTGTCCAATATTGAAATTTACATATATGGCTTACAATCAAAATTAGAGAAAGTACTCAATACTAAAATTTCATTATTTTTCCCTGGAAATATCAGCTACATACTAATGTAGATGTGCTGTTTTGCTTAACATATACCATCATTGATTTCACTTGTAAATAATTTGTTATGACCCTAATCAATGAAGAAAATGACAGACTGAGGATTGCTGAGTTGTTAACTCAGGGTCAAGTCTCTATCGGACTCATCTAGACTTTCATGTATAAGATAAATAAAAGTGGATGGGAGTAGACAATCTCTAAGGACTTCAATATTAGAATTTAATTTTCTATGCAGCACATGGTAACACATCTTTGATCTATACTTTTAGAAATACAGAAATCTCAAACCTTTCTTTTAATAGAGGAAAAGAAGATTCAAATTTTCCAGAAAAGTTTGATTTTGGATATAGCCAGAATGATAAAATATTTCTTTCAAACTGACAGCTTATACCAATGCTACTTATAAAAAGAGCAAACAATTAATTTAATTTAGAAAGTGGAGGGATAAATATTATTTTACTGCTTAGACATTGTGCCTTCAGGGTTCCCTTGAGTTACTTTGAGTTTACTCTGTTTTTAAAATGATAAAATTCTCTGTCATTTTAAATTCTTTTAGAGGCATATTTCACAGAGAATAAAACAAAATGCCATGGTGTTATTATTCAGCTGGTACTGTTATTCCTTGACTGCCTATAATATAATGGAATTAATGAGGCAATTTTTTCTACTGTCTATTATTTTATTTAGCTGTACATCTGGAAGCTTCTTTATTTGAGCATTTTCATTACTTTACATGTTTTTTGTCATTTAATTTCTTTAAAAAGTATGTACTCATTGACCAATTTATGCTAGGTACTCTTCTAGATGTTGGAAAACTATAATAAATACAACAAACCAAAAAAAACTACCCCCATGGAACTTATATTCTAATTAATAAAGGCTCACCTTTTAATAATAATTACCTATATGGTTTTATAAGCCAGAGTTTTACCTTCTCCATAAAATCTTTTTTGAGAAACTCAGATCACTTTTTATTTTTCCTTCTAAATATTTACACATTGTTTGAATAAAAACACAAATATGATGGTTTAACATTTTTCTTACATATGTCTTTCCAGCCAAATAAACTCCATGAGGATGAGACTATCTATTAAAACTTTATACCCTCTCTAGCAGTGAACACCTTTGTATGTGCTTTTTTATGTTCTCATATATTTCTTTGACATCAGTATCCTAAATGTTCAGTTGAAAGATAGGTACATTTCAATTGTAATACTACCAACTGACTTCAAATAAAGCCAAACAATTTCTACCAACCATTTATGTGAGTACCCATTTTTTCTCACCCTAACCATCAGGAAATATTAACAAGTTCTTAGCTATCCTAATATTATGAGAAAAAAATCTTATTTCAATTTTCATTTCCCTGATAACTTTTCATGTTCTATTAGGCATGTTACTTCTTTGCACAAATTTCTATTTTTATCCTCCCTCCTTTTCTATTAGGGTATCTTGTGCTTTACTTGTTTTTTAGGCTACGTTGGGTCTTTTTTTTTCCTTCTGTGCTGGATCTTTGTTGCCGTAAACAGGCTCCTCATTGTGGAGCATGGGTTCAGCAGTTGCATGGCACAAGCTTAGTTGCCCCTCAGCATCTGGGATCTTAGTTCCCAACCAGGGAAGGTCTTCGGGGCATTGACTCTCTAAAATCTGTGTTGTAAATATCATTCACAGTTTGGAACTTGCATGTGCAAATTTAATTTATGGCATCAGAGCAATGATATTTTCAAAAGATCCATTACCCATCCCTTCCCTGAAAACACAGTTCATATTCAAAACATTATAAGGTAGGGCAGCTTATTTTATACATATAGTCAGTCCAAGGGGTTTTCATGATATATTTCTGAGGAGTGTTAATCCCTTTTGGGATATACCTGAAGTCTATTATTTAGGATCAGCATCCCACTTCGCTGAAGCTGAAGCTCCAAGAATTTGGCCACCTGATGTGAAGAGCCGACTCACTGGAAAAGACTCTGATGCTGGGAAAGATTGAAGGCAAAAGGAGAAAGGGGCTGCAGAGGATAAGATGTTTAGATAGCATCACAAACACAATGGACACGAGTTTGGGCAAACTCTGGGAGATAGTGAAGGACAGGGAAGCCCTGCATTCTACCTTCCACAGGGTCGCAAAGAATTGGACAAAACTTAGCAAATGAACAACAACATCCCACTTCACAGGTGAGATAAAGGTAGAATTTCTCCCTAGTCTAAGAAACTTTAATTACTGATATATATCCTCAATAATTGCCCTTCAAACTGAGTGAAGTCCTCAGTCGCATCCGACTCTTTGTGACCCGACGGACTATGGCCTACCAGGCTCCTCCATCATGGGATTTTCCAGGCAAGAATACTGGAGTGGATTACCATTTCCTTCTCCAGGAGATCATCCCCACCCAGGGATTGAACCTGGGTCTCCCGAATTGTAGGCAGACCCTTTACCGTCTGAGCCACCAGGGCTTCCCTCATTGTTCAGTTGTTAAAGAATCTGCCTGCAATACATGAGACCCCGGTTCAATTCCTGGGTTGGGAAGATCCGCTGGAGAAGGGATAGGCTACCCACTCCAGTCTTCTCAGGCTTCCCTTGTGGCTCAGCTGGTAAAGAATCTGCTTGCAATGAGGGAGACCTGGGTTCAATCCCTGGGTTGGGAAGATCCCCTGGAGAAGGGAAAGCTACCCACTCCAGTATTCTAGCATGGAGAATCCCATGGACAGTCCATGGGGTCACAAAGAGTCGGACACAACTGAACCACTTTCATTTTTTGGACTTCCCTGGTGGCTCAGACTGTAAAGCGTCTGCCTACAATGTGGGAGGAGGCCCAGGTTCAACTCCTGGGTCAGGAAGATCCTCAGGAGAAGGAAATGGCAACCCACTCCAGTACTCTTGCCTGGAAAATCCCATGGATGGGAAAGTGTAGCAGGCTACAGTCCATGGGGTCACAAAGAGTTGAACTCGACTGAGCAGCTTCAGTTTCACTTTTCAAACTGAGTAACAGCTTGCCCCATCTCTACATAGGCCCAGTTGTCAGAAAAACATTTTAGGAATTTTATTATGCAATATATTATCAAGGAATTGCTATATTTTAAGAAATCTCAAAACTACTGGGTTATTAGAGGCATTATTTTGGATCAAACTGCTACCCTCTCCAGTTCTAACTGTTGCTTCTTGACCTGCATACAGACTTTTCAAGAGGCAGGTCAGGTGGTCTGGTACTCCCATCTCTCTAAGAATTTTCCAGTTTGTTGTGATCCATACAGTCAAAGGTTTTGGCATAGTCAACAAAGCAGAAGTAGATGTTTTTCTGGAACTTCCTTGTTTTTTCTATGATCCAAAGGATGTTGGCAATTTGTTCTCTGACTCCTCTGCCTTCTCTATATTCAGCTAGAACATCTGGCAGTTCACAGTTCACGTATTGCTGAAGCCTGGTTTGGAGAATTTTGAGCATTACTTTGCTACCATGTGAGATGAGTGCAATTGTGCAGTAGTTTGAACATTCTTTGGCACTGGAATGAAAACTGACCTTTTCCAGTCCTGTGGCCACTGCGGAGTTTCCCAAATTTGCTTTTATGTTGAGTGTAGCACTTTCACAGCATCATCTTTTAGGATTTGAAATAGCTCAATTGGAATTCCATCACCTCCACTAGCTTTGTTCATGGTGAGGCTTCCTAAGTAAGTCCCACTTGACTTCATATTCCAGGATGTCTGGCTCTAGGTGAGTGATCACACCATTGTGGCTATCTGGGTCATGAATAACTGTTTTGTATAGCTCTTCAGTGTATTGTTGCCACATCTTCTTAATATCTTCTGCTTCTGTTAGGTCCATACCATTTCTGTCCTTTATTGTGCCCATCTTTGCATGAAATGTTCCCTTTGTATCTCTAATTCTCTTGAAGAGATCTCTAGTCTTTTCCATTCTATTGTTTCCCTCCATTTCTTTGCATTGATCACTGAGGAAGGCTTTCTTATCTCTCCTGCTATTCTTTGGAGCTCTGCATTCAAATGGGTATATCTTCCTTTTCTTCTTTGCCTTTAGCTTCTCTTCTTTTCTCAGCTATTTGTAAGGACTCCTCAGACAACCATTTTGCCTTTTTGCATTTGTTTCTCTTGGGGATGGTCTTGAACACTGTCTCCTATACAATGTCATGAACCTCCATCCATAGTTTATCAGGCACCCTGTCTATCAGATCTAATCCCTTGAATCTGTTTGCCACTTCCACTGTATAATCATAAAGGATTTGATTTAGGTCATACCTGAATGGTCTTTGGGTTTTCCCTACTTTCTTCAATTTAAGTCTAAGTTTGGCAATAAGGAGTTCATGATCTGAGCCAAAGTCAGCTCCCAGTCTTGTTTTTGCTGACTGTATAGAGCTTTTCCATCTTTGGTTGCAAAGAATGTAATCAATCCGATTTTGGTATTGACCATTTGGTGATGTCCTTTGTAGAGTCTTCTCTTGTTTTGTTGGAAGAGGGTGTTTGCTATGACCAGTGTGTTCTCTTGGCAAAACTCTCTTTGTCTTTGTGCTGTTTCATTCTGTACTGCAAGACCAAATTTGCCTGTTACTTCAGGTGTTTCTTGACTTCCTACTTTTGCATTCCAGTCCCCTATAATGAAAAGGACATCTTTTTTGGGTGTTAGTTCTAGAAGGTCTTGTAGGTCTTCACAGAACCGTTCAACTTCAGATTCTTCAGTATTTCTGCTTGGGGCACAGACTTGGATGACAGTGATATGGAATGGTTTGCCTTGGAAAGAAAAAGAGATCATTCTGTCATTTTTGAGAATGCATCCAAGTACTGCATTTTGGACTCTTTTGTTGACTATGTGGACTACTCCATTTCCTCTAAGGGATTCTTGCCCACAGTAGTAGATATAATGGTCATCTGAGTTAAATTCACCCATTCTAGTCCATCTTGGTTCACTGATTCCTAAAGTGTTGATGTTCACTCTTGGCTATCTCCTGTTTGATCACTTCCAATTTACTTTGATTCATGGAGTTAACATTGCAGATTCTTATGCAATAATGTTCTTTACAGCATTGGACTTTACTTCCATCACCAGTCACATCCACAGCTGGGTGTTGATTTTGCTTTGGCTCCGTCTCTTCGTTCTTTCTGGAGCTATTTCTCCACTGATCTCCAGTAGCATACTGGGCACCTACCGATCTGGGGAGTTCATCTTTCAGTGTCCTATCTTTTTGCCTTTTCATCCAGTTCATAGAGTTTTCAAGGCAAGAATACTGAAGTGGTTTGCCATTCCCTTCTCCAGTGGACCACGTTTTCTCAGAACCCTCCACCATGACCCGTCCATCTCAGGTAGCCCTTCATGGCATGTCTCATAGTTTCATTGAGTTAGACAAGACTGTGGTCTATGTGATCAGTTTGGTTAGTTTTCTGTGATTGTGTTTACACAATCAAGATGGCGGAAGAACATGTGCCCATCTTCTCCTGCAAGAACTCCAAAATTACAACTTGCTGCTGAATAACCATTGACAGGAGAATGTTGGATCCCACCAAAAAAAGATACCCCATGTCCAAGGGCAAAGAAGAAGCCCCAACAAGACAGTAGAGGGGGAAAATCACGTTTAGAATCAAACTCTATACCCACCAGAGACACTCGGAGGGCTCAAACAAAAGCTTGTGCACACCAGGAGAACCACAGAGATGGAGCCAGACCTGCCTGTGAGTATTTGAGTGTCTCCTGCAGAGGTACGGGTCCCAGTGGCCTGCTGCAGGGCCCTGGGTGCAGCAGACCTAGGTATGGTATGAGCCCTCTTGGAAGAGGTTGCCATTAATCCCACCATAGAGTTGCCAGAACTTACACAGGGCTGGGGAAACAGGATCCTTGGAGGGCACAAACAAAACTTTGTGTGCACCAGGACAGGAGAAAGGAGCAGTGCCCCCACAAGAGACTGACCCAGACTTGCCGTGCATGTCCAGGAGTCTCCAGCGGAGGGGTGGGTTAGTGGTGGCCTGCTGAGCACTGAAGAATTGATGCTTTTGAACTGTGGTGTTGGAGAAGACTCTTGAGAGTCCCTTGGACTGCAAGAAGATTCAACCAGTCCATCCTAAAGGAAATCAGTCCTGAATATTCATTGGAAGGACTGATGCTGAAGTTGAAACTCCAATACTTTGGCCACCTGATGCAAAGAACTGACTCATTTGAAAAGACTCTGATGCTGGGAAAGATTGAAGGTGGGAGGAGAAGGGGGCAACAGAGGACGAGGTGGTTGGATGACATCACCGACTTGATGGACATGAGTATGAGTAAGCTCCAGTAGTTAGTGATGGACAGGGAAGCCTGGCGTGCTGCATTCCATGGGATCACAAAGAGTCAGGCATGACTGAGCAACTGAATAGAACTGCTACCCTCTCCTACCCTTCCAAAGCTATCCTGCCCAAGTGATCACGAAAGTATTTATTTCATGGATAATTCTCTGTCCTTCTGAGTTAAATTTCTATTAATTTAATTCTATGCTCCATTACAATTAAAATGCACTTCAGTTTGTGTCCACATCGTCTGGTGCAGCACTTGTATAACCAAGTCTACCCTGCCTGAGATTCCATTTAGGAAATGACAGGAGTAGGCCAAGACAGGCTCTGCATATAGCTGTTGTTGTTATTGTTTAGTCCCTAAATCAAGTCTAACTCTTTGCCCTCCCAGGGGCGGTTGTATATCCATGGAAGTTCCCCAGGCGAGAATACTGAAGTGAGTTGCCATTTCCTTCTCCAGGGGAATCTTCCTGACCTAGGGAAGAAACTGCATCTGTTGTATTGGCAGACAGATTCTTTACTGCTGAACCAGTAGGGAAGTCTTCATATCATACTCCATTGTTAAACACATTGCTCATGTTCAGTTTCCCAGAATTAGTCCAAACTCAGGTAATCTCTTCCCCCCTTTCCCCTCCCATCCCTTCCCTTTCTCCTCTTCTCTTCTTCTCCCCACAATCCTCCTTTTTTTTTTTTTTTTTTCCATTTTATCACTGACAATCCAGTCTTTAACTCATGGCTTCCCACAGAGCACCGACCAAGCAATCAAAATATAAGTTCTACAGCAGCCTACAAATAAGAGCCAAGCTGGGCCACGAGAGCCCCAGTAGAGAAAAAACAGCAAAGCCGGATACATGACACAACATCCCCCTTCCATATTTAAAGATCTTTTTGCTGTACTTAAAAAAAAAAACAAAAAAACCACTTTTCAATCTAATATATCTAGGAAGTTGGCCACAGCTTTACTTTTGGATTCATATAATTTGTGTGAGTCACTTCATGTACTTTTGGAAACAATGTTGGATACTCATGTGGACAAAACTAACTTTTAGCACATACTTACATCTGTGTTTTGCTTCAGCACTGTGCGTGCATGTGTCCAACATTTTGTGACCCTATGGACCATAGTCTTCCAGGCTCCTCTGTCCATGGGATTTTCCTGGCAAGAATACATACTATAGTGGGTTGCTGTACCCACGTCCAGGGCATCTTCCCGACTGAGGGTTTGAAACTGCATCTCTTGTCTCCTGCGTTGGGAGGCAGGCTGTTTACCACTAGCACCACCTGGGAAACACTTCATTACTGTAACTTATCTCATATACTAGAAAGGTTTCAATTGACCTAAATCATTTTTTTCCTCTTAATGTGCTGTCAATATGTGTCCACTAAAAATCATCTTTTCTGGATGGTCAAATTGTCCACTTTAACACTAAATCAGGAATTACTGAGTCTCCTTTCTGAAAACAGTACATTCCAGGATAATCTTTATTTTTTATGTGCCAAGACATGAGACCAATTATTCTCCAAATGGTTGTCAAGGAGCATTAGAGAACCAAATCTAGGCACCAGTGAAGCATAAATCCTGATGTTAAGCAAGTGACTTTAGAAGAGGGAATCACTTTATTAATGAAGTGAGAAACCCCTTTTTATTGTAAAGGTCATAAGTTCATATTAATGTTGCCATCTGACATTTACTTTTTAAAATTCTCTTTTTACTTGATCCAATATGAGTTTTAGATACCATCTTTTTTGTTTAGAACTAACATTTTATAATTTAACAAGCTATATATTATTATACTAAATCATGTTATTGAATTTCAATAACATACTGAGTCATTTCTGAGTCATTTCAATCGTATCCAACTCTATGCAACCCTGTGGACTGTACCTGCCAGGCTTCTATGTCCATAGAATTTTCCAGGCAAGAATACTGGAGTGGGTTGCCATGTCCTCCTTTAGGAGATCTTCCCAATCCAGGGATCGAAACTGAGTCTCTTAATGTCTCCTACATTGGCAGATGAGTTCTTTACAACTAGCATCACCTAGGAAGCCCATTAAGTTTCAATATTGAACCCTAATTTTCACAGTGCAATTTCCATTTCTGTTTTGCTTTGTTTTCCAAGATCAAATGAATTTTGGAATTCATTCAAAACTGTACAAGTTCTGATGATCTTTGTCATCTGTATCACCATAGAACATCCCTAACTGTCTGAGGTAACACACACACACACACACACACACACATATGAAGCCTCTATTCCCATGGACACAACTCTAAGAAATTATAAGGTATGGAATATATAGCACTATTAAAAAGATTCCCCCTACTCTGAACATTAGTAAAAAATACTAATTAAAAGCAGAGAAATGTAGACAAATATTGGATCCTAAAGTTCTCTTTGAAATCCCAAGGTGGCTTGGTCTAATTTATTCCCTCTATTTAAATTTTGTTTTTACCATTAGTTAGCACCATTGTTGTGTTTTGTTGCTTTTTATTTTGAATTATGTTTTTATTCAGTGGGCATACTGGGGACTTCAAGCCCAGGAAGCAGCTCCTCAAGTAACCCTGACAGAACTGCTCTGAGGAGGTGAGGGGGGCAGCTGGGATATACAGGAGTTTTGCAACAAAGCACAGGTAGTAGAAACAAAAGATTGCTGTAAATAAAAGAAAACTAGATTTCTCAATTTAAGAAATTTAGTGCTTTTCTGTGTAAGGGAAGATGTAAGAGTCTGAGCCAATTGAAATCATTCCTTGATATATACCTCATCAACATGTGTGCATGCTAAGTCACCTCAGGTGTGTCCAACTCTTTGTGATCCTGTGGACTGTAGCCCATAAGGCTCCTCTGTCTATGGGATTCTCCAGGCAAGAATACTGAAGTGGATTTCCATGCCCTCTGCCACGGGCTCTTCCCAATCCAGGGATTAAACCAGCATCTCTTAAGCCTCCTGCATTGGTATGCAGAGCCGCCTGGGAAGCCCTGTACCTCATCTAACTGAGGCCAATGGCTATCCTGTGTTTTCACATTCTGAGCATTCTCAGGGCTCACTGTTGGGAGTGGCTGCAGTCTTGATGGCTACTGAAAGTGAAAGTGAAGTCCCTCAGTCGTGTCCGACTCTTTGTGACCAGTGGACTGTAGCTTACAAGGCTCCTCCGTCCATGGGATTCTCCAGGCAAGAATACTGGAGTGGGTTGCCATTTCCTTCTCCAGGGGATCTTCCTGACCCAGGGATCAAACTCTGGTCTCCCACATTCGAGGCAGATGCTTTAACTGCTGAGACCAGGGAAGGCTGACGGCTGCTAGATGGCAGGTATTCTTTGTGTCCTTCCTGAGTTCCCTCAGGGCTCACTGGCTCACCACTCGAGGAATGCAATCACTGCTGACTAGTGACACCCGTTGTTTACTGATATGACAGGCAATATTTTATTTAACAGTTATATTCAATGGAGTTCAGAACCAAATTTTCAACAACAACAAAAAAAGTACCATTGTGTACTTTTTGTGGTTGATAATTTTTGTTCTGAACTCCATTAAATATAAACAATTGTTCCTTTCTTTGTTGTTGCTTGACAGACTCTCAACCTATTCAAGAGTACTATAAAATACACTTAAATTACTATCCAGAATTATAAATATATGCATATATATGGATATTTATATGTATATGCTACATAATATAATTTCAAAATCCTCTACCAAGTAAGTCACACTGATTAAGTTCGATAGATTCATTTATTTCCACCACATTGTCTGTACCTTAAAACCAACTCACATAAGACAAAAGAACAAGTAGGTTAAAGCACATTTTCACATGATTCTGATAACTCTATAGGTACTCAATACAAGTAACTCCCAGGTAACTGTAGCACCTAAGAGGTTAAATAAAATGAACTATGGTTCAACACTTGAAAGTAATAGTCTGTCCCCACTCTTTGTGGTTATATCACAGACTTTGGAAGATAAAGAAAATTTAGAGATAGTCTTAGAGCTGATACCTTACTAGGGTCTTCTGGTTCCCAGTTCAGTGGTTTTGACTACACCAGCTGGTGAAAGTAAAAAGGAAGAGAGATTACCTGAAACTTAATAATCAAAAGTTTGCGTGTAACTCTATGGCTGATTCATGTCAAATGACATGACAAAACCCACAAAAAAAAAAGACTTAGCATTTGCAAAAAAAAAAAAAAAAAGTTTGAGAGGTGAAAAGAAAATGTTTAAAATCAAATGAGTCTGGGTCTACATCTGATTAGTTTCATTCATTAGTTTCATTTTAGTGTCATTATCATGACCTCAGAGGGTAGGTGGTTCTCACATCAGGTTTGTCTCTCATTGCTCTCTGAGCCTGCTCATGTCTCTCTCTTTTTTCCCAAATTGGTTGTATTAATAGTGGGATTTTAGGAATGCTCAGGATTCCAACTGCAATGGAAGTAAATTCTGATATGTAGACTGAAGTGTACCCAGTAAGATGCTTATAGTTTGACAAGATTCTGTAAAAGAGAGATTTATAATTTTTTTTAATTCAGTGGGAGGAGGACATCTTTGCTCTTGCATTAACTAATATTATTGTTGGATTGGGATATGTGTGGACCTCAGGATTTAGTTGTATGTGAAATTCAGTTCATCTCAAAGTAAACATTGTTTGGTGCTTATTATATGCTGGATAAAGGGCAAGAGTTTGAGCTAATCTGAAGTAATGGCATCAACTCTGCTTTCAAAGAATTGTTATCTTTTGCTTTACACAAACTTTGGAGAAAATAACTAAATTGATTTAGCAAAGGAGTTTTTTATTTCTCTAACTCTGATTTAAGAAAAGCTTATATTCCAAAGGATATTTGACTTTGCCATACAGATAAGAAATATGTTTTCATTTGAAGAAAGAACTTTCTTTAACAGCCTCCAAGGTCAGATAAGAATGGTTCCTGCTTCATCTTGATGTTCTCAGGCAGAATAAAGTGACTGCATATTTAGTTCTTGATGTGCCTATTGGGGGATATATTAAAATGTATACCATTTATTCTTTGAGCATACTATTGGAAAATTTATTTATGAGGCCCTGGGGTTTAAGACTTTCAGAATTTACTGTGAAATGCCAGTGCCCTCTGAGTTTCTGAAAGAATGAAGTTCAATTTAGGTGTATGATCAAAACAAACTTCCCCAATCACAGCTCCATTAGACATGGATGACAATCATCTTATGGAAGACAATAAAAAACCACCCCTGGAGGTTTAATGGGTAGCAGTAGATCAACTGCTAGAAAATATAAACTGCAATTTTGGAAGAAGAAAAAATGTGCTAATAAAATCAATGAACTACATGAAAATAGTTGTTAATATTACAAATATATCTTAGTAAAAAGTTAGCATTCACATAAAAATGCAATGTGCTTTTCCAGAATAAATTGAATCTTCACAAATCACATTTCCATACATAATGAAGTGATCCAAAGTTGTTAAAGATTTCTAAGACATATGTACCATAATTCTTTGACCAAAAATAAGTCACAGGCCTTGATAACGAGTTCACATCAAAGAAACATCTGTGTGGTCATAAAGAATTTTTTCTAGAAACTAAAAATTTTAAAGCTCAAATGTGGCTCTTTAAGGACCATTATATGAACATCATTGCTTAGTTAGAGTGTGGCACTTTAAATAGATGATAATATCAAGGTTAGAGTGTTTGGAGAGTGTTTTTTACATGCTTATCATTAAACAAATGCAAGTTGAATTGAACTAAATATTCAGTTCACTATCCTAATATTCTCTTGATGGTACAGTCTCCAAGCTACAAAACTTTCAGTAAGCACTGTTAAACAGCCAAATGTAATTAAATGGTAATTCTATTTTTACTAAATCTCATCAAGATCATCACAAAAATACCAATGTATAGCACTACTGTTACTGATACCTACCGGTGAATAATAAACCACCTCAAGATCAGTAGCATAAAAAGTAGTCATTTTATTAGGCTCATAGGTTTGTGGGTCAAGAATTTAGATGGGATGAAGTAAGGATGGCTGTGTCTACTCTGGACTGACAGGAACTTGACTGGCTTTGGGATAAAAGTTTCTGCATTCTCATTTTTGATATCTGGCAGGGGAGGACTCATATTCTGACTTGCTGAGCAGTACCCAAAGTTGCTACCTCTCCATTGCAACATGGAAGCAGTATTCTGAGAAACTGAGAGTTCTGAGAAAGTACCAGATTAATAAAGGAGATGTTAATCTTTTAAATGGACTTTCCAGGTGGCTCAATGGTAAAGAATCCATCTGCCAATGCAGGAGATGCGAGTTCAGTCCCTGGGTCAGGAAGATCTTCTGGAGAAGGAAATAGCAACCCATTCCAGTATTCTTGCCTGGGAAATCCCATGGACAGAGGAGCTTGGCAGGTTATGGTCTATGGGTTTGCAAAAGAGTCAGACATGACTAAGTGACAATAATCTTTTAAACAATTAAAGTAGGAGAAACCCAAATTATTTTAAGTGCATTATATTGTAGTACAATATTTCCCAATGTGGTAGGGTATGCATACTACAATCAACACGCCCAATTGTTTCACAGGAACATTTTTTTATTTTGTAATTTATTGTGTATTTGAAAATTATATATATTATGTAATGCATATATATATATGTATATATATATATACACACACATAATAAGCTGATCAATTTTATAGAAATCACTTCACTAGGCCTTAACTCTTTGGAAGATTCTGTGTAAATAATTTAAAATAAAATTAGAGATTTCTGATCGGAGAAGGTAGCATCAGCCTGTTTCTCCCTGCTACTCCTCAGTAAGTACAGTTATAATTACTGGAAGTGACATAGCAAGCAACCAATAAGGACTCTGAAAAGTGGGAAGAGGAAGATGAATTAAGTAGGGACTCTAGAACTGGAAGATTATCTCCTATCAACATAGCAGAGAAGGCATTCCGGGTGTTTGGATCTTTTCCCAGATCAAACAGGAATTCCACTATACTCACTAGGCACCAGTCACCAGGAATCAATCAGGGGCCCCACTGACAGTAAGTAGCCAGGAGGCAGTGGTCTCCCTTAGTACCAGTTCTGAGACTCCTTTCACCTCCCCAGCTAAGAATCATTCATTATACCAAGCAGGACCAGCTGTGACCAGAAACATCACAACCTGAATGACATCAAAACTTCAATGACAATCAGCTGATGACAATGCCAAGATATATCAGATGTTGGAATTATCTGACAAAATTATCATCATAAAAATACATCAGCAAACATTCTCTTGAAATAAATTTTTTTTAAAAAATAGAAAATCTCAGCAAAAAATAGATGTTATAAGAAATAGTCAAATAGAAATTATACAACTGAAAAATACAATAACAAAAACAATAAAGTCCCTAACAGGTTTTTCAGTAGAATGGAGATGATAAAGGATAGAGTCAGTAAGCTTGAAAAGAGATAGATAGAATTTACCCAATTTGAACAACAGAAAGGAAACTGATTGACAAAAAAATGTAAACAGAGTCTTAGAAACTTGGGTGAAATAATAAAATATCCAATATGATGTTCATTGAAGTTCCAAAAAGAAAGAAGAGAGTGGGGCTAAAAAAAATATTCCAAGAAATAAGGGCTGAAAACCTTCCAGTTTTCAGGAAAAAAATTGTCAGAAGTCAGAACTGATAGGATCAAGGAGTTAAGTGAATCCAAACAGAATAAAGGTGAACAAATTTACATTGACACACCTTAATTAAACATCAAAATAAATTGGAGGCAAAGAAAAATATCATGAAAACAGAGAGAACATATGACATACACAGGATCACTAATTTGCATAACAACAAATTCTTCATCTAAAGATATGGTGGCAAGACGGCAAGTGTCACATTTTTCAAGTGCTCAAAGACAAGTATTGCTAACCATAATTCTATACCAAACAATAATAATCTTTAAATAAGAAGGGAAAATAAAGGCACTCTCAGACAAAGGAAATTGAAAAATTTGTCACTAACAGATCTACCCTTAAAGAATGGCTAGAGGAGTTTCTTCAAGCAGAAAGGAAATTATTAAAGAAAAAACTTGGAGCAACAGGAAGAAAGAAAGACAAGTGGAAAAAGCATAAATATGAGTAAACACAATAAACTACCATCTGGAAATTTCTAAATCATGTACAACAATATAAATTACAATTCTTTCTAATACTAAAGACTAATATTTAAAAGTGATTAAGGCTATGAGGCAAAAATGTAAGTAAATTTTCTTCAGTTCAGTTGAAGTTGTAGACATTGATACTAGTAGATAAGTTACATACAAATATGATATCCAAAGCAATCACTAAGAAAACTATGCAAAATTATATGATCAAAAACACTATATATATATCATAATGAAATCTTAAAAATGTTCAAGTAACTCACAGGAAGGCAGATGTCCTTTAACAGGTGAAAGATTAAACAATGATATATTTAAACCATAGAACACTATTTAGCAAACAAGAAGAATGACCAATGATACATTCACCAACCTGGATGAGCATCCAAATAATTTAACTGAGTAAATAAAGCCAATCATAAAACATGAATGCTATTGGATTTCATTCATTTAAGGTTTTTAAATAATAGAATTATAGGGATGGAGAAAGATTATAGGTTGTCAGTGTTTAGAGACAGAATGAAGGTCCCAAGGGAACATTTCATGCAAAGATGGACTCAATAAAGGACAGAAATGGTATGGACCTAACAGAAGCAGAAGATATTAAGAAGAGGTGGCAAGAATACACAGAAGAACTGTACAAAAAACATGCTCATGACCCAGATAACCATGATGGTGTGATCACTCACATTCAACTAGAGCCAGACATCCTGGAGAGTGAAGTCAGGTGAGCTTTAGGAAGCATCACTACAAACAAAGCTAGTGAAGGCGATGGAATTCCAGTCGAGCTATTTCAAATCTTAAAAGATGATTCTATGAAAGTGCTGCACTCAATATGTCAGCAAATTTGGAAAACTCAGCAGTGGTCACAGGACTGGAAAAGGTCAGTTTTCATTCCAATCTCAAAGAAAGGCAATGCCAAAGAATGCTCAAACTGCCACACAATTGCACTCATCTCACACGCTAGTAAAGTAATGCTCAAAATTCTCCAAGCCAGGCTTCAGCAATACATGAATCATGAACTTCCAGATGTTCAAGCTGGTTTTAGAAAAGGCAGAGGAACCAGAGATCAAATTGCCAACATTCGCTGCATATTGTAAAAGCAAGAGAGTTTCAGAAAAACATCTATTTCTGCTTTATTGACTATGCCAAAGGCTTTGACTGTGTGGATCACAATAAACTGTGGAAAATTCTGAAAGAGATGGGCATACCAGACTACCTGACCTGCCTCTTGAGAAACCTATATGCAGGTCACGAAGCAACAGTTAGAACTAGACATGGAACAATAGACTTTTCCAAATAGGAAAAGGAGTACGTCAAGGCTATATATTGTCACCCTGCTTATTTAACTTATGTGTAGAGTACATCATGAGAAACGCTGAGCTGGAAGAAGCGCAAGCTGGAATCAAGATTGCCGGGAGAAATATCAATAACCTCAGATATGCAGATGACACCACCCTTATGGCAGAAAGTGGAGAAGAACTAAAGAACCTCTTGATGAAAGTGAAAGAGGAGAGTGAAAAAGTTGGCTTAAAGCTCAACATTCAGAAATCTAAGATAATGGCATCCAGTTCCATCACTTCATGGCAAATAGATCGGGAAACTGTAGAAACAGTGCTGACTTTATTTTTTTGGACTCCAAAATCACTGCAGATGGTGATTGCAGCCATGAAATTAAAAGACGCTCACTCCTTGGAAGGAAAGTTATGACCAACCTAGACAGCATATTAAAAAGCAGAGACATTACTTTGCCAACAAAGGTCCGTCTAGTCAAGGCTATGGTTTTTCCAGTAGTCATGTACGGATGTGTGAGTTGGACTAATAAAGAAAGCTGAACACTGAAGAATTGATGCTTTTGAACTGTGGTGTTGGAGAAGACTCTTTAGAGTCTCTTGGACTGCCAGGAGATCCAACCAGTTCATCCTAAAGGAGATCAGTCCTGGGTGTTCATTGGAAGGACTGATGCTTAAGCTGAAACTCCAATACTTTGGCCACCTCGTGCGAAGAGTTAACTCATTGGAAAAGACCCTAGAGGGATTGGGGGCAGGAGGAGAAGGGGACAACAGAGGATGAGATGGTTGGACGGCATCACCAACTCAATGGACATGAGTTTGTGTATGCTCCAGGAGTTGGTGATGGACAGGGATGCCTGGCGTGCTGCAGTTCATGGGGTCGCAAAAAGTTGGACATGACTGAGCACTGAACTGAACTGAAGGTCCTCTTGATGATGAAAATGTTCTGTCTTTTCATTGTGTCGGTAGATTTACAAACATATGATTTTTTAAGTATTTATTTATTTGTTATTATTTATGTCTGTGCTGGGTTTTCCTTGTCGCAACCTTTCTCTAGTTGCAGTGAGCTGAAGCTACTTTTCCTTGGTATGTGGGCTTCTTATCATGGTGGCTTCTCTTGTTGCAGAACACAAGTTCTAGGTGTGCAGGCTTTAGTAGTTGTTGCATATGGGCTCAGTAATTGCAGCTCTCAGGCTCTAGAGTGTGGGCTCAATTGCTGTGGCACATGGGCTTCATCGCTTCATAGCATGTGAAATCTTCCTGAACCAGGGATCAAGCTCATTTCCTCTGCATCAGCAGGTGAATTCCTATCCACTCTACCACCAGGGCAGTCCTATACATATGATTAAATTGCATGAAGTTAAATATACGTACACATACAAATTAACACAAGTAACAGTGAAGACTCCAAAAAGATGATTAGATTGTATTAGTGTCAGTATGGTTGTGATTTTATACTATAGCTGTGTAATATGTTACCATTGGGGGGAGCTGGCTAAACGGTACATTGGATCTCTGTAATACTTCTTACAAATGCTTGTAAATTTAAAATTATTTCAAAATTTTGAAAGTTCAGTTGATGAAATCAAATCAGAGAAAAATACTAAGTACATTGAAGAACAGTTATTATTTATCCATGGGGTATATTCTCAAAACTATGGCCTTTCAAGTAGTCATGTACAGATGTGAAAGTTGGACAATAAGAAGGCAGAAAACCAAAGAATTGATGTTTTCAAACAGTGGTGCTGGAGAAGACTCTTGAGGGTCCCTTGAACAGCAAGGAGATCAAATTCTAAAGAAAATCAATGCTGAATACTCACTGGAACTGATTCTCCAATACTTTGGTCACCTGATGCGCACAGTTGCCTTACTGGAAAAGCCTTGATGCTGGGAAAGATTGAAGGTGGAAGGAAAAGACGGTGACAGAGGTTGAGATGGGTGGATAGCATCGTCGATGCAATGGACATGAACTTGGGCAAACTCCAGAAGATAGTGACGGACAGGGAGGACTGGCGTGCTGCTGTCCATGGGGTCGCAAAGAGTCAGACATGACTTAGGGACTGAACAACAACATATTCTCAGTGTAGCACATGGCCATCTAAAATCTTGGACCATGAAATGGGCAGTGGTCAAAGATAGGAGCATTGGCATCCTCCAAATATGATATCCTCCAAATGTGGGCTTCAGTGTTTAACACCTATTTTTAAGATATCTATTTTAGATATTTTGGCCTGTGCTGTCAAGAGGAAGAGGTGGGAATGGGAAAAACCTTACCTCACCCAAGTAAATGTCAGGTTGATGTGATACTTACAGAAGAGAAGTTGGTGATGCTGACCATGAAAGAAACACCCAATATCCTCAGCATGGAGAGAATCTCAGGATACGGGAGTATCCCTCCTCCCAGTACCTCATCCCAAAAGAAAGTTGGATATCCATCTCTACTTCCTTCCAACATTGTTTTAGAGGGAATGTTCCTAAACTGTATCACTATAGTCCTCAGTCATGTTTCTAAATGGAAAGAAGAAAACTTTGAAAACTGAACACCATCACAGTGAGAGGGACTTGGGCCAGGGGAGAATTAACCATATTTTAGCTCAGATACTACAGAATGAAGTTGAGATTCCAATAATCTTTAAAATTCTGATTTGGTCGCTATTAATTTCAACCATACTAATGGAATCATTGATAAAAGGCCATGCAGAAGCTCCATCTGAGAGGAAATATTAAATTAGGAAATTAACCTTTGCTTTATATTCCAATATAGTAGCAGATATGCTTATAGTTGTATTTTATGCTATTCCAGCTTGAATACAATGTAGGAATATTTTCAAAATGCCTAAAATAATTTTAGGGTATAAGAACATATGAAAAATAGCCTCATTACACTAAACTCCACACTGATATATCCATTAAATTTCATTTAAAAGTGTTTAGAAAAAGCCATTTTTGAGCCTTAAGTTTGTGTTTGGTGAGTAGAAAATATGTATACTATGACTCAATGACTAGTACATATTATCAAGCAATATAATTGTTTTTAATAGAGAAACTATAGATCATTTCATTAAGTGTCTAATGTTACCTTCTGCTAGGATTGCAATCAGATATTTTAACTAGTTTTAAAGTATATGTTTCAGTTTATAAAGCAAATCAAGCAGGGCACTTGCTCATTAACAGAAAATTATCACCTTGAGGAAGATGTTAGCCATTAATTATAGAGTACTAAACCCAAGAAATTGCTTTTCTCAGTAAAATTAAATAGAAATAAGTGTGTTGAAGAGAGGAAAGACCACCCTTGCTAGTGGAAATATCACTTTACAAAAGCACTCTTTACTACACCTACTTTCATTTTCCTAAGCGAGTTAATGAGACTGTTTGCTAATTGTGTCAAACCAAAAGAAAATTTTTGGTTAAGAAAATATATTTTAATAACTTCTTTCCAACTCTTTATGGTTGTGAAGGAAGACTTTTCATACTGTTTTGAAATTATTCCCTATCTAATGAAAAACAGATACCTTGTGATTGTAAAAAAACAAAGGAATTATTTTGTACTCATTAAGTAATTTAATGGGAAACAGAGTAAACAGCATGAGCCTTGTGTGTGTGTGGGTCTGTGAGTGTGTGTGTATGTGTGGGTGTGGGTGTGTGTGGGTGTGCACGTGCGCGCTTTGTTGCTAAGCTGTTTCCGACTCTCTGTGACCTCATGGACTATCCTCTATCCATGGAATTTTCCAGGCAAAAATACTGGAGTGGATTGCCATTTCCTCCTCCAGGAAATCTCCCTGATTAAACCCATGTCTCCTGTGTTTCCTGTATTGCAGGTGGATTCTTTACCCTTGAATATCGGGGGAACCCCAAATAATATGCAATATGTAGTAATAAATAACATAGTAAAGCATTTAAAGTGTTCAGCACAGTGCCTAGCTCATAGGACTAAACAGAATGTTGGAAAAACTGGTGGTGGAGATTGCTTGTGGAATTTAAATTACTTGGACACACAGCTTCACTGACTACTTGATTTTTAGCTAAATAATCCATAAATGGCAGTCAAAGGCAACACAGCTTTTAAAGAAATTTTTAATCTTCTAAAAGTTTAAAGTGTGAAAAATTTAAAAAAAAATAATAAAGTGTGAAAAATTCAAAATAAATGTATATTGTAGCATCAGATTTGCTGAAGGGCAGTATGGCATATTCTTCATTTTCAAAGGAGATCATTTATCAGTTTACATATTTTAATGTATTTAATTGTTCCTGATTATCTATTATTATATATGGCTTATCACATTAATAATGTTATAGCTATCACTCAGTCCTTAATTCTTAATACTTAGGGTAAGACTACATAATGTAAAGAAATTGAGTCAATTTAAGATAAAATTTAAAAATTAAGCAAATTACAGTACAGGTGATATTTACTGAATTCAAGGAGAGGGTTGACTAACTCAGGTACTTTATTATTTATTCCCTTCCCTTACACAAAATGTAGAGAAATTACAGCACAGTTTTTGGCAGCACACTCCTTTTCCAGGGAATCATGCCTTTTGTGAAAAGCATGAGGAATACAAGATCAGAGACTTGGGGAAGATGTGCTTTAACCCATTACACGATAAAGGACAGGACCTGCTCTCCATCTCTGCTATATGAACAGAGGAGTGATCTTAGATGGATGCTTGTCTTCTCTCTACTGTGTAGTTTAATGTTGAAGAAATATAGGGTGTCAATAACAGATCATTCTTGAGAGCCAGCACTGTTAAATTATGGAATAGACTGAGTACCTATGCTACTTTTCCTCTCCTTCCTAATAATTTTACTCTCTCCCTAAGGCATGTTTCTTCCTAGTGCCTGTAGAGCAGGCTCCCTTAACTGTCATTAATTGAGAAAACAAGATAATTCCCCTTAAAATATCAACTGTTCAATAGTAACATCTCCCAGAAGTATTATAAAGATTATTACTGACCTAAAGATTCTTTAATTCCCAAGAACATCTCTAGAAGTGCAAGTTAGCACTATCAAGAGTGCTTATGTATATTTGCGGCAGGGAAACTTCCTTAGTTTCACTGAAATTCTACAACATAGATACTATATACTGATAAAGTCAAGTCTATATGATTTTTCATATAATTTACTTTCCACCCTGAGCAAATACACACTCACACATACACACACATTTAACTGTGGGGAAAAGGAATCAGATTCAGGTAGAGCTACTGAAAGACTGATATATCAGAAGGCAAGACAATGATTACAAACAAAGAGAAGGATGATTTGAAATGTTAATGAAAAGTCTAGGAAGATGAAGACTAGAATTTGGACTTATAACTATAAAGGTTATTGGTGGCCTTGACAAAATTAACTAGTAGAGAAGTGAAGTGAAGTGAACGCCCTTCAGTAGTGTCCAACTCTTTGCGGCCCTATGGACTGTAGCCTGCCAGGCTCCTCCGTTCAAGATTTTCCAGGCAAGAATACTGGAGTGGGCTGCCATTTCCTTCTCCAGGGGATCTTTCCGACCCAGGGATCGAACACGCTTCTACCACATTGCAGGCAGACTCTTTACCATCTGAACCCCCAGGGAATTCCCTTTAGTAGAGAGGTGGAGACAAAAGACTGGATGAGTTCAGGAGATAATTAAACTGAACAAGTGGAGCCTACCCAAACTCAAATATTTTAAAAGAGATTTATAAAGATTTGCTACAAAGAGCAAAGAATTGGGCAGTATATGAAGGAGATAAGAGATCAAGGGTTTTTTTACTGTTTTCTTAAAGATGGGGAAAACTATAGCATATATGTTTTACTGGTGTGAATGATCCAATAGAGAAAAAGACAATGAGGCAAGAAGTAAAACCTGTGAAGTGTGAGTAGCTCAACAGATGCCAAAATCTAGAGCAGACATGGAAAGATGCTAAGAGTGTGGATGAGCTGATCCAGACACTGGGGAAATGAGTAAGTGCCACATTTTCAAACCACCAAAGCAGAACTAAGTATCAGATAGGCCATACCATAAACATAACTTCAGAAATCCACCAGCTAAGTTTGATTACAAAATAGTGTGTAGTCTAAAGCAGCCAAAGATATTTTCTAAACCTACTGTGTGAAGCAAGAGCCACTATAGATCCATCTTTTTGCATTGATTAAGGAATAAATTTGGATGCTCAGTTGCATCTAATATGGACAAAAATATTCGCCAGCAGTATCATTCACATACCATTTAAACTAACACATGCACAAATCATTTCCTACTTGGTTCACATGCATGTATGGTTTTGGAAACACATTTACTACATAAAATAAGGTCCACCTATGTTAAAACCTGCATCACCTAATTCCAAATCGGCTCCATTTTATGTACTCAAAATTATTCTTCATGGCCTAGTTCTAATGCAGTACTCCCAAGGGGTAAAAACTGAATTGTCCTGACCTTGAGAAAAAGAAAAAGCAGAAATTTGCTTAGCTCTATTTTTCAGCTAGGTTTTTTTCCTTTATCTACACTTAAAACTTCATTTAAAAAAATATACCACATAGCCATGTAACAATTTTAATGACTGTGAAGATAATGTCTTATGAAGTGATTTTTAAAATAATTTCACAAGTTTTGTAATAATGGACATTGGACAACTGTGGAAGTAATTTACTCTCATAGGTTTTGACTTCTGCAGACAGTAGGAGAGATAAAACTTGATGATATTAATACGTTTAGAAAGAAGCTGTTTACAAACGCCAATTGTTAATTTTGTTACATGGTTCAGCTTCATTTGGCTGTATTTCTCTCCTAAGGATAATTTCTTGAAATGATGCCCCAGGGCTAAAAACAATTCAGATTGTAAAATCTTACAATGTACTTGCTTGTAACCACAAAGTTAAAATTTTTGCACCTTTGAACTGTTAGAATACATGCAATGTATAATCTGCCTCTTTAAATCCTACTCTTGAATTCACTTGGTGTATTTTTTACTAAAGGTCAGCAATGTAACACTAATTGCATCAAATTCCCTTAAGCACATTCTCATCTCCTTCTGACATACAACAAATAAAATAGTTTTCACTGTAGATACAATAGCAATTTAAAAATGAAATGAGCCACAACATTGAATATCTATAAATTCTGGAATGTTCTTTCTGCAGGGCTTCTTCTTGTGGCTTTTTTTCTTTGCTACTGTGGGTTTATCAGATCATTTTAACAAATGCATTCATTATTTTAAAGAAAGACATGGGTTTTCTATTTTATACTTCAATTTTATCACCATTTAATAATGAACTATTGAATATAAGCTATCTCTCATAGTCTGCTTATAAATAATGCTTAACTATTCCTGGAAAAGGCTTAATACTAAAATCCAGAATTTAATTCATTCGCCATGAACAATAAAGATCTCCCTTCCTGTTGGCATTTGTGGAATAAGCACTTAGAAACAAATTGGGTTTCGTTTCCTTTTAAAATATTTCTTGATAATAGGGAGAAGCTCCTTTTCCACAGTGTTACGTGGGAGGCAGAGGAGAGGCTCTGTGTATAACATCACTTTGGCTAATTCTCCTTTTGGCAAAATAACTTTCCCTGATCCCTGTTCTTCCTGCCAAGGTGAAAGTGGAAGTTGCTCAGTCGTGTCTGACTCTTTGCGACCCCATGGACTATGCAGTCCTTGGAATTCTTCAGGCCAGAATATGGGAGTGGGTAGCCTTCCCCTTCTCCATGAGATCTTCCCAACCCAGGATTGAACCCAAGTCTCCTGCATTGCAGGCGGATTCTTTATCAGCTGAGCCACAAGGGAAACCCAAGAATATTGGAGTGGGTAGCCTATCCCTTCTCCATCAGATCTTCCCAACCCAGGAATCCAACCGTGGTTTCCTGCATTGCAGGCAGAGTCTTTACCAACTGAGCTATGCGGGAAGCCCATTCTTCCTGCCAAGGACCCATGAAATATACTTTTCAATTTCTCTTCCCTTAACCAAAACACATCAGCCTCTGATACACACACACACATATATACACAAAATGGCAACCCATTCCAGTTGCCATTCTTGCCTGGAAAATCCCATGGACAGAGGAGTCTGGTAGGCTACAGTCCATGGGATTGCAAAGAGTCAGACATGACTGAGCGACTTCACTTTCACTTTGACTATAGACACACATACATTTATACATGTATATGCACATATATATAAGTACACACACACACACACACACATATACATTCATATATACACACATACATTATTCACATTTATATGTCTTCTAGGTATGTATACTAAAATACATGATTTATGTATTTATTTTTTATGTATGAATTTAATCAAATGCATCCACTACTGTAAACAATGAAATTATGCAAACATAAATAGTATTTACATCATGAGCCATCCCTAAGAAAAGGAATCATCATCGTTATGAGCAATCTTTGTGCTAAACAATTTATATTTGTTACTCTAGTTAATAAAACTACTAGATAATAACTACTACTGGTTTTTCTAGTTAAACCACTCACAGCTATAACTACAAACAACTCCATTTTATAAATGATGAAATTAAGGGTCAGAAATATTAATCCATTTGTCAAGGATTAAGTAGTCCAGTTGGTGAATCAAATTATTAATCCAGGTCCACCTTGCTGAGAGCTCAAAATATTCCCATTTGTTAATCCATTCAACAAATATATACTGATCATATATTATGTGTCAAGCACTGTGCTGGGTGCTGAAGTATGTGAATGAATGAGACAGACATGACCCAGGAACTCAAGCACTTATGATCTAGAGGAGTCAAATATATTTAAAACAAAACAAAAAAAACCAGTAGCACAATTAATCACTTAAGATAAAATTTGCAAAGTAATAGCACAAGAACAAATCTTGCTTGTACATATATTTATTTGTTCTGCATGATATAGGCCTAGAGAGTGTTTTTATTATTTTAATTAATTAGTAACATTCAAGATTTCATATTCAGACATACATAGGCACATACAGAAATCAAGATTCTTGGCTTACCTGAAAAAAAGATCAGATATGGCTCACTGGGCCAGATTTCCTGCAAGACAAGGATTGGTTAGAGCTGAGAAGAGTTGGGTTGTTTAGATGACCACAGGCTTTCTGACTCTACCTCTACACATCCTCTACCACTTCCTACCATCACTTTGCTGCTGTTAGTCATGTCTAACTCTTTCGTGACCCCTTGGACTGTAGCCAGGCTCCCCTGTCCATCAAATCTCCCAGACAAGAATACTGGAGTGAGTTGCCATTTCTTCTCCAGGGGACTTCTTGAACCCAGGATCAAACCCGTGTCTCCTACACTGCAAGCTGACCACCTGGGAAGCCCTACTCCTTTGATTAGGTTAGACTATACAGCAAAAGTAAAGGGATTTTGCAGATATAATTAAAATCCTAACTTTAAATTAGTCAACAGGGAGTTTTTCCTGGGTTGGCTTGTACTAATCAGGTCAGCACTTTCAGAGTCCAACATTCAGAAACTCAGAGTAGCAAAAATATTCTCATGCTGGCTTTGAAGAAGCAAACTGCCATCTTTGGATAGGGCCACGTGGCAGGGAGTTGGAGGGTTTCAGTCCTATGGTCACAAGGAACTTAATTCTGCCAACAACTGGTGAGCTTGGAAATGCACCCTAAGCCTTAGATGAAATCATATCCCAGACTTATAATCTCAAAGGAACCTTGTAACAGCCTGAGCAGAGGACTCAGCCAAAGTGTGCCCAGCTTCCTGACCCTTGGAAACTGTGTTGTTTAAAGCTACATTAGGGTAATTTGCTACATAACAAAAGAAAACTCACAGGTAGGTTCTTAGAATATAAATGCAGAGAGCATTAAGGATGAGAGGCCCCAGTTCATGGAAAGCACTATGTCAGAGGGGAGGTAAGGCCATGGTAAAAGTGTGTGTACATGTAAGGGGAGGGTAGATGGGAGCCTCTGGGGCCCAGAACATTGCCTAGGTCCACATAAATCTTTGAATGGCATAGACAGAGCCTGAACTCAAAATATCATCAATCAAAACTTCAAGTGATTTGACATATGCATCCTGATAAAAAAACTACGGATCTTTGATGTTTATGGATTATGATGAGAGGTAGATTAGTCCCCTGGATTACTTAATCAAATAATTACAGTTACCTCAAATTTAGTAGCACGTTAGAGCAATCGTAAAAGTCAATATGAAATAATTTAAGAGAAAGCGATTCAATAAACAAGTTCCTGAAGAAGTCATTTTTTGAGTTTTGAGAAAACAAAGCCTTACTCCACTTCAAAAATAACAAAACTGAAAATTAGTGTATTGTTTACATAGTTCACAAATAGGTATTGAATTATAATTTTATTGTATGATCTGGGATGAAGAATAATAACATTTTTCACATCTAAAGAAAAAGAGTAAATATATATTCAAGCATTTATGTTTCCTGAATGGACATTATTAAATTATACAATCCCCAAAGCAATTAAATTTATATTTATTTCAGAAAATGCTGCTAATTGCTTTTGGATTTAGATTCAAGTTCCCAGTGCCCCAAGTTGACTAATAGAAAAGAAAGAAAATCAACTATTTGACACATATTACCTAGATGGTTTTTCCAGTAGTCATGTACGGATGTGAGAGTGGGACCATAAAAAAGGCTGAGCACCGAAGAATTGATGCTTTCAAATTGTGGAGCTGGAGAAGACTCTGGAGAGTCTTGGACTGCAAGGAGATCAGGCAAGTCAATCCTAAAAGAAATCAACCTTGAATATTCATTGGAAATACAGATGCTGAAGTTGAGACTCTAATACTTTGGGCACCTGTGCAAAGAGCTGACTCGTTGGAAAACGCCCTGATGTTGCAAAAGGCTGAAGGCAAAAGGAGAAGGGGGCGACAAAGGATGAGATGGTTGGATGGTACTAATGGACATGAGTTTGAGCAAACTCCAAGAGATAGTGGAGGACAGAGGAGCCTGGTATGTTATAATCCAAGGGGTCACAAAGAGTCAGACATGAATTAGCAACTGAACAACGACAATGACCTACATAAAGCCCAAGTAGTACATTAGAAAGTCTATATCTATTTGAATTGTCATAACACTGGAAACCAGGAAGCAATATTTAAACTATCGTTACGCTCTCCTTTTCTTTTCCCTTTTCAACCATTTATTCGGTATGTACTATAACCCAGACATGGTGCTAGGTCATGGGAAGAATAAATAAAACATGGTCTGTGACTTTCAGAAGCTTACAGGGTGGTGGATTTATGGTCCAAAAGTCCTGGTTCATTACATCTGAACAAATATTAGTTGATTTATCTCAGGGGAAGCTATCCAGCCTTCTTGCTACTGATTTGGAGGAAAAAAAACAGATTCTATTCCAACAGGAACACATTATTCTTTGAATTATTATAATATATATATATATATATGTATTTACATACAATGTAGTGATGGTGGTTGTGGCACTGGTGATTTTATTTCATACATTTCATGTATGTGTACTTGTATATGTTTGAATCTGAAACGATCTGCAAAACCTATTTTCTTTATGCCCCACCCAAATTTACTGGTTTAGAAACATCCCGACTTGGTTGTGGAGAAGCATTTTATCTTACTTTTACTTTTGTTTGTATCAGAATCAAGTTAAAAGGAAAAAACGAAAACGTGGAGGAAGGAAGGAACAGAAAGAGGAAGGAAGGAAAAAAAGAGAGGTGGGATGAATTGGGAGATTAGGGCTGACATGTGCACACTGCAAAAAGGGCTTCCTTGGTGACTCAGACAGTGAAGAACCTGCCCACAATCCAGGAGAACTGAGTTCAATCCCTGGTTTGGGAAGATCCCCTGGAGAAGAGAATGGCTACCCACTCCAGTATTCTTCCCTGGAGAATTCCATGGATAGAGGAGTCTGGCAGGCTACAATCCATGGAGTCACAAAGATTCAGACAACTCAGTGACTAACACACACACACACACTACAAAGAGCTGACTCATTGGAAAAGACCCTGTTGCTGGGAAAGATTGAGGGCAAGAGAAGAAGGGGGCGATGGAGATGAGATTGTTGGATAGCATCGCTGACTCAATGGACATGAGTTTGAGCAAACTCAGGGAGATAGAGAAGGACAGGAAAGCCTGGTGTGCTGTACCTCATAGGGTTGCAAAGAGTTGGACACAACTTAGTGACTGAACAACAACAATAAACACTACCATGTATAAAATAGATAGTGGGAACTTGCTAAAAGGCACAGAAAGCTCGGCTCAGTCTTCTGTGGTGATCTATAGGGGTGGAGTTGTGCAGGAGAGGTTCAAGATGGAGGGGATATACATATACTTAATGAACTTCCCTGGTGGTTCAGTGGTAAAGAATATGCCTAATGCAGGAAATGCAGAGATGTGGAGACTTAGGTTTGATCCTTGGATCAGGAAGATCCCCTGGAGGAAGAAATTGCAACCCATTCCAGTAATCTTGCCCGAAAAATCATTTCAAAAATTGAAAGACAAACTAAATAGTGGGAACTTAACATTTAAAAAATGGAGAAGAAAATGCTAATTTTAGGGGCTTCCGCAGTGGTTTGCCTATGGAAGAATTCGCCTGCCAACGCAGGAGACAAAAGAGACACAGATTCAATCTCTGGATCGGGAAGATCCTCTGGAGTAGGAAATCACAATCCACTCCAGTGTTCTTGCCTGGGAAATCCTATGGACTTGGTGGACATGGAGCCTGGTGGGCTACAGTCCATGGAGTCACATAGAGTTGGATGCAACTGAGCTCACGTGCAAAAAAAAGAAAAGAAAGTTATGTAATGTCAAAATTATATTGTTGGTAGATTTTATTAAAAACTCAAATTCAATTAATCTATTCACTTCTTCCATCTCATCTTGTTTCATCAGATTTAGCAAGTTTGGGATCTTCTAAGTATATGCCATCGAGAATATAGAGGCAGGACACAGTGCCTGATGACCAAAAGTTTGAGGTTTAAGGTGGGAAAAAGTTAAACAACTTCAATACAATTGAAAGAGTGGTAATACCAAAATATACACAGGATCACCTTGAGGCACATAAGGGAATATCTAACCCAGACTGCAAATGTACAGGGAAGGCCACCCAGAGCAGATTATATTTGAGCTGAATCTTGAAGAATAAATAGGAAATATCCAGTTTTGAAAAAAGCATTGGAGGAAAGACAACTTTAGTGACTGGCATATTAAAAAGCACAGAAGATGAACAGAGAGAGTAGCATGAAATAAATACACTTACCATATTAAAATAGCCAGCGGGAATTTGCAGTATGACTCAGGAAACTCGAACCAGAGCTTTGTGACAACCTAGAGGGGTGGGATGGGGTGGAAGACGGGAGGGAGGTTCAAGGGGGAGGGGACATACGCATGTGTGTGCTGGTGGTTTAGTTGTTTAGTTGTGTCTGACTCTTGTGACCCCCTGGAGTGTAGTCAGCCAGGCTCCGCTATCCATAGGCTTTCCCAGGCAAGAACACTGGAGTGGGTTGCCATTTCCTTCTCTAGGGGATCTTGCCAACCCAGGAATTAAACCCAGGTCTCCTGCACCGCAGGCAGATTCTTTACCGACTAAGTTACGAGGGAATCCCATATGTATGTATACCTAAGGCTGATTCATGTTGGTGTATGACAGAAACCATCACAATATCATAAAGCAATTATCCTTCAATGAAAACTAAGTAATTTTTTTAAAAGGCACAGAAGAAAGGAAGCATAGTGAATTCTAGGTCCTGAAATTCTTTATGAAGGACTGAAGTGAGGGTCCACACTCAAGAGCGCCAAAGGAGGAGACTTGTCTGATGAGCAGTGCAATGAAAGGCATACCGTGCTGTGAACAAATCTCAGTATTATTATCCTTAAGGCTATAAGATATGTCAACTCTGATTCCTGTGTCTAGATTTACTCATCTCAAGAGGCAAAGGGCAGACCATGACCTTGCAATATTCATTTTAATTCCTGGTTATATAAATTCTCTCCCCATTTCCCATTTTCCCATGTTTAGTCTTCTGCTTTGAGTAATGCCAGGTAATTGCTCTCCTGGGTAAAATATAGCCGTATGAAAACCAGGTTTTCTCTAAGAGGAAAATGCAAAAGAATTTAATGAAAGGAAGAATAAACAGATTGAGATTATTTATCTGCATCTGAACTCAGATCCTGTCTGCTTCTAATTTAAATGCCTCTGCTTGGTTTCAACTTTTCAGAGCAGAAAGGGAATCACCACTACTCCCCACCTCCACATTCGCACCCACCACCCACAAGCTCATGACAGTTTGCTTTTCCTATCTTGCTTCCACACTGTCCCCACCAAACCTTACATTATAGCCATTCTTGATGGGTCACTGTTGTCCAGCAAGAAGTATATCACACATAAATATATCACACATAAACCATGGCTCTGTCCATGCTTTCCCCTAGGCGTAGAATGTCTTTCTCCATTAGTCTACCTGGAAAATTATTTTCTCAGGCTTCAAGAACTGGCACAAACATTGCCAAATATTTGCAGGCTTCTATAATTCTCTTTTTACTCCCAACCATTTAATCTTCCCTGGTGGTTCAGATGGTAAACAGTCTGCCTGCAATGTAGAAGACCCAGGTTCAATCCCTGGGTCGGGAAGATCCCCTGGAGCAAGGAATGGCTACCCACTCTGGTTCTAACCTGGAGAATTCCATGGGCATAGGAGCCTGGTGAGCTACAGTCCATGGGGTGGAAAAGAGTTGGACACAACTGAGCTACTAAGTATGCATTCTAATCTTGTTCAGAAAAAATTGCTTCCTCAACAATCCTCCCGTTGCATGACTCTACCAGTTATTATGCTGCATGTCACTTACTGGTGATGGTAAGTCTGTCTCCCTTACTAGGTTACAGGAGACAAAAGATATTTCTTATTCATATTCATATCCTAGGAACTAGATGAGACCCACTAAATATTAGATGCCCAATGTGTATCTTACGAGTTGAATTGAAATGAAAGCTTGTCACAAAAGAAACAGTGAATTCTCCACGCCCCTGGGTTTTATTTATTTAGATAACCTACAGAGCAATCAATCATGCAACAATTTGTAAGAATCACAAAGGATGCCAAAGGAGTCTAGCCCAACAGTAATCTTATTATTTTACAGAAACAAAAGCAAGAGTGGTTATGCAACTTACTTAGATTGATTTTGCTTTTTGTATTTAGTATTGTGATTTTCCCATAATTTGATAAAATAACTTTTTTAAAGGGCACTTACAATTAATGAGCACATTGTTTTTAAATTTAATAAATATTTATTGAATACAGACTCAGGTGAGGCATTCACCTTGATCTCTTAAATTTCTCGTGGACCAAATCATTTAAATCAATGCAATAAATTATTTTAAATAACTTGATAGAGATCAGCAAAGAACCACTTTTATTGCAATGGCACATGCCAAAATTATTTATAATTATTATATATAAGATAAAAATATTTTTAAATCAAAACTTAGAATGGCATCCTAGACTCCAGGAAAAATACTTGCTAAAGTAAGAAGAAACTTAAATTTCCTGTGTTTCAAGGTCAAGGATCATGAACTTGTAAATATTAGTATATAAAAACATAAACAAACATATTCCTGTATAATTTTCCTGAAAAATATCCATTTAACAATGTAAATGAAAATTGTGCTAGAATTAAATAATGTCCTGTATAAATCTCCACAAATTTGTATCAAAATCTGGAGAGGACTCTTTCAAAGTATTCCAGTATTCCAGGGATGAGATATATACATACATGCATACACACACACATACACACAAATATATATATATGTATATATATACATGATATAGATACATGTTATTTCCATACCTCAAAGGCTATGGAGAACCACTTACTAATTCAGTCTAAATCTTAACATTAGATTCCACTTTATAGGTATTTTTCCTTGGATGTAATAGGGTTTAGGAGAGAAGGAAGTACTCAATTAAAAAAAAAAAGTCTAAATTCCTTATGTTAACATATAACATGAATATCAACATAATCCCATAAAATGTGAATATTTGGAAAAAGACTATCATTTTACTCTTTTATCCTTAGTTTAATAACAGAATAGTTTGACAGAAGGGCTTCCATGGTGGCTCAGATGATAAAGAATCTGCCTGTAATGTGGGAAACCTGGGTTCGATCCCTGGATCGGGAAGAACCCCTGGAGAAGGAAATGGCAACACACTCCAGTATTCTTGCCTGGAGAATTCCATGGACGGAGTAACCTGGTGGGCCATAGTCCATGGGGTCACAAAGAGTTGGACATGACCAAGCAACTAACACTTCACTTCAGTTTGACAGAACCAATGTTCAAACACTGACCCACACACCAAAAACAGGTAAGTTGTTATAAACTGAAATAAACATATTTTGAAGAGGGATCTTAAGAAATTAAATGCTACCATCCCCTCAAAATACTGACTTTTCCAAAGAAGACATCAAGAAGCAACTGCGTTAGCTATTAAAGTTGGCTCTCTATCTGTGAATGTGAACCCAGTGGGCCAACCATACTAGCCATTTTTATACAAGGTACTTGAGCATCACTGAATTTTGGTATCCGTGGGTTGTCCTGCAACTAATCCTCTGTGGATATTGATGGATAACTGCCCTTGTTTTGGGCAATTCTAACTTGTTAGTGGAAGGTGAAATACTATTTCTAACCTTATATAGACTAGTTTGTTTAAATACTACAATGAAATGCATATGAAATAATAACCCTAATTTTCAGTAGAGAAATTTGCCTGTTACATGGTCCTTACTAACTCAGTGGGTAAAAGTGAGAAGCTACTTCACTGTGAGAAAAATCACAAGACTGCATGGCCATGATAGAATGGACTGCTGTCCAGCTGCTCTTGCTATTTCAGTGTACTTAGCGTCAGAACCAATACCCATCAGGGCATGCTTCACTGATCTAAAACAAACACACTGCCAACTATTTCTCCAGCAAAAATGGGTTTGTTGCCAGATCAGCAAAGAATTGCAGTGTGGGGTCTGCAACCACTACAGTGATTCACAGGCAAAGCCGGGTCACACCTCCCTCCTCCCGCCACCCCCCAACCCTCCCTGCCCCCCGCATGGCAAGGAAAGCCAGGAAAAGGAAGTTGGGAGGGTTACAGTAAACAGAGAGTTCATTCTTTTCATTGGCTGAGTTGTTGCCAGGAGAGGGGAGGAGTCTTTCTTCTTCCTTTCCTGCTCTGCTATCATCACAGGCTGTGAGATCTATTTCTTCTGGTGTACCAGTACTATTTAATTGAAGTTTCTGTTTATTAATTTTCCACAGCTTTGGTATCACAAACTAGCCAATATGCATTTTCATTGATTAGGCAATCTTTCTTCTCCTGTCTCACTAATTGTTAAATAATCTGATCATCACTTCTGAATAACATACTATTAAAATAAGACATGTTTTTTATAGTTATTATAAACTCTACAAGACTATATATGTATATGTGTGTATATATGCATATGTATTTATATAAATGTGTATGTAAATATACAATATATATAAATATATGATATATATGCACAATATTGATATTTATTTCTTAGATCATTCCTACAGGTTAATTTTTTCTCATTTTAAGATAAAGAATCTGAACATGAGAAAAGAATAGTGTCTCTGGATCATTCTCTAAGTGATGCAACTATATTTCAAACTCAACTTATGCTCTAGGTATGAACAAAACTCTCTCTCCAATTTATGTTCAACGTATAACACAAGTCATGTTTTGCAGTATGTAACTTAAAGGCATATTTTCTCATAGTTATAGTCTATGTTTTCAGAAAACTTCCTCCCACGCTGCTGGAGATTCCAGGAGACAAGCACAGAGGTGGATGTGCTGGGACCCACAGGCTGCCTCAAGGAGTATTTGGTCCTAGTCATTTGAAAGCCAAGGAAAATTCTCATCAGTCCTTTGGGATGTCTACCTAATGCAGAAATTTTAACTGAACTCACTTAGACAAGCTGTCCCCCAGTAAGAATCACTTGGCTCCAGGAAAGCATCATGGACAGCTGTGGCCAGCATTATTCTCCGCACTGCAGGTGACAACACTTGGCCACTGGAACCCTAGTCCTACCCAGCAATTGCTAGGCTGGGCTTCTAGATTGCGGCTGTTTCCACCAGTTCATAGGATCACTTACATCCAAGACACAATCAGAACCAAGGATTTGGTATCTATCTTGCTGTTTATATTGTCACTGCCCAGAGGCCAAGCCTTTCAGATCATTCATCAGCTTTTCCGCTCTCATCCCCTCAAGGCTTTTAACATATTTTCTCTTGAGCCAATGTCTCACTCTAATCTTCTCTCTCAAACCTTCCACAATGACCACTGATATTCTCCTAAATTGTCTGTTATTAAACAATGACCTTAACTGAAACCTAGGGAAAACATAATTTCCCTTTTTCCTACTCAGGCAAGGTGCTTTTATTTTGTGGTCTGTTTATTTTCCCTCCCACACTTCCAGTGCGTAAGCATTGGGCTAAGCAGTGGGATTTGTGTCCTCCTAGTTTCCAGTAGCTGCATTGAAGTCCCCCATGTTCCAGAACTCTGAGACACATATCATCCAGCTTCAGCAATTTCCCCTACTCCAATCTCTGAAGTCTCCCTTGAAGACTTTAGCACAATCTTCATCTTCACTTTCTACTGTAATCATCCAGGTGAATACAATAGCCACATGAACAGACCATCCACCAATCTTTGACTCTGCGTTCACTAAACTTCCTAAAGTTCTCCTCCACCTCACCTAGAAACCTACTCCCTCTGTTACAACCTGAACTCTGCCTTCTTAGAAAACTTAACCACTCCCAAAGCACCCATTTCAAATTTCCCACTCTGACCACAACATCCATTCTTTCAACCACTTGCCCGGAACCCCTCTCTGTCCCCCGAAGCAGTTATTCATATGACCCATTCCCAGGTGGCGCTAGTGGTAAAGAACTCACCTGCAGATATAGGAGACATAAGAGACATGGGTTTGATTTCTGGGTTGGGAAGATTCCTGGAGTAGGGCATGGCAACCCACTCCAGTATTCTTGCCTGGAGAATCTCATGGACAGAGGAGCCTGGTGGGCTGCAGTCCACTGGGTCCCAAGGAGTCTGACACAATTGAAGCAACTTAGCACACACACATTGAGATTGTCAGTCCATGATCCCAATTATCTTTTATTACACCTAAACCCTTCCAGGCTTAAAGTCTTTCTTACACAGGTTTAATTCCATAGATATTCATTTCTATTACCCTGTTTCAGATGCAGCTCATTTCCCTGTCCTTTCCTTTATCATCACAGCCAAATAGGTGTTCCTCACTTTTTCTTGAGTTCATCACTTTCACTTCATTCTTCTATTTACTCCAGTCTGGATTCTGGCTCTCTCACTCTGAAAAAGTTACTCTTGTCAATGAAATCAATGCCACCCAGACAGCTAAATCACAGGAAAACTTGTTTGGTCTTTCAGTTGACTTCAAAAAGTCAACCAACAATTTCCTGTTCTTGAAACACCTCCTTTTCTTTTCTTCTTTAACAGAACATTTTCTTATTTTTCTTCTCATTTCTCAGGCAGTCTTCTCTAGTATCACTTGCCAAGTACTAGACCTTTAAAGACTGGAATTTGGTAGGGCTCAGGTCTAAGCATATTTGAATTTATCTTCATTCTTTAAGTGTTTATATTTCCTCCTATTCCTTTCAGACCATGAATATAAATCAGATATATATTTCTATTACAACCTTTCTTCCAAACCCTAGAACTATAGTCAAATGCCTAAGTAATATACCACTTGGATATTTCACAATTAAATTGTGTATTGGTTTAATTAACTTAATGATTTACCTTCAATCTGCCTGACACTGTTAGATAATAGGCAGTTGTGTGTGGGTGTGTATGTGCTCAGTCATGTTTGACTATTTGCAACCCCATGGACTGTAGCCCACAGGGTCCCTCTGTCCATGGAATTCTCCAGGCAAGAATACTGGAGTGGGTTGCCATTTCTTCCTTCAGGGGATCTTCCTGACCCAGGATTGAACCCATATCTCCTTTATCGCCTGCATTGGCAGGCAGATTCTTTACCATAATTGACAAAAAAACAACTAGCTCATGCATAATCTGTTGAATTTCCTGTCACAAATTCTAAAAGTGAAAAACTCCATGAACAAAATATTTTTAATACTTAAATTTATTTCCCTGAATCACCATTGGGCCCCTTATATAAACTATACTCTCTTCTTCTGAAAGATACACTGCTTTGTCATTCTTTTCAAATGTAACTGAACTCCTTTCAAATGCTCATTACCAGCTTTCCGTTTCAAACAGACTTTGGGAGTTTGTTTACCTGTGAGCACAAGTTCTTTCTCCCTAGTGAATTATAGAGCAAGTCTTGAAAGCCTGGGGGTGGTAGTGGCGATGAACTTAAACGTATTACAAAGAGAACCTGTAAAGTAAACTCGCTGTGTTAATAACAGGTATGGTGGTTCCCTTGTGTCCTTCTTGTAGGTATGTTTCTAATTTCTTTCCACCTGTAGATCCACAGTAAATAATGCCAGACAGATGTTCAAATGCTGAGTTTTGAGTCCTTTTTATTGTCTCCCAGCCTTGAGAAGATATTGGTGACCACACCAGTGAGCCAGTGAGCATTTCTGGGATACCTATTGTCAGTATGAGCCCTGAATATGATGTTGGGTCTGCTTCCTTATGTGAAGTATGAGGAAAGTAAAACTAAAGAGCCACCTCAAACTATGTTATGATAAACTGCTTGAGTTTCCTCTTATCTTCATTTCATTAGAAAAAACTGTGCCCCTAGCACCAATCCATTTCCAAAACTACAGAAGCGTGGGCTGAGTGGCTTCTTTCTAGAAACCTTTCCGTAATGAAGCCCTCCAAGCTGGAAACTGCATCCTGTCTGCCTTTCACTTTGGAAAACATGTTTATCAACTCAGCCATGAATCATTTCTGTCTTTATGCTAAATCAGCAATCCAGGGCCACATGGTTATTTTCCACTGCCACTGCAGGCTTTCTCCTCTTTTTACATCTGAATCTCAGCCCACTCCTGCTGAAGAGAATGCCTGGCTTCCTTCCAGACTTCCCAAATCTGATTATGGAGCCCTCTGAGGATAGGTCTGATTGGTCTACACTACCTGGAGGGTCAGCTTCAGCTCAGAGACAGCCCTGCTGCTCTGTTCTAATTGGTGTGTTATGGAGATGTCAGTCTCCCCGAGTCATCAGCAGACAGGAGTTGGAGAACAAGGTGTCCTGAAGTGATGCAGGGCCAGACAGAGTTAGTCTTGAGTCCCATTCCTTTTTGACCACTGACAATGCACAAGACATTTCGAATATAAAGCTTCATGTTGACTTTTAAAATTCTTTAAAAGCAATGTCTGTCCTTGTATGTTACAGTGGTCGAAGATGTTGGTTAATGAATCAGACAGAACTGGATTCGGATTCTAGCTGTGTGTCCTTGGGCAGCTTAATTGGTGTCCCTAAATCACATTTTTTTCATCTGAAAATTTCGACCACTCTTAGTATCTACCCTCTAGGGTGGTTTTAAGGATTAAATGGAATTTGGTAGATAAAAAGTAGAACACAGAACCAAGTGGGGACATATTATTAAAGGTATTATATTCATTGTCTGTTTCCATAATAATTCAATGTTCTTTTAACTGTCACTACCATGATTTATTTCTTTTTATTATTTAGTGATTCCTTAGCTTAACTCTCCTTAGGCTAATTCTTGATATCATATCTTAACTTAACAATCTAATCATCCAAAAGGAACAAAGATAAAAATCTTCTCATATCTGAGGAAAGATGGGGATTTTTTTATTACTTTAGCATTTATTACTTTGAAAACTCAAATATTGTGTTTGCTTTCATTTGTCTGTCCTTTGCTATTATGTGTGATTTCTAAAAATATGAATAAACTTTAAATCAGGTATTTGGGCACTAAACCATAGAGAATTTACTAATATGCCAGAATCGTAGTGTATTGTGCTATAATTATACAAACACAGTGTACAACTCAAAGTAAAGCGGGCACCCGTTTATACAGTAGCCAAAGCAAACTTTATTCTTCAGATAGTTTACACTTGGGTTTTCAATCAGGTTGGCAATCAGCTGATGTTTGAATAAGGCCATGGTCCACTCTAAGTGGGGCTTCCCTGGTAACTCAAACGGTAAAGAATCTGCCTGCAATGCAGGAGACCAGGCTTTGATCCCTGGATTGGGAAGATCCCCTGGAGAAGGGAATGGCCACCCACTCCAGTAATCTTTCCTGGAGAATTCCATGGACAGAGGAGCCTGGCAAACTCCAGTCCATGGGTCACAAAGAGTCGGTCATGACTGAATGACTATCACTTTCACTTTCTCACCACTCTGAGTGATCTCTATCTTAACTAGTCTAATACTACTAACAGCTTTGCTGGAGTGGCCATTTGCTGTTCTTTTGGCTTCTTTAGTAAAGAGATGAACTAACTTTTCTACCTCTGGTCTTCGATCTAATTCTGGGCTTCTAATCTCATATTGTCCCACAATACAACAGCTGCATTAATTTGCAAGGTCTACCATGACAAAATATCATAGACTGGATGACTTAAAAGGCGGAGTTCTGGAGGCTAGCAGTCAAGATCAAGGTGTTGGTAGGTTTGATTTGTCCTCACACAGCTCTCCTTGGCTTGCAAAACACCTCCTTCTCCTGTGTCCTCACATGCTCTTTTCTCTGGCATCCTTTCATCTTTTGGTAAGGACAGCAGCCTTACAGGATCAGGGCCGAAGATTACGACTTCATTTGTTAACCTTAATTACTTCCTTAACTGCCCTACATTCAAATACTATAATATTGGAGTTTAGGGATTCAATATATGAAATTTCAGGGAACACAATACAGTCCATAGCAACAGCTTTGCAGGTTAATCATTTGATGAGGCTCAATCTCCCTGACCCTGTTGGAACACTGGAATAGTGAAAGAACATTATGCTGTGAGCAGCTTCCAAGAAGAAGGCCCCCACAGGCGGGGCTGGAGACTAATGTAGCCAAATTTTACAGGGCCTGGGAAATATTAAGTCATGTCGGTCATTTAGGCAAGTTAATAAAAATGGCATTTTTCTCATTAAGATTATTTAATTATCAGACCAATAACTCATTTAGTAAATATAAAAAATTTTTCTTTTTTATAGTGAAATATTTCAAATACATAGGAAAATATGAAAAATAGTAAAATGAATACTCAGGTGTTGTCCCAAATTAATCAAAACTAATTCTCTTAAGATAGTTCTTTTAAGAGAAATACTGTTCTTTTAAAAAGAAATGCAATATTAGATACACATTTGAAGCTCCTGTGAATCTTTGCTTGATCATAGTTCCTTCTTTCTATCCCCACAGGTAATTATTATTTTGCTTTATTTTCTCACCACCATGTGTATTTTTATACTTTTGCTTCATATGAATATTGCTGTTCTTATTATGAATATTACTAGTCTTAAAAAGAAAAGACTATTCCTTTTCGTATTATTAAATTTCACACAACTGGCATTATAATATAACTATCAGTCCCAAATTTCCTTTCATACATCTAGCTCCAGATATTTTATTGTAATTGTTATATAGTATACTAGGGTTGACTATATCACAGCATATTCATTCTTCACTTGATGGACATTTAGATTATTTTCAATTTGTCAACTTGTACAAACAACACTGATGGAGGATTTTGTACCTAGCTTATGTGTGAATGCTCAAAATTTCTTTACAAACTGTAGAGGAGGAAAAATTTTCTTTGACCCTCTTAGGGTTCCTGGAAGTATCAACAAATAAACTGATAAAGACAAATTAAAAATAGAAAACGATGCAAATTTGCCAGGAGCCAACACATGAGATCCTACCCATGACAAGGTCATGAGGGAGAAAACCTGATGGGCAAGGCAGATCAGGTTTTCAGGAATTCCGAAAAGCTGCCCCAGGCTCTCACCTTAAAGATGATATCTGTCTTTCTGATGCTTGCTTTGATAGACTACTCCCTAATTTCTGTGACACAGGCAGAAGGCCTTCCCAGATCTCTTCCCAAATAAGAATCAATTTAGAACTTTAATCAATAAGTTTCCCGGGTGGTGGTATTTTATGAGATTATCCAGGGTGAAAGGAGTGTTTTAATTTAAACTCCTTTGCTGGTATTTTAGTTTGTTTAGCAAATGCGTTTATGCCCTTGGTACTAATATGCATGATTGCTTATAATACCCTAATCATAAAACAGCATAAAGAACCTGATCATATAAAGGCCCTAATAGACATAGAGCCTTTTTGGGTGTTGAAGGAGTCCTATTAGAAAAGATAAGAAAAGTTATTCTTAAAGGTGGTTATTGGGTTAACATTTGCTTGCTGTGTTTTTGCCCTTAATGTGCTAAGGTTGTGTTATAGAAACCATTGTTAATATAGTTATAGATCTAGAAAAATAAGAGCTTAGCCCTAGTGTGGTAACAATGAAATGGTTGTTAATTATTAGCCAGGAGTGCTAGGCAGGGGCTGCCTCACCAAAGTCGCAGAATCAGTGTGGGGTAAACTTCTTAGATAAACTCAACTGACAACTTCTGCAGAAGGATTAATTTTTGTGTTTACAAGGTTATACTTCTGTACTGTTGCCCTATGAGACTGCTACCTTTCAGTTAAGGTCACCATAGAAACAGAAAACAGGTTTACATTCACCTGACTTGCATAAAATGTCAATAGGCCCCAAGGCCAGAAGATAATGTACAAGACCCTCATAAACAAAGAAGTATGCAGAAAACACCCTGGTTTCGTGAAGAACAAGCTGATGTAGTGTTAAACTACCTTCCCCTTAGAAATGCACTAACTTAGGGTATAAAAGTTACGGTAAAAAATAAAGCATTGCCAGACCCTGCTGCAAACACCTCCGTCTGGTCTCTCTCTCTCTCTCTCTCTCCCCACCTCTTTCTCTCTCTCTTTCTCGCCATTCATCCTGAGACTTGGCCCTATCAAGGCTGGTCTCACGTGTCTTTTCTCGCCGGCGCCATTCATCCTGAGGGTACCCCCTGGATCCTACCGAGGCTGGACCCCGGCACAAATTTACTTAATATAAGTTGTATGTGACACAGGAGCCTTCATAAGGAAATGGAGGCCCAAAGAAATGTTAAAGCCTGATCATTTTATCCTAGGTTTAATAGAGTAGACAGTTGTGAAGTGATATAATAGGTCAAAGAGGATGAGTTAAGTGTAATAAACTGAGGAAAACTTAGCAAGGACTGTGCTGGGATTTTTCTTGAAACTCCTTTGTCTTCAGAGATAAGAATGCTCCTTTTGTCTGGATGTAGGTAGGATACCTCACACATGCGGGCTTTTTGAGCTGTTCCAGGAGAGAGCAGGGGGACGATAAGAGTAACCTTAGTCTGCTGTTTTCTCAAACTCTTTTAGCTTAAAATAGTCAGTATGCCCAGGTGTCATATTTTGGAGTAGCATGTCTTAAATCCCATTGAGAATATGCCCATAAGAGTGAAGGGATCTCATATCTCCAACTTTATGAAATATTGCCAAGTTGCCCTTTACAATGGTGGAACTTGTCATATCCCCCCAACAATTTCACTGAAATTTGTTATTATAAAATATTTTTGTTTTTTCCCAATCTCTCAGGGTGTGATGTTAGCATCATGTTATTTTAACTCACATTTCCTGCTCTCTGGTGAGCATCTTGTATGTGCTCGTTAGCAACTCAGCTTTCTTTTTCTCTTAAATCTTTTGCTCATTTTTCAATGGCATTATCTACCTTATTAATTTTTAGAAACTACTTATATATTCTCAATTCAGATTCATGGCAAATAGATCTTACTAGACTCTAGCTCATCATAAATAAATTTGTTTACAGTTTATAGTTTAATAAGTTTACCTATTGCTATATAAAGAATTTTAATTTTAATGTAATCAAATATATCACTCTTTTCCTTTACAAGTTTAAAGGGAGGGAGTTCAGAAATTCTTTCCTATCCTGGCATCAAGATATTCATTTATATTTTCTTCTGAAATTTTGAAGTTTCATTTTCACAGCTAAATTCTTAACACATGAGTCCAAAAAAAAAGGTGTTAATCTACTCAGAATACTGAATAAATAAATTGGTAGGCATGCTTACTAATTTTATAATCTTTATCTGATAGTTCTAATATCTGAAATTATGATTCTTGCTCATGGTAAAGTTTTTCCTTATGGGTTTTAAATTTTATATTGTGAATTTATCATCAAGATTCTTTTGAAGTCCTGAGAAGTATGAGTTTGTCTTAGAGTGGTTGTCCTTATGCTTCTGCCAGACACTCTTGGGGTACCCCTTTCTAATATTACTCTTTAAATGTTATTTGTGATTATGGTTTTCTGGACCACTCATATAAATTAGAACCCTAAATCCACATAGTTATGAATTCTCAGGACTCAAACATATTTTCCCACCATGGCCCAGACTACTACCTATAAGTTTCCTTATGAGGGTGGATTTGCTAATGAAGTAGCTAATCTACTCTTTTAATAAGATTATAGCCCTTTAGGAGGGGCTTAGCTTACTGCGGGATCTTATTTCCGATTCACCACCCCTCCCCTGGACCCAAATTCTCATTAAACTTTGACAACCCAAGCAAAATAAAATAGCAGCCACCTCCACATACTTCTCCAGAGAAGGCAATGGCACCCCACTCCAGTACTCTTGCCTGGAAAATCCCATGGACGGAGGAGCCTGGTAGGCTGCAGTCCGTGGGGTCGCTAAGGGTCGGACGCGACTGAGCAACTTCATTTTCACTTTTCACTTTCATGCATTGGAGAAGGAAATGGCAACCCACTCCAGTCTTCTTGCCTGGAGAATCCCAGGGACGGGGGAGCCTGGTGGGCTGCCGTCTATGGGGTCGCACAGGGTCGGACACGACTGAAGCGACTTAGCAACAGTAGCAGTCACATACTTATCATCACCCCAACGTTCCACAAACTCACCACCCAGTATAATTCAAGCACTTCAATACTTTTACTTTCTTATCTTGAGTATTTCCTTAATTTTCTTGCTTGCCCAGCTATGCAATTAAAAGGATTAAAAAAAAAAAAAAATACTGTGATCATTCTAGTTATTTCGTTGCTTATAAGTATTGCTATAAATGGATGACCTGTTTTTCTATTTATAAGTATTGTATATCAAATAGATTCCCTTACTGATTCACTTTAATTGGATAAAGCGGGATTTTTAGTCTTAAAAAATTAATAAATAACTGTTCTATAGTTTCTATTTTCATTTCAGCATTTTTATGCATTTATTTTCTATTTAGAAATCACTTGGGAGGTATAGCAAAGAGTTTAAAATTCAGATTAATTTCCCATAAACAACACTGCATCATGAATTATTTATTTTCAGAATTTAAACTCACTGTGACAACCTGCCAAATTTCTGCTGTCATGTAAATTTCAAACAAAACAAAACAACTACCCAACTGAGATATTGTGCTATAGAGAAATGTTCCCCATCTCTACCACTTGCAAGTGGGAGCAAGGACAATTTAAATTTTTCCAATTTATGTCAAGAATATATTTGGGTCACATATAGAATATATTTCTAGGCAGTTTCCCAACTGATCTACTACTAATATCACTTATCTAGCTATAGACAGAAACAAATGATTCAACGTATGTTAATTTCTCACTTCTTATTCCAAGACTATCCAGGAAAAAATGTAAAAATCAACCAAAATATTTTTTATATATCGCATGTCTTTATTTGTGCTTCTTTTTCTTTTCAAAATCTCTGTTCTCGTTTGCCCTTGGAAAACGGGTAGAGGCCATATGGTTAATACAATCAACCAAGTGAAGGTTGGTTTCAATTGTTAGTGTTCCCAGAAATCTGTTAAATATCTTTTCTTTCTACCATGTCATCTCAATGAATAAGCAACATAATAAGGTTAGATAAATGGAATCAGTTTAAGAGATTTTCCAGAATTAGAGTTAAAAATAAGAATAAGCACTTGATTATGACTTGTTTTTCACTCAACAAACCTGTTATGTTAAAGAGAGCAAGAAACCCACCCCCCACTGTCCCCATTCTCTGCCCTATGAAGATTATATGTATGTTAAGTAAACTTGTTCATGAATAGTAAGTGATGAGAACATTGGTTTCTCACATTTTTCGTTTATAAAATACTTTTGCTTAAAACCCAATCTTCAAACAGCTTTAACACATATAACATGTGCCACATTTCTTCTCAGTTATTAGGTACATTAAAAGACATTTCTTGGTTATCACTTCCAAGTAGCTTGAGATACATAATGTTGAGATAATACACATGAATATGCTTTATGAGAATGTCCATCCTTGTCTTCAATTTCTTTTTTTCACTTAGCTTCACTATAGTACAGAAATAGTGATATACATCCACCAGAACTTTCACATCACCAGTCACTACCTTGAACTAAGAGCATGTCAACATTGCAGATAGTTCTGTTTTATGAGATCTATGTCTTCAATCTTCCTTTTACTAACACATTTTGCAAATGTGTCAATGGTGAAGATCACATTGTACAAAATAAACATAAACAGAGGGATTTTTTTATTACTATAAAATGGCAAAATCAATTTTCAATAACACTTAAGCAATCTAACTGCTTGGATTACATAATACATGTTATACATGACATGACCAATATGTTTCACATTATAACATGCTATGTTAAAACATTTCTATTAATGAGAAATATAAAACATAGAATATCCTGATTAAGTTAATTTGGGGTAATGTCAAGATATCTTCCAATAGCAGAAAGTTACAGTAGAAAAAATTTACATTAGTTATTGCTCATTAATTATGAACATTAGATATCCAATTTTTTCAATCCTACTTTTTCCATTTATTACTCTGAAGTCATCTTTACACAGTCTTTGTTTTCATCAAATTGAAATATAATTTAAAATAGCTTCTTACATTAAAAAAGTACTGCATATAATATATTCTCTCCTTCCATGTTTTGTGTGTGTGTGTGTGTGTGTGTGTGTGTGTGTGTTAGTTGCTAAGTCATGTCTGACTCTTTGTGACCCCATGGACTGTAGCCCGCCAGGTTTCTCTGTCCGTGGAATTCTACAGTCAAGAATACTGGCGTTGGTTATTCCTTTCTCCAGGGGATCTTCCCAACTCAGGGATCAAACCCAGGTCTCCTGTATTGCAGGCAGATTCTTTACCATCTGAACCACCAGGGAAGTCCCTCCATGCTTATTAAGAAATTTAAAAGTAGAATATGCTATCTATTAATAAATAAGGTAAAGCTATATAATCCAATGTCTTTAATGACTATTAATTGATAATATTTCAGTGTCTGTACTGCTGACAATATTGACAGCAGACACAGTGACCAATACTACTTCAACTTTCATCAGTATTTTGAGACTTTTTTGGTCATGATATTCAGCTTTGCTTAATAACAGTCAATGCAAACTGAGAAGATATGGTCTCCCTTGATTTCTAGTTCATTTTCATGACACTTGCCATTTTCCAATTCCCATTTGCCTTGGTGAGCTGCATCCACACCAAGGGTGAGTTGGTAGTGGCAAGAGGACACAGGATGGATGTAGCAGCACGCATTGATCAAGAGCACTGTAGTAGTTTCCTCTCTCTTCAAACCGGGCTCCAAGGCCAGGAAAAGGCTAACACACATATCAATATGATAGGTGAAGGAACTAGAAGCAAAAGAGGCAAAGCATGTTATGGTTTCCAGTTATAGATGTTCTCCTTAACACTCATGTCAGTTTATACTGATAAAAGGGTCAATTCACTGAAGACATACACTGGTATGTAAGTGTAAGACATACACTTGAAGGGATGTAAACCTTCAGGTACACGAGAGTAGAGCCCCAAAACACATGAAGGGAAACCGACAGAACTGAAGGAAGAAACAGACAATTCAACAGTAGTAGCTGGGTTCTTCAGGCTTTCATTTTCAATAACAGATAGGACAACTTGACAGATCAACAAGGAAACAGAATACATGAGCGTTAGGGCTTCCCAGGTGGTGCTAGTGGTAAAGAACTCAGAGACTCAGGGTCCCTGCCAGTGCAGGAGAATTCAGAGACTCAGGTTCAATCCCTGGGTTGGGAAGACCCCACTGGAGAAGAGCAATACCCACTCTGGTATTCTTGCCTGGAAAATTCCATGGTCAGAAGAAACTGGAGAGCTAACGTCCATAGGGTCACAAAGAGTCGGGCATGACTGAAGTGACTTAGCATGCACATACTTACTTGATATCTTCAGAACACTTGGTATTTCATAACTTTTACCATAATGTAAAAATACACATTCTCCATTCCATTATAATGAACACTAGTAATTAACATTTACTATTTACCAGGCATTATCCTGAGTGTTCTGCATGTTTTTTTATTCTTTAATAGTCATAATAATCCTAATAAGTACAAGGAAAATTTAAAAAGACAGACATGTCTCTCGCAGTTGGTGAACAACAAACAAGGATGTTATGATCTGAATTCTATTCTCCCTTGCTCTGCACCATGCCAAATTCATATACTGAGGCCCTAACCCCCAGGACCTAAGAACATGATGGTATTTGTAGATAGGGCTTTTAAATAAGTAATTCAATTAAAATGAGGCTGTTAGGGTAGGTTCAAATCTAGTCTGACTAGTACTCTAATAAGAAGAAATTTGGACATGGAGAAACACCAAGAATGTGGGTGCACAGTGGAAAGACCATGTGAGGTTATATCGAGAAGCCAGATACCCCCAAGTCAAGGAGAGAAGCCTCGGAAGAAACCAAACATGCAGACACCTTGACCTTGGACTTGCAGACTCCATAATGGTGAGAAATAAATTTCTGTTTGTTAAGCCACCTAGTCTGTGGTATTTTGGTAAAGCAACTCTAGCAAACATACACAAAAGAAATAAACTTACATAAAAGACATAAGACCTGAGAGGCTTATGTGCTAACCCTTATTTTGGGGTATCATGGCAGACATGGTTAATTTTGTTTGCCTCTGATTTCCTATCTGTATTATTAATATCCACTTCGAACCTTTTTATCCAAGCAATTGTAGAGAGCTATTTAATAATCTGAAAGTCACTTTAGGTTCTGATTATCTTGTGACAGATTTTTTTGTTTGTCCACAAATGACGAATCTTATAAGGGAGGTGGGTTCAAGATGGGGAACACATGTACACCCATGGTGGATTCATGTCAATGTATGGCAAAACCAATACAATATTGTAAAGTAAAAGTAAATAAATAAATAAAACTGAAAAAAAAATCACCTCTGATTCTGGTACATCCATTCTAAAAGGTATAAAATGATTTTGTTAAGAAACTATTTTAGAAACAATCTGGAGGTTGTGAACAGTAGAAAAATTAGACACAGAAAGAATCCCACTTAAGTATTTTGCTTACTATAACATTACCCCCTACAATCCTGAAAGGATTTCACCTTTTATGTAATTATTTAAACAGACAGAATCCATAGAAAATGACAGATTCCTTACTGAATACTTTCTATATATCCATGACTTCAGAAAGTGCTACCTAAACTTCTGGAAAAGTGCATAGGCAGCAGGTGAAATGTGAGAGCATTTTGCCTAGAACGATACATCAATTACAGGCAAGAGAAAAATAAATGACTGAGCAATTGTGATTCCAAGAAAACTTACCAACAATTCCAACCAATATAGGATACCTAACTTAATGTGTATCTACAATATCTAGAACACCTATTCTTAAATCAGTGAGTATTCAACTTTCTGTGTGTATGCTGACTTGTTTCAATCACGTCCAACTCCGCAACCCCGTGGACTGTAGCCCTCCAGGCTTCTCTGTCCATGGGAATTCTCCAGGCAGGAATACTGCCACAGGTTGTCCTGCCCTCCTCCAGGGGATCTTCCCGACCCAGAGATTGAACTACATCTCTTAACACCTCCTGCATTGGCAGATGGGTTCTTTACCACTGGTGCTACCTGGGAAGCCCCTCCAGCTTCCTACACTAATAATATTTTCTTCTCTGTCTTTTAATGTACAATATTGGAACACATTGCATCAAGGAAAATGTCAAAGGTATTTGTGATAAAAAACATCACAGAGAGAGTAGCAAAGTTCCTAGAGTGTATATTTCTTAAAAACTAAATTACACTCATTATTCCAAAGCTTTTATTCTGCCGTAGTTAAAAGTTCTTAAAAAGACAAATCTTTATACTACTAATATGTAGATATTGTGACAATTTCTCTTTTTACAAAACAAAAAGAAATGCTATATGTTAAAAAAAAATATTTAAACAATGCTAACCTGAGGAGAAAATAAGGGATATTCTCAGATGATAATACAAGACATGTGTGTGAATGTGAAGGATTTCTAAGTCTGATGATGGTCACTAATCTGGAATTTTTTGCCATTCTTGTTTCATTTAAAGTTTCAGTTTAGATAGTTACTGAGAGTACAGGAGATAAAGCAGGGGAAACATAAAAGGGCTGGAACATTTGAAATACACAACAATCAGAGAAGTCAGGACTACCAAAGGCTAAGGTTAGATGCTTGATGGGAGGCAATATTTGATCTCCACCATTCACTGCATACAAACAGTAATTCCACAGAGGTCAAGGATGAAATGTGAGAGGCAATAATGTAAAATACTTTGGAACAAAGAGGAAAACATTTTTTTCTGAAGAAAAAATCATAGCTTTAAAAATTTTTAATGTTAGAAAGTAAGACTCAAAATTAATAGTTCAGAACCCAAGTAAGAATTCATATTTTAAAAAAAGAATATCCACAAAATTTAACACAAAGAAAGAAACAAATGAAAAATAACATAGTGGAGTTAGTGAAATAGGAAGCAAAAGTATAATACAGTTTCAACTAAGCTATATAAAGAAGGCATATGGCAATACAAGCAAAAAAATGTATTATTAATATGAGGAATATGAAGCAGAGATGAACACAAATGCAGCCTATCTATTCAAAAAACAGAGATTAGTATAAAATTTAGGTAAATAAGTTTGAAGAGTTTATTGAAAATGATCAAATTTCTAGAAAAAGAAATACAGACAGGCATGCCTCAGACATATTGTGGGTTGAGTTCCAGACCACTGCAGTAAAGTGAATATAGCCAGTCACACAATTTTTCTACTTTCTCAGTGCATATAAAAGTTATGTTTACATTATACCTAGTCTATGACGTGTGCAACAACATTATGTCTGAAGAACAATGTACATAACCTTAATTAAAATATACTCTATTGTTAAAAAACGCATACCGTCATCTGAGTCTTCGGTGAGTCAGTAGTACCATCAAAGATCACTAATCACAGATCATCATAACACATATAGTGATAATGAAAATGTTTGAAATAGTGCAAGAATTACCAAAATGAGACACAGAGATACAAAGTAAGAAAATGCTGTTGGAAAAATGCAGCCAATAGACTTGCTTGAGGCAGGGTTGACTCAAACATTCAGTTTGGAAAAGAAAACCACAATATCTGCAAAGCATAATAAAGCAAACCACAATAAAATGAGGTATGCCTGTACAATAGCCTAAATAACTCAACTAGAAAATGAAAATTGCAATAGTCCTGAAATCATTGAGGATATGCTATTAAGAATATAAGTATTTACACAAGCAAAATATCAGCCCAGATAATTTTAACTGTGCTTGCCATTCAAAGAAGAGAAAATTTGATCTTGCTCTTTACAAAAGCTATATTTTTCAAAGAACTACTGATAAGTGATGAAACTACAGAGAAAATAAAATTAATAATCAACATAATTTGGGATAGCAATCTAAGTGAAATTGGATGACATCATATAGAGATGTGAAGGGGGACTTAAAACTATTGGTAATGGTCTTAAGCTGAAGTGTAGATAGATATATGGGTACTCCTGTTATTCTGTATATACACTACAAACTTTTAAACTATTATCAATGTTAAAATGGCTTAAGACAATAACAATTTCTTGCTTTTATTTGATTTTTCAATAAACAATACATAGACAAAGTTCAATTTAAAAAATATAGAAATGTGAAAAGTGCAAATTTCCTTCCTACCCTTGCTAAATCTACCCAATTTCCAACCCCCCCCCCAACAGACAACCAATGCTATTAATTTTTTTTTATATTCTTCTGCATCTCCTTAATATACAAGCAAACATGTACATTCATTTTATTCCCTTCCCCACTTTTTTACATTAAATAAACACATTCTGTACAGTAGAAGACTGTAATAAACACATTCTCTATAGGAGAAGACTCTTGAGTCCCTTGGACTGCAAGGAGATCCAGCCAGTCCATCCTAAAGGAAATCAGTCCTGAATATTCATTGGAAGGACTGATGCTGAAGCTGAAACTCCAATACTTTGGCCACCTGAAAGAACTGACTCATTTGAAAAGACCCTGATGCTGGGAAAGATTGAGGGCAGGAGGAGAAGGGAACGACAGAGGATGAGATGGTTGGATGGCATCACTGACTCAATGGACCTGAGTTTGGGTGGACTCTGGAAGTTGGTGATGGACAGGGAAGCCTGATGTGCTGCAGTCCATGGGGTCTCAAAGAGTCAGACAAGACTGAGCAAATGAACTGAACTGAACTGTACAGTTCTGTACCTTGCCATTTTTCTGAAAAATGTATCTTTCTATTTTAGTACAGAAAGTGTTTCCTCATTTTTTTTTTTAGGTTTGTATGGCATTCTGGTTAATTTAAGCATTTTCTATTAGATCTGTATAGTATAGATATAGCATGTATCTTTTTTAATATAGATATATGTGTTTTTAGACATTATTTTCTTCCATATTTTGTTCTTAAAAACAATTATCCTATGAACATCCTTGGAAATATATTTAAATACATCCTATGAAATACTTCTCTTGTGCAAGTATATTTGAAAGATTAAATCTCAAAAGTGAATTGGCTGAGTCTAAGTACCTTTCCTTTTGTAGTTTTTAAAGATACTGCCAAATGGTCATCGATCCTAAAAACAATGTGAGGAAGAACGTATTTCTCCATCACCTCCTCAAGAGAGGATGTGCTATCAGACTATTCCACTGAATTTTTCTTTCTCTCATTTTGAGCATTGGTATAGCATCTTTTTATATTTTTAGAGATACTATATTTTCTTTTCTGTGAACCATAAGTTTAAATCAGCTGCCCATATTTCTACTAGGTTTTTCTTTTTCTCATCAATTTCTAGAAACATTTTTAATATATTAGAGAACTTAGCTCTATGTCTGTGATATGAGTTGAAAAAATTTCCCAATTGTCATTTATTTTTTGTCTTTCAAATGACTTGCATTTGAAATTTACCATAATCTATGATATGATGTGTGAAGCTATGCTGTTTTTCATCATATTTTTGTTTCCCAAAGAGAAACCATATTTAAATTTAATTACTCTCAACTTAGAATACAATTGCATTATGAGTACTATGGTTTTTTAAGTGCATTATTTTAAGATAGCTTTTTTGTGTAACATTTATGTTAATATTTTCAGTATGGGTCTAATAACATATTTTCACACATTATTTTAAAAAACAAAAGGGAGGGATATATGTATATATTAATACATGGCTTATTCATTTTGCTGCACAATACAAACAAATACAACATTGCAAAGCACATATACTCCAATAAAAATTAATTAAAAAAATAAAAGAATGCAGTTAAAAAGTCAACTAATATGATAATGGCCAAGTAACTCCAAAGCCACCATTTTCCAAACTCAACAATAGCAATGCTGAGATAATCTCAGGTAAATTCTGAAACAGAACCTTTTAGTGAACTGAATTAAATATTTCTCTTTACTTAGATTAATCAATTTATTAAGACCCATAGTTCTCTCCAACTTTCTGTCAAGATTTGAGAAAATCCAATCCGTTAAAGATTTTTGGTGTTTAGTCACTAAGTTGTATCCAACTCTTTGACAGCCCATAAAATTCCTGTAGCAAATCCTATGAAAAAAGCACACAATAAGGTAACACATTAGGGAAAATGCGCGTGGGAAGCTCTCTCCCAAACAGTACCACAACTCTCCCACACAACACAAAGTTGATTGGCGGCCACCATGACAGGAAAAGTCACCAACTTCCTGATCTTTGACTTGCCTTCAATCATTGACGAATGTAGAAAAGATGGCCAAGAGTTAAGCTGAGTGATTGTTCTGAGCTGCTCCCCACTCCATTCTCTTCTTGAAGTAAAGAAACACATGCTTCTAAACACAAGATAGTTGGCTTCATAGAGTGACTATTGCTATTTTAGTCATAAACCTGATAAAATTTCATCTTCCTGCAGCTCTGGGATTATGCCACATATACTGATGGCTAAAATCCTTTCAAGGTTTCCCCTTGTGGCTCAGCTGCTAAAGAATCCACCTGCAATGCGGGAAACCTGGGTTGGGAAGATCCCCTGGAGAAGAGAAAGGCTACCCACTCCAGTATTCTGGCCTGGATAATTCCATGGACTGTATAGTCCATGGGATTGCAAAGCATCAGATACGACTAATTAACTTTCACTGAAGATCGTTTCAAAGATTGGGAATAGTGGATATGTACAGTCTGTTTTTAACTTTAACATCCCTGGGTATTGTGCTTTTTGCATTTGTAGATGCTTACCCAATAAAATCTGGTTGAGAATTCCAAGCACATTAAATGGTATGGAAAAAAATGAAATGGAGTCATAGTTTAGTAGAAGAGGCTGGGGAGAACCAGGAAGCAACAACATCGCTTAAAAACAACAACATTATCTCCAAATTGGTTGAATCTTCATTCTAGTACCAGCATTTCACTACCAGCAAGACAAACTTTATGTTATACTATAAATAATAGTATATTTATAGAAACCCTAATAAAAAGAGCAGTCTGGATTACTTAATCTCTAAAGGATCTTCCAGCAGTAGTATCTATTATTCTCAAAGAAAGCAAAAAGAGAGGTGGTTTTGGGTTATGGTGAGGGGTGTGTGATAAGAAAGCTCCATTTTTTTTTGCTTTTATTCCTTGGGAGTTAACAATTCTTTGTCAGTTTTCATTAATCAAATATATTGAATAATTATCAAATATTCTCATAATTGTTCCAAGTTTAAAATTATTTATGCCTACAGATTCTTAGATTTTTTAAAAAGTTTTAAATTATATCAATAATTTGTTTTACTATTTTTGAGAAAAATTTGTTAAGCCATGTTTATAACGCCCATTAAATGACAAAAGAGCAACTGTGGCAAAATAGGTTTAAAATTCTTTCTACAAGAAAAATTGCTTTCAAATGCTTTTTTTGTATGAAAATTGTATAAAAGTCACTATTTTTTTCTAGAGATTGGCTAAAATCTTTAGTATATAGTCAATGAGAGAAATAAATTTACAGAGTTCAGAAACATCAGTTCGCAAAAATAGGCAATACTTTACTGCTTTCAAAGGCAGGATGTTTTACTATAACCATGATAGATCATCTGGGGTTTTCCCATGAATTCAAAGAATCAATTGTCGACCATCTGAAATATCCCTTTATGAAAGTATATGAAAGAAGACTCCATTTTTATTTTAATTAATTAACCTGGCATTCCATCCTGCCCCTAATGTAGATACTTTTATTTAGTGATTTATCTGTATGAACAGAAATAGAGAAGCTCCCTGTTTTTCTAAGACGGAAGTCATTTGCTATTTTTTTTAACCTGTTTCATAAGAAAAACTTTTGTTTGCTCACAGCTCCTCCTGGATGAGTTACAATCAATATTCATGGTATCCTGTACTCTGTCCAAACTTTCAGACTTTCCCATGACAAGATTCTCTGTGAAAACTCACTGTTTCACATACCAAGAGGAAGTAATGCTTTTCATGCTACCTAAATTAACACCTCTGGGTGTTTAACTGTGGTACATAGACAAAATACACCCAAACCCATCCAGGAAAACCATAAATCTGTGGTTTTGCCTGTGGATAAGGAAAAGTAACCTATTAAATGGAAAAATTAAATCGCTCAGTCTATCAGGACTCATTTATCTTTGGTTCCCTAGTCTTTTCTGATGAAAATTCATGCTTATGTTTCACTCATAATAAATTAAAGCAGTACGGAATTTCCCTTAAAAGGGACAAAACTGAGGAGGGGCCGGCACCGCTGGATGATCCTGAAAGGCAGGTTGCAAGATGAATTTTCCGTGAGCATGTGAAACCGTGGCAACCGCCGCCAGTGCTGAGAAGAAAAGAAGGCACTGAAGAATCCTGATCGCCATCCCCAAATAGCATGGATATAGAAAAATTATACTGTATTTTTCCATGAAAAGTAAGGGGCCAGATTAACAAGAGGATATATAGTGAGATCTAGCTCATGTTTTTGGTACAGGTATTGTCCTACTTCACAGCTGAGGAGGCAGAGTGCCAGAAAGTGTTAGCTGCTCAGTCGTGTCTGATTCTTTGTGATCCCATAAACTGTAGCCTGCCGGGCTCCTCTGTCCATGGGATTCTCCAGGCAGGAATACTGGAGTGGGTAACCATTCCCTTCTCTAGGGGATCTTCCCGACCAGAGATCAAACCCGAGTCTCCTGCACCTCGGCAGACTCTTTACCATCTGAGCCTCCAGGGAAGACCAGAGTGCCAGAGATGATGCAAGTTAAACTAATAAGTCTTCACTGTAGTCACACTGCTAACTGGCAATGTATTATTTTGCTTATCTGCCTTTTGTATATTTTCTCCCCTAGAATGAGACTTTCATAAGGGCACAGGCTTGGTTTTGTTACTCCTGTACCTCTGGAGCCTAGGACAGTACCTGGGACAGAATAAGTGCTCAATAAATGTTTGTTAATGTTAAAAATGAAATAAACTGAAATCATCATCCAGTCCATTCCACTGCTTCAGGGGGAGGACTTTATAACTAACACTGGCTTGGAGACATTCTGTCATTCCAGAAGTCACTAAGTTCTTTCTAGTGACTTGTTGTTTACAACAATCTCATAAAATGTATTTGATTGAGTCAACAATAAATTCAAAATAACATCACAATATGCCCACATGTTTAGTCTTTTTAAAAGTATTTTGTACTTTCAAATACTAACACCAGCTTCATGTCTCCATGTTTTAATGACAAATGTATTCATAGCTATTTGATATGATGTGTCTTCTAAATTTACAAAAAGTTAGTTTATGATGAAAAGATTGAAAGGGCATATACGCACATTCACATTTCAGAATCTGAAATTTCATTTAGCGACATTTTATTTAACAGAAGTCCATTTGTCCTCAGCAATCAACAGTGGCATGAAATAATCTAGACATTAAATGAAATAATCTAGACATTAAATGAAACACTGATACTATGGGCTTAAGAATATAATAAAAAGTGACCTACTTTGTAAAATTTCTAGGTGCATTAAACAGTGAATGCAATTGATACATTTATCAAAGAACATATTGTTAGGATTAAACCATAAAAATAATTCATGAAAAAAATAAAATTGAGTAGAAAACAACACAACCTATAGTATATTTCATACTCTATGTGTGCTGAGCTTGAACTCTTTATTTCTGAAGTGGTACTAAACACATTCTAGAAGACTGACAAAAAAGGATGCCACAGAGGCAAATGGCTTCCACTGTACAGACTGTCAAGGATATAAACACGAGAAAATCCTTTCTTGTTTCTGATCAGGAGCCATTTAGTCTCTTCTCTATAGAAGTTTTTCCAAACTATCCATTAACCCTGAATGCCATATTTTTAAGTAATTGACAAGAAACACGATCAACACTAAGTATCAGTGTACACAATATACACCAAAAAGTCACTACAGACTGGTTGTCTTCTGAAAACACTTTCAAATATCTATATTTTTCAAGTTCTAGTTCCTTCTTCAATACCATGTACCAACCTTTTATTTTCAGTGTCTTCTTAACAGAAGTCCTGGCAGAAAACTCTAAACCCGTTGGATTGGACTACTGTAATGTAGGAAAAGGTGTAGTGGAAGAAAAGGAACAGTATTGATATATAAGAATAAAAAGATAAACTGCAAAGGGTAAAAATCAAAACTTGTCATACCAAGAACCAATATCCAAGATATCTGTTTACTAAAATTATGAGGAAATCTGTCAAAATAGTAAAAAAAAAAGAAAGGGGGGGGAGGTTGTTAAGGACCAAAAATGTGATTGTAAAATTCAGAAAACAGTATCTGCAAGTGAAATACAGAGGTGAAGGGAGAAAGTTGGAAATGCAGTTAGAATATATAAGCTTGACTAACTCCTGTCATTGTGGTATCAAGATAGTGAAAAATATGAAAAGATAGCAAATATAAAACCCAATTGAGATAAAACTTCCGTTAAGAGGGTTCATAGATTAAGTGGTTGCCATATATAGATTTCTAGATAAGAAGAAGATCTTAGAAACATAAAAGAACTTCCTCATTTATTTTATAATTGTTTCAGAGGAAGGATGATCATAATCTATTTCCTTTCTTCTCTTTTTTCCAGTAAAAGTAAGTATATATGCATATTCTCTTAATCTTTCTTTCATACTGAACATTCTTCAATTTTTAAAAATTGGAATTTACTAATCAACTAAGAACAATTTGCTATTGTTTTGAGTTCAAAAACAACTTTTCATCTGAGGTATTTCTCTAGATCTCTCTAGGTGTAAATATATGCCATGAATATTTAGACACAACATTTAATGATCTTAGATAAAGCTTCCAAAGATGAAGCTCATACACTGATGTAAAACTTAGGCCCTGGGGTAGAAACCAGATTTGGGAGAAAAAGGAATGTAATTCTTGGTTCATGATTCCACCATCATCAGAGAGGTGAAATTCTCACTTTGAAGAATTCTTTAAAAAAAATTCTTACCAACAACAAAAAAAAAGAGCCCTTCTCAAATGTATACTATCAGCTAATATATAACTTGCTGAAACAACAACTTAAGATATTCATGCAATCTTCTTGGATTTGTTACTAAATTCCAGGCACTATTCAAGGCACTGGTAATGCAATGGTAAACAAGACAGACAAAAATCCCTGTCTGTGTGGAGTTCATATTCTGTTAGAGGAAAATGTAAAGTGACCAAAATAAATATGCTTTATGGTATATTAGGAGGTGATAAAAGCTATGGAGAAGAAATAGAGCAGAAAAAAAAAAATGTGAAGAATCAAAGGGCCATGTAATTTTAAACAGGGAAATCCAGAGAGTTCTAAGAAGGTGACATTTGAGCAAAGATCTTAAGGAGATGAGGGGGAAAGTTATGCGGATATCTGGCAGAAAGAGGCAGGAGCAACAGAGAGTGAAAGTTTTGAGGTGGAGGAATGCTTGACAAGTTCCTAGAATTGCAAGGATGACAGGAAGATAATAAAGAGTAGGTGAAATCTTAAGAGATGACCTAAGAAAAATCAAGGTCAGGGGTGAAAGAGTACAGTGTCTAGGGCTTCAGAAGCAAGAAATTACTTAAGATTTGTGTTGGCATCATGCAGGTAATATGGCCAGCCCAATCAGAAAATACGTTTTTCTGCTATACTGGTGCTTACAAACTTTCTATCAATCCTCAAACATCATCGTAAGGACCCTGGTTTTTACTCTTGCAGAGGGTTTTCAGAAGAATGAAATCACCTGAGCTCATCCTTGCTAATGTGTTATAAATTGATCTCTACAGGGTAAGAGGAGAAGCAAGGAGACTAGTTTTCAAATAATTATTCCAGGTGGAAAGTGAGGTCTTGGAGCAAGGTACTGATGATGAAGTTTAGGAGTGTGGAAACTATGAGCTAGCAGATTGGATATGGTTCTCAGATTTAAAAAAAGAGAGAGAGAGGATGACTATAAAATTTCAAGCCCTAGAAACTGGAAGGTTAGGATTGACTTAGTGAGATGGGAAGGTTATAAAGAGGAAGCAGGTTCAGGATAAAGAAATTTAGTTTTGTCAGTGTTAAATGTGTTATGTCCGTTAAACATCCAAATGAAATGTTTGGATTTGTGGATTCAACAGAAATGATATTACCAGTCTTCTCCATGAATCCCAGATATAAAGAACATTTAATAATTTTCTAGTAATAAAGTCTTATTATATGTATTTTAAAAAATTTAGGACTTGTAAATCAGCATGCAAATATTTCAGTCCTATGCAACCGAGTGAATTGTGTTTACATGTGTATAATGCAGCTTTTTTTCCCCCTAAAAGATGACAAAGCATATACAGTTTCCAGTGGATGCTTTTATGTTTCCAGTTAGAAAAATGAGAATAAGAGCATCTGTGTGCGCTAAGTCAACCGAGTCGTGTCCTATGGACTGTAGCCCACCAGGCTCCTCTGTCCATGGAATTCTGGCTTGCCATTTCCTCCTCCAGGGGATCTTTCTTACCCAGGGACTGAACCCGCGTCTCCTGCAGCTCCTACATTGCAGATGGATTCTTTAAGGCTGAGACCCTGGGGAAGCTAAAGGGGAATAAGAGTATATCTCATCTTCAGAGAAAAGTGATCACTCAGAGATGAGGGTTTTGGTGCTGCGGTTGTGTGAAAACAGACTACACATCACCGCCCGCCCATCATGTCCCCACGGCCTCTTTTCTTGATATTTAACTTTTGATATCAGAAACTTGACATTTTTAAATCATCTTCTGTATTTAGAATTAATGCTACAGTTTAATGAACTTTTAAGCGACAAGAAGCACAGACTGGATCTCTTGCTTTTTTAGTATTCTCTGGTTGCTTGGGTTTATTCCCGCTCAGAATGCTTCTCCAGTAGCTGCTAGAAAACTTGGACTTCTCCTGACAGAGCAGGGGAAAGAGGCAACTCGAAGAGACATGATAACCTCAAAAGCAGTGCACAGGAAAATCATCTGCATCTGAGCTAAAATCATACATCGATTATAAAGGATTCCAGATGTCTCTGCCTCATTAGATGATTTTTCATCCACAGATAGGATAAACAAGGAAACTCACAGAAGATACAACTGTGTATTTATTGAGTAAGCATTTTTTTCAAGTTAAACTGAAAATTTTATTTTACTTAATATTTTGAACCGGAATTATTTTTATAGGATTTATTTAAATCAATGTTTTTATAATTAGTTTCTTGTTTAATCCAATAACTTTGCATAAAAATGCTATTTTACTTATTGATCATTCCCACTGCTCCATGAGACTTAAAAGTTAACTTTCTTCATTCAAGCTCTCCTTTGAAGGCTTGTCTAGAAGCTACGACATACTGAAAATGTAATTTTGATGAAACTGTGTCTTTTCCTTTAACCCCAAACATACAAGTATCAGAAAATTTCAGGTGTCCTAACCAAAATGGCTAACTACAATTTCTCTCAAAATGAAATTACTGTTTGCCATTTTTAGATGACATTTTAGAAATTGCCATTTCATAGATGCAACAGATCCACACTACAAAATTCAACATTTACCATATGCAAAATAAAGCCTTTTTTAAAAGCAGAAATGTATATTTATTCAAAATTATATCATTTATAATACTGCATTATAATAAACAACTCCCTCAAAAGGTCAAAGGTAGTTGAGCCAAATAGTAAAGAGTATGCTTAGTATTCATCTTATTTAATCCAGACAGTTTTGTAAACAAAAACTACTTAGGTTGCAAAGTTTCATTTATCTTTTACAGAAATATGAAAACTGAAAAACTGAATTAGAAACAAGACAAAGCTTTGAACCTTTGTTATATGTAAACCAATTATAAACCACTGCAATTTTTTAATGCGGTTTAGGATTTGTTCACTCAATTGTTAACATTTATTTTGATTCTCATCTAGGTCCCTCTCATTGACCATACAAACTAATTTTGACAGAATAAATGCATCAGTATCATTAAGGACAAAAATATATGCATGAAACTTGAAACTAAGTCAAATACTGACCAAACACCGTCTAAACCTAACAATGTCTACTGTTTATTATAAAAGTGCATTTATTGTATTTAATACCTATACTTATTTGGTTTCTAAATATATCTTTTTATTTCAACAATACCATTTGCACTCCTTTAAAAAAATAGTACAACTTGGGTGTTCCAGTCTGGTGAATTGCTATTTTATATTTTTTTCCTATGGTACAAGAGAATAAATTTCTACACAGCACAGAATAGATTCCACAGTATTATGTCCATGTGTGGGGCTAACCTATAGATATTTACAAAATAAAAACTTCAATTCATGAAAAAATTTATATCCCTTAAGTTGAGATATAATAATGTTTAAAACCCAAGCCTTCCTTTGTATTGATTATTTTCTCCCTTTCAAATACTAATAGTGCTGGATATGTGTGTGTGTGCTGGGTCATGTCTGACTTTTTGTGACCTCATGGACTATACCCCACCAGGCTCCTCTGTCTGTGGAATTTTCCAGGTAAGAATACTGGTAACACTACTAACTAGTTCTAAAAACATATTAGAAAGCAGTTTTCTCAACTAAAACAAAAATTGAAAAAAAAACCAAACAAATCCTTTTCTCTGCTAAAGATAATTACACAAGCTACCCACCTAGCCAATCCTCTGTTTGTTCTAATATATTTTAGATAATCTGCTGATTCTTACATGATCTAATAGCTTCATAAATTTAAAATGTATCACTGTTTCTTAGACCATATATCTGTAATATCTATATAGCACATATAAAATGGAACATTTGCCTATTAGCTGGCTGATGCAAAAAATATAAATACCAAATCTGAACATTCACACATTGTACCAGAGCTCTGCTTCATTTATTTTGTGTGTTGAAAGCCATTCTGAAATATCCTCATAACTGAAGGCAATGTTTCAAGTAATCATTAATAAATACATACCAAATAAGAAGCCAAAGAGATATTATTAACCAACCAAACCAGCTAGACACTTAAATAAAACAACAGAGGACCGTACAACCTTTCAGCAGGTTTTCTTGATAGAACTTCTCTAAAGGTATGTCCATATGTTTTTGGGTTATTTGTAGAAGAAAAGGAAGTCTGTTCCTAAATACACACTGCCATGGCTCGAAGTTTCTTTTCGTGACAAGTCGTAAACATATTTCTTGATGTCTAAAACAACTCTGCATTTCCTGGATGCCTTAGAGGGCCTCTGTTTCCTCAGGAATATCACAGAAACTTCAAATGTTTAATTTAACAATGTGACCTAGTTAATATTAAAAAGAACCCAGCTGCTTGACTTTCCTGCTTATGATTGTATGAATTTCCAGCATTGTAAAGTAAACAAGGATTTTACATGAAAACACTTAAGGAATGTTCCTGCTCACACCTACACAAACCATTATTGAAATAAAAGTAATCATGCATGCTCATTTCAAAAACTTGCTTGCAAAACTCAATTTAATACTGTATTTTTGTCAATAATGTTTTCAAGTTACTATATTAAACTTACACAATAAAGACTTAATACTATACAAGAAAGCTCAAAGCAAGACCTCAAATATCCTTCTTCAAATGATATCTGTATTTCACCCTTATAATAGAGATGCATGTATTTACTTTTTGGAAGAGAGAACAAATAGAATCCATATTCTAGTATTACTGCTTTATTCCATTTTAAAAGAGGCACTTCATATTTCTTAGAGGATATTTTTATGATAATCTCTTCCTTTAAAAATATCAGTCAAAAATGTGTGCAAATACCACTGAAAACATAAGGAAGCTACTTATTTTTAACCAGCTTTGGAAGCAGCTGCCCCTGAAAAATTGGAGAAAAGAAATAATACCAGATGTAGAAGGTAGGGAAGGCTGAGTGAGGGGAGTAAATGAATTACTGGCCTATTTCAAATCAAATATGATGATTCTTTGATGTCTACAAATTTTAAGTAACAAGATAATGGAAAAGGAAAAGCACAGTTGTCATAATAGAGAGGCAAATCATTAGGGTAAACAGTGTAGTGTTTGTGTCTATATATGAGTGGGGATGTACTATCTCAAGTAAATTGAAAGAATACAAGGGTGCTTATTTATTAAGTTATGTAACAGTAGACATAGCCACATAACACAGAAAATCATAAGAGGAAAAAGAAAACTCCTAAATGGTGTCAGTTAGCTGGTGCTGAGGGGAAAATTCATAAAGTTGATCAAATGTCCTATAAGCAGTTTTAAAAGATTACTGAAAGTTTTTTTCAGGCTGAAGATATCATAGGCAGACTGCACTAGATACAGCAATTGCAAACACAACATTGTTGTCATTTGTTCAGGCATTTAAAAATATTTCACACAACCCAGACAACTCTCAATTGCTCATTTTAAGGAGAGCAGTCGAGCAGCAATGCCAATGCAGGTTCCAAATGTTGGGGAGTGAGAGAGTGTACTTATAAGTGGGTAGGTATACATATAAAATATGCCTTCCGAGTTATTTTTACATTTGACACTAGCATATGACAGGGGAAAAAAACCGGCTATGCTGGTAGACATCTGAAGCTGGCAGAAGTTTGAATTTGGCAATAAATGGTGCATATCAAAGTAACTCATGAAAATGAAAAGTTGACTGGCCTTCTGAACTTAGTTTGTTTCTATTTTATTCCAATGCATCATACTGTCTAACACTTGCTTGAACAGTATATAGAGCCCAAGGCTAAAAAATGTATGATGTCAAGTAGGGAAAAAACATAAGACCTTTGGTCAGGGTTCTTAGAAAGATTAGAGTTACTGTGGCTTTTTCTTCCAGTGCATTCTGATCTCTATAACATTTACGGGTAGACCAGCGTGCCTGACCATCATTATTCTTCTGCACTTGATTGGAGGTTGGCATTTTAAAGGTATCTTTCATTCATAGCATCTATGTGTATTTATGTATTTTTACAAATACTAGACAGTTCATTTGTAACACGGCAGAATAATGTACTGATATTAATTTTAAGATTCTGGGTTGCAGAATTATAACTGGACTTTTTAAAGCTTTTGGCTAAAAAGTATATAGAGGCTGCTACATGCCTTTATTTCTGTTGGTTTTCCATAAGTTCCTTGAGATATTTTTCTTTCAAGACAATATTTTAATGGCAAAGTCTCAGTCTCAAAAATTACCACTCTGAAAAGGTGGTAAGGATCTTGCTTTTTCACACTAGAATTTGAAATTTAAAGTTAAATTTTTAAAATGTGCTATCCTTGCAAAATTTTTGTGAAAAGAAAACTTTAACATAAGGATTCCAAATCTAGATTTAAACTATAACATAGACTCTCAGATGCCCTCAGAAGCTTTCATTATGTCTCCTAGATGCAATATGTTCTTAAAATCTTTTCTGAGAAGAAAATGTGTACTTCCAGGATCATTAGGATAATTAATCTGAATTTGAGAAAAACAGTATTATTCTCTGTCACCTGATACTGCCTATGCTATGTTGAGACCTGTTGTTTTATTTGAAGAAAAAATATATTTCACTGAAATGGCACAGATACAAGATTGCATTACAAATTAAATTGAATTCCCTTAAATAAATTCACAGAAAGTCTGTTTCACAATACCTCATTTTCATTAACCTTAGTGGAAGTGGTTTTCCAGAGTTAACATCTCAGACAATAATCTATAACATCTCTAAGATCATTGAGTATGCATGATCTATTTTAATAAGCCTGTCACATCACAGATTTACCAAAGCTCAGTAAAAATATATATGTGTGTGTGTGAATATATATATTTTTTCAACCAGTCACAAGAATTAGAAATTAGCCCCTTATCAGTACTTGGCAACTTTTATGTTCAAAATTAGTTGTCAACACTACTCATGTATCGGTTCTCTTCCTCTTGGTCAAAGAGTTTTTCGGGATAAAGTTCTTAAAGTACATCAGACAGGCATATAATGGGATCTTAAGTAAAGGACACATTGTGAAGACAGCAGTCTACAAAGAATCCACTCTCTTTCAGAATTCCACATCTTATTTTGAGAAACATATTTTTTCACAACACTTCAGGAACTAAACAACATAGAAGAGTTCAAGTGTTGAGTTTACCAGGTTATTTGCCGTTTCTTGCCTCCCAAATTCAAGGCCAGTGATAGTCACTAGGGTACATTTTCTGTGAATTGAAAATCACTAGACAGGAAATACATTTATCATAATAATTTCCTAGAATCACTTAGCTCCCTGTGCCTATTAAACGTACATTTGAGTATGACAGAGTTTCAGAGGAAAACAGTGAAACAATCACTATGATAGCTGAAATATGGCTTCATAGGAAACAGGGCTACATTTGATTAGCTTTGATTGTTTATGTGTCTTTTCTGTTCTTGTTATAGTTCATATCACTGGCATGGACTCAAAAGTCAATCTTCCAATTTAAGTTACTACTAAAATTTACAAACTTGACGTGAAGATTACATCGTATTTACAAAGAACTTGGCACTTACAGAATAAATTATTGACTTTTCTTTAAATCCAGACCAGGGCACCCATGGTTCAGGCAAATGGGAAAGCCTGATGCCTTATTATATATTATGCTACATTAACATGAATAAATAAAGTTTCCAGCTGGTAATTCATCCACAGCGCTGGCCCTGGTGCTGAAAACATGTACCTTCCGTTTCTAATCCATGGAGAGGGTAGAGAAGCTTTCAGTCCAGAGACAGCAAAGGTTGCATGTTTTCTTCCTCATTTTTATCCATGCGTTTTAGCACTGTAGGTTCCACGACTGATTGGGATCTGGAAAAGATAAAGCCAATGTCAGCGCGTTACTGCCAAACAATCACATTCTCTTCTCTGTCTTTTCTCCTTTATTTCTTCTCTCTTGGATGTGGATTGACTTCTATAACAAGGGATTTATGAACTGAGAACGTGCACATTGACAAAGACACACTCATGGTGATTGTTTCAGAGGAAACAACCTCCTCTGGCCCCTGAATACAACATACCCAGCAGAGGATTCTAAATACACAACAACAGGCTTAAGCTCTTATCTTTATAATCAAGAAGAGCCTTTTCTTTGAGCCTGAGAACTTCTAGTACAGGACTGATATATTCCAAGAGAACATCACTGAAAGGGGAAATTATTATGGTGAATTTACCATTATAAGAAATGAAGTAGAAATAATAGGAGCCTTGAATTCTGGCTTCAAGGGTTCTATGAAACAACTTCAACAGGAATGTGCATTTTTAACCATCTTTTTTAAAATACATAAGGAGCACAATAGGACAAAGTCAATATTTCATATGAGTTTTGTTAAATTTTCCACTAGAACATCTGAATAAAATCAATCTTATTCTTCAAAATCTATGATATGGTTTAAAACTTCAACAACCTCTCTTGTTTAGGCAGCAGTACTTTACTATTAGAGAAACAAATCATGTGAAAACCCTTACATATGCTTTTGATAGCAGGTGGGAATTACATCTCAATTCATCACCAGGAAACAACACGAAATTGAGAAGGAGGAAAGTCAATGAAACGTGCTGCAGTGGTGGCGGAAGCTGCCATCTTAATGGCTATGGCATTAAAGAAGCAGCCGTCCTTTGAAATTTCTCCTCTGTAATGAATTTTTCCCTGCTGCTGCATTCCAGCCATTTGGCTATTGCTGGGACGATTTGCGTCTTAGTAGACCTCATTAACTTTCAAAAAGAAAGACTGGAAGTGAAAATACAACCACACACGCTAATGAAAAAGAACAGCAATGGAAGGAATTATCAAAGCAAAAATAATTACAAGATTAGCTGATAAATCGACTCTTTCATTTAAATAAACAAATTCCTTTCTAAAGAGAGAATGAAGAGGAAGGTGAGAACAGTTATATCAGGAGGTTTATTTTCTAAGTCGTTTTCACTGTTTTATCTCAATAATAGGTATTAGATGCATAAATCAGAATGGAGCCTAGCCACAGTTGAATATGGGTGTGTGTGTGTCTGTGTGTCTGTGCAGGAGAGAGAGAAAGAGGGAAAGGAGCAATGATAATTTATCTTAGAAAACAGTACATGAATAAAATACACTTTAGCACAATTGACAACTGCACAAAACACTTAATAATTAGACCTGTAACATTATTTTTCTTAGACTCAAGTGAAATAATTGTTTCCCCAAGGTGAATCCATGCTAAAATATGCAGAGGTTCATTTAATGTCCTGCCCTAGGGTGTTAACCGGACAACTAGCGTCCGCTGGACGATAAGTTCCATAAGCAGGGACTTTATCAGCGTCTCTCCTTGCTACAGACACAATATGTGTCACAGAGCCTGTGACACAGGAGGATTTCAGTGTCTTAATTCTTATCCAATTAATACTTTCCAAACTGAAAGAAGCTGGATGTCAAGCATTCAAACTGGAGGGTGATGAAGATAAAGCAATTTATCCTGTGAAGAAAAAAATTCTTTACAGAAAAGTTATTGTAAAATCTCACAAAGTATACAAATGTTGCGGTACATCCTAATAATATTAAGTAGACACCAAAGCTCTTCAGACAGCATAGAGTCTACACATTTAGCATTTGCTAAATATAATGTTCTATTAAAACACACATTGTACACACACACACATACACACGTATTATATATTGTTACTTTCCTTAACTACTTTGGTGGGTCAGACGGTAAAGTGTCTGCTTGCAATGCAGGAGACCTGGGTTCAAACCCTGGGAGGATCGCCTGGAGAAGGAAATGGCAACCCACTCCAGTACTCTTGCCTGGAAAATCCCATGGACGGAGGAGCCTGATAGGCTACAGTCAGTGAGGTCGCAAAGAGTCAGACACGACTGAGCGACTGCACTTTCTTTCTTTCTTTTATGGCAATTTTAGTAAAATATTTTAAATTGCAGTGCACTATTCAACCTGGGATTAAGTTTCTAGTTTGTTTTTATCATGTACTACAGATGTTAGACTTGTCCGATTATGAATGCTGATGGCTCCATATGCAGAGAAATTCCTCAATAAAACAAGACAGAAAGAAACAATTTCTGATTAAGAATTTTTGGTATTTAATTGTCCCAAGTATACTGTTGTTTTAGTCTAGACTTTCTTTTTGCCCTCTTGTACAAAACAACAGGGTTATTTGCGCGCGACTGGTTATTGAATTGGTCTTTTTCAACTACAATAGAGGAAGCTATCTGTCATTAGCTCATAGGACATCTTAGTCCCCAGGCTCTGCTGTCTTTCAATGAATAACTTTTTCCCATGAAAACCTGTAGTTTAACTTTAATTATCCAGGTATCATTTATTCATTTATTATGCATTTACAATATTGTGCTATACCTTAGTGTTTGAAAGACTAGATTTTTGGACAGAAATGGATTCCAATTGCACTTCCTGTGATTTACTAGTTCTGTGACCAACTGGAGGCTATTTAAACGTCCTAAGATTTTGTTCCCTTACTTGTGAAATACGGAAAATACCATCTACATCATACAGATGTACTAAGGATCAAATGCAATAATGCATAATCCCCAGCATTAATTCTGGCAAATAGTATATGGTAGCAGTTAAAGAAATGACTTACAGAATACTACTGCCTGTGTTCCAATATTAGCATTGCGGTTTTGTAGCTATGGAACATGTAGAAGTTACTTACCTTCTCTGTATCAGGGTTTCCTCATCAATAAGATGGATACAGTATCACCTTATTAGTTGTTTAGAAAAGCAAAGAAGTTGATATATACAAAACATTAGATAGGGTTTGACAGGTTGTAACAATAGATTCAATAGATAGATTGAATAGATGTTGAATATTATTTAATCAAGTGGAGGCACATATTACCCATAATCTAATGAGCTCTGTATTCTTTCACTTGATTATGCTATCTCTCCACAAATTTACACAGAACATAATCTTCTTCCTATCATGCTCAGTTGCACAGTCATGTCCAACTCTTTGAGACCCCATGGACTGCAGCCCACCAGGCTCCTCTGTCCATGGGATTTTACAGGTGAGAATACTGAAGTGGGTTGCCATTTCTTCTTCCTATACAAGAAGCTGAATTCACCCAAAGGAATAGCTATCTATAACCCATTTGTGAAGGAATGATTTTTCCCCCTCTCAATCTAAAAATGATATAAAACTGGAAAAGAAAATGAAGGAAAGGTGAAATCTAGAAACAATTATCTCCCATCCTTGACGGGGAACTGCTATTTCCTTCCAGAGAGAAGATAAAAATCATGTGAAACAACTCTCTTGATCTCATTCTTCAGGAGTTTTCAAATAGAACCATATAAGCTTCACAGGATGCAAAACCTATACCAAACAAAGGGTGTCTGAAATTCCAATCTGCCCATGTCTGAAAATCCAATCAGCAAGAAACTCAGGGTTGGGGAAGTCATCATGCTATGAGCCAAGTCTGCAGGGGACAAAATGGCCTAATTAATTGGAATAGAGAAGCAGGATCCAAAAAGACTTCAAAAGGTGGATCGCCAGAACCAAATCTAACAAGATGATGTCAATCAATTAAAATAATGTGCTTAGAAGAAAGAGCTAAGTATAGAAATAGAGAATTATGAGGATAAAGGTCTAGAAGTAAGGAGACTAGTTTTAAGGAGCTCAATATGAGTCAGCAATGCACCCTGGCTGCCTGAACGACCGCAACAGTGACAACAATAAACAAAGGAAGCCAATGAGGGCTATGCTGCAAAGTCAGGGCTTCTGGAATCTCAACGGAAGCAGCGATAGCATCAGATGTCACCTCTACCTTTCCAAGCACTGCACTTAAAAGGGGCCGCTGACAGACAGCAGAGAACTCCTTCATTCCTCTGACCGGTACTTCGTGAGCATTCTTTGTGCAGCACACACTACTCCAGGTACTGAAGATTCAGGAGAGAACAGGACAGACAAAGGCACTGAAGTCTCCCTGAAGCTTACATGGCAGGATGAAAGGGATAAATAATTAAAGCAAATCAATTATTTCACAGGCTAATAGTGAGCTATAAAGAAAATAAAGGAGATGATTGATTGGAAGTGGCTAGAATGCAGAGTAGAGCTTATTAAGACCTGGTGACTAACCAAAAGACCTTCTGGAGGAGGTGACCTTTGATCGGGGCCAGCCATTGGAAGATAGAGGAAAAGGGCATTCCAAGCAGAGGCTGAAGAAGAATAAAGAAAAATGCTGTGTGAAAGGTGGAGAGAAAAGGGAGATAAACTTGGAGGAAAGAGGTAGGCAGAGGCAGATTATGCAGCATATTGTAAGTCACAATATGAAATTGATTGCATGCATTGTATAATTAATAGTCACTTAAAAATTCAAAGCAGAGAAGTGAAATGATCCGATTTACATTTTAAAAATACTATTTTGATTGACACACAGATAATAAATGGAAAAGGATTAGGGTAGAGGCAAAGACAGCAGGTAAGAAATTTTGGAGGAAGTGCAGGTGATGAGGATACAGCTAAGGCTGCAGAGGGTACGGAGGGAAGTATGCTCAGAGGAAGGGACCGCACTAGTTAACAAGTCACAGAAGGAGGGGCTGAAGCAAATAAGCACCGCTAGCTGGCAAGGGAAAAGACCCGAGGCCACCTATGAGAGCTGTCTCTGAATCCTCCGAGAGCTCAGTTCTAGAGTGAGGGCACCCTGTGTCATGCTGTTACAGAAGAGTGGAAAAGAGTTATACTCACAACGTGCAAGGCTCTGTACCTCATAGACTGGAATCCTGTTCCATTACATATAGACTATGCGACTTGGGGGGTACAAATATCTGTTTAATAGGATTGCTATGAAACCTAAATGAATTTTACCAAAAAAAAGCACCTCGTAAGGGCTTAACTCAGGGATTCCCTGGTAGCTCAGCTGGTAAAGAATCTGCCTGCAATGCAGGAGACGCTGGTTCAATTTCTGCTTTGGGAAGTTCCCCTGGAGAAGGGATAGGCTACCCACTCCAGTATTCTTGGGCTTCCTTTATGGCTCAGCTGGTAAAGAATCCACCTGCAATGTGGGAGACCTGGTTTCGATCCCTGGGTTGGGAAGATCCCCTGGAAAAGGGAAAGTCTACCCACTCCAGTATTCTTGGGCTTCCTGGTGGCTCATACGGTAAAGAATTCACCTGCCATGCAGGAGGCCTGGGCTCGATCCTGGGATTGGGAAGATTCCCCTGGAGGAGGGCATGACAACATACTCCCGTATACTTGCCTGGAGAATTCCCATGAACAGAGGAGCCTGGAGGGCTACAGTCCATGGGGTCACAAAGAGTCGGACATGACTGAGCAGCTAAGCACAGTACACAAGCGCCTAACTCATGAGAAGTTGGTAATAAATGATAGGCTGTAATAATTATCATTATTAGGATTTTTATTTTTATCAGAAGGAACCTATTCTTGTGGCTTTTAACCACTTTTTTTCTTAGAAAACTTTGAGAATGTGATGAAATATGCCTTCTCTCCAGAAAAAAATGCACTACATACACAAACACACACACATATATGTGTGTGTATATATTGGCCACTCAGTTGTGTCTGACTCTTTGCGACCCCATGGACTGTAGCCCACCAGGCTCCTCCATCCATGGAATTCTCCAGGCAAGGATACTGGGGTGGGTTGTCATGACCTTCTCCAGGTGTCCTGCACTGTAGACAGAATTTCTACCCTCCTAGCCACTGGGGAAATATATATATACACACACACACACACATAGATATGTATACATACATATATACACACACAGTTTTTAATACAACTATTAGCACTTAACAGACTCCTTTGAGAGTCCATTAATGAACACTTTTAGCAGAGCATAAAACTCAAATTAGGAAGAACTGTTTTAAAAGGAAATGAGTTGAGAAGCCCGAACTTCATTTAAACATAATCTTGTCGATTAATGGGGAAATTAAAGCTGGAGATGTCACTGGCCTTCCCATTTTGCCCAAGTTGTTGTGGAGCAATCTGGGAGAGAAAGGCATCACAGACACACACACACACGCCCCAGCACCAGCAACAGCAACAAATAAAAGAGGTCAGTCTAAAACAACAGGGTTGTCCCTGCATGAGTCAGTGGTAACTGAAAGACCACAAGATTGTCATCAGAGAAGGATGTAGGACAATGTTGGGGATGACATGTAAGATGCTCTTGGGTCCTCCCTGAACTAGGTGAAGAAGAATTGTAGGAGCTGTGGTTCCTGTATTTCCAGGATGGGAAATCAACCGAGAAATAACATTTGTTGCCATTATCCAAATGAAGCTTGGGCTGGTACAGCCTGGGGTAGCATGAGAATTAGAAGTCTTCTGGTTTGCTACAGAACGCAAACACAGAGTCAGTTCTGCATTTGCATCTCTCTAGCAACCCCCCTGCCCTCAATCACCAGTAGACTATGGCAGGACATATGTTTTATACATACTGAATCCAAAACATTTAGGAAAGCTTCTATTACAGAGCATGTGTTGAATAAATACACATTGATTGAGAGAAAACAGGCCTAATAACACCATAAGAGTCAAAGCAGAAAATTAGATATTCTCAACATTGAATTCTGTAAAGATTAAAGCCATAGGGAAACAGAAGGTTTTGCCCCAGGAATGGCTAGATAGAAATGTTTAAACAGAAACCTGGCAGAGATACCGAAAAAGGAACAGAAGCTTTGAATGATAATGTTTGAAGTGTGTGTGTATGCGTGTGCTTGCTATGGATCCCTTTCTTCAAATGAAATCTTACACAGAAGTCCAAAAAAATTGTTTAGACAGCCTCACCACAGTGGAGAGGGTCACTGTCCCCACACCACCCCACTTGCCCCGAGACACTCAACCAGAGCCTTAAAGTGCAGTTTGAAAAGCCACTGGATTGGGTGACTTCTAAGGGGCCAGCTAGACTCTCTGTGAATCTGGGGCAGAACTCTGAGTTGAGGTTACCTCAAATGACTTTATCTTTGACTCAAAACTCCTAGACATCCAAACACAGGAGCATGAAAGGCTTTAAAATCCCACCAAGTATCTACTTTAGAAAAATATAAAATCTGGAGTTGTATCAGGCACCCCCAACCTTGGCCCAGCCCACTTCCCAGGTACCCCCAGCTCACCTCTTCATGGACTTGGGGGAGAGTTCCTTCTCTACCTCCTTGACAGGCATGCTATAGGAGTCCACATTGTATTCACTGTCATCATCATACTCATGGTCCAGCAGTGTTCTTGCCCAGGTTCCCATGTCATAAGGGGGAAGCATTCCTCCAAACTCAGAGGGCAGAATCTCAGGATGAATTAGTTGGTGTAGACTGTTCAGGTTGTTACCATGCAAAAATATCTACAAACAGAAGAAGAAGGTGGGGAAAACACACAGAGGAGAATAAATATCATGTAGATTCCAGGGATTGGGGTAGGGTAGGAGGAGGGATTGCAGATAGAAGGACCCAAAACAAGAGTTTTCCATGTCTGTTAACATATTTAAGCCTCTCTTCTACTCTGTGAAATAGGCAGTGTGGCATCATAATCCTAATATTTCATATAAAAACCCTGAGGCTCAGGGACTTTAAGTAGCTTCTAGAAGGTCAGATCATTTTTAAAGAATTGTAACTGCAAATTTCATTTCCTGCTTCATAGCCGAGAACATGAGCAGAATCTAATGTGCTTACTTCGATCTGTACATCATCCTGGTGTTAGCTGTGCAAAGCTGATGATGAGCATAATGAATGCTATTAAAACAGACTTTTCTCATGAGGAACTCATCAACTGCTGAGGCCATTCAAGTTACTGAACCCCAAAGCTGTCACCAGTTTGGCTTTGTCGTTATGATCAATAAAAATAAGAATACTGTAACCACTAAATTACTGCTTTATAATGCAAAGTATGTGATGTAAATAAAAGTAGATTAGCATCATCACAATGAAAGGTTGACTGAAGAGTCACACCCCAAAGGAGTTATGTCCTGTAATGTTGCCAGCATCTTCTCTGCTACAGATTTCCATGCTTCTCATTCAAATCGTAAATGGAATGAGTTGAAACTGTAAAGCTGTGTGTATATGTTAATCATTGTTATTACTGGCTACACAGAGCTTCTTGTTAAATTGGAGGATCACTTAAGCTACATAGTCAAGATGTGTTTCTCCCTAAATAGCTACCCCTTTTCTCTTCTTTTAATCTCAAACCTGCAGATCAGCCTTCTCTAATAAAGTACTACTGTCATCTTATACAGATTTATATATTTATTTAAAGATGATAGCTTATAAGTGGCTTAGAAATAATCTCATATTTCAGGTTCAAGATGAATGAGCTAAGACATTCCTCTTGATTTCCATCCTTTTAGAATCCACTTAAGTAAATATTTTGGGAAACAAAGACCATGTGTGCATGTTCTTAGTCACTCAGTCAGGTCCAACTCTGTAACCCTCCAGGCTCCTCTGTCCATGGGGATTCTCCAGGCAAGAGTACTGGAGTGGGTTGCCATTTCCTTCTCCAGGGGATCTTCCCGACCCAGGGATTGAACCCGGGTCTCCCGCACTGCAGGCAAACGCTTTACCGTCTGATCTACCAGGGAAGCCCTAGTCTATATCAAAAAAAATGAGAAGAATGGGAGTCACCAATCAACAAGTAATACTAATAAATTACGGAAGAGTATAAAAGAACGTGAGAGCAGGTACTGGCCAAAACGATCACAGCAAGTGGCCGGTGGAATACATAATATTACAGAGGTGGAAGATACTTTCTGACCCAAGTTAAATCAGGTTATTTGCAAATTTTCCACCTTCCCGCTCCTGTTTACAGAGCACAACAGCCTAGGAAAACACACACACCCTTATAATTTTCCTGGGAAGACGAAATTCTAGTGCCTGAAATCCCCACTTTATTAGGTATACAACCTTTCTTTCATCAGACGTGTTGCTTCACATCAGAAACTTTCTCTTTCAAGTCAAGAGTTATGGTGATAAATCCATAGAAAAGTAAATGTAATTCACACTACTTCTCTTTTTGCCAACACTCTGCTACCTCCTCCCTCAACATCGCTCTCAGCTTTGGCCTTGTTTCCTCTTTCCCAGAAAAAAAGCAGGGCAACCAGATGAGATCCACCCACTAGCATCTGTGTCCATATGCTTTGCCTTTGCTCCCAGCACAATGGAAGAATACACTCTACAAAGGCCAACCCCTCCACCTGTGCACTAGAATTCATCCTCTCTTCCACTCAGTTATATTTCCCAAGCAATTATCTCTTGTCTCTCTCACATCATCAGATTTCTTCTTTGTTATGCATGTTTTCCATCAAAGAACAAACATAGCAACTCTACTCTTGCCTCCCCCTCCCCATACAGATACATTAAACCTATCTTGACCCTACTTCTATTTCCAGTTATTATCCTATTTTCTCCTTCCTCTTACTGCAAAATTCAACAAAGGAATTATCTATATTCATTGCCCAAGTACATTTGTCCCATTTTTCCTGAATCCAATCCAAATAGGTTTGCCTCCCACCACTACAACAGAAATAGCTCTTGTCAAGATCCTTCTCACTGCTAAATTCAGTGTCGAATAATTCTCTATCCTTATTTTTCTTAAACTCTCAGTAGCACTGGGTAGAGTAGATTCTCCTCAATGAAAATTTTCTCCCAGGATCTCTCGGTTTCCTATTATCTGATAGATGCCTTCTGTAGTCCCTTTGGCTGGTTGTTCCACTTCTGCAATATCTTAACATCAGAGAGCTTCAGGCTTCAGTTCTTGGATTTATTATCTTCTCTAACTGCGCTCAGGTAATTTGGAAATCAACCCCAAATATTCATTGGAAGGACTGATGCTGAAGCTGAAACTCCAATCCTTTGGCCACCTGATTCGAAGAGTCCACTCACTGGAAAAGACCCTGATACTGGGAAAGACTGAGGGCAGGAGGAGAAGAGGGTAACAGAGGATGAGATGGTCGGATGGCATCACCAACTCAATGGACATCAATTTGAGCAAACTCTGGGAAACTGAAGGACAGGGAAGGCTCACGTGCTTCCGTTCATGGGGTCACAAAGAAACAGACACGACTTAGTGACTGAACAAATACAAGGTTTAAATATCATCCATACACTGAAAATGTGTAGCCTGAATCCAGACCTCTCTTTTGAACTCCATATTACTACTTTTACTCTCTGTGTCACACCTCCACTTAAATGATCAATGGGCACCTCAAACATGTCATGTCTAAAATGGAACTTATAACTTTCTCCCCTAAATCAGATTCTCCCTATTTTCAAGGTCAGCTAATGGTACAAATATGCTTCTAGTTACTCAGGCCAAAACCTCTGACTCATCTTCTACTTCTCTCATTGAGTTGTCAGTAAATTCTTCTGGTACTACCTCCAAAATCTATCCTGAACTCAAACATCTGAACAACCCCACCACTACAACCCTAACTCAATTCCTATCATCCTTTCCACTGTATTACTGCACTAGCCTCCGAGCTGCTCTCCCTACTTCCACTCTTGCCACCAAGACTCTACTCTCAACACAGAAGCCAGAAGGACTGTGTCAAAACATCAGTCAGATCATGTTAGTCTGCTCACAATCCCCCATCAGCTTCTCCTTTCTCTTAGAGTAAATCCTTTCAAATCCTCTCTGAACACTTTCAGTGAATGCATCTCCTGCGACTCATCTGCTGGAGCATCCAGGCACACATTTGTCTCATCTTATTGAAGTTTTACTACATTCTCACCCTTATATATTTTTCTTCCTCCATTTCACTCAGGAAGTCTGGTCCTTAGGGGCTCTTTTGCCTCAGATTACCTTACAATTATACTTAGGCTGAATTTTTTAATTAAAAATTTTTAAAGCTTAAAATTTTATTTTCCTAAACTGTGCCATTAAAGAGATTATGGTAGGAGACCATAATTATTGGAAGAGGAGGGTAAAATATTTTTAAGAATTAGCAAGGAGTAGAAGAGAAAGTCCATGATACTGAGGAAAAAGTAGAAGCTGTGACAACTAGTAGGAAAATCAGTTTCCTGTCAGCTCTTGGGGTCTGGCAGGACCACGTCCATGGACCAGCTAAACAGTTCACAGGGATAGTGAATTGAAACCTAGTCATTGGATTCTAACATCAATAAAGATGCTTGGGTCCAAAAAGAGACCTTAATTTAAGGAACTAATATTAGTTTGAACAGTGAACACGTCAAAAGTGGCCATGATGGATTGTAAGTTCGGCTATACGTGAAATATTCCAGACATTGGTGAAATTTTGAGAAGAGATCTCTGTAACACTTAAGGTGGACATTCCCATCAGCCCAGCATGTTGGAAACTCAAAGTCTGCTTTAATTTAAGAAACTGAAGAACTAAATGTCCATTTGTAAAAGATGATTCACAACTTTTCTTTAGGTTTTCTTTTACCAGTTTTTCAGAACATAGCATCTGCATTATAAGGTGCTTGAGTAATACTGTAAGGCTGAATCACTTGGGATTCCAGGAAGGAAATATAACAATAGCGTTGTATTTTGCATTGATTATATAAGCAGAAATCAAGGGTGTTTTAATTTACAATTATTTTCTCATACAAAAATTCTCAAATCATGTAGTTTTAATTAAAATGGTAAAATCCAAGTACCTCACTTCCATCTAGAATAGTGCCAGCAATATCTTCTTCTAGGCATTGTCAAAATCATCAAATTCCACCAAATAACTCCCAAACCTAGAGCTTTCCTCGTTTTGTAGATTTGACACTCTCCAGTCTTTTCAACAGAGCAGCATCATGTCAAAATAAAGTCACAACAAGTCAACCCTGAACTCAGTCTTTTAAATGCTGCTCATTTCACTCTGACTGAAAGCCCAGATCTGATGGCAGCGTGCAAGGCCCTCCAAGAGCTGGCACACCACGTTCCCACCCATCCAACGCCCTGCTATCCCTCTTATAGCTCATTTGGCTCCAACTTTTCTGGCCTCCTTGCGTGTGTGCTAACTCACTTCAGTTGTGTCCAACTCTTTGGACCCTATGGGCTGTAGCCCACCAGGCTCCTCTGTCCATGGGATTCTCCCAGCAAGAATACTGGAGTGGGTTGCCCTCCTCCAGGGGATCTTCCTGACCCAGGGATTGAATTCATGTCTCTTATGTCTCCTACATTGGAAAGCAGGTTCTTTACCACTAGGGCCATCTGGGAAGGCCTCCTTGCTATTTGTCAAATATTCCAGGCTTGTTTCTGCCCAAGAACCACTGCCTCTGCTATTCCTGAACCTGGAACAGTCTTCCCAGTAAATCTGTATTTTCAGTTCTACTATCTCCTAGCTGAGATTTAGAGCAAATGGTTTCACTTTCCATGCCTCATTTTCCCATCTATAAAAGGAGAAAAATAATAATGCTTACCCTAAAGCCTTGTTGGAAGGACTAAATGAGTTAACATATTGAAAACACTTAGAACAGCATGTGGTGTAGAGTGATTGCTACATTAACGTTCACTGGTCTAATTTGTACTAAAAACCCCAGCAGGTACTTTGGATCACCTGATTATCCCTTCACAAAAGATTGCTTGAAAGTGTTATTTCTGAGGCATGTCAATCCGTTGTTTTGAACTATAAATTGTAAATCAACTTGATTTACAAATATTCATTGGAAGGACTGATGCTGAAGCTGAAACTCCAATATTCTGGCTACCTGATACGAAGAGCTGATTCATTGGAAAAGACTCTGACGCTGGGAAAGATTGATAGCAGGAGGAGAAGGGGGCAACAGAAGATGAGATGGTTGGATGGCATCATTGACTCAATGGACAGGAGTCTGAGCAAGCTCTGGGAGACACTGAAGGACAGGGAAGCCTGGCGTGCTGCAGTCCATGGGGTCACAAAGAGTCAGATATGACTTAGCAGCTGAACAACAACAAATTAACTTGAATCTTGGTGATAGAAATAATTCCTGATATAAATTATCATTGTCTACAGAATTCTTCCTCCTAAATTACTAAAACATATTCAACAAATTCATAAGCAGAAAACTCTCTGTTCACAAATGTTTGAAACCAACACACACCTAACAATGACTTCACTTCCACACTTACAGTAAGGCTTTATGGCACTAAACTACCCGAAGTGCCTTCTCATTCACTTAGAAACATGGGAAATTATCTTCTGCATGGATTTAGAAGTAACTATATTTTACTGTGGAACTAATCATTTGAAAATTGGTCACAGCACAGTGGTAAAAATATCTCTAAATGCGAAGCTATTTGGATTCAAATGTTAACTCTACAACTTTACAGCTGTGTAAATGAGTAAGCAAGTTATTTATCCATCCTAAAACTTAACTTTCCTCAGCTTTGAAATAGAAAATGATGCTACTAATCATACTTTTCAGAGATGTTTGCAGGATAAGATGAAATAATGTATATTAAATTCACTTTAAAATCATCATGATGTCTACATTGAAAATTAATAAAACATTTTAATTTAAATATAATTTAATACACACATATCTAACATAGATTCATTGTGCAACAAGTTTCTCAGGTCTTTTATTTATATTTCTTGGTTTATAATGACTGTCAGGAATTTGCAAGTTTGAAATGTGTTTGGTATTGTAGTTTTCCGGCTTCCCAGGTGGCATACTGGTAAAGAACCCCCCTGCCAATGCAGGAAACACAAGAGATGCAGGTTCCATCCCTGGGTCAGAAGATCCCCTGGAGGAGGAAATGGAAACCTGCTTCGTACTCTTGTCCAAAAGATTTCCATGGACAGAGGAGCCTGGTGGGCTACAGTCCATGGAGTCATAAAGAGTCGGACACAGCTGAGTGATTGAGCACATGTATTGTGTTAAATGAGTTACATAAATTTTTATATTCTCAGGAAAATGATTATTTTGGAACATCCTTTGAATATCCTAGTTGTTGGATAATACTAAATCTTGGAATGCAAGCAACCTGTAATTTAAAGAAATATTAAAATTTCTACACATGAACATTCTGTCTGTAATGTATGATTGCTCATGACAATCACTACAAAATTATATTAAATATCACAAAATTCACCATATATAATGCAATACATATTGTGAAATAACTAACACCCATTTATTAACATATTAAAAATTTCTGTCTAAATGTTGCTTGAAACTAAGTGTACCAATAGCAATACAGTAACATGGCATATTTTTTTTTTTTACTTTTAAACTGAGGCTTTAATATATGATGAATGTGCTAAAATGTTCTCCCCATTTGCGGAAAAGCAAGAGAGTTAGTTTTTAAATATTTCTTTCACAGATACACTGTTCAGAATTAATCACAAGGTTTTAAATTTTGTAAAATATCTTTTATGTTAAATATATATTCAGTATAGAAGCACACTTTTGCTGTAGCAAACATTATACACACAGTATGCATGAGAATTTATTGAATGGGGAGCAGAAAGGAAATAAACAAACAAAAAAAACCAGAGAAGCAAACAAATACCCTTTTCCGAGTCTTCTCCTTCAGGAAAGGCCGGATCACGGTGTACAGGGCATGGATGTACCATGGTTGGTTAACAAAATGAATTCCTCCAAATCGTGCTGGGAAACTATCCTAGAGTAACATAGAGGGGGAAAAAAATTAAAACACACTTTAAAACATTGAGAAGGTGAAGGGAAGGTTAAGGGAACAAATTTGTTATTTCACACACTTAAATGAGATTATCTGTATAGCAAAAGAAAAAGAAAAAAGAACCTTACTGCAATTAACACTGTAAATTTCATATGGAAACTGAAGGAATATGTAACAAAGCACATCTTTCTTAAGAACTGGTTGTTGACAGGAATTTCAGTGTTTCTAAGAGTGCCACATTTCAAGCTTGCAAATTCCTGACAGTCATTATAAACCAAGAAATATAAATAAAAGACCTGAGAAATTTGTTGCACAATGAATCTATGTTAGATATATGTGTATTAAATTATATTTAAATTAAAATGTTTCATTAATTTTCAATGTAGACATCTATAATGTAAGGACTGTCACATATCAAACTCATTTTATTCTCTTTATTATCAACTTTACTCTGAACACTCTCCTTATTCCAGCTACCAAAGAAAGGAAATGTGCTTAAGCAAAATAAAAACCTGGAAGTGTAATGTAAGAAAATTTGCACACGCATTTTGTCAGGTTAAATGGAACTCGCATAATCCATTCTTATCTCACAGGAGGAAAACAGGGCTATCACAAAGCCATCTTCTCCTTCAGTAAGAACTCTCCGTGCAAGATTTGCATCTGAAGGGATGCAGAGGTGTTTTCTTCCTACCTGTGACTAAATAAGTGCATCTCAAGTCCACCCCCAAATCTGAATAGAATCCTTAAATCAAACAAATTATGACATTTGACAGTCCTAAGATTCTGAATAAATGCACCTGATGGTTCAAAATTCCATGCTGAGCTGACTACAAAAGTCTCCTTTTAAAAATCCATCCACTAGAAGTCTCTCTTGAGTGGCATCCTAATAATTAACATATTTCTGGATACTACATAGAGCATAAATAGGAACAAAAGAAAAGAAACGGAAATAATTATAGATCTATTTTCTTAATTTAAATTTTCTCTTGAATAAGATTCAAAAGATTTGAAAATACTACTTTGTTTTTAGGGAACACATGAGCATTAAGGACTTGGTTGGTTCAAACAGTAAAGAATTAGCCTGCAATGCAGGAGACTTGGGTTCGATCCCCAGGTGGGAAAGATCCCCTGGAGAAGGGAATGGCTGGGGATTCCAGTATTCTTGCCTGGAGAATTCCAAGGACAGAAGTGCCTAGCAGGCTACAGTCCACGGGGTTGCAAAGAGTCAGAAATGACTGAACGACTAACGCTTTCACTTTATGAGCATAAGAAATTAATTAGTGATTTTGTACATTGGCTTTTGAGTCAACAACCATTTTTTTGGCAAAGAAATTTCTATCTCTGAGAATAATACACTATGAAAACACCACGGTATTTCTAATAATAAATTGGTAAAATGTGTCTTAGTCTATGTCAGTGTCTTACTTCTTTTATAAATTTGCGGTTTTCATTCATCAAAAGATTATTACAAAACAGAAACGAATCAAGTTGAAAAGAAGACATAGTCGCTTTTAAATCATGACATTTTTAAACATAAAAAGAAGATAAATAATGTATATACAGTAAAAAGAATACTAAAATGTGCCCTCCATTCAGCTTAAGAAATAGAATGTGCTGGTAACCTTGAAGTTTACTGTATTTTCATATTCTTTCACTTACCCACATTTTTAAATTTCATATTTTACTTCAAATATAAGCATTTCTTTTGCTTACATTTTATATTATAAATATGAATATAAAATATCATATTTATTATTTTATATTTTGCATATTTTATTTATTTTTATATTTTATTATTTTGCTATGTGTGTTAGTTGCTCAGTCAGGTCCGAATCTTTGAGAAACCATGAATTGTAACTCACCAAGCTCCTCTCTCAAGCAAGAATACTACACATACAAATATACCTGGCTTTCCCTGGTGGCTCAGCAGCAAAAACCTGCCTGCAATGCAGGAGCCGCAGGAGATGCGAGTTAGATCCCTGGGTTGGGAAGATTCCCTGGAAGAGGGCATGGTAACCCACTCTAGTATTCTTACCTAGAGAATCCCATGGACAGAGGAGGCTGGTGGGCTACTGTCCATAGGGTCACAAAGAGTCGGACTCAACTGAAGTGACTTAGCAGGCGCCATGTAAACTTTATACAAATGTCACAGTGAATGTCATCACATAATGGTGTTATTGAGGTTTGTGGGATTTGAAATATAAACATTTTGTGCATAGCTACAGTTCACTGCCACTATCGTATGCACACCATTTCATAGTTGCTCTTCAGTCGTTTAGTCGTGTCCAACTCTTTGCGACCCCATGGACTGCAGCATGCCAGGCTTTCCTGGCCTTCTCTATCTGCCAGAATTTGATCAAATTCATGTCCATCAAGTTAGTGACACTATACAACCATCTCATCCTCTGCAGCCTCCTTCTCGTCTTGACCTCAGTCTTTCTGAGCATCAAGGTCTTTTCCAATGAGTCGGCTCTTCGCATCAGGTGGCCAAAGTATTGGAGCTTCAGCTTCAACATTAGTCCTTCCAGTGAGTATTCAAGGTTGATTTCTTTTAAGATTGACTGGTTTGATCTCCTTGCTGTCTAAGTGACTCTCAGGAGTCTTCTCTAGCACCAGATTTTGAAAGCATCAATTCCTCGTCACTCAGCCTTCTTTATGATCCAACTCTCACATCCATACATAAATACTGGAAAAACCATAGCTTTGACTTGATGGACCTTTATTAGCAAAGTGATGTCTCTGCTTTTTATTATGCTGTCTAGGTTGGTCATAGCTTTTCTTCCAAGGAGCAAGTGTCTTTTAATTTTGTGGCTACGGTCACCATCTGCAGTGATTTTGGAGTCCAAGAATATAAAATCAGACACTGTTTCCACTTTTTCCCTATCTATTTGCCATGAAGTGATAGGACTGGATGACATGATCTTAGTTTTTTGAATGTTGAGTTTTAAGCCAGGTTTTTCACTCTCCCCTTTCACCTTCATCAAGAAGCTCTTTAGTTCCTCTTCTGTTAGAAGAGGTGAGATTAAATTGTACCAATTTATACTCTTCCTTCCACCAGTAATGCAGGAAAGTTCTGGCTATTCCTCATACACTTGGTATTGTCAATTTTCCTAATGCCAATCTAATGAGTATAAAATAGGTTCTCTTGACACTTTAATTTGCTAGTTGCTTGGTCTTTGCTCATTTTAATTCCATCATTAATAACATTGTTTGATAGCATAACCATTTTACTCCAGAGGTATTCTGCTTCTGAGTCCGTGAGGGCCTGTCTCTGCTGACTTTGTTCATGATATCTTGTTTACAGTGAGTTTATATTTGGCTACAATTAATCACTGGGAATCCTGAAAGAGCTATCTTGCGGATGCTTCTCACCAGGCAAGATCTATATTAGCTCCTACCAGGTTCCATCAACCTAGTTTGGATTTAATTTAATTTCTCATCTCACGGTTTCTCTGACTGTAGGAGTTATGTATATGCAAATGTCAGACACATGAGACAATTATTACTTCAGAGTATCAGGGAAGACTATTATCATCATCATTATCAATATTAATATTATTATTACTACTATTATTTTTATACCTGAATATGGAAGAGGCGGACTTCCCTGGTGGTTCAGAATTAAGGAATCTGTCTGCAATGCAGGAGAAGCAGGATATGGGGATTTGATCCCTGGGTTGGGAAGATCCCCTGGAGAAGAACACGGCAACCCACTCCAGTATTCTTGCCAGAAAAATCTCATGGACCGAGGAGCTTGGCAAGCTATTGTCCATGGGGTCGCAAAGAGTTGGACCCAACCGAAGCAACTGAGCAAGCTCGCATGGGAGGGGCAGACAGGTTTCCTTGAAGGTTTCCTGGCCAGCTGGGATTTTCCCAGCACAACCTTCCCCTAAGGACGTAGCACTTGGAGGAATGCAGGTTCTCATCAGTCACCAACTTGCCCTCAGTGTGTGCAAGCCTCATGCCTGCTCCTGCCAAGCCCATAGCCCCAGCAACCATTACTCCAAAATTCTAGGTTCTTGTGTGTGTATGTGCTCAGCTGCATCCAACTCCTTGCAGCCCCATGGACTGCAGCCCACTAGGTTCCTCTGCCCATGGAATTTTCTAGGCAAGAATACTGGAGTGGGTCGCCATGCCCTCTTCCAGATCTTTCCAACTCAGGGACTGAACCCTCATCTCTTGTCTCCTGCATTGGCCGGTGGATTCTTTACCACTAGCGCCACCTAGGTTCTTACAGTCAACATTTACCTGCAGAACCATTCAAACTTCACTTAAAATTCTTTTTTCTTTCAAGTAGACTCTGTGTGCTAGTCTCTGCTGGGACTTGTCTTATGTTCACTAGAGTTCAGCAGATCATCTAGACATATTTTCACTGTGATTTATTCAAGACTTTGGTGTTTCATGGCAGGGCGTTCTTGAAGAATTTTTAACCTACAGCACTACCTGAAGCAGAACTACTTGGTACGCTTTTAAAATATACTCCTGAGTGAGCATTTTGATCTCTAGAACAAAACTGAATGAGCAACAGTTATCGATTTATTTAACCAAAAGTCTTAGCTCAGAGATTTTTCAACTTTGAGAATCATTTGAAGGTCATGCTTCTTTTGCTGTGAAAAAGGAATATGCACACATAAGCACATAACGTACAATTGATGCCATTAGACACATCTTTAAACACAGAATAACTTGGTCACAGTTGAGATGGTGTAAAAGAGAAAGAAAAGCACTGCCTTTGAAATCAAGTAGACTTGGGTTAAAATTATAACTTAACACCGCCTGTGAACTCTCAGGTATCCAAGTCCACAACAAGGACATAACATTGATTCCTTCCTTTCGTCACTGTGACACCACTCATTTCCTCTCTCCTTCTCTTCTGCTTGTGGTGTTACCATTATATGTATGATACACCTTTTGTAGCTGCCTGCAGTCCTTGGCTATTCTGTTCTGCTTTTTTTCCTTTGTTCTCTTTGCGTTTTGGGTTTTGAGGTTTCTATTGATATATCCTCAAGCTCAGAGATTCTTCCTTAGCTGTGTCCAGTCTACTAAAAAGTCTGTCAAAGGCATTGCTCATTTTTGTCACCGTGTTTTTGATCTCTAGCATTTCTTTCTTGGTTCTTTTTTAGAATTTCCACCTCTCGACTTACACTGCCCACCTGTTTTAACCTGCTTTCCAGTTTATCTGTTAAAGCCCTTAGCATACTCCTCATGTTTGTTTAAATTCCCAGTCTAATAATTCCAGCATCCCTGTCATGTATCATTCTGATGATTATTCTGTTTCTTCAAATTGTGCTTTCTACCTTTTTTCAGCTATGCATTATAATTTTTTCATGATAGCCAGGGAAGACCTACCAGGTAAAAGGAACTATTGTAAAAAGCTTTCAGTAATATAATGGTAAGATGTGGGGCAGGGTAAAGCGTTCTGTAGTCTAGTGGACTAGCTCTCATGCTTTTAATGATCCTGCCTCTTGACTGTGCACTCACAAGTGTTTGGTTTTTGCTTTTTAATTTTTTTCTCCCCACTTAGGTAGAACAACATGGCTAAAGTGCCCAGAGTTGGATATTTCTCTTCTCCCATGTGGAAGACTAAAATTGGGAATTTTCTTTCCTTAGGTCAGTTGTGGTAGTTTAGTCGCTAAGTCGTGTCCGACTCTCGTGACCCCGTGGACAGTAGCCTGCCAGGTTCCTCTGTCCATGGGATTCTCCAGGCAAGAATGCTGGAGTGAGTTGTCCTTTCCTTCTCCACATAGGTCAGTTAGATTCTAATAATACCCAGCCGGTTGGGCTCTGGTTACCTGAACCTACTAGGAGATATTAAAATTGTCTCTTAATTTACAAACTGTGAGCTCCTTAAGTGCAGAGGTCGTGGGTTCTCCTGAGAGCAAGCCTTGATGTCCAGAGCACAGTGCTCTGGCATAATTAAAAATGGTTCCTTCTTCCCGCCCCTGAAGCAAACACAAGGGGATTTTTCTCACTTACTGAGAGAACTTGGGTCAAGATTCTGGATGTAAATCTCACTGAAGTGTGGATGGCCCCCTATACCTGCACCCTCACTGGAGTTTTTCATTCTCAGAATTTTGTACAATGAGCCTCCAGCAATTTGTCAATTATAATTCAGGCTGTCCATCTCCAGCATTGGTTCCCACGTTGGTTTCTAATCGAGAGTTTCTGCCCCACTAAGTCAAGGCTGCCTGTATTCACCTGTTTCTCCAGTCTTGGAGGTAGGGGATTGCCCTGTATCCTAGTATCATCTTTAAAAATCTAAGAATAGTCTGACTTTTCAATCTGTTCCATTTTTTCCTTGTTAGGACAAGTTGCTTGGAAGCAACTTCCAAGCTTTTTATATGTGAAACTGAAAACCAGAAGTCTGATTCCTTCACTTCTTACCACACCCCAAGTCCTGCAATGTTTATACCCAATGCTGTGCAGCTTCATATTTTCAAATTCACCTTCCAGATGATGCTAGTGTGATCCCAGGAAAATCTGAAACCACTGTCCCCATTTATCTGTTTAGTACCATGTCACTTCCCTCCATCCCCTTCATGTCTATTCATATTCATGTGCTGTTTTATTATTTGTTGATTCTATTCCTTTTTTCCCCCTTTTAAAAATAATCTGCTCATACTGAACCCTTAAGAATCAGCTCAGGCAACACCTTCTCCAGGAAGCTCTTTTGATCCTTTTCCTCACTTCTCATTCCACTGAAAGAAAGGAAAGTTGAAAGTGAAATCGCTCAGGCAAATCGACTCTTTGTTCAGCCGTGTCGACTCTTTGCAATCCCGTGGACTGTAGCCTGTCAGGCTCCTCCATCCATGGGATTCTCCAGGCAAGAATACTGGAGTGGGTTGCCATTTCCTTCGCCAGGGAATCTTCCTGACCCAGGGATCAAACCCAGGTCTCCTGCTTTACGGAAAGACTCTTCACCATTGGAGCCACTGGGGAATCCCCACTGGTAGCGTCATCCCACTACTCTCCCATAAAAGCTTGCCTCTACCATCACAGTGCTGGAGTCCATCACTGCACCTACCATGAGATACTAACACTGCCTCTTAATTCACCTGCTTTCACTACTAAACTGTGAGCTCTGAGTGCAGAGGTTTCTGCAGTCAAAGTGTTCCATATGATCTGCTGGTGCTGGGCCCGGCATCCATTTCCACCCACTTCATGCCCACCTAAGAGAGCAGGGCATGGAAGGCTAAACCACAGGAAAATTACCACTAGGGTTCCTAATAGGAGAGATCTATACAAGATCCACTTGAGTAAGATTTAAAGGGCTAAAAGGAGGCGGTAGTCACCTTCTGCACAATGACAGCTGCTAAACAAGCACCGGGCTTCCCTGGGGGCTCAGGGGTAAAGAATCTGTCTGTCAGTGCAGGAGATGCAGGTTTGATCCCTCGGTCGGGAAGATCCAAGATCTGGAGAAGGAAATGGCAACCTACTTCAGTATTCTTGCCCGGGGAAATTCAGTGGACGGAGGAGCCTGAAGTACATGGAGCCACAAAAGAGTTGGACCCAACATAGCGACTAAATAACAACAAAAGCAAGCTCTAGAGGAGCAATTGTTTCCAGCAGTGTCTGGACGCGATCTTCCACTTTCTAGTTGTCACTTTGGCAGGTAAAAGTCTGCTGGGACATCAGTCAGTAAGAAGGTAAAGACATTTGTTTATTGACCTCTGAATCACATCTGCAGGGTTGTGACCTCAAAACAAGAGAGCAGTCAGAGTCCTCCCTAATTCTCATTCCTCCTGCTCTTCACTCTCTCCATTTAAATCCACTTTCCTTCGAACTATCCAGAGATTTCGGTTTTGCGCATTGAATGCTGATCCAGACTGTGCTTGATTCACCTTTATCCTACTAGCGTTTTGAAAATGTGTGTATATATGTGTGCGTCCCAGAGCAAAGCTAGATGAATACTTATTAAAGGAAATGGATCTTGATATTTATTATTTAATTAAGCCATATTCCCTGAGCTACAATTCCTTTATCTGCAAAATGGGAACAACATTTAATAGAATTGCTACGGCTAACCACTGGTGTTACTCATTCAGCACACCTGCTCGGTACTAAGCTACCAAGTTAACAACCAGCTCTCCCTTTATACAAGTGGAAATGACCGTGGAGGAAATTTTATAATGTGGTTTACTGGGCAGTTGTTTGGCCTGAAATAACACTACACAGTGCATGCACGCGTGCTAAGTTCTTCAGTTCTGTCCTACTCTTTGCGACCCTATGGTCTGTAGCCCACCAGGCTCCTCTGTCCATGGGGTTCTCCAGACAAGAATACTGGAGCAGGTTGCCATGCCCTTCTCCAACACTACAGAGTACAAAACAATAATAACAATATCAAGAAAATACAATATGCTAATCATTGGCTCTGCTGGACACATTGCTGTTCGCTGGAGACAATGAAACAGGAAATGCTTTGCAATTAATGAGAGTAGGGCCAAAAAGGGCTGAAGAAAGTTAATAGAATTTCTATCCTCCAAGAGCTTTCGCCAGTTCACCTGCTTCCATTCATTTTCCCTTGAGTAGAACATTTGGGCTTAATGCACGAACTCTCTTGAATAAATTTTTCAGTTAGTGCAAACGTGACCCCCTAAAGCTCTAGTGGAATTCAGCATCTCTGCAAGCCTCTGTAGACCTTTCAGTTCAGTTCAGTCACTCAGTCGTGTCCGACTCTTTGTGACCCCATGGACTGCAGCACACCAGGCCTCCCTGTCCATCACCAACTCCTGGAGCTTGCTCAAACTCATGTCCATTGAGTCAGTGATGCCATCCAATCATCTCATCCTCTGTCGACTAGAAACTTAAATAAATATCATTCTTTGGGAGAAGATGGATTTGGAAGCACTTCTATCCTGTAGTATGTGAGTTTCTTTAAGAGGTGACTGCCTTGAGAAACAATTGCAAAACAAGCTCAGTTAAAGCAAAGCCTTGACCATCTCCTCACTGGCACAGGAAAAACTGTAGACTTTGGTATCATTGGCACCGTATGGAGGAGTAAACATATTTATGGGGCCACCCAGGTGGCCTAGTGGTAAAGAATTTGCCTGCCAAGCAGGAGACACGGGTTTGATCCCTAGGAGGGAAGATCCCCTGGAGAAGGAAATGGCAACCCACTTCAGTATCCTTGCCTGGAGAACCTCATGGACAGAGGAGCCTGGCAGGCTATAGTCCACGTGATTGCAAAAGAGTCAGACATGACTTAATGACTAAACAACAACACAATGACAAACATATTTGTATGCATCAAACATACATAACTGATTATTCACGTATTTCTAGCAAAAAAAATATGTTTGCTCCAAATGTCTAGCCATTCAAGAAAAAAAGCTGGAGAATCTATTAGCATATTACTTGAATTTTTTAATCGATCTTGATGAAATATAAAAATTGTGTAATAAGATTAGTACTACTATGAATAAGCTGTCAGATTTAAGAGCATAATCAATACAATTTCTGGTGTAAAGTCTGATGTCATACATATGAGGAAAATGAACTTTCTATTATTAAATCCACAACTTTGGTCTTGTTTTACAAGTAAGACTAGTTAGAATTCCTAAACCACACTGTCCAGGATTCCTAAACTTTTCAACTGTGTTAAGAATTGTCCTCCATGTGAATATAGGCAAAACTTCAACTTGTAGTTCACCGATTCAGAATTAAATCTATTCAGCTTTTTAAAATGTTTTTCTTTTCATCTTTTCTTGCACTTTTCTATAGCACTTAATTTCAACTACTGTATGTACTATGGCAAAATGCCTTTACTGATAATGCACCAGCACCTAGAAATTAGATCTTTAATTCCATAACTCTATCCCTAAAGTTACATTAGAATAAAAAATAATGCACTATTCTTTTATGATGGTTTTAGTATAAATATAAAACATGCTTGTTGCAGAAATTTTTAACACAAAATCAGTATAATTTTAAAAAGTCAGTCACTCATAATTTTACCAACCAAAGACAAAAGCAATACTCTAGGCATCTTGGGATATGCTTCCATTTTTTTTTCAGTTAAATTTTATATAGATGACATGAAATTCTATCTAATAGTCAGGAATTATGATAATAGCTTTTTTTTTAATAACGGCATGTATGTATTCAACATATGTAACATCACTATCTCTAAAAGTATGACCAGATATAGAAAGTAGAAGGCAATTATTATAGCAACTGATATTACTGGTTCCTTAGGTGGGCTTCCCAGGTGGCTCAGTGGTAAAGAATCTGTCTGCCAATGCAGGAGACATAAGACACACGAGTTCGATTCCTGGGTCGGGAAGATCCTGAGAAGGAAATGGCAACCCACTCCAGTACTCTTGCCTGGAAAATCCCATGGACAGAGGAGCCCTGTGGGCTTCAGTCCATGAGATCACAGAGTCGGACACTACTGTGACCAAAAATACATGCACATTCGTCAGGTATGAAATGAAAATATTTCCTGCCATATCAATAAACAAGAAATGTCACAGCCATCAGCGATTTCTGGCCTCCAAATGTGAATGAGGACTCCCCAAACTGTGATCCAACAGATGCTGTCACCCCCCACAGTAACTGCTGAGGAGCTGGGGAGTGCAAGAGGCAAGGTGAACAAGGAAAGAGGATTGGCCCCAGATAGCTGAGGTTCATATGAAAGGACTGAATTCAGTGAGCCCAGAGGCTTGCATCTTCCCAAACATAGAATGTTAAATTCCTTAACTTGACACCTGATCTTTGATGTTCAGATTGCCTGCTCCCTTTGTTGCAAACTTGTATGTAGCCTGACTTCCCTTCCTTCCTTCTTAGAGCAGTTTTCTCAGAGCTACTGAGATGCTGTCTCTCAGACTCATAGTCCTAAATATTTCCACCAAAAAATAAATAAATAAATAACTCTTTCAGGTTGTGACTATATTTTTTAGTTGACGGTCAACATTAATTTCCTTCAGATACGTTCAAACTTCTGAAGATTGCTTTGCCAAGCTAACCACACCATGTCTTCCTAAGAATGTATACAGAGGATATCCTTTCTAGATGGTAAAATAGTGACTTACTACCTCATATCCATCTTTTAGAATGCTCTATTAGCTATCTGACAACGTGTCATAACCATCTTCAAGAAGGTTAAATTCCAGAATGAAATGTTTGTTCTAGTTCCAAAGCTTTGCTCCCATTCCCTAACACTGGCACCCTGAGCAGTGTCTGGAACTGAAAATTAGTTGTGATCTTGTATGTTTAATGTCTTCAGCGTGGACAGACAGATCCAGGCAAGTCATTCAATTGCTTTCACAAGGGAAACAAGACTTTTTAAAAAACATTCCAACTAGTGCCTTCTGCCAAACTGTGAGAAGACACACAGGAAAGTATTTAATTATCAGCTAATTGGGATGTCTTTTTCTGTGCCTGTCTCATAACTGGTAATAAGCCATATGTAAATAAATGCAAATAACAAATTGAAAATGAAGGACTTTGACCCTGGTACAGAGATAAGAGTTTACATTGAAATTGCACACAGGCAGGAGGCTGCTTCATCTCCATCCTCTTAACTTCTAATTGTCCGTTAAAACCTCAAGCTACCTAGGTAGGCAGACAATAGAAGAATTTGGTTGGAGGCAAAGAATTGTTTAGAAACAAAATTTCACCCCCAAAAAAACAATTGCTCTGATATGTAGGTAAACAATAATGATTAACATTTTCTAGAATCAGTTTATATAACATTTAGAGTTTGTTATCAGAGAAAAAAGGGGGAAAAAAAGTGAATGGTTGAAAAAATTAGTAAATTCCTGTTACAGAAAACAAGTCAGCCTTCAAAAATAGATCACACTGCATTTCGAAATAAGCACTTAGCAAAGCTTTTATTTGATAAGCAATCTCTGAAACAAAATGCATGTAAATTACAGATTTAAATTTTTATGATTCCTCAGAAAACAGTGTATTAATTTTAATAAGTATTTTAAGAAACATGGATTAACCATGATGGATCATTTAAAAGAGTGATGAATAGGGTACATTAATTTCCCATTAATATGTGGCATTCTTTTAGAGTTAAAAATTTTTGAGATACGAAAATAATTTGAAATAACTTTGCCCTTCTAAAGGTTAAACTCTTAAATCCAAATATGTGTTAAAATATAACTTTCTATATTTTAAAAGTATAAAATTAAATTTTATGTAAGTACAATGTCAAATTTTTAAATTTGTAAATTGATGCTCTTAGATTTGCATTTGCATACTTTATAGTATCTGTTTTAAGACCTCTGGCAAAGGTCAGCTATTGTTTAAAGTGTCTATCATGAAAAAAATAAAAAAAATAAAAAATAAATAAAGTGTCTATCATGAAAACAAGTGTGTCAACATGTATTTCTCTTAAGGGTGACCAATAGAATATGCTGTACCCAAAGGCAAATGCATATCATTTCTGACATTTCTGTTTAAAAAAATTCCACTTTCCTTCATCCTATATGTATCAATATTTGGCTAAAGAAGACATTATGACACTATGACTCCTAATAAATCTATCTTTTGCCTTGTCACTCTAATTATATAAAATTCAGTTCCCATTATAGAAATGTGCTAGCTTTGTTCTTTTTCAGTTTTGTCTGAGGGTGTTTTCTTTTTTTAAGTTAATTAGATATTATATCCAAGTGCAAGGATGTTGCCTGATATTCTCCTTTCTGGCAAACATAAAAGAAAGCTTAGTGGGATCACTGGAGGGCTGTATCTTCTCAATGCAAATAACTAGGAAAATGGCCACAGAATTCTTAAGGATTAAATTATCATGTCCTTTAAACTATGAGTGGACATGTGCTATAGGGAGAGCAGGTCTCACACCAACATTTTGAAGGCAGAGGTATCTGACTGCATTACTCAGGTGGTTGTTTGCACTGAAACAGTCTTCCAGTTTCTACTCCAAAGGACTAGAAGGAAAATCTCTGGGTCACCCTGAAGTCAGTGGTGGCCACGGGCTGCTCCAGCTCACAAAGCTTCAGACCTAGAGAAGGGAAGGAGCGATCCCTTCCTCACCCAAGATGGTACATGATTATCACCTGCTCACATGAAAATGAGAAATTTCTGATGTTCTTATCATTGTTGTAATCTTAATATAGATCACCACTTCCCAATTTTTAATTTTGTTTTAAGAATCTTAAATATACTATAGTTGGCTTTCTTAAATCTATGAAGAATAACCATATCTCTTTTCTCACCAGTAAATCATCGCTTGTAAATCATGGTTATACACTAATTGCACAGGAAAAAACACAAGTGTTATTCCATTCTTTTCCTATCCTTGTTATGCTTCAAGCACATGTATTAAAGTAATCCGTAATACTCGTGGCTTCCAGGTTCCAGGGATAAATCCACTTACCTATTAGGTAAATGTCTCCATCAGCAAAAGTCTCCTTGTCCCTTCCTCCCCAGCCACATGATTAGAATTATTAATATTAAAAACACTAGAGGGATTATTATGGAGAGAACACCCACGAGAGTATCTTATAACTTTGTGAACAGGGTCTCTGAAATTTGTGGGTGAGAACTAATTTTTCTCAAAATCTCAGGTATATTCTAATTCTAGGCAAATCATCCTTTTATTATTGTTTTCTTGTGCCTGCAGTTGATCATCTGATGCTACTGCACTCTGTGATGACTTAGAGGGGTGGGGTGGGAGGGGGGAGGGAGGCTCAAGAGAGAGGCAATGTATAATTATGAGTGATTCTCATTGTTGTATTGCAGAAACCAACACAACATTGTAAAGCAATTACCTTCCAATACAAAAGATAATAAATACAAAAGAAGAAAAAAATGACAAAAAAATAAAAATAAAACTTTGCTTCAAATACATCCCTTCCCACCCTGTGAAGAACTCTGGAACACAATGTTGGTCTATTAGTGGGGCTAAATCACTACCCCTAGATAAAACTCTGAAATTACACTGGTGACATAGTATCAACTTTGTATATGGAAGGGAATGTCTGAGTCTTGAGTACAATAAAATATAGACAACATAAAGTGAGATATTACATAAAATATTCCTCCTCGAAAGAGCTCTACCTAGCTAAAAATATTTCTTAAAGTAAAACCAACACTGAAAATGAATGTGTAACATGTTTAGTCATCACATAACTGAATGAGCAAGAAGATCTCTTTCTCGTGAGCAGTTGGTATGCTCCCCAACCACTTTTGCTGTCAGAGAAGGCCTGTGAAACAAATCACAGTCACAGAGCCTTCACACGAAGACACACAGTGGATGTGAGTTAGTCACTACTGGTTGTATGCCTGGTACATGCGGGGGAGGCGGGGCGAGACAGCCTGGGATGGGACACAAAGCCATTCTCACACCTCTTCACAATCCATCAGGTACCAATTTAAATCAGATGTAACAGCAGGAGGGAGCCCATGGTAAAAACTACTGCCACATAAAATGCTAGGTTCGTCTATTAACGCAAAGCAAAGGTAAGAAACAATCCTGCCATTTCTAATTAAAAGAGAATCTATGGTCATTTTCTGTGACCTGTGTCATGAGTCTTGTGGCTTCAACCTATACGCTAGCTGTAGCAAGACAGCCTTACTTTTACCCCTAGCCATAAGACCAATAACGAATCAAGTCTCCCACTTGACTTTTAAAGTACTTTAGTAACACGCATGCAGAAGTGCTGACGTTCTCATCTTCAAAATTGCCAAAAGGGAATGAAGCAGCAGAACTTCAGCCAGAGGAACTGAGAAGAACAAATTATAAAAAGAATTAGGCAGAAGTCCTTAAGTGAATATTTTAGGTCACTCCTGCCGAATCCGGCAGGTGAAACTGGCCAAGATTGTTTGTGATGGTGAAATTCAATGCTGTAAGGGTTTGGCAAGACAGGACAAGGAAATAGAAACTGGTGAAACATTCTCCCCCAGTATCTCAAAGCATGTAATTTATTTATCCTAATACCACTTCTGGAAATAAATTACAAGAAATTATCATTAATTGGAGCAAAATTTTTTGTACAAGAATGTTTTGTACATATTTTGTAATGAGGAAAACACTGGAATCAATTTAAATTTATTTAACAAAAGGGTGAATAAATGAATGATGTATTTGTAATATATAATACTAAAAGAGTCATTGAAATGGCATTTTCAAAGAATTCTTAATGACAGAAAATAATCAAAATATAGTATGAGGTAATAAATTGGAAAAAATTTTAACAAAGAATATAAAAGACTTGGAAATATATATCAAATATTGGCCTGGTTAACCCTGTGTAATAAATGACTTTTATTTTATTCTTTGTATATTTTATATCTTTCAAATATTCTGAAATGATCATGTATCACACACACATGCACACACACACACACACACACACACACACACTTAGAGAAATATTATTAAAAAATCAACACAAAGACAATATAGAACTAAGCATTGATTAATTCTAACAAATATTTACTGAAAACTACTCAAGCCTAGGAAACATCAAGGGAATATGAATGAAGCAGACTCCTTACTTTGAAGGAATATATATTCTGGTAAAAGGAACAAGTAATGTAAAAGGAAAGATAATGTCCACAAGATGTTAAGGATGTTAATGTAAGGAAAGATAATGTCCACAGGATGTTATAAGGTTTAAAGGAGAGAAAGAATGACAGATTGAACAGAAATTGGAATGATGAGGAAAGAACTTCCCAAAGAGGTAGCATTTGCAGAAAATCCTAGAATGTCCATGAGAATCCGGTTGCTGTGAATGAGGCAACAGAGCCAGGGGAAGACGCATCTCTGAGAGGAGAGGTGGGACTAGAGACGGGAGGTGGGATCCCTTCAGGATACAGACGCCAGGACTGTTTATCTGCAGTCGAAGCGAAGTGTGAAGAAGTACTGGCAGCACAAGAGAGAAGCTGGTTTTGAAGTCCGCCCGAACTGTCCAAGCTGTCTCATGGAAGAGTGTGTGCGTATCTCGCATTGGGCCTTCAGAGAAGAGAGGCAGGTTTCAGCCCTGCTGTGGGAACACTTATCTAGCAGGGCTGTGTAGTTTGTTATGGAAATTTGACGTTTTAATATTTATGCTTTAGCGCAACCACTTTGATGTAGAGACATTCTGTCTCGGGTTAAAAATAGAAAACAAGTGTCAGTTTTGTTTTGTTTTTTAATGACCAAGTGATGTGTGACACAGACATCCATCCATCACCGGGCAGAGTTCAAGACAGTGAGGGTTAGGGATGGGATGGGGCCAAAGGAAGACTTGGAAACTAATGGAGATAAGGGTGGAAGGAGAGTCCTGGGTGTCTCTGGGGCACATTTCTTAGAATATAAAATAATGATTCTATGGTTTGACCTGCCCAGTTCATTTAATGAAGAGCTGCAAAACGTCCCACTTTACTTGATATCAAGTAGGGAGAAAGAGAGGAAGGAGACATGAGGTCAAGGCTGTTAGGACTATGCCAGTAAAAAAGCCAAATTCGAGTCATATGAAGGTGCTACCGATAAAAGGAAAACAAGCCACGCTTGCAGAAATACAGGAAGACAGACATTATATAACTGAAATGACTGGATGCAGAGGTAGCATACAAGAGAAGGGCTGAAAGCAGGCTGGTACATTTTAATCTCGCTTAGTTGAGAGACCACTACTTGTACTAGAAACTGAAAGAGGGAAAGGATTATATTTGAAGGGAAGTGTGATATGTCGAATTTCAACTGGCAGGAGGCCATGTGGAGCTATCCTCAAGTTTGGATAGCTCAGACTGGAGTAGAGACACAGAAAAGCAGAAAGGGAGCAAAAACTGGAGACTCGTGAGTGCACTGAAAAACATTTTAGAAGGCTCCAGGCACTCGTATATCTTTAATGATAATAATTCCCATTTGTCTCCCTAATTGAAGTTCTCGACCAATGTCACGTTGCCGGCTTGAGTAAGGAGCTGGAGAGAAGAGGTCACCGAAGCCAGAGCGATGTTTTCCAATCATTCGCCAGAACATTTTTAGCTCTACCGACTCCTTCCAAGACCGTGTGGGGTCCATATGGATAGTGAGGCAGTGGATTATAAAGATAGCTTGAGAGGGTCTAAAGATGTTCAGGCACGTGTCCTCGATAGAACCACACATGAAGGAGAGCCCGCCCGAGGCTGAGGGTGGAGGGAGCCCATTCGCCCAACACTGCTAATGAGGAGCTCCTATTTGGTCTCTGAGTATCTCCTGCAAGGCCAAGGCTAAGGAGGATGATGCTTCAGTTTAGCTAATCTGGGACTACCTACTTTTTCTTACCTGGTAGTTTTACAATAGGAAGGAAGCAAGGAAGCTTGGGTTGATCACTCCCTCTCCAAAATCTGAAAACACATTAATGAATGTACCTCTAAAAAAAAAAAAAAAGAAATTCTAACTTCACTTCACAGAGATTTTACCATGCTTTCCAAGTGCTTATTACAAAAATCAAAGGTACTTGTCGAGTTGGTTAATTTGAGAAGATGCTAATTAAATCACCAGGAAATTCACATGGCCTGTGCAGGATTACCCTTCCTTTGCGTTCCCCCCTGTGATTTTATTGGCAGTAATAATCATCCAAAGCTATTCCCTGGAAGTTTGCCTTCACACTGCTGCAAAGTCCTCTTAAAAATAAATCTCTTTGGGAAGTCGTATTCAACAAGTTCTTGTACCATGGTACACTCCCCCTGGAGAGGAGATGTCACTCATTGGAACCTACTGTCCCCTCATATTATTCCTATACACAAGGGCTCCTTTCACTGTTGAATATTACAATGGTACTGGAGAGTTCATATTAGTTTTTGGCCTGCCAATGTGTGTGAAAAAGATATGCAAACATCTCTATTTGTCCAAGCATTCATATTCAGGCAACCACACATCCTCTTCCCATAATTTCAATCATGGCATATACATACAAAATAAAATAAAATTCCAGCCCAGCCACAGAAAGTTGCATAAAACCCTCAAGAAAGCACAGATTTCCTGAATAAAGAAATGTTATTTCCAATGATCGCTGAATGCATGGATGTATGTGTTTAAAAAAGCTCCCAACCTTCACCTGTTCCTTGCAATTCATGAGCAGAAGAAATTACATCCCTTACCCTTCACCTAACCTTGAAATCTAAGTGAACACAACACTTGTGAACTAGTGACAAAGCTGGTAGATATCTATTTTATATAAGGTGTAAATCTGACTGGGGCAATGCATGTCATTTTAAAAATTGAAGTATGTGGCAGTTTAGGCTGATATTTTGATTTGTATAATTTTTTAAAACTCACACTCTAATCTTTTGGGCTTTCCTAAAGGTTCAGATGGTAAAGAATCTCCCTGCAATACAGGAGACCTGAGTTCAGTCCCTAGGTTGGAAAGATCCCCCGGAGAAGGGAATGGCTACCCACTCCAGTATTCTTGTCTGAAGAATTTCATGGACAGAGGAGCCTAGCAGGCTGCAGTCCATGGGGTCACAAAGAGTGGGACACAATTGAGCAACTAACACTTTCTAACCTTTATAGTAGTCCATGGCTCAAGTGTAAATTACAATTTAAGTAAATTCAAGAGATTTTGGAGACAAAACACCAAGAGCTACACCTTTTCTCTAATGTCAATACTCTCTCCACTGCATTCATATAGTTTGTCATTGGATCAGGTCTTGATCGTGTTCCTTTTTTTCCCTGCCATCCACTTACCATCCCTTCAACATGGGTCTTACCTGAGTTCACGTATGTATATATGTATATATTTGATGGAAAGTTCCATCAAATTTATTTATTTGACTCTAAAAAAATAATCCCCAACTTTAGGAAAAGACATCAAAAATTCCCTTACAAGTAAATATTATCATAAGGGTAGATTTTACATTGAAGCATATTGCTTTTATTTCTCTAATAGTCTCTGTCATATAGATCTGATCAAAAACAAAACACAAAAAATATTCTACTCCTTTAATGATGCAAAATAAAAAGGTTTTTCTGAATGTTATTCTATGGTGTTCTTCAAAAGAGATAATAAAGGTGTTTATTTCTCATTCACCAAGTATTTAAGTATACCATAATGCTGATGGTGCGATCCAGGCTATAATATTTTCACTTTTTTCACCATTTAGAAGGTACTTGTATCTATCTAGTCACTCATTGATTTTTATATTTTTAATTATAGACTCACAGGAAGTCGAAAAACTGAAAGGAAGACCCTCTGCACCATTCCTGCAGCATAGTATCCAATGGGATACTATTTTACTAGAATAAACCATCAAAATCAAGAAACTGATATTGGTACAATCCACAGAGGATGAGATGGTTGGATGGCATCACTGACTCCCTGAGCAAACTCTGGGAGATAGTGAAGGACAGGGAAGCCTGGCGTGCTGCAGTCCTTGGGGTCGCCAAGAGTCAGACATGACTCAGCAACTGAACAACAACCACCCACAGACCTATTCAGATGACATCAGCTTTACGAGCACTCACTGGTGAGCGTGTACGTGTGTAACTCCTATGCGATTTGGACCATCTGTGTAGCTCAGCACATTCAAGATCCAGAAATCAGCTGTCACCACAGGGCTCCCACCCGCCACCTCTTCAAAGTCACTCCAACCTGTCCAACGCCAGTCCCACACCTCTGCAGCCACTGATCTCTACTCCATCACTATAATTTGTTATTTTGAGAATTTTATACATAAGTAGAAACAAACAGAATAAAACCTTTTGAGACTGACTTTTCTGATTTACATAATGTCCTTGATATACTTGAAAACAGTGTGCATCAATAGTTGCTTTTTTCCTCATTTTATTACTAAGTAGTGGCTTCCCTGATAGCTTGGATGGTAAAGAATCTGCCTGCAATGCAGGAGATCCGGGTTTGATCCCCGGGTCAGGAAGATCCCCTGGAGAAGGAAATGGCAACCCACTCCAGGACTCTTGGATGGAGAACTCCATGGACAGAGGAGTCTGGCAAGCTACAGTCCATGGGGTTACAAAGAGTCAGACACGACAGTGACTAATACACACACATGCCATCGTAGGGATATACCGACATTCACTCATTTAAGGACACTGGGTTGTTTCCAGCTTGGGGCTATTATGTCAAGAACATCTGTGTGTAGGATTTTGTGTGAACCTGTTTTCATTCATCTGCTATAAACGCTCCAGGGTGAAACTGCTGGGTCATATGGTTGCATGTTTAGTTTTATAGGAAACTGCGAATTGTTTTTCAGAATTACCACAAGGAAGGTATGAGAGATCCAGTTTCTCTGGATCTTTACCATCATTTAGTATTTTCACTATTTAGCAATTCTGATAGGTATATAGTGATATCTCATTGTATCTCATTGTGGTGTTTTTTTTTTTTTTCAATTTTATTAATTGTCTGTGCTGGATCTTCATGGCTGCAAGCAGGCTTTTCTCTAGTTGTAGTGAGTGAACACTTCTTCTCATTGTGGTGGCTTCTCTTCTGCTGATCATGGGCTCTAAGAGGTGTGGGCTTCAGTCACTGCAGAACGTGGGCCCAGTAACTGGCGCGAGGGGTTGGGCCCACGTCCCCTGCAAAGGCAGGCAGATTCTTTACCAGGGGGCCGCCAGGGGAACTCCTCATTGTAGTTTTAATTGCCTTTTCCTAAAGGTATAAAATGCCAAATATTGACCATCTTTTCTCATCCTTATTTGTCATCTGTATATCCTTCTCAGTGAAAAATTTGCTCATTTATTTTGCTCACTTTATTATTGGAGCTTTTTTTTGAAAATGTTAACTTCTTAAGAGTTGTTTCCTGGACAAAAGTTCCTTTTTTCAATATGTGGTTTGCAAATATTTTCTCTCAGTTTGTGGCTTGTATTTTCACCCTTTAAACAGTGTTTCACAAAGTAAACATTAATTTTGATGAGGCTCAATTTATTTTTTCTTTTATGGATTGTGTTTTCAATATCAAGTCTAAAAAAGCTTTACCTATTCTTAGATCCTAAAGATTTTCTTCAGTTTTTTAGAAGTTATAGTTCTGTCATTTACATTTAATTCCATAATCCATTTTAAGCTAATTTTTCCATATAAAGTTTGAAGCTTAAATTGGGATTCATTTTTTGCCTATGGATGTCCAGTTACTTCCTGCATCATCTGTTGAAAAAGTTATACTTTCTCCACTGAATAGCTTTTATATTTCTGCAAAAGATCCAAGCATAATTTTGTAAGTCTATTTCTAGGTTCTCTGCTCTATTTTGCTATGTGTTTACCCTCTACCAGTTTAACATTCTAATATTTATATATGATATTACTGTGGCTGTTTAAATTTGACACAAAAAAACCCAAAATCTACCTCTTCTAAAGATGCAAATTAAAATTATTTTGCAAATATAACTCGATGCAGTTCTCTGAAAGTTAAATAGAAATTGATTTTTGAGGAAACAATTCCATCCCTAGAAACAGCTGAAAATTAACTTGCCATTTTATGCCTTTCAGTATCATGGGCCAAATAGTGTTAGTTCGAAATGTTTCTGTTAAAGCAAAAAAGATTAATATGCCAGTATGAAAAACAGAAACCCCAAAATCTCAAATCTGAATAAAAAAATACATATCTAAAAAGTGAAAAAAATTACTAGGAAAAAATATACAACTAAGAAATATTTAATTTTTTAAAAAAATCTCTGACATAGACAAAGAAACAACAGACAACAAATAAACTTTTGGTAATTATGATATACAGAACACCCACAGCCTCTTGGATACATCTGCTATTACATGATATGAATTTTACAACTGAAAAAACTGAGGCACAGAAAGTTCAAAGATTTTAAAGGATTAAATTTCTAATCAAGCTGTAGTTAAGGTAAGCATGGACTCTACCATAGTTTCAAGTCTACTTTTTAGTCCACTCTTAAATTTTTTGTCTATTAGTTAGTGAGAAAAGAGACAAAAATTTGAATATTAGAGTTAAGTATCATACTAAGAAAATACTGCACATACTCCTGTAATGGTGACACTGCTTCAGTCAGACTACAGTCAACACCCACCTTCATAATTTTGTCAGTTTAGGTGAAAAAGAACTTCACATTTTATTGATGGCATACATGTTCTTTCAAGGAACCTTTGTTAAGCCTCATTTTTTTTTTTTTTTTTTTTTGTCATTCGCTTAGTGATGGTAAGAGACCATCCCTGCCACTCATGGATTTTGCCATTTAGTTGAAATAAAATTTGATACTCTATGCTTTATCAGAGAGCATTTTGGCAGCTTACAGCAATACATAAAATTATATGAAAGTAGATGAGTATTTTCTGATTTAAAATGACAGACAGAGCATGTGTATTTGTTTCCCTTACTCCTGAGACTTCATTAAAATGAGAAGGAAATTTTTTTTGAGGAAATGAAACCATGAATAGTGAGAGGAGTGGAGGAAAAAACATGATCACATAAACTATTTCAAAGCATTTTTAGAATAGGAGAAGGATATGAAAGTCTAATGAATCAAGCAGAGGTAATACAGGCATGAAAACATGCAGGAAATAGATATTTTAATAAGAAACAATAGATTTAAACCAGAAATTCACTGATGAACAATCCAACATGATAGTCATGAATCAAAACTGGAAAGCTAATAGAAAAATTAGAAGAGAGAGGGACTGGGCTAAAAGAAAAATGCTTTTTAAAAGAATAAAAAGAATTTCATAAGTAAGTATGAAAAGATGACTAAAAGATACTGGCAGTAAACAGTGGGAAAAGGTCTTTTAATTATAAGCTCTTATATTTTTTATGAAGAAGTAGATATCTTGATATAATATTTTGGGGGCTTCTAAGTGGCTCTGGCAGTAAGGAGTCTGCCTGCCAATGTAGGAGACATAAGAGATGCAGATTTGATCCCTGGCTCAGGAAGATCTCCTGGAAAAGGAAATGGCAATCCACTCCAATATTCTTGGCTGAAGAATCCCATGGACAGAGGAGACTGGTGGGCTACATACAGTCCATGGGGTGGCAAAAAGAGCCGGACACAGCTTAGCAACTAAACAGTAAAAAATATTTTTAAATAAAATTAATATTAAAAGAAAAAAAATAAGACCAAGATTCACAATAATGATAATGCATTGAGATATATGTAAGTACTAGTGGACTACAGATATATCCCTGGGTGTTTTAGCAGCAGAATTTGGGATGTAATTCCTGACAATCTTCAGGAAATGGTCACTTAAAAGTTCATCAGATTGGTGAACAGATATGTGAGCTGGAATTAGGATTAATATTTGCTTATGTCAAAACAAGCGGCGTTTACAGGTGGCCTAAGAGAGACCCCTAGCACAACAGAAGTTCACCCTTCCTCTACTCTGTGATGAATTGAATGTAACCTTGGATTTTCCAGTGGTCATGTATGGATGTGAGAGTTGGACGGTGAAGAAGGCTGAGCGCCGAAGAATTGATGCTTTTGAACTGTGGTGTTGGAGAAGACTCTTGAGAGTCCCTTGGACTGTAAGGAGATCCAACCAGTCCATCCTAAAGGAGATCAGTCCTGGGTGTTCATGGGAAGGACTGATGCTGAAGCTGAAACTCCAGTACTTTGACCACCTCATGCAAAGAGCTGACTCATTGGAAAAGACCCTGATGCTGAAAGGGATTGGGGGCAGGAGGAGAAGGGGACAACAGAGGATGAGATGGCTGGATGGCATCACCAACTCTATAGGCATGAGTCTGAGTAAACTCTGGGAGTTGGTGATGGACAGGGAGGTCTGGTGTGCTGTGACTCATGAGGTCTCAAAGAGTCGGACACGACTGAGCAACTGAACTGAACTTTCAGGCAGGATTAAGATTCTCCTTACAAAAGTATTTCAAGTCTGTCCTAATGCATAGAAACAAATTAGCAGTTAAAGCCCTAAGATTTACTCCATGTAGTTTGGCAGAGCAAGTTTTAGTGTGAAAAAGAAAGGACATGCTCTCATTGGGATCTGCACACCTTGATTCCACCCCAACATTACCTGGACAGCAGAGTCCAGTTTGGAGATATTAGAAAAAAACAAAGGGAAGTAGATTTAAAGAAAATGTTACTGAAGATAGGGCTGACCTTTACGCTTAGCCAGCAGACAGTGAGCCATTCTCTAAGCAGTCATATATGAGTCTGAACAAAATACAGTTTTAAGTGGCATAAAGCTTGACTTCAACATGACTCATTCCTGCTTCTCACTCCTGTAGCCCTGAGAACATTTAAACAGAACATGAGATAAGGATTTTGGATTCCTGGGACTCCACTGCAGATTAAACATGACACCAAGATTTCAAGAATCCAGTCTCTTATCTGTCTCTTATAATAGCTCCATAAGACGAGAGATGAGATCAAAGATCAAGCACAGATAGAACTGAACAAGAAAAGACCTAAATTTACACACTTTTATTAACACCCTATTTCAAAGAAGAAGAAAATGACATAAAAGGAGATGTTAGGATAGCAAAAGGCAACAGTGTAATGGTGATAAACTCTTAACTTCCTGTCTTTTTTCCAGTCGGCACTGCAGAGCTGGCACAGGACTTTGTCTTGGCTCTCTGCATGGCTTGCTAAAGGTCCAGCATGCAGAGGTTATGAGCATCTCACTAAGGAGGGTGATGCATCTTCAGGTCCAACAGCGTTCTCCATGTCAGATGATGCATGAGAACTATTCTCACAGTGCTTTTAGCAAAAGCTGCCTCATCAATCTGTGTTTTCATATACAAGTTCCTTGCTACCTTTGAATTCCATCATCAGGCAGTGTTTACTACAAGCAGGGTTGATGATCTGCTTAAGTTAACCAACAGCATGTTGCAAATATTACAACGTTTGCCTCTGTTTAATCCATCCTTTATGACAGGCCCACTAGATTTTTCTATTAAGATCCATTTTTTCCTGTCAATTCAAACACTTGACTGATCACCCACAGAAAAAAACATTCAAACTCTAGTACGGCATTTATGACTTTTTACTATTAGGTATCAGTTAACTTTTGCAACCTTATTTCCTACTTTACTTTTTCATGAATGGTAACATACAACTAAATTAATCTACTTTCTAATACCCATTATGTACATTTTCATCTCTATTTTTCCCCCAACTGCTCCTCAGTCTATAATGCTTTTAATGATGCATTTCCCTTCTCTCAAAATCCTTGCAGGGCCTTTTAAGAATAGGTTTTTTCTTAATCTTTCCTTAAGTAAAATGTAACTGCCATTTCCACTCTCCTCTCTGGTATGTTATTTGCACTTTTACAGAGTATTTACAATTTTAAGTTAACATCACATTTGGCTATTTAATAATATCTTTTACTCATCATGGGCAATATTTGCACACTGATCTAAACATATGTGGAGTAATTGTTTTTTTTAATTTGGATATACAGTGAAAAAAAATGTTTTGAATTTAGAAGAAGGCAACTAGAAGGATACACTATTTAGAAACTCTGTCATGAGAGAAAAGGATGGAGGAACAGGCCACAGGTATTTGGAGAAGAAAACCATAAAATAGAAAATACCAGAGAGCTTCAAATGTCCCAAGGAACAGACACTCTATGCTTCTGAAATGTTGTTATGTAAAGGGCCACCCTACTAGGTGTAGTGACATTGATACTATTTGCATGAGTTGGTATAAGGACCTATGGGTGCAATACCCAGAAGCAGATTTTAGCTGAAGAAAGGGCTTTGTTGCCACCCTTAAAGATGAAAAGCATTCCCTTTTGAGGTGCTGTGTTAGCAGGCTCAGAATGTGTATAAAGAGAAGTTGTAGAATCATCTCTTAATATTATCACAGAAGTAATTATGACACATGATCATCCGTGTAATGTCCATGCTTCCTTCAAATGCTAAGATTCTAGCCACATCTATGCTGAGCTTTTCATGGTAGCATTCAATATAGAATGTGCTCCTCTGTCATGGACTGCCTGAAACTAATTTAGATCTACATAAAATGGTCAAGAGCCCAATACAGACTCATATAAAATGCCAAGAAATAGCATAGCTACTAGACAAGAAAGATCACACTAGGATGCTCTCTGATATTTTAATACTTGGTTTTCCATTCATGTGTACTTAGTTACTAGTCCAGAAAGTCTACAGGGAAAAGAAGAATCCAGATATGAATCTGTAAATGTTAAACACTTAACATATGTTTATACTTTACCAACATTTGATCAGATTTTAGGAGAAGATCAATCCATTAAAAAGTCTTATAAAACAGAATCACTTTCTTATAAATGTGAGGTACTTCAATATTACAAATATAATTTATCATCATATCTTGAGCAAATGAAAGTATAAGCCTTCTCAAGAAAATCTTTTCCACATAAGGCTTTACCACGAGTAACAACTAATTTAATATTTTAAGAGTATCTTTAAATGGCATTCTAATTTAGGTCCCAAACTCTTGCCTTGCCAAAACCTCTGATTTGTTTCATTTAAGGTAAGCCTGACAAGCTCTGGGTCCAAGGAGCATGCCAGAACCCTTACTTCCTGTCTGTGCAAAAAGACCAATGTGTGCAAAGACATGAGGTGGGGCAGAGGGTCTAGTGACCAGATAACATTTTAGAAACACAACTGTGGTTTCCACATCCATGATGAGGAGGAGCTGGATAGGGTACACTTGGAGGCAAGGCCACTGTTTTATCTTCAGAGAAAACAAAGGTGAGAGGAGGTAACAAACATTTAAAGGAGGATAGGAAAAAAAATGCAAATGGGAAAGAAAACAGACAAAAAGTACCCTCTCCTTCTTCTTCATATCAGTTGGCCGGCACAAATGCAGGTTTTCAGCATCTCTGGGCTGGGTTGCTATAAAAGTCTCCTAAATTCCCACTTTTCCAAGTTCTTTCTTTAAAATTAGTCCCACTCAATAGATACTTGTGGGTTGAAATCATGAACAAAAGAATTATGTCACACTAATTTTTCCATTGGCCATCTTCCAAGATTTATTCTCTGACTTAAAATATTCTTTGATTCTCCAGTGATCATAAAATACAGTTTAAATTTAAAACGTATCCCATTTTGACCTTACCCTATCAGATTTCTTCAGCATATCTTTCTTGCCGACCTTACAACAACTCATCACATCAGACTGCCTAGACTTACTACACATCCCAAATGCAATGTATGAATTTTCACCTCTATACTTAGCTATACTGTTTCCCTCCCTCTGTCTATACACCAACTCTTGTCGTCTTTGAAGATATGCTCAATCTTCAACTCTTCCATAAAACATTTTTAGCATTTCAGTCCACACACATCAACTCTCTCTTCTGATCAATTAAACAACTTCTGTCTGCAAATTTTATTTTGCCACTAATAGAATTAACTTTAATAATATAAGGATATGACTGACAGGCAGAAATAAGATGTACTATTTAAAAGCATGATCGTCTTTATTTTTTTAAGCCCTTGTTGAATTTGTTGCGACACTGCTTCTGTTTCATGTTTGGAATTTTGGCTGAGAGGCACGTGGAATCCTAGCTCCCTGACCACCAGGGAAGTTCCATGATTGTCTTTATAAGGTGTAATTTATGTCCTCTTTTTGTTTTTTACTTAACTCATCCATAGTTATCGTATTCAGATTTGCTTAAAATGCTTTTAAATAGGGCTTATTAATGGCTATTTAACAATCCCACTTCCTTTTCTCCTACCAAAAACTGGTTAGTACATACAGATATATTAGCATAATATTTGGGGTTAAATATAAGTCTAGTAGCTTCATAAAACATGCTTTTTTAAGCATTCCTGATCTTTAACTCCAAAGCATATTTACATTTTCACTGACTCCTTTTCTAGGTCTTGTTGTAAATTTCCTTTGTGCTCCCCAAATGTGACCCATCACAGTTATATGTGTTAGCACTGCATAATTTTCTTAAGATGAGCAGCTGCAGCTGCCTGATTCTACTAATTTTCTCATCAGACTATATCAATATCACTTTAAAATAGAAGCTAATCTTTTAAACATAGCACATTGTATGCTTATTTGTTAATTTCCTTTATTTTTTTACTGTATATCATGACTGCTTGAAATAAAATGTTTTATGATAAAAATGCAATGTTCCTAATGATAAAATGTGTAAAATGTAGAAAGTAGGGGAAAGAAAATTTCACCACAGTCTTACTACTCCCATATAATCATTGCTTAGATTCCAAAGCATTTTCTTCTTCTCTTTAACATGTTATTAATGTAAACATGATCCTATTTTACATTTGTTTCTATCACGCACACCTAAGATTATTAATAATCCCATCGCCCACATTACTACAAATTCTTTGCAACCATTACTCCTCATAGTTGAAAGATCATCTGTCATAGAAACAACTTAGGGTTGCAGAATCCTTCTTCATGAGGATCTATATGCTCCCTTAGCGCATGGATTCTGAGTTTGAAAACTGTCTCAGGTCAGGAAACTAGGCATGTTATTCTAACTTTATATTCAGATAGCTGCCTTCATTCCTTTTCTTTCTCTCTCCCTCTATTCTTTGGTTGTAAGCAAAACTTATTGTCTTCCCATCTTTCTTTCCTATAGGAACACCATGTTTAATAATCATATCCATAGCTCCCTGTGGTTGGATAAGATGGTTGGATGGCATGTCCAATTCATTGGACATGAGTCTGAGCAAGCTCTGGGAGCTGGTGATGGACAGAGAAGCCTGGTGTGCTGCAGTCCATGGGGTCATAAAAAGTCGGACACGACTGAGCAACTGAACTGAACTGAACTGATAGCTCCCTAAGGGCCAGGCCCTTAGGACTGTCATTCCAACCTTGCCTCTCATTATAACAATTGCACCCAACGTACTTCTGGTGTGTGAATGTCATCAACTGCCCAGTAGTATTTCTGAATCCAGTCATCCCCATTGCTCAGAGAACCCTGTCACTGACTTTCTCTAATATACCAGCTTGCTTTACCACAGTCCTTTTGATTAGTAATTCCCCTGAAGTTCTCAAATGTCCTAGCTACTGAACTCTCCAGTGTATGCTCTTCCAAGAGTATCCCATCCTATTTCACCAAAGGGGAAAAGTTTTAAGGATTGCAGGTCTTTAACACACTTTTAGTCCACCCAGAACCAGAGACATAATCCTCCTTACCATTGAATTACTTAGCTGGACTAAATGTTGTTCTTTTTACTGAGGAACTCCTCATCTAGTTGAGTGAGGAGAGATATGTATAATAATCATGTAAATATAAATCTCTTAATTATTTCAACAGAAAATATCTGTGATATTTCCAAGAATGAAAAATCCTCCATCTTACATCCTAAGAACAAACCAGTGAGCTCCACATGTTATAAAGCACAGTACTTATTTCACTTATTATAATCACATTTATCCATTATCTGGGCACCCCAGGTGGCACTGGTGGTAAAGAACCTACCTGCCAATGCAGGTAGATACTAAGAGGCACAGGTTCGATCCCTGGGTCAGGAAGATCCCCTGGAGGAGCTCAAGGCAACGTACTCCAGTATTCTTGCCTGGAGAATCCCATGAATAGAAGGAGCCTGGCAGGCTGGGGATTAATTATCCACTTAATTTCTTAAAAGGTGAATCATTTGCTGAATATCTAGGTGGGGGGAGACTTTCTTCCCACTTAACTTTAGTTGGCAAGTTTTGTTATGATCTACCAAATTAGGCTAATGACGTTACAGAACAACCATATTTTGTTCTAGAGACGTAATCATCTTATTTCATAGTTTACTTAAACTATCTTCTCCAGCACAGTGCAGGGAGAAAGTGCATGGGCAGGACTGACTGTAACCAAGTGACTTCTCTAACTAGATATCATGCCAATCTCTTTCATATATGTTATCTTATTTAATTCTCATAATAACACCAGGTGGAAAGTATTAATCCCATTTTTATATGTGATAACAAAGCCTAGGATCAGTTAAGCAGGCTATCTAAAATTGAAATCTGGATGTGACCAAGACAAGATTTAAGACCAGGAATACTTGATTCTAAAGTTTGACCTATTCTAGCACTTGTCAGGAAGAGAGACAATTTTATTTTCAACTATATCCTATATAACTTTGTCCAAATGACTCTTTATAAAGAAAGCATATAATCAATCCACCACTTTCCTAGCAATTTTCTTGGGTGAAAGAAAACAATCTCTTTCTTCCTTGCATGGCCTTATGATGAAACACAAATCACTGTGTCATTTCTCTTATCCTATATCCAACTTTGGAAAATCTTTTGTGCTTTTAAAATTAGAATATAAGTAACTTATGGGGAGATTTCAAGAATAAAGCTAAGCAAGGAGATAGTTCTAATTCCAATGCTAATATGTGAGTTTCCAGCAAATAATCCCAAAAAGATAGGAGCTAAATAATAAAGGAAAAGAAGACTTAAAAGTTAAACCTTGGGCCACATGAAAAATGTAGCTGTGACTCAAACACTGAATCATTGAAACTATGAGACTAAGGAATAATGAAGGAAATCTCTACTTCTGTGAGGACTGTGATCTATTCTAAGAGGTACAAGGCTTACTTTAGAGGCTGTGTGTGTGTGTGTGTGTGTGTGTGTGTGTGATACTCACTCAGTCATGTCTGATTTTTTGCAACCCCATGGATTGTAGCCTGCCAGGTACCCTTGTCCATGGAATTCTCCAGGAAAGAATACTGGAGTGGGTTGCCATTTCCTTCTGCAAAGAATATTTCTGACCCAGGGATCAAACCCAGGTCTCCTGTATTGGCAAGAAGATTCTTTACCATCTGAGCCACCAGGGAAGCCCTTTAGAGGCAGTGATGGCCAGAGAAAAACAGAACTGCAAAGTGGAAAAACCACAGCAATGGAATTCAAGGAGCTCTCCGTGGTGCTGATCAATTCAGCCTAAGCCTCCTTTGATGGTTTCTATGGGCTTTCCTGGAGGCTCAGATGGTCAAGAATCTGCCTGCAATGCAGGAATAAAAACCCAGGGTTTGATTCCTGGATCAGGAAGATCCCCTGGAGAAGAGAATGGCCACCCACTCCAGTATTCTTGCCTGGAGAATTCCATGAACAGAGGACCCTGGTGGGCTACAGTCCATGGGATCGTTGAGAGTCAGACACAACTGAGCAACTAACACTATGCAACCCTGAAGTCACATTAGTTCTTCTTCGAGTTAATGCATGTTCCAGATCCAAGTACTTAGGAAGCTAGAAAACAGCCGGTTATGATTTACAGCAGAGTGCTTTTACTCTCCTTTCACTGACTAAATTACATCTCTAAGTTTAGCATATAGTAGTAACCCACTCTGATGCTGATTATCTACTTCCTATTGAGACAGCAAGCCTCAAATATCAGTAAGTGTAGCTTGCTTACCAGTTCTGTAGTAATCTGGCACTGTCCTATGTGGGGTAGAATGTTCTTTCCTTAGCCACTTTAGGAGAGATAATGGGTTGACTGGTAGCATTTCTTTGAGGCCTTCTTTTAAAGCCAAGTGATAAAACTGCCTATCAGCCTGAATTACTTCTTTGTTGTGTGGGTTAGTCGCTCACTCATGTCCAACTCTTTGTGACTCCATGGACGGTAGCCTGTCAGGCTCCTCTGTCCATGGGATTCTCCAGGCAAGAATACTGGAGTAGGTTGCCAATTCTTTCTCCAGGGGATCTTCCTGACCCAGGTCTCCTGCATTGCAGGCAGATTCTTTACCATCTGAGCTACAAGGAAGCTCCAAATTACTTCTTACTTGCAAATAAGCCTGGTTTTCTAAGTTTTAGAGTCTTAGTTGCAAATAAACCTGGCTTTCTCAGCTCTTAGTTCTATAATGACTGGCAAAGAATTGTGGGTATATCTCTTGGAATTCTTGGGGGAGGGGAAAAAAACTTAGTCCATATTTCATTCCAGAAATTTAAAGAACATAATAATACACACTATAACTACATAGAATAATAATAATTTATCCCTTAGATCCTTGTCTATAGATAAAAATGATGGCTCATGACCTTCATTTCTATTGTATTATGATCATAAACTATAAAATGGTTGGTTTTAAGGAATAAAGGAGCTTCCAAGTCAATAAGGCACACTCAATAAGCACAATTTCCTCACCTTCCCCTACAAACTTAAATGACAGTAAATATTACAAACTATAATAAATTTACAACCGCATCAAAACTAAATGAGGCAAAGTAACTTTATTAAATCAGATATTGGATTAAATTTTGAAAGGTGAAAAATACATATGGTTATAGCTTCCACTTCAAGAAAGGTGGAGGAATTATACTTTTCCCTATTCTTCTCATTGAGTATAGCTAAAAAGCCTGGGCACTATGTATAAGACAAGCATAGTTCAGTCACTCAGTCGTGTCTGACTCTGAGACCCCATGGACTGCAGCACGCCAGGCTTCCCTGTCCATCACCAACTCCCGGAGTTTGCTCAAACTCATGTCCATCAAGTCGGTGATGCCATCCAACCATCTCATCCTCTGTCATTCCCTTCTCCTCCCGCCTTCAATCTTTCCCAGCATCAGGGTCTTTTCAAATGAGTCAGTTCTTCCATCAGGTGGCCAAGGTATTGGAGTTTCCGCTTCAGCATCAGTCCTTCCAATGAATATTCAGGACTGATTTCCTTTAGGATGGACTGGTTGGATCTCCTTGCTATCCAAACAAATATAAGAAGACTATAAATGGTGTAGAGAAGGAGGCAGACCAGCTGGAGACTTTGGGATCCAAAGAAGGAAATGCTAGCAAATTGCCTGGGTTTGATTTTGCTTCAAATAGTAGGAGTAGTGTTAGTCCTTCAGTTGTATCCAACTCTTTGTGACCCTGTGGGCTGTAGTCCACCCTCAAGCATCCTCAGTCCATAGGATTTTCCAATTTTCCATTCCAATACTGGAGTGGGTTTTATCCCAAATTTATAGTTCAGGAAATTGTCCACTGGAAACTATGATGGGCACAGACCAAAAAAAAAAAAAGCCCTAACTAAAGTTTCCTGTCACTGGACAGAGGACCAGGAAAGTTGCCTAGTAGCAATGCATAAATGTTTTAGGTGATAACTAGTTTGACTACTCTAGTCAAACACTAGAGGAGACCAAAAAACTGTGACCTCACTCCCACCCACACAAGCAAAGGATGAGAGCACCCTCACCAAGTTGTGATGAAGTATCCCAGCCCCCATCAGTGTCATATAAGAGACAGACTGGGAAGCCTAGACTGTCACATATAATGTCCTATTATATGGATGTTAATATCCTGGTTGTGAGATTACACAAAATTTTTTCAAGATGTTACCACTTAGAAAAACATATATGAGACTTCTCTGTACTGTGTCTTATAACTGCATGTGAATTTAAATTAATTTCAAAATAAAAATGGGATAGTTTAATTAAAAAACATGTGATCCAGAAACATTATGGTACACAAAGGATTAAGTTCACAGATACAATGTCCGTACAATAGGAATACCAGAAAGGGATCAGAGAAAAATTGAAAGGGAAGAATCACAAAAATGTTTCTTTTTTTAAGTGAAGGATTCATTAAAGCCTGGTAGACACATAAAAGATTTGCTCCCAGACGCTTTCTTGTAAATGCCAAAGATGAAAAAACGATCCTGAAATCTTTACAGACAAAATACTGGGAGCTACAAAGTAAAAAAAAAAAAAAAAAAGTCCGAATCTAGGCTTCTTGTCGGAAATAATGGATGCCTAACAACAATAAAATAATGATTTTAAAGTACTGAGGGAAATTATTTTGAGTCTATACTTCTATGTCTAGACAGAACTATCAACCAATGTGAAAATAAAAACATTTTAGAGAACGGATGTATTCCACAACTTTACCTCCCATGTACTCTTAGAGGAGGAAAAGAGAAAAGGGAGAACTAAGAATTTAAGGACTTGAGGAAAGGAAATCTAAAAAACAGTGAATATAATACAAGTGAAATTCTCAAATTTTCTAGAATGACAGCTTAATATAGACTTAATAAACAAGAGGGAAAAAATCATAACAGGGAATAAAGAGCTACTAGAATACATTCAAGAGGAAAGTGGATTCCTTACATTAATAGTATACAATATGATTGATAAACTAAGTACTGATAATATAATTTTACTTTGTTAATTTATGTGCTAAAATTATGTTGATGTTTTTGCATGTTTTGACTAGATGACTCAAAATAAGTAAAATTTCAACTAGTTTTTAAAGCGTTTGATAGACATTGACAAAATGGTAAAAGTTGATGGACTCCACATCTTACAGTCTGACACTGATTTTATAGTCTTTAAGTCTACATAATAAGACTTTATAGCGAAATTCTCTCTGTTTCAACAGCTAATAGTCTTTTCAGGGAGTTTCCCAAAGTAGGTAATCTCAAGTTATTTAAAAAATCATATTCTCACTTTATGAAAATTAAATCTCCAATTCAGAGACTTTCTAACTTCCAAGGTAAAACAACTAAAGTATCACTATAGTCGTCTTACATGCAGTCTTGAGACCCTAGAGGAATGATTTGCCTTTTTTCTCCTTTCAAAATCAGGATCTTAGGAGTTTGGCTTTTCTTCTCCTTTTAAAACCAGGATCTTAGGGGCACTGAATTGATTGAATCACACCTGCGCTACCTTTGTACCAGGGATACAGCTAAGTGATCCAGGTACATAGAAATTGCCAGCACCCCTTCCTAGGCAACGCTAGCTGGGAACAGAGATTCCAGTAAGTGCATAGAATGAATTGTAGGAAAACTGCATCCACTCCTTTGAGCTTGAATGTTGGAATTAAACCTTCTTGAAACACTAATTATCACCCCTTCTTTTCAGAGGACATAAGTAAACATGCTATAGAGCTGACAGAAGAGTCATCAAAGTCATTTTAGGGAACCAGCCTTGCAACGAGGTGTTCACCATCCCTCTTCTTCCGAGGAGGATCACAGACTACATTTCTTCACCTCCTGTAGAGTTATGCATGTCCACTTAACCGAGTTTTCTAGACAATGGAATTCAAATAAAGCAATGTACACTGTTCTCAGCTTAGGCCCATAGTAATGTTATCATATGTGTTTCTCCATGCCTTTTCACCTTATAGGGAAATGTAATGAAACTGGACAAAGTGACCTGGGAAACCACACATAGAAAACGGCAGGGTAACAAGGTGGAAGGAACATGGGTTGCTAACTCAGTAGGAAAAGCAACATTCATTGATCAAAGACTCTATTTGACTTCACCATGAGATGGCTAAGCCAATGCACACATTTTTGTGTGTTACAGCAGCTATTACTACCTTTTGTAATTGCCTCACAGTCACCCACATCTTAATATTCCAATGACTGAAGACTTACAGTTGACTTGAAGTCATAAAACACACTATAATTCACTGTGTATGAAATAATAGCCCAGGATAAACACAAGAAGACATTCCTCTTACAAGTTTACTGTGACTTCTCCAATTGCAGAAACTGAAGAAAATTAAGACCATTAAAAACAAATCCTCAGAACGATTATAATGAAGAATAAAGTGAAAGTCACTCAGTCGTGTCCGACTCTCTGAGATCCCATGGACTATACAGTCCATGGAATTCTCCAGGCCAGAATACTGGAGTGGGTAGCCTTTCCCTTCTCCAGGTGATCTTCCCAACCCAGGGATTCAACCCAGGGATTGAACCCAGGTCTCCCACATTGCTGGCAGATTCTTTACCAGCTGAGCCACAAGGGAAGCCCAAGAATACTGGAGTGGGTAGCCTATCCCTCTTCCAGGGGATCTTCCTGACTCAGAAATCAAACTCAGGTCTCTTGCATTGCAGACAGATTCTTTACCAAGTGAGCTCTCAGGGAAGCCCTGATATGAAGAATTAAGAGTATTTTAATTTCCAGATCAATCTTGAGAATATAACAAGACTGCTATTCATGGATGGAACAGAAGAACTGCTCACCTCCCAAATTCTGGCAACTTGGTACTAGAATTTTAAAACATAAGAAAACAAAAATGACAATTTGTGATTTTTAAAGGTTTTGATTTAAGATCCAGGAGGTTACATTTATGAAGGGGAAATGACTAAGCATTTGAGAGATAAGCATGTCAATTTTATTAACATCTGTAGGAAATCTGACGGCACATGGGTCTTAAGCCAATTTTTTTTCAGATTTACTAAGATGATTGACAAAAATTGGATATATTTAAGGCATACAGCATGATGTGCTTTGCCACAATCAGGCTAACTAACAAATCAGTCGCCTCACATAATCTTTTTTTTAGGTATGCATGATAAAAACAGTTGAGATTACTCTCTTGGCAAATTCCAAGTATACAACATTTTATTATTAATTATAGTCACCATGCTACCATTAGGTCTCTGGGATTTATTTATCTTATAACTGAAATGTTGTACCTTTGACCAGCATCTTCCTATTTCCTCCACCTGCTAGCCCCTGGTAACCACCATTCTCCTCCCTGTTAACCATGAATTTGACTTTTTAAATCCACATATAAATGAGATGATGTAGTCCTTGTCTTTCTGTGCCTGGCTTACTTCACTTAGCATGATGTCCTCAAGGTTCATCCATATTGCTGCAGATGGCAGGATTTCTTTCTCTTTTAAGGTTGCAGCTAAACTACTTTTTTGAAGATACACGAACATTCACATTTTGCCACTTTGCTTTGAAGAGAGTGGAAAAAAATGTAGTTCTACTGGGAGAGAAGAATATATCAAGATACATTTACATTGCTAATAAAAAGAATAAGAAAGAACTTGTAGTTACTCATCTTCTTTGTTCTCCAGTTAAGGACTTGCCTAAACATAGCCAATAAAATGAAATGCAGAATAACTCACAGGGCTTGTTCAGTTTTCCTTTCTAGATAATGACTTTCTATCCATTTATCATTATCTCAATGACTCAAACAGAAAGATTATTTGCTTCCTTCCCTTTTGTTGCTTAAATTATTTGACTATTGGAAAAAAAATGATAACTAGTCTCCTTTTCAGTGGCTGAAAGTGTAGAGGTACTAAATTTTATTGATACTTACTAATATTCTCTACTTCAATTTATTAAGGGTATGTTAAGCAAATCTAGAGCATTCATCTCTTCATCTTTTGTCAAGGTTGACAGCTACTTCCTATAACTAGATGTTTTAAATAGATTTAACTGCCAATATAAAAAAACAGCAGTTATAATGCAAGGAAAAAGTTGTGATATATATGCAGATACACATGTATGTAGGTGCATAAATGTGATATGTGTGTGTGTATATATGTATATAGAATTAACCTAGCCTCTTAGCAAAGATTATATAATCCCTAGCCTCCTTGCTGAACTAAATATTATATATAACCTTTACAAGCCTATTGTCAGCTTTTAAAAAGATTTCCAACATTCTACTTCTGGGGACTAAACCTCTGAATCAAACCACATTATCACACCATGAAATAAAGTCACTTTAGAGTTTTCACTTACTGGGTTTTAGGTTAAGAAACAACAGAAAGGAAGCACACTTAGCTCAGACAGCGAAGCATGTGATGCACAAAATGTCACTTTTTTTATACACTGCCCTTGTCACTGTTTCTCAATGTGGTTCTGCCTGTGCATACAAAATGTGGAAATAAACGCTCCCACCTCCAGGCTGTCTGAATGAATACAGTTCATGAGGCCGTGTGTTCATTTTCAAAAAGATAGTTATTGTTTCAGACCTCTCCCATCAACGCACCATCATGCTGCCTTAAATTTACAAGGTAGCTTGCATGCAAGAGGTTTCTGCCATTGTCCAAAGTTAATCAGCATGAAAACTATTGGCAGGTTAACAACCATTGCAAAAAACAGTTGCAAAGCAGAGGCCTTTTGTTTTATTATGAAAGCCTAATTTACTCAAGATCTCACTGACTTCCTTTTTAATATTCTCTCATAACTGTCCTACATGCAGACACACACACACACATACACACGTACAATTTCAAAGCTAGAAAGAATTGTGGGCAAGATCGGGAAGACTAAATAATCTAATGCAAGACTGAAGTTAATGGAGCTCTTCACCCGCTGGCCTTGGATAGGGATATTCCAAGTCATTAGCATGGCCTCTGCTTTTGGCAAGATCCCCTAGGTAGGACTGGGCTTCCAAACAGAGCCAGAATTTGTAGTGGCAGCACTTTCAGCCTTCTACATGAATGACCAGAGCTCTCAGAGCTAGCAGATTGGTGGTTGTTAGTAACACTGGACCCTTGAGTCAAAAGAAAGGGCCAGCACTAAGTACTGTGAATTGATTACATATTCTTTATTCTTTCACAAGTCCTATTTATTAAGGGTTCTTACAAAATTTGGCACTGATTTAGGCACTTTGTGACAGCCCTACATCTGAGTCTTATGTAGCAATTCAAAGAGCTATTCAATTCCTTGTTACAGCCAAACCCCTTGCCAGCAAGCCACGTCCTGACTACATTATGTACTTTTTAGCAGATGGAGTTTGGGGATTCCTGTGAAATTGTGAAAGCAAAAGCACAGAGACTCAGCAGGACAGAGCTAACGGGGAATAGCAGATAAATGCATCCAAAAGACAACAAACAAGAGAGTCAGGATATGTTTTTTAAAAATCACAAATAAGAGATTCAAGATCCACAAAAGAGTTTGAGCCTCTCATTACCAAAGAGTTTTAAGAATTATAATATTTTATGAGAAAAAAATTAAGACAGAGTAATAGCAACCAAATGCATACCACTTCATTATAAATTCAATTTCAGCTGTTGCAGGTATTTCCAAACATTTCATGTTTTAATTGGCCTCCCAGGCAGATATCTTAGAGTTAACAAGTCACATCCACTTAATCTTCTATTGATTGTTCTAAGATGCTTCTTGTTACTATGACTACCTTAATCAATTAACTTCATGTAAGGTGCAGACCATTTTCTCTTTCTCGTTTCTTTCCCCAAAAAAGCCTGAGTTCTTTATTTCCACAAAAAATATCTGATGCTGCCTCTTATCTGTTTAGGAGCACTATGTTGGTAAAAAATTGCTTTATGCTTTTCATTTGGAAAAAAAAAAATGTTTGAAGATTCTACAGAGAGAAAGCCTACAGAATTGCCTTGGATCAGTATAATGAGGGGCTTACCAATTTGTGGCCATGAGGATAAAAGTTTTCTTTGGCTACCAGAAAAGTGCCTTGCCCTTGTCCTTCATCACAGGGAACTGGGAGGCTTGCAGTCACTCAAGGAGACCGCTCACTGGGAAAAAGGAAATAGTTCTGCCACTTGGTTTCCAAAAAGTACAAGGTCAGCCATTGGTGACTATTTTAGTCCTGTACTATCCCGATAAAGCAATTTCACCTGTGTGAAAATGTGAGGGTTTTTGGCATGGGGAGGGAAGTTACTCTAACCTGAGCTGACCCATGTTTTCTTAGGCAAAGTCTTGGAAACAACAGAAACATCAACAGGGGGTGGGAGGCACAACCTATTGGATGCAAAATAAGCTCAAGGATGTATTATACAAAACAAGGACTCTATCCAATATTTTATAATAACTGTAAATGGAAACTTGTATAATTTTTTTTAATGTTTAAACAACAGGAACAACAAGATTCAGGGAAGATATTCATTCTTTGGAATCCAGACCAACTGGACTCAAGCCTTGATATCTGTTATGAAATTTTAGGTAAGTGACTTAAACTCCCTGAAGTTTCATTATCTTTCCTATAAAATGGGATCAATATAACTCCCTGTAGGATAGCTTGGAGGTTCTCTATATCTAACCCTTCCTCCTTTGATCCCGGTCAATTCTTCTACTCGCCAGGTCTTTCCAAAGCAGAGGGATGACCAGGTCACTTTTCTATCCCAAATGTCCACATATCTGGAGGACAGAGGTCAAACCACAAATCTTGCCTTACTCCAGTCCAAAGAGCCAGGTCTCAGCCTGTCTTCCCCAGATCATCTCTGGTCACTCGTTTCCTTTCTCACTCTAGCTACATCAAATCAGACTTACCACATACTTTCAGTCCTTAATAACTGCTGCTGTTTAGTTGCTAAGTCATGTTTGACTCTTTTGCAACCCCCATGGCTTGAACCCCACCAGGCTCCTTTGTCCATGGGATTCCCCAGGCAAGAATACTAGAGTGGGTTGCCATTTCTTTTTCCAAGGGATCATCCTGACCCAGGGATCAGACCGGCATCTCCTGCATTAGTAGGAGCATTCTTTATAGCTGAGCCACGAGGTAAGCCCTTTTTTTAATAGTTATATATTTGTTCAAATTACCTCCCCAAAGTTTCCTTGTCCAAACTGTTCTTCCTGCCTTTATCCACTTAGCAAACTCTTGCTCATCCCTTAAGGCCAAAACTATCTCTACAATCACCACCATTTCAACTGTGCTTGGAGCTTCTGGCTAAAGAAACAAAGATTAATTTTTACCAGGTGAAAAAGAACTCATTTTTCCCCCTGGCTTTCAACAAGAAAAAATATATTATTTGGCACCTACTATGAAAATATTTAGATGCTATTTAGCCACAAAGTGAAGCAATTTTTTAAAAATGTAATCTTAGCATCTATAATCTGAGTATTTAAGACAAAGTATGATATTTTTCAGATTCGCAAAGTCAATCATCTTTAAGTCTTCACAGTCAAGGTAGTCACTGAATTGTGAGAAAATCAGCACACATTCAGAAAGAAATGCCACTTGAAAAATGAGCTTATCCACATCAATTACTTTGATCATTAATATCACCCGCTAGGTGCAAGATGTATCACTTCTAATTTAATCCTTTAAAATTGGTATAAATGAATAGACTGACATCCAAACAAGTTAAGTAATTTGCTCAAATATTTGATATGTGGCAGGGCTGCCAGCCAAATCCAGGTCTGTCTGCCTCTATAGCCCATTCTGTCTCCCTATTGGCCTTGTACTGTGAATAGGGGTGGATATTATAGCAATAGCCTACATATTTAATCCAAAGTATAAGGCACTATCTCCAGTTGAGTGACTCAAAATACTTGAGAAAAAAGGGGATTGGTGAGGGTAGACAGGTTACATAATACCCTCAAAAGGATGAGAGATAGGTCCTCTTCAAAACATAGTAACATCTCATTAATAAAATATACATCATTAAAACGAGTTTCCTCCCTAGCATTAGACCCACCGGTAGCTTTTCTTACTTCGGGTTCAATTCTCTAGGATATATTTTATGCTTGATAAAGCAGGCTTCCCAAGTGGTCCCACCTGCAATGCAGGAGACGTTTGATCCCTGTGTCAAGAAGTTCTCCTGGAGAAGAAAATAGCAATTCACTCCAATACTCTTGCCTGGGAACCCCGTGAACAGAGGAGCCTGGTGGGCTACAGTCCATGGGGGTCACAAAAGAGTTGGACATGACTTAGCAACTAAACAACAACAACAAATAAAAGTAGCAATATTATAGCAGGATGATAGCATGATATAAATGATCACCGAGTTATTAAAAATATTTTTACCCGAGTTTCTCCAACTGGGTTAATCGGAAGGGGTTTATTATTGTAATGTTGGTGATGATCTTACTGATAGTGATAATTGTGTTTAACAATCAAAAACTGTGTATATGTATCTTCAAATATTTTATGATTTTATGTTAATCTCAAAAGAAGTTTATTCAAGTTCTGCATGAAACACGTCTCATTATACAATAGTATTTCCCACATAGTAAATGCAAAATAAAACAGAATCTTAATTAGAAAAGTCAGAAAATGTTACTTTAGTATGTAAAACTGAGTATGAAAGCGCACATGTCCCAATGGAACACTTTTAGCACATCTTACATTCCTATTCAGAATCACCATTGTTTACAGATACCAATATAGACACAGACACAGATATAGATATGGAGCATTTAAAATTAATCTGAGGAGCAGCTACCGCAGTGAGAAGCCCAAGCACCACAATGAAGAATAGCCCCCGGCTTACCACGAGTAGTGAAAGCCCACATGCAGCAATGAAGACCCAGTGCAGCCAAAAAAAGATTAAATTAAAAAGAAATTAATTTAAACCAAGGAAAACTGAGTTTAAAAGTAGTAACATGCCAAATTTATTCCCAGGAGGAGTTCCCCTCTTTTAAGTGGCTTCCCAATCAGCAACCAGGAGGAATCAAGCCTGCTTACGCAGCCTGGGTCCCGGGAACAAGGAAAGGGAATCGGGAGAGTGATGGGGGACAGACAAGGAAGTTCAGTAGAGGTCCCTGCGGGGAGAGGGGACTATTGCCCTCTCTAACACAAGCACAGACGTTGAATCTGACCGTAGCTCTTGCTGCTGACTCTCAGCACTTACAAAGTCCGGTTTGGGGCCCTAATTCATGGGAAGCTCCCAAATATGTCCAAGCTCCCAAGCATGCTTTTTTCTCCAGTGACGACTTATTACTACTAACTGACTCCATAAAGTGTGTAAATTAGCAAAAAGCAAGACACTAGGCCTATCCTTGAGGTGGTTTTTTTCAATCTTTTGGAAATAATATGAGTTCTCTAGTTCTTCAAGTGCTGAAGGCCTAGCCTATGCTTCTTGCCAGCGAAATTGGGATCACAATAATCAAAGGCTAAGTTACCATTCTGTGTTAAGTAATATGCTGGCAGTAACTAATTTTCTCTGTGAAGAACACTTTACATGCTGCTGGCAATAGGGCAGAATTAGGACTGATTCTACCTGATACACACATTTGCAAGTGTTGCCCTCTCTCCAACCCATATTAACTATTTCTATGGAGTTAAAAAGAAAATGTTCAAGATAAGGTAGGAGCAAGGCTAGCTCACCAGGAGCAAGTCAAGAAGCCTGCATCAGGAAAAACACATTCAGATAAAAAAAGATCACTGTTTTTTATTCACTTCAGACGCAAAACCCAAACTGTGAATTCAATTTGGTTAGGATGCCCTGCTGCTTGAAGTGACCCTATTTTAGAGGGTCATCATCCATCAACTTAGGTGCCTATAGACACAGTCAGAAATTATTATGAAGAAGGCAAGAGGAGAAGGGGACAACAGAGGATGAGATGACTGGGTAGCATCACAGACTCAATGGATATGAGTTTGAGAAAACTCCAGGAGTTGGTGACGGACAGGGAGGCCTGGCATGCTGCAGTCCATGGGGTCGCAAAGAGTTGAACATGACTGAGCAACTGAACTGATTTGACATCTCTAGAAAATTTTAGTTATTTGACTTAAAGAAAACTAACATCCTGGCCTAATGAATAACAAAGATAAAATAAGTTATTTTATGATATTTTCATTTGTAAAGTTACAAAAATTTAACTGCTGCAAAATTCTAAAATGCACATTGAACACACTGAGAATAAATACTGAATAACATCACTTAAGAATTAATTTGCAAATCTTTTTAAAAATTTAAATTTTATTCCATAAATATTGTATATAAAGTAGCAGACAGCAGAGAGTAGAAGAAGGACATCCTAAAAGCTAAATTGTCAATATTAGGTTTATAACATGCCACTAAATAATAATTGATTTTCTATTTCATAATCTGCAACCAGGTAAATGTCATTCACTAGAAGACGCACCTTTCCTATGTCAATTCCACATGATGGCCCCTCCACAAAAAAAGAGCAACGAAAATCCCAATTAAGTCTAAAGAAGTAATTCAAAACAGCGATTCCACATCTTAGGCATGAAAATACATATTGATTGATTGGCTTTCCAACAATTGTTGGACTACATGAAGATATTACTAATCATCCCCCAAATTCACCAGGTTAAATGTAATAATGAAGCAAACATTTAGCTAATTAACAACTCTACACAGAAAAAGGGAAACAAAAACCTAAATAGCTAATAATTAAAATCCAGATTTTATTCTGATGATCAAGATAAAAATCTCAGATCATCATCCACTTAATGTTTAGACATAGTGAGGACTTTTGCCAAGTACCACAAAATTCCCTTCATTGAAAGGCCCACATCTTCCAGCTTCTCTTCTATGACCCTTTGTCCCGTTAGTTTTCAGTGTTTGTGCTTAAAAACTAGTTTTTAAATTTTTATTATTATTATTTAAATAAGATATCTTGTTACTCTACTGGAGATAAGCCAAACATGGGAGACTGAGAAACTGTGTCATCTGTAAATCATTACCTGAAGGCCTTCGATAGCCAAGCGCAGCATGCTTGGCGTCAGTTTAGAAGCTTGCTTGAAGGTGAAGTTACTCCAGTCTATGATCAAAACAAATCCATTCACCTGAAGCTCAGGATCTTCAATCATGGCTTCTAAAGAAAGTAAGATGGCACGCAAAATATCCACCAGCGTGTACCTATCAGCAACAGAGAAGTACTGCATTAAATCTGACAACCACCATTTGTAGAAACTATGGAATGTTTTTAGCATACTGAAAATTTCCTTTAAAATACCTCAGAAAGCTTAAGGAAAACATTTTGTTTAAAAATCTTCTAAGATGAAGTTTACATTATTCCCTATACTCAGGGGACATATTAGAATTTAACATGCATTCTACCAAAACAAATTCCAATGCTTTTGAAAATTCTATAATTTGTTTCATATTTTACAATCACTTCTTTCCCTTGCAGGCCCTCTTATAACCTTATAAAATCTCATTTTCAACAAATGTACCATTCCCTAAAAACTAGGCATGGTACTTTTAAATAGTTCAGGAATGCTTTTAAAAGTACTGACATTTCATATCTTCACATGTGGAAAATTTGAGAATGAGATTTGAAGGAGTTTCATCAATAAACAACACCATGTGTAAACAGTTGTGGTTGACAGTGTCAACCAATTTTAATTACTTGGACTGAGTTTATATCATGAAGATAAAAGAAAAGGAAAGGTGGGATGGATAGAAAGAAAGGGAAATCAGTGAAATCAATGAAAATAAAAGGGAAAATGTATCTGCCTGTTATTACATAGGCCACCCAAATTCAGGAGTTGCGTCTTTATCTTTTTCTACCTTGCAGCTTAGCACAGTCCTTGATACACTATAAAAATCCAATAAATGCACTTCCTTTCTTGTAAAATGGAGCTCAAGTGCAAAGACACTAATTGTACACGAAGGCATTGTCTCAACAAAGCAGTGGAAGAAAGAAGAAAAGAAGCCAAATTTGAGAAGTATGTTTGAAGTAAAGTTGTTAAAATTTAATACTTAATTAGATGTGGGGGCTGAGATTGAGGGAGAAGATGACACACAGATTCTAGCTTCAGACCCTTGCCTTTGACAGTACCAGTAAGCTATCTAAAGTAAATGGTACTTTAGATTTTACCACCTATCAAATGGTGAAATCTTTCATCAAAATCAATACTGCAAAAAAAGGATGCAGTTAAGGATGGCTGGAAATGTAGAATTTGGAATAGAATAGATTGTACATGAGAAACGGGTAGTATACCCAGGAAGATATATCAAGTAAACATCTGAGAAAGTAAATTTCAAACTCAGGAGAAAGCTCAAAATTGAAAATTCCAGAATCAAAAGCATGTCAATTCCATGTTTAAAGACGTGAAGGAGGTAATGCAATCAGAGCTGAGAGGAAAACGAGGTAATTGTTCTAAGAGGGAATCCCCGCTTTTCAAGAGAAATTACTAAATTTATGGAAGATGTTAACAATTTTCCTTTTTAGCACCCTGCTTTCAAGTTTACTTTTTTGCTCATTCAGGTGGAGGTGTCCAGGAAAAGCTAGAGAAACAGATCCTGATATCAGGGGAAAGGTGAGATGGCAAGGGTGATGGATTAGGAGTTGAAATCATTGGGATTTAGTGGAAGTGATGGGCTCACCAGGAAGACGTCTGAGACAATGAGCACATGTGAGGGAGTAGTTCTATTTTTATTTCTAAAAACATTTGGAGGCGAAGGGAGAAAGCATAGTAGTTCAGACAGGAAGGAAAAATTAACAGTGAAACTTCAGGCAATTTCTCACTTTTTCTGGGCCTCATTTCCTTATCTGTAACATCAGTAGTTTGGAATAGAATCTCTTTAGGGTCCCAGCATTAATCAAGCAAAGGGCCTGGTGTCAGAAGACTTCAAGATGGAATCTCTTCATTGTTCCTCATTAGCTGTGTGGTCCTGGACAAGTCAATGATTTATCATTCTGAGGCTGAGTTCCTTATATGAGAGTATCTATGACTATCACTGCATCTCACTGGCAGTGGCCAGGTGAGAGGAGGGGGAATGGGAAGGGAAGTCAAAGATATGATTCAGGTGAGAGCATGTGAGCAATGCTAAAAAAATGCAAAAGAGCATGTGAGTGTGTGTTCAAGAATACACAAGTTGAATACACAAGTGTTCAAGAATACAAGTGTGAAATACACACATAGCACAGTTTTCACTTTAGTGGTAACCACACTCACAGTTCACTAGGCTGGGTGTAATCAGAACTAAAGAATATTTGTTTGTAAATTTTACTTTAAAAGTAAAGATAATCTTTAGACAGCTTACTGCTACTGTTAAAGGCAAGGATCAAGAGACTATTTTTAAATCTCTGGAAAGTATACAGGCTATGTATAGGCCTAAGGATATGGCATCCCAAAGTACTACGTAGGTCTATAAGATAAAACTTTCTGTAGAGCTCTGTCACTTATTTGTCTTTAAAACTGTGAAATATGAATGACTGAACACCTTTATCAGTCACTTCATGGCTGGCTCATCTCCTTTTTAAATATAATGGCCTAACACAGTACTGTGACCAGAAGCCTATGAACTTACACAGACTGAAAAGTTTGGAGCAGGAAGACTGTACTTCTGGTTAAAATTTAAAGTGAAAAATGTTAGTTGATCAGTCATGTCTGACTCTATGCAACCTCACAGACTATAGCCCACCAGGTTCCTCTGTCCTTGAAATTCTCCAGGCAAGAATACTGGACTGGGTTTGCCATTCCCTTCTCCAGGAGATCTTCCCAACCCGGGGATTAAACCTGGGTCTCCTGCAATGCAGGCAGATTCTTTACCATCTGAGCCACCAGGGAAGCTTGGTTAAAATTCAGAGCCCCCTCTAAAAAAATACTCACTTTAATTTTTGAAATTCATAATAATAACAGTTGAAAAAATTAAAAATTAGAACAATCCAACTTAGAACTTTCTCCTGTTATGATCATTCTTAGACTTTCCTGTGAGAATACCAAATAGCATTAAGTAAAACTTGAATTTGAAATCAGCTTTGAAAGAATGATGCACTGTATATAATAATAAACCATGACACCAGTAAGGGCTGAAAATAAGAGGCAATTTATTTTAAATAACACATTTTGAGTACAGTTTTCCAAAACTGTGTCTAATCAAGAGAAAAACTTACATACATATCATTATTCCAAAGGAAAGAAAATAAGGTAAATCCCAGGATCATCAATAGAGTAAATCTAACCAATGGGTTTTTTTTTTAATTTAATATCTTCTTCCAAAAAGAGAATTAAATGACCTTTATATAAATTATATTAATGTATGTGTGTGTGTGTGCGTGCACACACTCAGTCACACAGTCATGTCCAACTCTTCGTGACCCCATGGACCTTAGCCTGCCAGGCTCCTCTGTTCATGGGATTTTTCAGGCAAATATATTGGAGTGGGTTGCCACTTCCTCCTCCAGGGGATCTTCCCAACTCAAGGATCAAACTCTAGTCTCTTGCATCTGCTGCATTGGCAGATGGATTCTTTTCTGACCTGCCCTTTGAATGCAGTTAGCTTCGGGTGTTCTTATAATTCCTTTATTAGAAGTATATGTTATATACTATACATTTAATAGAAGAAATATAAAAATACTCTAGCTATTAATAACGGCACTCAAAGGGCAGGTCAAAACCACTCTTGATGTTCCAATCCTCTGTTGTCAAACATGTCACATTACTACCATTAGCAGCTCAGCAGGTTATTCCTAAGCAGAACATTATTACATGCCAAAGTCCATAAAATATCTTCTGAAGAAATGGAGTATTTTATGAATTTTCTGTCTTCAGGAATCTGACTTTCACTATTCCCATTAAAACTATTTTCTAGCTGCTGTACTTCACAAATTAGATGTTACTACAGTAAGTATTTCATAAGTTCATGTTTGGAGTTTACACTCCAATTATAGTAGCTCCACCATAGCTATTCTTCCCTTCTATGTTGAAAGAAAGCCATAAACAATAAACCAACATGTTCATGGAGCTCTTGACTCCTAACAGCTTCCCAAAGCAGCATCAGGTAAAGTCTGCATCCGAAATTGACTTGGAGATGATGAAATAATGACACCAGTAAGGAATTTTGCACCTTGGGACTATGTAAGCCATTGCTATTAAATCAAAGCTGCTACAATATGTTTTTTAAAAAAATTGTCCTTTTTTTTTTTTTTCTTTTTTTTACTACCTGGGTGATCAAGAGCAGGGAAGCCTCTTCTCCTGCCTCGGACCTTGCAAGGTTTGGGGGAGTTGCCTGGCCTGTGCTTCTCTTCTGGGGTTCACAAGGTCTCATCCCCTACCAGAGCTGACCATCAGTGCAAAGAGAACACAAATCACAAACAGGTCATTTCCTTCCTACTCTCCAGCCCTTTCTTTAGCCTGACAAGGAAAAACTGGCATCTTGGCATCACATTGAGCAGCACAACAGCAAGCAGCTTGCCTTGGTCATTAAATCAATCAGCCATTATTAAATTCTTCATTAAGGCTGCCCCCAACCCTCAGCTTTCATTAAGCCACATTTCCTAATGTCTAAAGCACTTGTGTTAGAAAGGCGCTAGAGGGAGAGACAAAGGAGCTGAATTACCTTCATTGATGCCTTGGGGTATCATTGGTGCTAAAGTTGATGAATCCATCAAGGTGCTTTATATTACTGAGTGGTAATAATAATATCTCTATCTGTGTAACCATTTAAGATTTCCAAAGCAATTTCAAAAGCATTATCTTAATCTCAAAATAAGCCCAAAGTCTCTGTGCGTGGCTTAGTTCCTATTATTCTGAAGATGAAGACACAGAGGAGGTCTCAGAGAATTGAGTTTTTCTGAAATCACTATAAGAGTAAATAAAACTGGAAGCCTAGATGAGAAGTTCGGTCTTTCTGACACCACAGAGCGCTCCACTTATGGTGCCAAGACCTAGAACAGAGTTTGATGAAGAGCTGCTCTGTGTTTTTATGTGTCAGTGGCATAATGTACATCAGAAGAAGGATCAGAAAGTCGATACCAACATGGCACCAGGCCAGGTATCAGGGCAGCTCCAGCGTGGTCCCAGCAAGGGGCTTTGGCGGAAGGAAAACATCAAGACATCTTGAGTCAGAATGGGAAGATGCTAAGTCTACAAACCGTGGAGGCAATATGAAATCCAAAATCATCACATCATCACTAGGCATATGAAGCCGTCTCAGCCTTGCTGAGTGTTTTCCAGTATTTTACTGCTATGGAAACATAGGTGAGTGAGAACAAGAAAACAACTGGAAATGAAACATCTAGAAGAAAAATGTCTTTCTTTGAAAAAAAAAAAAAAAAAAGAGTTTAAAAATGTGCACCTACTGCCCCCAAAACGAAATAAAACAGAATGAAGTCATGTTGGAAAAAAATACAAACATTGGAAAGACAACTCTTTCTCAGGGCAGAATACTCTGTTTACTTAGCTGCTTAGTACAGTCTTTGTCTTAAGAATATTTACTCTACCAGCTTAACCTCCTATGCCTAATTGTCTACATTCTGATGTTTAATCAAGATTTTCTAAACCATAGATGGGAGTTTTTAATTATCAGAGCTAGCTTTTTTTGATATATTTGTTTTTTCCCAGATTTTTGTTGGCCCACTAGCTGCACACAGAAAACAAGTTTGACCAATTCACTTACTCGTTGTACAGTTCTGGGTGAAATACTTAGTGGTTCTGTGCCTCGGTTTCCTTATCTGCAAAATGTGGATGTTAACAGGACCTATCTTATATGATTGTGAAGAAGATTTAATAAATGAATGCTTATAAAGTGCTTAGAATAGTGTCTGACACATATAAAATATATATGTGTATATAAAATATATGACATGTGTATATATATATGTGTGTGTGTCTGTGTATATAAATATTGTATATAATATACATAAAATGTGACATGCTACAATATGTCACACTACTATATGAAAGTGTTTTAAAATGAATGAATTAATTAAAATGAAAAAAATAAAAGGTTGAATTACATTGCCCAAACAAGCGATATTCTTTCCACATAACACAGAGCAGGCTGCTACCGCCTCTGCCCGGACTTTTCAGCACTACCGAGCAATATCCTCATTAAGCACTCACTATTTCTCTGATAGTCATTTAGCTTTTCATGTTTTATCTTCCCAGACAGGCTGTATGTTCCTTGATGGTATGACGAATGTGTTATGTGTCTTTTTTTGGCCCCTAGCACCTATTAAAATTCTAAGCATGTAGCAAATGCTGGGGAAAAGTGTACTTTTTAAAACACTGATTTGAATTAAGTACTATTCATTCAGCTTACGTGATGTTGTAAAGATCCAACCAACATGCAAGGACATCTTTTCCCTCACATCAAGAGTGCCACTGACTACGTTAATGACTATATTGACTATGTTTATATATATATATATACCTATATATATATAGACCTGCCTTCAGTGGTGTAAAAGAGCTCAATCTTTTTCTCAGAATGGAGGAAATATAATAATTTACTAAGGATAATTTGTGAAGTTACTAACTGTTGGCTCATGTTTTAAAATATCTTTAAAGATTTCTTTTGAAGATTCAGAGCACTATAGTAACACCAAATCCATTGCTTCTTTCCAACTTTGTTTAAAGTTGCATATTTGAAACATGAACATTGGCCAGACCCAATCAATGTCCTAGTGAAGTTTGGCACTCCTGGTCATTGCTGTTATTTCAGGATTATTTCTCTAATTACTGCATAATTGTCCTACTTTTTAGAGACTGTCCTATTTTGTTCAGAGATTTGTTCCAGTATTTGGTAACATTTCTCAGGACAATATTTTTTCTCTTTCATTTTTCATGGTATGAACCAAGGGCATATTTTGAAATAAGCTGCAGTTCCCAGAATATTTGTTTAAAAAGCATCCTTCTACAAGGAAGCAATACAGAAGCTCTGCTGGGACAGAAACCTCATGGAATCCATACCTGCCATTTCTAGGATTGACCTAATCTTAAAATCAGGCTTCCCAGGTAGCTCAGTGGTAAAAAAAATCCACTTGCCAATACAGGAGATGCAGGAGATGTGGGTTCAAATCCCTGGGTTGAGAAGACCCCCTGGAACAGGAAATGGAAAATCACCCCAGTATTCTCGCCTGGAGAATCCAATGAACAGAGGAGCCTGGTGGGCCACAGCCCATGGGTTCACAAGAGAGTCAGGCACAACTGAATTACTGAGCACAATCTTAAAATCAGCCATAATACAGCACAGCAGTGCCTCTAGGATTTTGAAGTTAAGGAATCCTGACCCTCCCATGAAACAAAAAGTTGAGCAATATTTAAATATTTTAGTAAACAGAGCCAGGAAGACTTGAAAAATCAGTCCAAAAAAGTAAATCTCTTTTTTGGCTTGTGTTTTGCAAATTACCAAGTAAGAGTGTTTCTCTGTAATTATCTAGTTAATTGCTCTTGTCTATTTTAATCTATTTCTAGTTATTTTATAGTTACTTTATTTTATTGCACTTTCATAGAACAGTAAAGCTTTGTGGCTGAGAATAAAGCAAATATGTGTAGTCTATGGCAATTTTTAAAAAATATTTAAGCTATCATCATCATAATCTTCGTTCATTTTGAAGGTTGGCCACATAATTTTCTTTGGGATCCCATGGGCTGTAGCCCACCAGGCTCCTCTGTCCATGGGGATTCTCCAGGCAAGAATACTGGAGTGGGTTGCCACGCCCTCCTCCAGGGGATCTTCCCAATGTAGGGATCGAACCCAGGTCTCCTGCATTGCAGGCAGATTCTTTACTGTCTGAGCCACTGGGAAGTCCAATAAATTACAACATAATTCATAATTCAAACTAAAGCTTCAAATAGCTGGCCATTTGTATGTTTTCTTTTGTATGAAAAAGCCATACAGTGGGAACAAACAAACTGACAATAGTACATTTTTCAGGCAAATTCCAGGACAGGTTAGAGGATCTTAGCATGGTCTCACCAATCAGTCTTCCAGCCCTTTCAGACTTTCAGTACTAAAATGGACATAATCAATGTCCATTATGACAAGCCAAACATGGTGCAAGACGGTCAGTGCTTTCCGAATTGCCACTATATTAGAATCACTAACTTCACTGTATTTAATTGTTTTCTAGAGGTTGTTAATTTGATTCTAAATCAATGGTTATCTGCTGGATTAAATATGGCATCACCAACTCAATGGACATAAGTTTGAGCAAACTCAGGGAGACAGTGAAGGACAGGGAAGCCTGGTGCGTTGCAGTTCATGGGGTTAGAATGAGTCAGACATGACTTAGCAACTGAACAGCAACAAATGTAAAATGCCACTTGCAGACTAACTGACAAATTATAGGCCAATTATCAGAATGTATGTCGTCATTATGTTTTAGGTGACACAATTTACTCATGAACATTCCCAATCATTACATGCCAGTGAATTTCCACCTCTCAGATACCTGCTCTCAGGCTCTAGGGTCTAGACCACAATCTACTTTCATTCCAAACTTCCTTTGTTAAGGTACTGTAATCTACTCTAGCTTCTTGGTACATTAGCATCACATTCTGTTGATGAAATCAGTTGGAAAATGTGAAGGTATTGCTGAGTCCTAAAGCAGGGTACCGTCACTCAGGAAAGCAAGACACCGTGTAAGGCATGGAAGATACCGCATCATCGTGCTGCAGGGTATCAATTCAATCGCTTTTAATTTTGTGGACTCTACTTTTGCTTTCAGAAATTATCTTGAACAATTTGAAAGAAAGAAGATAAGATTATGTGAATCTTTTCCAAGGATAGCCTGCTCAATAAATGTAATAAATCATCTGAACCTGTTCTATGATTTTTTTTAAAAAAGAACCACAGACCACACTGAAAGTCATTTTGACATTTCAGCATTTTGATTACTTTTTTATTTTTATTAGGTGGGCACACTGTAAATATTACACCTTCATCTTACCAACGATTCCATATTTCTCGTAAAAGCTTTGGAAATGGTCCAGTTATTTGCAATAACCTGAAACTGACCTGCACTATATTGCAGTAGGAAGAGACACTATTTTAGTTATAGTCACCATCTCACATGTATTTACTGTCTCTAGTCTCCTGAGAAGCACAGAAAACTGTCCTAAAAATTTAATATAGGAGAAAGTATATATCAGATAACTTCCCACTTAGAAACCTTTTTTTAAAAAAAAAATGCATAACTCAATTCAACTCAACAAACATTTACTGAACATTAACTCTAGTTTAGGTGCTGTTGTAATATGAGGTTTAGTTTTGTTTTTGTTTTTTGTTATACAGATCAATCATTTCATGGGTCTTTACAAAGTTTTTCAAAATTCACAAAGAATATTTTGCTTATCCCCTTCAGGAAACTGGAAATAAAAGAGGAGGGTGAATTTTCTTCTACTTCATTTCTAGAATTTCCCTATGTAACCCTGATCAATTCCCACCTATTCTTTCTTTAAAAACAATGCTATTTTGTTTCTTCTAAAAATGTTTTTTTTTTTTTTTAAGTTACTGAAAGCCAGACAACTCACTGAAAACTCAAGGAAGATGGCTAGAATTATGTTGAGATGTGCAGTCTTCTCCAGGGACCCAGGTTGTTTGGACTGGAGGGATTGGAGTAGGAAGATGAGAATACCCGACTCACAGAACAGGGGAGGGATAAGGAGCAAGAGAATCTGGCACATGGCATATCCTGCTAACAGAAGTATCATAAGGCAAACATCTAGGGAAGGTGGCAGAAACTTCTGAAGGAGTCAGGTCAGATAGGCCCTGAAGATGTATAGTGGAGGAAGGAAGAGGATTCAGGCCGAAGGCAGGAAGAGGGCTGGTGACACCCTGGTACTGTCAGAAAGGCAGCTGTCCTGCTGGTTTCAGAGCAGGGCAGAGACAGTCCTTATGCACATGTCCCCATGATGAAGCTTCACAGAAGATGCCATGAGGATGGACCTGTTTATCCCCTGCTGCTGCTAAGTCGCTTCAGTCATGTCCAACTCTTTGGGGCCCTATGGACTGTATATAGCCCTCCAGGCTCCTCTGTCCATGGGATTCTCCAGGCAACAATACTGGAGTGGGTTGCCCTGCCCTCTTCCAGGGTATCTTCCCGACCCAGGGATTGAACCCACGTCCCTTATGTCTCCTGCATTGGCAGGTGGGTTCTTTACCACTAGTTCCATATGTATACTTAGATCTGGGGTGGGGGTGGCAGGAGAAAAGAAGGAAGGGGGAACTTTTTTTAATGAATATAGGAGGAGGAAACTCAACTGAATTTTAGACAAGCTCTAAATACCATATATAACTTTTGCCCTTGAAGTACTATTACTTGATCATACCTATTCATTTAAACCTTAGAAACAGAATTCAAAATTATTAGTCTATAGAACCTGTAAGGTATTTTTACAGGGCATAACTTTTCATTTTAATATCCCATATACATTAATGTCACATATGTTGATTTAAACAAATAATTCTATATATCAATTAATAAGTCCCCTCCCACTGTAGATTTCTAGGGAGATATATTTTGATTACTTGCAACTTATACTTTATATGAAAGCATGAGATAGACAACTAAAACATAGTTACTTTAGTAAATCCAGAATAATCACCTTTTCATATGGGTGAGAACTACAAGTGATTTTCAACTTAATTAGGTTTATAAATCAATGTGAATATTAGATCACTTATAAAAATAAAGGAAAATAGGTCTGATGTATATTCATGTCTCTAAGGGCTATCTGCCTCCCTAAAGATATTTTTAACAGACTGTGACACATATTTAAACATACCATTTCCACAGCTCCCATTCCATGGTAGCTCAATAAACTAAGTTCCTGTCTAACTGACATATGAAATATTAGATTCTTTCTTGAATAAATTTTTTCGACTTTGATCTACACTATAATTGGTTTGCATAAATCTTCAATGTACTTCTTAGATGAAATAAAAACTTTTTAAAGAGAAATTGTGGTCAAAGAATGGCATTTCATGAGACTTTAAACTTTGCTACCTGATAAAAAGTAGAGTAAAATCTCTATAAATAACCAAAGTAACAAACAGAAAAAGAATTTCATTTCACCTCAATGGCTAACTCTTTCTATGAGCATTTTATGATTCTTCAGGTAGTAATTATCTTTTTATTTACCTAAAAAGGAATTAGAGTAGTTCTCAACCTAAAATTAAAGAGAATAGGAGACCAATCGAAGAGTTAAACACCTGTTAAAAATATTAATTTGCATTCTAAAATCCCAAGACTCTGAGAAGCCATAGGAGATCTAGGAGATCTATAAGGTTTCTCAGAAACTATAAAGTCTTTCAAAATTGCTCCAGAGATGGTTTAAACTAACCAGATGCATCAAAAATTACGGTTCACAGAACTAAAAATACACTGACGCTTTAACAACAGGCTTCCTATGATTCAGAATTCTGGTAACATTTTTAACTTTCATGAAATTTATTTAACTTCGAACTTAATCGAAACTACCTTCCACAAGAGTCGTTTATAATTTCTTATATCTTTCAATCTAAGAAAATAATTCCCCCGACTGAGGAAGTAGAAGTCATTGTCTTATTTTCTATTGTCATGTAGATGAAATAAGAATATTAGTTCTCCTCTATTAAAAAGAGAGCTCAAAAACATCTACCAACTGACAGATCTGAACATTTTTCACTTCCTTTCAAAAGATGAAAAATCACATCAGACAGGAAACACATTCTTTAGATTAGTGACAGGTGTAGAACATGCACACCAGTCAGCCTTTATTTTCAGTGTCAGCAGCACGCTCAGCAACAGAGGGGACAACTCTTCCTTTTTATTGAAGTGACACACATCATATTATTCCTTCATCTACACGTCACCAAGCAGAAAAGTTCCCAAGCAATAAAGCTACTTGATATTGGTTGAATGCCAGGCTCTTCTTTTAAAAAAATAAAAAATAAAATTGCAGTGCTAGAGAGAGAGAGATGAAAAGGAGGAGGAGGACATGGAGGGGAAGGAGGGTGGTGATGATGAATCTAGCTTAAGAATTTCTTTAAAAAAACACACACACAAGAATTTCTTTAGGGAGGAAAGAGGGAAAGTTGTCTCTATTCTCAAACTCATTTCTCCACAGAACAGTAAACTTATTCAGGAGCTGATAGATTTAGCAGCTTTATTTAGAAGCCAAATGATTTAGACTACACAGCACAATGGTATGGTTCAGGATATCCTTAAATCTCCAGTAGAAAAAGGGTGCTAATGAAGTAAGAGTTTCAACTGTAACAATAAAAGCCCCAGCCAGCCCCAAGGGCGGCCACCAAAAACTCTTGTCTTAGTTCCGGTTTCTCTTTTTCCCAGGAGCCAAATTAACAGTTACATCAAAGCAGGAAAACGGTGACACTGCTCAAGATACATTCTGGAAAATGGGAGAGTAAAAGAAGATCCAGCACAAGACTGCATTTAGGACTTACCTGTTCTGATCCCAGTTGGCAGCGAAAAGGACTAGAATCTTCCTGCCATAGTGGTCCAGATTGGCCAGGCCCCCAGGGAAACCATCCTTCAGTGCCTGCTTGATCCCAGGGTCAGTGGCCTTGAAGCTTTTGAACATGTCCAGGTTCTGCTGCCGGTACTCAAAGTATTGGGCCAGGAGGCGGAAGGCCTCAAAGTGATGAAACTTCCTAGCCCGCAAGAAGCGTAAGATGAAGGCATCATCTGTGCGGAGAAAGCCAATGTCCGGCCTAGTGATGACCATGTCCCTCACCTCCTGGATGTCCTGGTGCAGCGTGTCCGGATTCTCGTTGAGCTCCAGGCGGGCTTTCTCCAGGGTCTCAGGAGAGAGACCCGCTTGTAAATGAGTCATTGTCCTGCGTGTTCCTGAGCCTTGCCTCTCTCTTGCTGACTGTCCCACCACCAAGCTGGCCCTGGCCACCACCACTCTCCGGCCTCCAGACCTCCCTGCTGCCTGCTTCCTCTTCTTTACAGGAAATGATTTGTCTTGGTGTCCAATCAAGTACCCTGTTGCTCCTGCTTTCCTGCACCTTTTCTCTGAAAGATAGGAACTTCTTTCCCCACCCCTCCTTAAAAACAACGTCCCGCTTTGGTTGCCTCTTCCTTTTCCTCCAAAGAGATGCGGCCCTCCGGTGGCCCAGGACCCCTCTTCTTGTCCTCTCTCTCTCCTAACAAAACACCCCTAATTGCACCCAGCACAGGGGGTGCTGATCTTGGTACCGTCCTCTTCTCTTCCGAGATGGAACAAAAACAACCCCCACGCACATCTCAGCCCCAGCACTGTGATGCTTCTGCGGTCCCTACTGAACGCTGCTCCTGCCAGGGATAACGATGGAAATTCTGATTAATAATAAGGTGGCTCTTCAGCGCGCTGAGCTTGGGGCGGGGGAGAGAGAGCGTCTTTGCCAGAAGGAAAAAGAGAGAAAGAGAAAGAGAGGGGAACGGAGCTTATTTCTCCTACTTATTCAGAGATGCTATTTCTAAGACATTTGTGGGATTCCGTTGAAAAGGATTAGGATCCAATTAGGTGGCGACTGCAGAGAGCGCGCCTTCCCTCCTCCCCTCCTGGATACACCGCGATCTCCTAAGGCACCAGAAGGGTTTTGGGTGGCGTTGGCACCCGCGTGGGCTCCCCCTCACTCCCACCCCACCCCCACCAACTTCTGCCTGCCTCTAGCCCTTTATTTCAACGGACTTGCTGCGGAGGGGGGTGGCGGGGAGGGATATCTCTCTGGGAAGGTACATTTCAAAAGCGAGGCTGGGGGGAGGAGAGGGTGGGAAAGAGGAGTGGAAGATAAAATTAAAATATCTCTACCTTTTCTACAATGCCCCAAAGTAAGAGAGAAGAAAGAGCAGCCGGCTCCTACCAGCAAACCCGGAGGCGGGGACGCTAAGCAATGCGGCACTCCCTGGCATCCATCAGCCGCGGCTCTGGAGGCGGCGGCGGCGGCGGCGATCGCAGCATCAACTCCTCTCGGTGGGATGGAGCGAGCAGAGAAGACGGACGGCAGCGGGGACCCGGGCAGAAGACGCACTGGGGAGCAGCCCTGACCGCATCGTCGGCGAGCAGCCGCTTCCTCTCCCCGCGGGAGGGCTGGGGGGTGGGGGGAGACCAGAGCTAGGGCCCCCGCTGTCCCAGGTCCTCGCCCGGCCCTGCCATTCTCGCCTGCCGGAGAAGAGAAGGAAGCGAGCGAGAATCGAACGCCTGGATGGAGGAGGCCACGCGGGCAGCCGCCGCCTTTGTGCGCTCGGAGCCGCTGGGGCCGAGGGCGCGGCTGCTGCGGGCCCCGGGCCCTCAGCCTGTGCGCCCCGGGCGGCCGAAGTCAGACGCGCCCCTCCGGGTGCCGCCGCGGCCGCTGCTGCTGCTGCGGCTCCGGCTGCCGCTGCTAAAAGAGGACTCGGCTCAGCCCAACTCCTAATTATCCCAGCACAGATCTCGCTGCGACGTAAGCACTCACTCAGCTCGCGCACGCACTCCGCTCCTCTCGCCCTGACTCGTTTGGATAGGACCGCAATTTCCGTGGCATTCAGATATCCCGAGCCCCAAGTTTAGCCCGCTCCTGGTCCCCCCACTCCCGGGCCGGCTACTCGGGACGGGCATCGCGGGGCCGGGCGGGGGAGCGACGCCCCGCAGCCTCCCCACGCCCCTCTCTCACCCTTTGTGTGCACGACCCCTGAGCTGCCCGGCGGCGAGTGGCTGTTGTAGATGCTAATTCAGCGACACAACATTTTCTAGTTCCTGTAGGAGGTAATTTTGATGTGGAAGAAGTAGGGAAACATTTTGTACTTTCCGCATTTGTTGTGGACAGAAATGTTGAATTTAGAAAAGACCAGAGTGGTTCCACAGCATTGGGCTGGTGATTAAGCCTCCGGAGGAACTTATATGAATAGTATTTCAACCACTCTGGCTGCTAAATTCCTATTGAAGAGGATGGAAATGAGCTCGGGGTGGGGGTGGAGGGACACGTTTTCAGAGGAAGGAAAAGCAAGTACTCTTTGACTTCTCATCTCATAATAAAACATGTTTCTGAAGATGCATTTGATAGTTCCCTCAGTTTGATACATCTGTATACTAGAATCATCATGAACAGAAGTCTTTGAGGTTAAGATGACTGTCTAAGGGTTTGAGAAAAATGAACGTATTGTATTTTCAAAGCACAGCATGTATTACTGAGCCTGTCACTTTATAAACTTTTGGCTTATAAAATGTTGAGTGGAGTCCTGAGTTCAGATTAACTCAATGCAACAAATATCTACTGAGCTCCATTGGGTGTGGGCCATTTCCTAGAGTCTATGGATGGGTGGTCTTGAAGATAAGAAAACATTGTTGTATTTGATGACTGTTAGAACCTTCAGATTAAAAAACAGGCCTTCTGTTATTGCTTTCAAGGTGATGGTGCTGACAAAGAGAAAGAAGAGGGGTGGCAGACCTGCATACCACTTTATTAATTAAACCAACGCAAAGTAAAGCAAACCAGAATAAGGAAAATTGTATACATACAGATAGTCATTATCCTCAAAGAATAAGGGAGGTGGAAAATAAACCATATATAAACACACACACATCTGTATGTATATATATGGGCTTCCCAGGTGGTGTTAGTGGTAAAAAAAAAAAAAGATCGCCTGCCAATGCGGGAGACTTAAGAGAGAGGGTTAGATCCCTGGGTGAGAAGATCCCCTGGAGGAGGGCTTGGCAATCCACTCCAGTATTCTTGCCTGGAGAGTCCCATGGACAGAGCAGCCTGGCAGGCTACAGTCCATAGGGTCACAAAGAGTCGGATACCACTGAAATGACTTAGCACTACATATTTTATATTTATGCATTATACATACATATATATATATATATATATGCACTATATATATTCAGTCCTTCTAGGACTTTATGTGTTTATGACTCTCAAAAGCATTCTGAGTGCAACATGAATTGTTAAAATATTTGGGTTCCTATTTCCAAAAAAATTGAAAAATTCAGTGTAGAACAGTATTCAGCTTTCAGTTTCTGAGGAAAATGATTCATATCAAATGCATAGAGAGGTTTTAACTATCACCAATAAGGAGACACAGTTCTCCATGGGTCTCATGTTTCTTCATGTCTTATGAGCAAGGCACTAGCTATCCTTTTTTCGAGACCATCTTTTCAAGGCTGTGTGCATAGTAAGCAGCTTTGGAAGAGCCTTAGAAGCTGCAGATGGTACTTCCATCTGAAGGAAGGACTGGTTCGCTTAGAGCTTTAAAGGAAGAGAGATACTGTCTCTCTCCTGAACAAAGGGCAAGCAGATTTATTTGGTTTCCTTCAACTCAAGAGTTACTCTCCTGTAACACCACCCACTGGGTATGCAAATGTAACTCTTCTCTTAGGCTTGTGGGAATTGGGCTCAGAAAACCAGCCCCAAATATGCTGATGCTCAGACTGCTTGCTGAGTCCGAGTCTTTCATCTGTAACCCAGGAGTTTTGCATCCATGAAACTGTGGTCATCTAACTTGTTCGCTTGCAGGAAGGGTTAAATCTCAAATCCTTCAAGGTGCTTAAAATTGCTTAATTTTGTTCCCTGAGATGGAAATATTAAACTATATTTTTAGAGAAGAATTTATAAAATAAAACCTGTTGGTCATTGAAATTGTATAACCCATGTTTAGTAATGACGTTTTCATTACATATCAATAATACAATTGCCTCAAAAAGATTCATTTCAGCATATCAATATATGATATAGATCACTTCTGTCATGTAGCAGCATTGTTGGAGCTGGCCAGTTAGTTGTATTTACAAACTAAGTCCTTCAATGATTGTACTTTTATTCTGTCTCCCTTGTACATTTGAAATCAGTTCTGAAGCCAAAATAAATATGTAAAGCCTTCTAAAAATGAAACAAGATGTTTATCCAGATGACACCAGAGCATTTAATTCTCATTCAAAATTAACTCACTTTGACAAATTAATGGAAAGTAATGTAAAAACTGTTGTTGTTCAGTCACTAATTCATGTCTGACTCTTTGCCACCCCCATGGACTACAGCAATGTAGAAACTAGAATATGAAAATAAATTAAGCAACAGGAATAATTAAATCATAATTGGAAAATGATTAAATTAAGGACTTCAGGTGTTTTCAAGCAACCAAAAGGACAGTTGGCTTTACTGCTGTATTGAAATGGAGAGAGTGGTTTTTGTTTTAAAGCATTTTATTCCATTTGTTGTCCAATAAAATATACGTACCATAAGAGGCACAAAATGAGATGCATAATTCAGTGACATATTATAAAGTAAACACCCACCCAGGTTAAGGGATAGAACATTGCAGGTACCCAAAAAAGCCCCCTTATCCTCCCCTCATAACTACTGGCTTTTCTTCCCCCCAAAATGAAACCATTCTATCTCCATTTTGAAAATAATCACTTCAAGTCACTTGTCTTTCTTTAAAATTTTGCAAACTAAGTAACTATGCCCCACAAATTAGTCTTTTTTCTTGACTTAAATAAATATAGTCATTCATATGTGATTTTGTGATTGGTCACTTTCTTTCAATATTATTTTTGTAAGATTCACCTAACTGGTTGCATGCAGTTAGTTCAACCATAATCAATGATGATGCATAGAATTCCATTTTACAAATGACATCCTTATCCATTCTCCTGTTCATGAAAAGTGTGTTGTTTTCTCTCTGGGACTATTAGGAGTCGTGATGTATGAAAATTCTGGTACAAGTCTCTTAGTGCATGTGGACATAACCTAGGGATGAAATTGCTGGGTCATGTGGAATATGCATTTTCAAATTCAGTTGTTATCATTGTTGTTTAGTTACCCGGTCGTGTCCAGCTCTTTCTTGACCTCATGGTTTGTAGCCCGTCAGGCTCATCTGTCCTTGGAATTTCCCAGGCAAGAACACTGGAGCAGGTTGCCATCAACCCAGGGATGGGCCCCACGTCTCCTGCATTGGCAGCTGGATTCTTTACCGCTGAGCCACCAGAGAACACCATCAAATACAGTAAACAATGCCAAACTATTTATATCCCAAAGATTGTGCCATTTTACCCTGCCTCCAACAGTATGGAAGGTTTTTCACTGTACCACACTTCTCATAAGTTCTTACTATTGTCTATCATTTTAACTGTATTTTAATTAAAACCATGTTTTTATTTTAAACAGGAGAATTTCATAGTGGTTTTCATATATATTTCCATGATTGCTAACGAGGTTATGAAGTTTCCATACATTTGACCATTTGTATAACCTTTTTTGTGAAGTATCATTTTGAGAATTTTGCCCACTTTTAGAGTGGATTGTTTATTATAGTTATAGTTCTTTATAGATTCAGAATATGAATCCCTTGTCAGTTATATATGTTCCAATTATCTTCTTCCAGTCTGGGACTTGTTTTTTTACTCTTTTTAATAGTGTCTTTTGATTAACGTAGTTTAAAATTTTAATGTAGTTTAATTTTTTCCACATATAGCGTTTTTGTGTCCTGTTCAAGAATGTTTTAGGTCACCGAGATATTCTCTGATATTACCTTTTAGTTGTTTTATTCTTTTGCCTTTCACACTTGGACCTCCTGAGACTGAGTTTAGTGCAGGGTGTGAGACTATTTATTGAGACTATTTATTGAAAAGACTATGTTTTTCCTAATGAGCAGAAGAGCTACCATTGTCACAAAATAACTGTCCGTATATACACTGATTTTAACTCTATACAAATTTTAAGCCCCACAAGATATCATTGTTTTACAACCAATATTTCTCAGTGTTTCTCAAAGTAGGTGCCCCAGGCCAGTACCATTAGCATCACCTGGGAAGTTGTTAGAAATGCTACTTCCCAGTCCTGAAATACTGAATCAGAAATCCTGGTGAGGGATCTAACTGTCATCTGGACAGCCTTTCCGGCTTTAATAATTTACACTAAAGTTTGACAATTGTTGCTCTAGATGTACATACCTATTTATCCTTTTCATTATTCTTCATTCCACATTATCATGTATAGTCTTTACTGTGATAGTTAATAGGCAAGGTTCTTTCATCCAGAGGTTTATTTTGTTTTTTTCTCCCTCTCTTTTTTTCCTATATAGGTAGTACTACAGATAAGGGTATATATGGTCTTTAATAATATTGCATAGATGAGGTGTTGCAGAAGTAGTTGACAAATTCTCATTTCACCTTAGTATTGTATTACTGGTAATATCACACCTTCACAGAAACCAGTAATGGGAAATTGATCCAGCTATCCCCTTGATGAACAAATGCTTCCCAGAGACCCTATTTCATGCAGTCTAGGTGATTGAACTGCTCTCTCCCTTCTTTCAGAGAAGTAAATGTACTCAAGGAGGTGATTACATTAAATTATTAGCCTGACAGTTTTTGTTAAATTCATAATACATATTATATATAACTATTTTAATTATTATCTCATATCACGGATCTATATTAAATTAATTTCTTAGTTATTTTATTTTACTTTGCAAAGTTGTTTCCTACTTTTAAGTAAGACTTTACTAAAAAGATTTGCCTGGATCACTTCATTCTATGTGTCAATAGTTCCGATATAGCTGAGCAGATGAAACTAGATTAAAATAATCATTAAGGACCACCTCAAGGAAAAATATTCCATAAATGATTTAAGAGGGGTGTGTGTGTGTGTGAAGGTCTGGGTGGATGTATATGAACCTCAGCTATTTTTAACACATCACCAACTGAATGCTCACTCCCTGGACAGCAGTTTTTAATAAGCAACACTAGCCCCCAAATGAGTCCCCCCCCCCCCAAATACAGTACTAAAGAGTCTGTGAAACTGAAGCTACTTAAAGAGAAAAACATGTAGAAAACTAACGTTATGCTGAATTTCCCAGACTTGTCACTCGATAAATAAAGGCAGCATATCCAGGCTTGTCCGTGGCAGTGAATATGTTTGTGACTAAATGTCATCGTGTTGATGATGTCTCATCAGTAGATAAGAACAATTTAAGTTCTGCTTCATTGCTCTTAATTTGAGGAATATAATTACAATTATAACGTATTTTCATACCAACTGCTCAAACTTGAATCTCTTTCATTTTTATTCTCCAAAATATTGAGAATCCCGTTATTGCGACGTATCTGTTACCAATCAGTTAATAGGACCTAGGTTTGTTATAATGGAACATAATTAGCTAAACTTCATGAAAGTTTGAAGTAAATTTTGTACAAAAAGCACATGGAAGTCATATATATGTTTGCCCTGCTTATAGCCCCAATGTTCAGCACACATTAAATGCTCAGAAAGGAAGAAAAGTAAAACTTGTGGAGTTAAAAAGACCCCTACATGTTCCAACTGTAAGTGAGTATTTTTAAGTGGAAATAGACCACATAATATACCAGTGAAATATTTTAGATTCTTGAAAGCAATTGTTTTTGACATTTGACTGTATGTTACAAATTGGTTTTCCAGGATTTCTTTTGCAGTTCAGTTAAATCATCCTTTGAAAGTGCCTTCCTTAGATATCCACTGGTTCACTTCCGTTTAGGCTACAGTTACAAACATTCAAGTGCCTTTCCCAAGTTGTTTATCTTCTGGCTTACTAGAGAGGATTATGTAGTAGAAGAAAGCCTTTAAACTGTCCAGCTGGATCTGTGTTGACAGATTATTAAGATGACACTGTTACTGATACAAAGAGTACTTTAAACATCATTCTAGTAAGTCATGGACAATCCTCGGATGAAGTTTGAAAAAAACAAAATGTTTTTTAAGATGGGAATGCAGTTTCAATTCTCTGAAAATTCATTTATTCTTTGACCAAATATTTATTGAAAATCAATGTAGACCCTGTGCTAGGCAACTTTTGCTTCCTTTTTAGCTCACCACTGTATAATATACTGTAGCTAAATTATCTGAACTATTAGAGGATTAATTTGCAAAAGCCTCATTTTTAGGGTTGTTAAGGTCATGTTTTCTGGTTTCAGATTGGCACAGGTCTATAAATTCAAACAGAATCCTTTGTGATAGTGACCATTACAGGTGATACTGTGACTTTTCAAAGTGTAACCTAAAGGGCATCCTTTAGCATCTCTTTAGGAGCACCTAAATTTCATCCAAAACAGGTTTTCTCAACTTATTTAAGATATCATCCAATGATCTCATAGGTAAGATAGACCTTTGGGTGTTGTGCAATCTCTGGAAAGCTTGCTTATCTAGTTTTCTTCCACTCAAATAAGTACAGAATACAACCTGGAGTCCTTACAAAATGTGTCTGTTCAGTTCAGTTCAGTCGCTCAGTCGTGTCCAACTCTTTGTGACCCCATGGACTGCAGCATGCCATACTTCCCTGTCCATCGCCAACACCCAGAGCTTGCTCAAACTCATGTCCATTGAGTTGGTGATGTCATCCAACTATTTAACCCTCAGTCATCTCCTTCTCCTGCCTTCAGTCTTTCCCAGCATCAGTGTCTTTTCCAATGAGTCAGTTCTTTGCATCAGGTGGCCAAAGTATTGGAGTTTCAGCTTTAGCCTCAGTTCTGTCAATGGATATTCAGTACTGATTTCCTTTAGGATTAACTGGTTTGATCTCCTGCAGTCCAAGTGACTCTCAGGAGTCTTCTCCAAAACCACGGTTCAAAAGCATCAATTCTTCTGTGCTCAGCTTTCTTTATAATCAAACTCTCACATCCATACATGACTGCTGGAAAAGCCATAGCTTTGACTACATGGACTTTTGTCAGCAACAAAACAAGACCCAGTTTCCTCCACAGTCAGTCTCTCTTGTCAGGAAGCTTCCATAAGCCTCTTATCCTTATCCATCTGAGGGCAGGCAGAATGAAAACCACAGTCACAGAAAACTAATCAAACTGATCACATGGACCACAGCCTTCTCTAACTCAGTAAAACTATGAGCCATGCTGTGTAGGGCCACCCAAGATGGACAGGTCATGGTGTAGAGTTCTGACAAAACATGGTCCACTGGAGAAGGGAATGGCAAACCACTTCAGTATTCTTGCCTTGAGAACCCCATGAACAGTATGAAAAGGCAAAAAGATGTGTCTGTTGGTTCCCTGTAATTAAGAGTGACTGAATTGGTTTCATCAATTGACATGGTTTCATCAATTGATGAATTGGTTTCATCAATTGACATGAAGCTTAGCTAGTTTCTATGTCAGAGTAGCCAGACGTCTTTGATAATGGTTCTGATGACAGTTTTCCCTTTAGCACTGTCAGCAGTTACTTTACCTTCTCTACCTCTGGTTGATCCAGCTTCTCACAGCTGGATCCAATCTGCTTCTGAAGATTCCAGCCCTTCTCAGCTTCCCAGGTCAATCAAAATAAAAGTAAGGCGTCCACCAGAGTTTCCAGACTCAGATGGCGTTAGGGACCCCACAGCTGGGTATCTTAAAATGTGAAACAGTCTGTGTAAGGCCACGGGGAGTGTTGGTAACTGTGACAAATGTGAAAGCATATTTAACTTTCAGATCTTCTGATTTCTTTCCACACTATGTGTGTGTTAGACACTCAGTCGTGTCTGTACTCCACCAGGCTCTTCTGTCCATGGGATTCTCCAGGCAAGAAGACTGGAGTGGATAACCATTACTAAGCCCCCAAAACATCTGCTGGGCTGTCAGTTTCCATCCTTTGATGTAAGCTAGTATTTTCTGCCTGAGCTTCTTCTCTATCATGCTTCAAAGCTGAGACTTTGTGAACCACTGTCCCTGCAGCGTCCAGATGCTCAAGTTGGTTGTGCTGTCCCACTGACCTCTCCTGCCCCTCAGCTTTATCAGCCAAGCTCCCTGGGACATGGTGTGCCAGAAGTTCATTCGCATATGATCCGTGAGTCACAGCACCTCAGCAGTCCCTTGTATTTGACACCCAAGTGGGCTCATTCTGCAGGATTGAGCTATGAAGCCTGCCTCAGACACTTCCATACTGAACTGCCATCTGTCTTCCTGCTTTGCTGGTTCTGGTTGCTCTCCTTGTGGCCAGAATATCGCCTTGCGTCTGAAACCAGGCATCAGTCCTCAATAGAAAATTTCTCCAGAAGTTGACCAGGAACTCTCTGACTTGTGAATGTTCTCCCGCCAGTCTGAGCACTGGAGGCTGCACCATCACTTTCTGCACCTGCAGCCAGCCTGCCAGAGTCATGGTCAAGGGCACGTCTCTCCTACGACCCTGTGTGGGAAAGATATAGGCCCTTCCGGAGAATGGAGCCCAGCAGCATCTCAGAGATAGATTTTCTGCCTCCACATTTCTTCTCTACCCAGCCGACAATTGTCCTGAGTCTACCAAAATTACAATTAAAGGCAGAATATACCTTGAATAGACCAGAATATGCCTTCTGTTTTCCACTAGTGGATTATGCAAGTTTCTCCTCACATTTCAAGAAACTGATGAGGAGTTTGATGTTGACCACCAGATGCAAAGCTGTCCATAACATACAGGTCAGGGTATGCTGCCCTGTAAAATTTGCATTTGGCTCAGTCAACCAGCTAGTTGTCCGTTTTTGTACTACTTGATTCCAAAGGGTGAAAGACATATCTAGTATAAATACTTCCCCACACCTCAGCAACTTTGCAGCAAGTGCATGTCAAATGACTGTGGAAAAGTTACTATGGAAAAAGATCTGAAGGACTCACAAAGAAGCAAAATTTAATTTTAAAATAACATTGTAATGAAAAACAGTAGCCATTTCTCCAATGGAAACCCACTCCAGTACTCTTGCCTGGAAAATCCCATAGACAGAGGAGCCTGGTAGGGTATAATCCATGGGGTCGCAAAGAGTCAGACACAACTGAGCAAATTCACTTTCACTTTCACTTTTCTCCAATTAGAAGTTTCAAATTGTCTATTTCTCATTCGCTCAGTCATGTCTGACTCTTTGCAACCCAATGGACAGTAGCCTGCCAAGTTCCTCTGCCCATAGAATACTAGACCGGGTTGCCATTTTCTTCTCCAGGGGATCTTCCTGACTCAGGGATTGAACCTGTGTCTCCTGCATTGACAGGCGGATTCTCTACCACTATGCCACAAACACTAATCACTAGAAAGTAATATCCTGTTTTTATTTTTTGATCTTATAACCCTCAAGAAGCTACAAAACAAGACTTTAAAGATAGTCGACATTTTCTGGGATCCAAGTTACAAAAGAATTTTGTAATAGCTTGATGTATATTCATTATGGAGAAGAAAAAATAAAACACAGGTGTCATGATTTCAAAATTAAGTAAACAATAAGTGACTTAATATGACTGTAATAATTCTTAAAATATAAAATAAATGAGGGAAAAAATGTATGGCCCAGTTCTTCAAAATACCCCATGCTTCGTATAAAAGAATTTACTCACTATTCCCCATTATCATCTTATACCTTATTCCATTACCACCCTTTGCTCACTGCTCACAGCTTCAGAACAGAGCTCAAGTCAAAAACGTGGTCTGGCTTCCCAGCAGAGTGTGCTACAAACTTAAACGAGCTTGGCTAACATCCAAGGGCCAAAAGTACAGGGGTTTCTTGGGGTCTGGGCTATCAAAAGCTAGTTGAGAGTAGGATTGCCTGATTCAGAAAAAAAAAGAGAACAAAATTGCCTGATTCAGAAAAAATTGATTTTCAAATAACAATAAAATGTTAGCATGAATATGCCCCGTGAAATAGCTGAGATATATTTATATTATAAAAAAAATTAAATCCAAATCTATCTGAACAGCCCTCTGTTTTATCTGGTGTGCTGTGCTTAGTCATTCAGTCGTGTCCGACTCTTTCCGACCCCATGGACTATAGCCCACCAGGTCCTCTGTCCATGGGGATTCTCTGATAAAAATACTGGAGGGAGTTGCCAGGCCCTTCTCCAGGAGATCTTCCCAATCCAGGGATCAAATCTGGGTCTCCCTCATTGCAGGCGGATTCTTTACTGTATGAGCCACACCAGGACAGCCTTAGTTGAAAAGCCTGTTGCCCACAGAGGGGAAGGAAGAAACTTTAACAGTAAAAGACAGGTCCTGTTTAATAAATACCAGAAACGGAAGCAGGGAAGACATAGGAAAGAAGCTGGTGAGTAAGACCAGGCTCATACTAATGTCACTGAACCTGTCAGCTAGGAGCTTAGACTGTGTATCTTTGGGGAAGCCTTGATGGAGAATAGGAGCAGTGGATCTGGGAGACACTTCCCAATGGACTTCACCTTGGCTTTCTATAGCCTGGGAAGCCAGTCATTTGATTTATCTGGTCCATCTTACATGATTGCGTCGACCCTTATATGGAGGGCAAAGGCTCCAGGACACTGCTCTGTCTCATGCAACGGAATTGAAAGGCTGGAGAGTTACAAGTTAAGAGAAACTCAATGAATGTTTGAGTTAAATGTGTCTTTTGAAATAACCCCAGCCTTTGAAGTGTGCTTGGTTTAAAGGACCCAGAAACAGCAGGCACAGTGGGATCTGCTTGCATCCACAAGGAGATACTTGGGATTCCTGAATAAAAGGATTAAATTTTATTTGTTTTGACTTCCCAACACCTGATGCAATTGTGTCTCAAAGGAGCTGCTGTGGATGTTTATGTTAATGTTTTGTGATTATGAGACTGAAAATTATTTTTCTCCAAAGGTAAAAATGGTACTTTCAGAGTCTCAAGAACTGTATACTTGTTTCAGAAATGATAAATGAACCAAAATGTAATTGAGACTTTCAAAAAGAGGGGGCAAAGTAATGTGGTAAAAAATAATTGCATCTCTTTATTACTATAAAGCTGAAATATTTCACTGTGAATACTAAAACTATTGAAGCTAAATCTGTGCAAGACCAAGTACTCCTGTCTTACAGAAAATGGTTAGATTTTCTCCAGTGACAGAGTGATTTTAACGTGACTAGGATTTAAGTTATTGGATAAGCAAGGAGTACCATGTGGTCTTTATTAATATCTGGTGATGTGCTTCTGGACTTATGTCCCATCTTCTCCCGTTCTCATCTCACATCAACTAGACCAGTGTCTGGACTTGTCCTGATCACCTGTATAAACAGCACAGCCCTTCTACCAAATGAACTGTAACATTCACAAGGAAGACTGGTATTTCAGCCTAAGAGGCTTAACCCTGGAAAAAAATCATTCTAAGCACAAAATACCATATTAGACACCAAGAGAATAAGGAAATGGCATGAAATTAGGAACACCAGTCAAAGCAAGAGCTTTAGTTTAGCTCATAAGCTTTATCTTTTATTATAATGCCCAGACTGTCTGGTTTGCATGAGAATTTACTTATCCTGCAGGGTTTAAGCCATCTTTTAAAGTTCATTTTACTGTTTGTATAAAAATATGTTTTAAACTTTTTCAAAATTGAAATTTCTCATAGTGTCAAATAATAAATCAACATTATACTAATCCTGATTTGTGGTCATTTTGCTTTCAGGAAAATGACACAATGAGAATATATTCTTAGTTTATCTCCTGAGGAGGTGTCACCAAATTCATAATGCTGGTAACAGTTCAGGTGAAGGCAGGGAGATAAAATCAAAGACGGGCACCTTGGGGCTTTAAGCAATTTGGCATTATTTTATTTTATAGTATATAACTGGGTATAAGGGTTACCTCATAACACACTTTCTATGTCTATGTCTTACATGTTTCACAATAAGTTTTTAAGAAAGAAGAAACCAGTTGCTTCAATAATTTACATACTTCAGTGACTCAAATATACAAATCAAAGTTTGTGATACACATTTATTTAGTATGATTTTTGTCTTTAGGTACATAGTTATCCTTCCTGTTTGATGTCTCTATATTCATCCAATTACAAGTCAAAGAAAAATATTTTGTTCTCAAAATGATTTTGTATTTTTTTAAAATGTTGTTGTTTATGGGGTTCTTCAACCTCACAAAGCTCTCTGACGCGCACCCTACCCCTCTCCTCCCCACTCATCTCCTTTAAACCTTTTCAAAAGGCTATTTAAAGTCTTTGGCACCAAGACAAATTTGGCACCAAGGTAGAAGAAACAGAAGCAGATCCCTGTAAACTGTGTAAGGAGATTAGACTCTATCCTAAGAAGAATGGAAAACCAATGCAAATCAAAGAGTCACCTAGCAAGATGACTACCCTGACCACAGAGGTGCCAGTCCTTGCCCTTGGACCACCGTGAACTTTGTATCTCTTCCTTAAACCCCTTCACCAGATCTCTGTTTCCCTCAGTTTAGAGTCCAAGTATTATCTGAGCCTTGCATACCTCTTGACTCATTTCCTTTGTCATTCACTGAGCTTCAGTAAAATCAACCTCCTAGCGTATCCTTGAAGGTATAAGTACTGCACGGAGTCACTTCTGAGCCTTTCCACACTCTGCTTCATGCTCTGCTTCCTAATCCTGGAACATACTTCTTCTGTCCTTCTGCATGGTACTGGAAACAACTATTAATCATTCAGGGCTCAGTTTGAAACCAACCTCATTACACAACCTGTGGCTAAGATTGATCTGAGCTTCTACTCTACTCATAATGCTGTGTGATGACCTTACTATATCTCCTATCAAGCTCCAGGGTAACTGCCTGCTTCCTCCTCTTTTTCCTATTCCTTAGTATGCATGGGCTTCCCTGATAGCTCAGTTGGTAAAGAATCCACCTGCAATGCAGGAGACTCTGGTTTGATTCCTTGGTGGGGAAGATCTGCCGGAGAAGGAGTAAGATACCCACTCCAGTATTCCTGGGCTTCCCTTTGGGCTCAGCTGGTAAAGAATCTGCCTGCAATGTGGGAGACCTGGGTCTGATCCCTGGGTGGGGAAGATCCCCTGGAGAAGGGAAAGGCTACCCATTCCAGTATTCTGGCCTGGAGAATTCATGGACTGTATAGTCCATGAGGTCGCAAAGAGTCAGACATGACTAAGCGGCTTTCATTTTCACTTTAAAGTTATGGCTTTGTCTTGTAGGGATGTGATAAATATATGTTGAATTAATGAGTAACACCATTTGTCTTTCTAGCTTAAGGAATATGCCAGGTTTCTCAGTGGGTTCGAAAATTCAAATAAATATATCAAATGATATATGATAGCAGTAATTTAAAACAGATAAGAAAAAGCTTTATGAATTACATGGTAGAAATTGTGTGAGTAGGAGTCAAGAGACCCAATATTAATTATGTCTTTCTTACTTGCTGCACTTTAGGTTAAGTTATTTAAGATCTGTTAACCAGATTTTCTTCACTTACGAAGGTGTTCAGTTAGACACTTCCCAATATTTCTTTCAAATTTAAAATTCTCTACTCAGATAATAGCATCAAATGTAGGCAGCATATATGTAAAGTATAAATGTTTCCCAGATTACTTAACTAGGAATAGGGCTTCCCTGGTGACTCAGCTGGTAAAGAATTCACCTGCCAATGTAGGAGACACAAGAGACAGGGGTTCGATCCCTGGGTTGGGAAGATCACCTGGAGAAGGAAATGGCAACTCACTCCAGTAATCTTGCCTGGAAATTTTCATGGACAGAGGAACCTGGTGGGCTACATACAGTTCATGGAGTCGCAAAGAGTCAGACACGACTGAGTGCACACCCACACACATGATGGTTTGTTTACTTCTATTCAGTTGTGTAAAATGGGAGTAAACGAAATAATATATGTATATTTATTAGTCGTTATTATTTGATTAAATATCTTTAACACTCTTTATAAATCAGTTTGTTTTTGCGATTTTCCTATAGAATGAAATACTTAATTCTTAAATAAAATTGAAGTGGAAAACAAGTTAGTCTCAGTTTTAAATGGTGTCTTGAAACTCACTCTTAAGTCTACTTTTAGTAATTCAATTTTAATTACTAGAATTCAATCTCAGATAGAAATTCACTTTTCAGTTAAATGGTCTTTTTTTCCCCTCTGACTCTGTCTTTTATTAGTACCTTTTTATGCATCCTTTGATTAGCACAATATGGAAGCTGGCATGGATAATTCAAAGTGTTAGCATTATTCTCTTTCAAATGAGTATGATTTAATGTCAGTGTGTTGCTATGAGGCCATAGAATTAAAATTTCCAGTTTTCAATGAATAAGGTAATATCACCTTTGAGAATCCACCACAAACTGTCAGAGCAAAATTAAAAGCAATTCATCAAAGAGCATACTGGCTGTCTTAGTAGAATGGACATTGATGATGTACCAATTAAAGCAAACATGACTCACCCTGAATGGAAATCAATTGACTCTATCTGTATGATAAGCATGATCCTCCCTTCACTGTCTAAGACAATGGCACCGTGAAGACGGCTGGGGAGAGAGAAATGTTTCATCCGTGTGTCACATAGAGCTGTAGCGAAGTTCAGGAAGGCTGAGGATGGTCCCAAGGAGTGTGAGGCCAAGGGAAAAGCAAACACAGTGCACCATGCATGTCTCCCCAGCCCAGCTGACCCGAGGAGGGTCCTGGAGAGAGAACTCTGGGCAGTGCTGGGCCCAGGGAGATCCAGGCCTTCTCCGTGGAAGAAGCCTGCACTTGGGGGAGCAGCGGGGTGAGGGGCAGAAGAGGCCCCTCCTTCCAGTATAGCCAGGGGGTGTGAATTAGGAGGACAGAAGCATAAAGCACCGACCATTAAAGAGTTAGGTATCCATGTACCCCTCCCCAGACTTCTCAGCGATAGAAATTCCACAAGACATCTTCCCTACCCAGCTATGTACAATACATTCAAAGATTCCGCCCCCCCCCCAACACCCCGCCACAGTATTTTTAAAATGGAAAAAAAAAAAAAAAACAACTCAGTTTGTTACATAGCCCTAGAGTGGCAAGAGCTACAGCCTTAAATCTCATCAACTCCATTTGTTAGACACTGTAAACCTTTTGTGGCTTCTAGGTACAGCTGAGTATTGTAGGGTGATGAGACAAGAGCGACCACCACAGTGACAGAGTAAGTAAGCCCTCTGGGTTGTGTGAATTCAGTAAACCCCACACAAATCACAAGAGCAGCTGCTTTGACTAAAAAGCTTCCTATAATTCTATGCCATTTCCCCCACAAAAAAAAAAAAAAAAAAAAGCTGTTTAATTCTATAATGTTATTCCCTATGCCATTTCCTCCACAAAAACGACTTAATTATATAATGTTATTTCCAGGTGGTGCTAGTGGTAAAGAACCCGCCTACCAAAGCAGCAGACATAAGAGACCCGAGTTCAATACCTGGGTCGGGAGGATCCCCTGGAGGAGGGCATGGCAACCCACTCCAGTATTCTTGCCTGGAGAATCCCATGGACAGAGGAGCCTGGCAGGCTGAAGTCCATGGAGTCGCAGAGTCAGACATGACTGACGCGACTTAGCATGACACAGCATATAGCACATTTAGAAAAACTGCTGATTAAAACCTCCTTTCTAGAACTTTCTGTCTAGAAGCAGACCTTTATTTTAGCATGTTTTTATCTATGACACAACTGTAAGCTCTTAAAAGTCAGTGCCCATGGCCGTTTCATCTTAGCATCTTTCACAACCACAAAATATGGTACCCTCCAAAGAGACAAAATTTCAGTATTTTTGTGTCTAATTGAGCATCATTTAATTTAACCAGTTCAAAATACTCTTACTTTTAAAAAAATCACAGGAAAAAATAATTTCTTGCAAAATGTATGTCACTGCCATCACCATGAGCAGCTAGTGATCAATAAGAATTCTTGTGAGAAGATTCATTTAGTCACCATGCTAGGCAACAAAAATGCCCAGACACACAGGTTATAGATCTGACACTTAATATAAGCAGTAATATGCAAAATGTAGCATTTTTCTTGCTATTACTACATAATAATAAAGCCTCTAATTGAAGAATGAAAATATGTCCATTATATGGTGTTTTATTGACAAAAGACTAAAAGTCAAATGTTCTAAAGGTATATATTCTTTATATACCTTATATGGTGGTGGTGGTTTAGTCACAAAGTTATGTCCAACTCTTGCAAACCCGTGAACTGTAGCCTGCCAGGCTCCTCTGTCCATGGAATTTCCCAGGCAAGAGTGCTGGAGTGGGTTGTCATTTCCTACAACATGGGATCTTCCTGACCCAGGATCAAACCCTCATCTCCCACGTTGGCAGGTGTGTTCTTTACTGACTAAGCTAACAGGGAAGTCCATATACACTATATATTCGATAACTTACTAAACAGCTACCTGCTCAACAGCAGTTGAGCAAAACATTTGGTGAAGTGACTTAACTTTATGCATTTCAGACAACAATCTGGCATTGTACAGATAATGTCTTTAATTCATTTTTTATATACTTGTTCTTCCATTTAACACATACTTATTTGGTGCTTTTATGCTGAGCTGCTCTTAAAGTTGCCGTCGTATTCGAGATTAACAGGGTATGTATGTATGTATACATCTTTGTACGTATGTGTATGTTCTTTGTTGGAGAAGGAAATGGCAACCCACTCCGATATACTCGCCTGGGAAATCCCATGGACAGAGGAGCCTGATGAGCCACAGTCCAAGGGGTCACAAAGAGTCAGACACGACTTAGGGACTGAACAACAGCAACATAACATTCTTTGTATGTATTCATTGTAACAACACAGCATTTGTCTCTGAGGTAAAAGACATTTCAAAATTTCCACTTTAGAAAAGAGAACTGAGGACTTGGAGGGAAAGGTGCATGACTGAAAGCTCATTAAGATGTGCCTGAGTCAGGATCGTCACTCGAGGGAACTAGAAGCTTGCCAAGGCTCCTTTCAACTCTCTGCTCCTTGAGCATGGCTAGAGGTGTTAGGAGAAGCACACTGACTGAAACCGCCCACCCTGGCCAGGCACCATAGGAACCATTTGTCTGAGCTGATTTATGACAGGAGGTCCTGTAAGGAACACAGAACTAATAACCCACCACCAACCGGAAGAGTTCGGGGAAGGTCAAAAGGAGACACCACAGGTCTGACCACTTCCCAGAATCCTTCTCTCTGGCATCCATCTTGGCTGAACAAGGCGTGCACCACCAGGAAGGACTTTGAGTCAGAATGATTGACTACAGACAACCCGGAAATTAATCCCATCACCCTAAGTCCTGAGACTGCGAGCACATGCAGAGCAGTCCTCCTGGGTGCCCTTACCCTCCTGCTCTCTGCTCGGGTGCCCTTCCCCAGTAAAATCTCTTGCTTTGTCAGCATATGTGTCTCCTCGGACAATTCATCGCCGAGTGTTAGACAAGAGCCCAATTTCGGGCCCTGGAAAGGGTCCCCCTTCTTGCAACAAAGGGAAAACTGTGATTTTCATATGCATTTGATTGTTTTTCTTGCACAGTTCTTACTCTTTAACAAGAGCTCTATGCAAACAATATTATTTTACTTATAAGTGAAATGGCATGATGTCTGGGATCTACTTTAAAGCACATGTTAGGGGAAAAAATGGCGAGTAATGCAAAGTTTAAAAATAATTGGGATAATTGTTGAAGCTGGGTTATGGATATAAGTGACTTTGCTCTGCTAGTCTCTCTAATTTTGTGTATTTTGAAAATCCCCCTAATGAAAAGTTAAAGGAAATAAAGAGGATTTTGAAATGCACGCTTGGGAGCATAGATGGTAAATTATTCAAGTAAATGGTTCCTTGTGATACTGACAAGAGGATCATTTTGGAGAAAGTCCAAGATTACAATTTTTAGAGTTTTAGACCTGGATAGTCTACTTAATTTCATCCCCTTTCAATAGACAGAGCTTTCACTTTCCAGAATGTTCACTGATGATTCAAATTATTCCATGGACTAACCAGTCAAAGAGAAAACTATGCATTAAAAAAAAAAACCCAAAGAATTAAAATTCCTTCTCAGAACAATGGGTAAGAAGAACTATGTGGAAAAGGGAAATTACTGTATTAGAAAATACAATATATAATATTATTTTCATATCTATTATACTATGACTTGGCACACTCAAATTTAAGACTTTATTGAAACTTAGAATATATTGCTTTAAAGAATTCAAGAATAAAACTAAGAATGTATACAAAATTTAATATAGTGTTGAGAAGAATGAAGAGTTTGACTTTGAAAACCATGATGTCATCTGAAAAGTGAAGTCGCTCAGTCGTGTCCGACTCTTTGCGACCGCATGGACTGTAGCCTACCAGGCTCCTCCCTCCATGGGATCCTCCAGGCAAGAGTACTGGAGTGGGTTGCCATTTCCTTCTCCAGGGGATCTTCCCAACTCAGGGATCGAACCGAGGTCTCCCGCATTCCAGGCAGACTCTTTAATCTCTGAGCCACCAGAGAAGCCCATGATGTCATACAACTACTTTATTCTGAGACCCTTACATGATAATTCAGAGAAAGAGTGATACAGGAAAATGACTACACATCCTTCGTGATGGCAGCAAAGTGTAGGCGTGACAGCCCTTAGCATGTCATCTGTGAAAGTGAAGGAATATAAACTAAAAATGTAAAAGTAAAAATGGAGGTGAAAGTCATCAGGCTTGAGCCCATTCTTCGTGACACAAAAGTAATATTTAGTCTAAGAGATTAAATGTACCCTGGAGAATCAGCTAGTACTGGTCAATCAAGACAATTTTTCCAGTTTGCTGTATAGAGCTACAGAGCTGAACTTTCTAGGGAGAGTAGCTAATTACCTTAAATGATTTACGGTTACCTCTTAGAATATTTAATTGTACTTTGTGTTTATCAAAGTAGACAGAAATTAAGAGTGCAGATATTAGTTCTCTAATTGTTTCTGCATTAACTAAGGACAATAGAATTCACATTTTTTTTCTGTCAGGAAGTCAAGAGACTACCACATTTAAACAGTGAAGAAGGGTGTATGTTAGTGTTGCAGCAAGAGAGACAAAATATTATTAATGCTTCTAGTTCCTCCTTTTATCTTCAAGTGATCACACATCACAAAAGATGCTGTGAATCAATGTTAATAGTTTTGTTGCTTTTGAGCTGCTGTAGTGATTTTGTCTATCATGTAAGGCAGGCTAACTCTAACATGTATTTTTCCATAACAAAGCCCTCTTTGGAGTTTTCTCTCATGTGTTTCAAGAGAGTGGGCTCTACAATTATGCTACTTGTGTTTGAGTTCTTTTCCTACACTTTACTTACCTGAAGCAAATTGCTTTAACTTTCTGCTCTTAATTTTCATGTCAGTAAATAGACATAACTGTACTTACTTTAATAAAATTGTTGTGAGGGTTAACTTAGGTAACACATATAAAGAGCTTAAATAAGTGTTTGATATATACTTAAAGAGTAATTAATAATATTATGTGCAATGAAATATACATTCCTTTTACCTAAAGTAAATTTTCTATTTTAAATGAAAACTAGTAGATCACAGGCCAACACATTGCAGCCTCTGATGCTGAAATATAGGAATCAAAAATGCTGTTTTAATAGAATAGATTGCTTGCTTACCCAGAATCTAACTCTGTTCTTCCTTTTTAACAGAACTCAATTTTTCAATTTGTTTTTTTTGTGGTAAAAAATAAATTGTGAAATCCCTCTTAACAAATTTTGAAGTGTACAGTACAGTGTTGTTAACCATATGCACATTGTTATATAGCAAATCACTAGAATTTTTTAATCTTTAATGAATGAAACTGTGTCCACTTAACAGCAACTCCCCATCTCACCCTCCACCAGCCTCAGATAACCACGAATTTACTTCCTGCTTCTATGAATTTGATTACTTTAGATGAAAGTAGAATAATACAGTGATCATCCTTTAACTGTCATATTCCACTTAGCACAATGCCCATAAGCTTCATCCATACTGTAGCAGATGACAGCATTTTCTTATTTTTAAGAATCAATACTATTCTGCTGCATGTGCATACCACATTTTCTTTATCCACTCATCTATCAGTGAATATTTAGTTTTTCTACATCTTGGCCTCTGTGATAATGCTGCAATGAACATGAGAAGGTGAATATCTTTTTCAGATCCTGTTTTTTATTTCTTTGGGGTTATACCCAGAAATTATATATGGGGCTGAATCATATGGCAATTTTATTTTTATTTTTTTTGAAGAAACTTCATACTGTTTTCCATAGTGGCTACACCATTTTACATTCTCACTAGCAGTGCACAAGAGTTTCAATCTCTCCACATCATGGCTTGTTATTTTGGTTTTATAACAGATATGAGGTGATATCTCCTTATGGTTTTGACTTGCATTTTCCTGATGATTAGTGTTATTGAGCATCTTTTCATATCTTTTGGCCATTTGTATCTCCCCTTTGGAGAACTGTCTATATAAGTCATTTATCGAATTTTTAATTGGGTTATATGTTTTTGTATCATTGTAAGAGTTTCTCATATCAATATATTTTGGATTTAACCTCTTACCAAATATATAGTCTTCAAATATTTTCTCCCATTCAATGTGTTACCTTTTCACTCTGTTGTTTATAGTTTGAAATTGCACTTCTTGCTTATTTTCGCTTTTGTTGCCTGTACTTTCAGGGTCATGTCCAAGAAATGATTGCCAAGACTGATGCTGTGAAGTTTTACCGTAATGTTTCCTGTTAGGAGTTTTTATAGTTTCAGGCCTTACTTTTAACTCTTTTACCCATGTTGAGTTGTTTTTGTGTGTGGCGTAAGATGAGTCCAATTCTATTCTATTGTATGTAAATATCCAGCTTTCCCAACAACCTTTGTTAGGGAGATTTTTTTTTTTTTCCCATTGTGTAGTGAAGGACAGGGAAGCCTGGCTTGCTGCAGTTCATGGAGTTGTAAGGAGTCAGGCAGGACTTGGCGCCTGAACAACAACAAAGTCTTAGCACCCTTGTCGACTATTATTTGATTGCATTTCCCTGATGCTGGGAAAGACTGAGGGCAGAAAAAGAGGGCATCAGAGAATGAGATGGCTGGATGGCATCAATGATGCACTGGACATGAACTTGGGCAAACTCCCGGAGATGGTGAGGGACAGGGAGGCCTGGTGTGCTGCAGTCCGTGTGGTCGCAAAGAGTCAGACATGACTGGGTGACAGAACAACGATAACAACCTAAATTTATTTCAAGTCTCTCCATTCTATTCCATTAGCCTATATGTCTGTCTTTATGCCAGTACTATACTGTTTTCAATACTACAGTTTTGTAATATGTTTTGAAATCAGAAAGTATGAGGCCTCAGCTTTAGTTTTCTTTAACAAGATCCTTTTGGCTTTTCAAGATCCTTTCTCATTCCATATGAGTTTGAAGCTTGTTTTTTCTCCTTCTATATAACATGATGCTAGGATTGTGATAGGAATTGCATTGAATATATAGATTACTTTGGGTAGCATGAAAATTTTAATAATATTAATTCTTTCAATATGTAAACATAGATGTCTTTCCATTTATTTGTCTTTAATTTATTTTACAATATTTTGAAGTTTTCAGTGTATGAATCTTTCACCTCCTGATTAAGTCTATTCCTAACAATTTTGTGCTTTTAGATGCTATTATAAATATAATTGTTTTCTTAGTTTCCCTTTGGGATTATTCATTTTTATTGATTTGCAATGCAATTGATTTTTATGTGTTGATTTTGTATCTTGCAATTTACTGGATGTACTTGGGCTAACAGGTTTTGTTGCTGTTGTTGAATCCTTGATAACCTATTTAGCTCAAATTAATCAACACTGGAGCCTACCCTTAGCTCTGAATTTCATGTAACGTGAATTCTTAATGTGTAAGTTTGAATAAAAAATTCTAATAGTTGTAGACCAAAGCATAGTGGGATGAATTGAAGAATTTTGTTAATAACTGTAAAGCTCAGCTCTCTGATCTATAAAGTTCTTGCCATGGTTAAAAGAGATAATTTTCGTAAAGCTTCTATCAGTGTCATGCACATTCAGTTCTCAGTAAATATTAGTTCCCTCTTCTTTCTTGTATACTGAGACTCAACATTTCTTTCTCCACATACTCTTAGACTTATTAAGGAAAGTGCTTTCTGTTTCTTGTTTCCTAAGGTAAAAACAAATAAATTTCACATGGTTCCCAGAAGACAAAAGTACAATTCCTCCACGGAAAAATATTTTTTGTCTTTTGTTCCAAGTAACAAGATTAATACAAATCCCTTGTCAATTCTTACCCTCATGCCTCAGCCACAGTTTTTCTACAAAATTTAAAATTCTTATACCTGAGAGAATTGTTGTTTATTTTGTAATAAAAATTGGAATGTAGGAACACAGGATCCAAAGCTGGTAGTTGATGTTTGAAGTCTAAGGGCAGAAAGGGTGTCCCTTTGCCAAGCTCTACACACTAGGCAGTAATTTTTTTTTCTTTTTTTTTTTTTTTTGCCTAAAAGCAAAAGAGAAAATGTACTAGCCTTGTGGGCACTGGAAGAGTCCATTGGGTTTTACTCAGTGAAAAATACACAAATATATATGCCAAAGGAGTGGGATACCTAAGGTCCTGCATGTTACCAATTGCAGTTCAAGAAATCAATTGGTTCAGCAACTTCTTTCTGTAATTGTGATCATGTAAATATCCATCTTTTTTCCCCAGACACGTTGGAGTATCAATCATATGGACACTATACCTTGTAACAAGCTAAAACATATTTAAGCTGATATAATAAAAGTTTAGTATTTTGTGTTCCTTTGCGGAATATTTGTGCATTTATAAACTGTATCATTTATATGGTTTGTGTAGTCACTGGATAAGTGACTCTGATTCAAAGAGTGTCCATGGTGCAACATAGAGATTCTTAATTTTGTGTGTTACCAGGTGATGTTTATCATACTTTAAAACTTCCACATAGCTAGCGACAAATTACAATTGAAGAGACTACTAGCTCTAAGATAACTCTACTATAGATTTTTGCTCTCAGAACACATTATCAGACATTTTCTTTTCAAACTTAAAACACATCAGTGCCCTTCACTTGTGGATTTAGCTTCCTCCAAGTTGTATCGCTTCTCTCACTTACGTTTTCTTTTTAAACAAGAGTTACACTTCTTCAGGGAAGCTGCTTATAGTTTGGGACTACATGGCTTCCAGCAATATTGGCAATGCTACTTTTTAATCCATCAATGTCCATAGCTTTTAAAATGGAAAACCCCTGTGGAAAAGAAGCATACAAAAGTAACGCAGAAGGTTCTGATTCAATAGTACCTCAAGCTGGCTACCCCCTATGTGTAACTATCTGCTGCTAATAGGGCACTTTAAGAGTTCATTAACTCTGGGAGACTGCTTAATAACAACTGACAGAGGACAGCGTATTTATCCTGCACACATATAATTGTTCCAGCAATAACTTACTGATTTATACTTGAATCATTTATTTTATTCCATTTCATATTTTCCTTCTGAATCTCTGACAAATGCCTTCAGTTTAAGAGCAACTGGTTATAAAGGTCAGTGGGTTAAGAATTACTGTAACTTGAACAATTTTATGCAAGCTCAAGTATTTATTAAACACTTTAGCACCAGGTGAAATTGAGAACCAAATAATAAAGAAACTATAAGGCCTAGTTCCTATTTTGGGCTTCCCTAGTAACTCAGACAGTAAAGCGTCTGTCTGCAATGCTGGAGACCTGGGTTCGATCCCTGGGTCGGGAAGATCCCCTGGAAAAAGAAATGGCAACCCACTCCAGTACTCTTGCCTGGAAAATCCCATGAACAGAGGAGCCTGGTAGGCTACAGTCAGTGGGGTCACAAAGAGTTGGACACGACTGAATGACTTGACTTTAGTTTTAGTCCCTATTTTAGAATTTCATTGAGGAAAGAGTATAAAAGTTGTGGAGACATGCATATTTTTTAATATCACACATATATGTATAAGAGTTTTCAATATATACACATATATGTATGAGTTATGGAGAGCCAAAATTACATATTATTATTGTTGTTGTTATTACTGTTCAGTCACCCAGCCATGTCTGACTGTTTGTGACCCCATGAACTGCAGCAGGCCAGGCCTCCCTGTTATTTATATATTGTTATACAGTATATACAATTGTGTAGCATATATAGTTGTATTATTAAATAATATTTTTATATTATAGAACATACTTATGTATCTAATATACATGAAATTAATATACCTACAATATATATTTTATGTGTATGAATATACATTACATTTATACTTAAAAATGTACAGTGAATATTATAAAATATACACTATATGGTCTATGATAATATAATTGTATGATAAAGTATCAAAATTGAGGTTTTTTTCATTGATTCAACAAACATCCGTGGAGTAGAACAGAGGTTGGCAAACTCTTTTGTAAGGAGTCTGATAGTACACACTTTAGGCTTTGCATTCCTTTGAGTCTGTTGGAACCAGCCTACTCTGCAGTCCCGCGATGCACAAGTGAAAGGGTGTGTCTGGTCCACTAAAGGAAAAGTTTTTTTCTATGACCTACAAGGCGCTGCATGACCCATCCTCCTGCTTGCTCATTGTCATCATTCAACCCTTGCTTGCTCACAGACACAAGGACTCCTTGTCTGTGGCCTCCACCACAGGGCTCAGTACTTTTTTCTATCTTGAATTCTCTTTCCTCAGATATCTGTATAACTTGCTTCATTACCCCTTCAAGTCTTTGCTCAAATACCACCTCCTAATGAAGACTTTCCTACTGTTATTTACTGCATGGTATGTAATATTGTCCAAAAATATCCTATAGCCTTAGCCAAAACTCTACATTTTGCTCCATGGCACTGATTTAGCCCTGTGGTTGGGACAAGCATAGACTCTGGAGCCAAAATGTTTGAGTTGAATTCTGGTTCTTTTACTTACTGACTGTGTAACTTTAGGCTAATTATTTTCTCTCTCTAGGGCTCATTTTCCTTTACCCATAAAATTAACATACTAGTAGTGTATAACTCATGGAACTGTTTGAAATAATTAGCTAATATATAATTCATTTTATATACATAAAATGCCAAAGTAATGTTGAACTGAATGAAATTTCTAAAAAATAATACATGAATAAAAAGAAATAATCCAGCAGGAGGCAGGAAAGAAGAAAAATAGGAAAAGAAAACATATATATATATATATATAAAGTAGAAAATACAAGATAAGTTGCAAGAGTAAACCCATGCTGTTAACTATTAATTGTAATCATTAGCTCCAATATATGTAAATGGATTAAATCCAACTATTGAAAAAAAACAGATTGTTGGGTTAGAATTTTTTTTTACAGAAATCCAGCTTGATGTTGCTGATAAGAAGAACATCCAAAACATGCTTATACACATACACAACACATGTACATATACACACACAGATGTATTGAACTTAAACTGCTGCTGCTGCTGCTGCTGCTGCTAAGTCGCTTCAGTCATGTCTGATTCTGTGTGATCCCATAGATGGCAGTCCACCAGGCTCCACTGTCCCTGGGATTCTCCAGGCAAGAACACTGGAGTGGGTTGCCATTTCCTTCTCCAATACATGGAAGTGAAAAGTGAAAGTGAAGTCGCTCAGTCATGTCCCACCATTTGCGATCCCATGTACTGTAGCCTACCAGGCTCCTCCATCCATGGGATTTTCCAGGCAAGAGTACTGGAATGGGTTGCCATTTCCTTCTCCTTAAAATGATGGGAGGAGATATATTTTGCAAAAACTAATCAAAAGAAAACCAAGGTAGCATATTAATTTCAGATAAACTATAAGTTATGGCAAAATTCATTATATGATAAAAGGACATAAAAATAAAAATACAATTGTATCAGAGATATGATGAACTTGTATGTTCCTATCAGTCTGTTATCATAGTGTGGGTGGCTTATGAACAACAAACATTTATTTCGCACAGTTCTAGAAGCTGAAAGTCTGAGATCAGGGTGCCAGTGTGATTGGATGAAAGCCTTCTTTCAGGTTACAGACTTCTTGTTGTATCTTTCCATTGCAGATGGATCTAGGGAGCTCAGTAGAACTTATTTCATAAGGACCCCAATTTAATTAAAGAAGGCTCCACTCTCATGAGTGAAACACTTTCCAAAATTCCCACCTCCTAATGTGGTTACAGTGGATGTTAGGATTTCAACATTTGTATCCTTTGCAGTGGGAGCAGAGACAAAAATTCATATCACAGCAAGTACCTAAAATACATGTACAAGGGTTTTTTTCTTGTGGCACTATTTATAGTAGCAAAAACATTATGACATGTTAAAAATCATGATTAAAAATTCAAATTATAAATATATTGTATATGCTGTGTTTGTAAAATATTTATATAAATTTATATTTGCATAGAAAAGAAATTTAAAAGATATCAAACACTTAGCAGTAGTTGTTATTTCTAGATGGTAGAATTGTAGGTATTAATTTTTAAATTTCTTTCTTAAAAATGTCTTCTTATTTAATACAATGTACATCAATATGCATAATCTTTAAAAGCAGAAAAATAAATAATTTTAATTCAAAGTTTTACTAGTAAACCACAGAAGTTTAAATATACATGCATCATGAAATCAACATTAGCTTAATTTTTAAAAAGGAACTTCTCACAGAGTGCTTATTAAACAGCTATTTGCAACTGAATGTTGAATACATTCAGATATTTCAATTCCTTGTTGCCTCAAACCTGAGTTCAGCACTCCAATTTTAAGTATATATCCATTGTAGAAGTTCTTCACATATTTACTGAGAACATACATATTTATTAGCATATCTTATTTTCCTCCAGGGTGACCTCAATCTCTATCAATACTCCAGACTCTCCGTTTCCTCACTTCAGTTTTGCAGGGATGAGGACATATTATTTATGTTTTCACACACATACATTCTAAACATTTGAGATATGAAAATCCCCTGCTCACATAATCACTCATTTAAATCGTTTTGCACAATGCCACAGGAGAAATGGTAAGAAGAAATAAAATGGGCTTCAGTTGTTACATTTCATGATCTAAACAGAAAGGTCTAGACAAGAAGCTTGGTCGGCTACAGTCCATGGGGTTGCAAAAGAGTCAGGCATGATTTTGCAAATAAGCAGCAACATTTTAAAGGAGGTTTTCTGCACTCATGGGTGGTTCTCTCTTAAATCTGCACTTGACCTCAGGTGCTGCCTAGCTGTCCTCTCTCTCTCTCTGATTCTCCTTTCCATCCCTGATCTTAAGCTTTGGGTTAAGCTTGAGTTAAGAAAAGGAGAGAAGCCTTGAATTGTAAGTAAAATTAGAATTTTACATTAGATTTCATTTTTCAATATTTGAAAATGGCTGAAAGCTATGAAATCTTTCCAAAATGCTGAGAAGAAAGGATAAGAAAGATTGATTCTGGAGATTGTGCTTGAGTGGTGGTGCTGTACCCTACTGAGTTGGATCCATGTAAAGAACCAATTATAATTCACTCCTCTGGGAGCTCAAACCCAGTGCTCTGTGACAAGAGGGGAGGGGTGGGGTGGGAGGTAGGAGGGTGGTTCAAGAGGGTAGAGACATATGTATACTTATGGCTGATTCATGTTGATGTATGGTAGAAATCAACACAATACTGTACAGTGATCATTCTCTAATTAAAAATTTTTAAAAATTTAAAAATTCATTCCTAATTCTCAGTCCATTCCATGTCATGCTTACTGTACTTCTCATGGGTTGTTGTTTTACCAGAGTTTCCAAATTGATATGAGCTCTGAAGGTCTTTCCTGCAGTCTTAAAGTATTTAGATTCCTTTTTATCTTCATCATAGGAGCTGCACTGAACTATATATATATGTGTATATATATATATATATAACTTTTTTCTTCAGTGCAGTTGTCCTTCATATATTGTGAATTTGTTTACAATAATCGCATTGAAAAACTAGATATATGCTTCTAAAGTGAAGTGAAAGTGAAAGTCACTCGGTCATGTCCAACTCCTTGCAACCTCGTGGACCGTAGCCTGCCAGGTTCCTCCATCCATGGGATTTTCCAGGCAAGATCACTGGAGTGGGTAGCCATTCCCATATGTTTCTGAGTGCATTCTTAAATCAGTCATCAATACATAACAAGTGCAACACTCTCATTTATGTTTAATTAATTCCTTTGGCCAATATTATAAAAGACTTCAAGTTGTAGTCAAAATGACATTAGATGTTTTTGAGAAGGAAGACAGATACGAAGTATAACAATTATAACAACTTTCTCTCTCTGAAGGCTTTATTGTATAGAGATCGACTATAATTTGTATCTGGATCTTGAAAAACATGGAAAGACATATATACTCCTATGCTAAAAACAGAATGTATGTATATGATATATATGTAGATTTATATCAAGTGAATACATTTACAAGTCACTTTTGGTATAATAAATCTCTTCAGAATTAAGACATTAAGTTGCTGATTACTGTTTTAAATGTGTCTGGGCTGGAGCTTCTGAGAGTCTGCCTAGACAAAACAAGGGGCCCTGGAAAGAGTCTCAAAAATCTTCTTCTCAGTTATGCCAATTAAGTGTTACTGAGTTTTCAAGATCTCTCTTTGGATCATTAATCATTCACATTTAAACAGGAACTAATCAGCTAATTTTGAAATCTTACAGATTAGCAGATTTAATAGATGAGTAGTATAAGTAAACTAGGCATACTTTAGGGAAAGAAAGGCCTGAACAGAATCTCAAAGTGGATAATGTGAGAGCAGTGACCAGTTTGGGTTTAGAGAAAACGGGAAAAAATAGCTATAAAGAATAGGAAAGAGAAAGAGAACTAGATGAATACACAACACAAATTCAGCATCTTTGCAATTTTGACAGTGGCAAATCTTGATGATGTCCCCAAGATACTCCACTGAAATCAACATCCGAGCTGTCAGATGTTGTTGGTCCTTGCATATATCATTCTCCACTCTGCCTGAATTACTCTTGTCAGCTGAGGAGTAATGGCTTCATAAAGTCAATATCTCTGTATAGAAATAGAACCATTAAAGTTCCCCTCAATCCTTTTGTCAATTCAGAAATGAGGAAACACATTATCTGCCTGTTGGTAGTAAATAATGAGACAAGTAGACTTTAGTATAAATGTAGGGAGACTGGAGGAGATATCACGTCTATATCTGAAACAGAATACACTGAAATAAAAAAGTAATAACAGGAGTAAATTTAAAAGATCATGAAAATTTAAAATATGATTACCAAAATAAAAATTCAACTGAGAATTAAGTGATAAAATGAAGATCACCTCTCAGAAATTGTAACAATTAAAAATAGGTGAAAATGTAACAGCAAAGATAAAAAAAGAGGAAAAAAAATAAAACATAGAAGACCAGTTCATGACATCTTCATCAAACATGCAATTAAAAGAATTTCCAGAAAGAGAGAATGAAAAAGAGAAGTGGGAGGAAATTGTCATTTGATCAATAAAACTAAATATCCCAGAATGGAAGTAGATCATAAAACCTTAGATTCAAAGGTGATTGGCACTGGATGAAAAAACAAAACATAACATTACACTAAGAAACTGCAGCACACCAAGAATAAAGAGAATATCCTAAAAACCTTCAGAGGATTAAGTTGACGACCTAAAAAGTCCTGTTTGGAAATTCTCAACACTGGATCTTGGTTGACATGGAGAAATTCCTTCAAAATCCTGAGGAAACTTTTTTTCATTCTGAGAGTCCAAAGTAGGCAATTACCTATCTTTTGGGAGATAAAATTGAGACATTTTCACATATTCAGGGACCATCAAAATCTACCTCTGTGCACTTCTTAAGGTACTCTTCCTGGCAATGTGACTCAGAACAGTGTGGTCTCAGTCAAAAAAAAAGTATTTCAATAGCCACTCTTTCCATTCTTCCACTTTTGGGGTCAGGAAGGGACTGGGTAGTTGTTTCTCTTTCTCCCAGATTTTCTTGGAATGGTAATCCTAGCTGCTACCTTATAGGTAAATTTTGATTATTTAAGCCAATCATACTAATTTCATTTTCTTTGCCAACATTTTATTTAGGAGTGAGACAAGAGCAGATGTCTGCATGATGGCTTCTAGGTTAAGTTTTCCTAACCTTGAAGTAGAGAAATATAAAAGAGATGATATTTTCATGCCTATGTGTGATCCTTAGAATTGTGACGTCCATGCGGCCATCCTGACAGCAGGAAGACAGTTGGACAAAGACGATAACTCTCAGACTGGCAAAGCAGAGAGATGGAAATAATTACATCCTTGCTTCCATTTAGTTATTGAATTAAACAGCTCTAGAATCACTCCATCTCAGACCTTCTTTTGTGTGAGGTGATTATTTTTGTAATTACTTAGGTCATCTCAGTGTAGTTTTGTTCCTTGTAGTCCAAACTATTCTAGTGACACAAAGAAAAAGATGTGTGATTCAGGAAATTGGGGGATAAAATGTGAAAAACAGAGAAAGTCTCCAGATGATAGTTATGTAAAAGGTCTAGATGGCAAACAAGACCAGAAAAAATTCATGAGAGCCTCTAGAGAAAAGGTGAAGCTAATAGAATGCTTGATTGGTAGATTAAAAAACAAAAGTATGATAAACGAAATAGTACAAGGAAAGGAGAAAGACATGGGAAATGAGGAAAAATAAAAAACTGTACACAAAAGAAAAAAACTCGTGGCAAACCATTGGTTCTATAAAGAGCAAGATTTTACTACTCACAGTAAAGTAAACACTATTTTCTTTTGAATTTTTAGAATGAACTTTTGGAAAATTGAACAGCTTAGTTTGGGTTATAGAACATAAAATAGAGTTGTTAGCATTAATAATACCACCATTTAGATGACAAAACTGTAAGAGGAAAACGATAGAAAGGAGATTTTAAAACAATGAAATCCGTATCTTATATACTGCAAAAATGAAGATATGCTAATAGAAATGGAGCAAAAGCAATTTCTTAAGTATGCAAATATGTCAAAATTTATGTAAAATGTAATCACTATCATAATGGAAAAATTTTCAATTCTAGGGTCTTTGCTTTTGCTTTTCTTACTATCTGGGATGTACAGTCCAGATTTCCATAAGAGGAATCACTTTATCCTGGTCCTAGCTCAAGATCTCCTTCCCAGCAAGACTTCCCTGACTCTAAGTAAAGCTGTATGTGGTTCCACCCACATTTTCCCTTAGTACTGCCAAGCTTTATTGTCTTCATTTCACTCCATTAACATTTGAATTTTCTCATTAATTCATTTACATATTTATCTCTCTCCTCATATAACCATATGCTCTTTGAAAGCGTGGACCCTATCTGCTTCATTAATTGTTGTATCCCCACGACCTGGCACACAGTGACTATATCTTAAATGAATAAATGAGGAAGGGGATGAGAAAAGCACAATAAGCCAGCATAACATGAAATCAAAATATAAGGCATAAAATCAATAGCATAATACATATCAATATGAAGATATTATAAAGAGATATAAAGACAACCAGAGAAGAAATAGTAAAAAGATTTAAAAGTGGTTGTTAATAGTCAAGTATGAACTTTCTATATACGGTGTTTCAGACTGTATTTATAATATCCTATGTTTTCTTTGTGATGACATTTAATATCCTTAATTCATTTTTTTAACCACTTGCACGTGTCTTCCTAGTCCTCCCATGCTGGGACTGAAGATCATAAATTAAGGAAGATGGTGCAGCAATTTCATTTCTTAGACAAATGAGTATAATACTTGGATAAATCATTATCCTGCAGGCAGTGCTCTCATAAAATGCTTTATGCCTCTAAGCATTTCTTAAGCAAAGGCTTAAGAAATAAGTGTCTTAACAGACTCATCTACTGGAACATTGACCTACCCTATCACAGCCAACTGACAGCTTGATCTTGACTATAAACTTATTACAGAAAACAGGAAATTTAAAGAGAAAGACATTTGTCTGTAAGTGTACCAGTGTCCCTTACCTATCCATGTGCCCAGTCGCTCAATCACGTCTGACTCTGCAGCCCCACAAATTGTAGCCTGCCAGGCTCCTCTGTCCATGGAATTTTCCCAATACGAATACTAGAGTAGGTTGCCATGCCCTCCTCCAGGGGTTCTTCCCAACCCAGGAATCAACCCGCATCTCTTGCATTAGCAGGTGGATTCTTTACCTGTAGTACCACCTAGAAAGTCCTACTATCCATAGAGAAATAATTTATTTTGTAGATTTCCTAATGAAAAGATAACTGTTTTGTCTGAATTTAACATTCCTGGGAGAAGTAACAAAGATTCACTTAGTCTTTAAAGATAAGAGCTGAAGGAAATATTATTTATTTTTAATAAAAAATAATTATTCAAGGGTACTGAAACAAAATTGAAATTCCTGGGGTTTTAATTTCATCCTACAACTCAAAGAAATATAACAGAAAAAATTTCCTTTTTATTCTGTATTATAGGCAGAGTTAAGACATTTCTCAGTATATCATTGCTGTCTGTTTATTCGTAATGTCTTTTATATTGCAACTCCTGCTGTTATGAGGTCAATAGAGTCTCCTATCAAATTGGATAATCTGAACCCTATCATTAAGTGTTTGGTATGAATTCTTTGATTTGACTCTGAATAGAGTAAATGACTCGTGGAACAAAATTCCTTGATGAACTGTGTATACTCTGGTTTGCTATTTTTAATAATACTATTTACTTTCACCAACAAGAATGAAAAACAAATTTTCCCCTATAAGACTACAGTATATTTGACGGAGAGAAGTATGGAATATGACAGTACACAAAAGAGAAACATAAATGAAATCATTTAATGCTTGGTAAACTTCCAGAAAAATCTTTATAGATAATTCCAAGTTGTCCGAATCCTGTTTACTTAGACTGATTTTTGAAAGTTTGGTATTAAAATTTTCTATCATTGTTTTACTGCCTCTTTCTCCCTTCAGTCCTGACAATGTGTGCTTCATATATTTGGGTGTTTTGATGTTGGGTGCACACATATTTATAATCATTATCTCTTTCTGATAAAGTGACCCATTTATTATTATATGATGGCCTTCATTGTAGAGTTGATTTACAATGTTATGCTGGTTTCTTCCGTGAGCAAAGTGAATCATTTATACATATGCATATATCCACTCTTTTTTAGATTCTTTTCCCATATAGATCATTACAGAGTATTGAGTAAAGTTCCCTGTGCTATACAGTAGGTCCCCCTTAGTTATCTATTTTATATATAGTAGTGTGTAAATGTCAATCCTGACCTCCCAATTTACCCCTCCCCCTCCTTCCCCCTGGTGACCATAAGATTATTTCCTACATCTGTGACTCTATTTCTGTTTTTAAAATAAATTTATTTGTATCATTCTTTTAGATTCCAGATACAAGTGACATCATATGATATTTGTCTTTGTCTGACTTAAATCACAGTTTTGAGTCATTTTGCCTGTTTTTTATTTCCTTTTAATTTTTTTATTATAGTTGACATATAATATTATACTAGTTACAGGAGTAAACCTTGCAATTTGTGATTTAAATTCATTATGAATTGTTCACCATGATAAGTCTAGCAAGCATCTGTCACTGTACAAAGCTGTTAAAATTATTGACTAAATCATTTATTTAGAACTTGAAAGGTGTACCTCTTAATCCCCTTCATCTAGTTTGCTGACCCTGTGCCACCCCCTCCTCTGGTGACCACCAGGTTGTTCTCTGTATCTATGAGCCTGTTTCTATTCTATTTATTTCCTTGTTTTCCTCTTCAGTGTACAGATCCTCATCCGTTCATCTATCAGTGGGCACTTAGACTGTGTCTGTATCTTGACTACTACACAGGTCTGGCCCCTGGCGTGACTGGCTGTGAGCCCTAGAGGCAGCTATTCCGGGTACATGGTGTGTGTGGCTGGGGGTGTGTGTGGCTGGCCCCCAGGGTGAGAGCCACTTCGGAGGGGCACTTGTGCGGGCCAAGGCCACTATCCAGGCTTGGAAGGGCTGGGCCCCGCTCCCCCAGATCAGGAACCACTCTGCAGGGGTTCGGGGCTGTTCACCATGTGTGATGGGACAGGAACGCCTTTGGGGGTGGCGGCCAAGCCCTGCAGGTGACATGAGGCATGAGGCAGATCCTCGAGGGCGCGCCAGTACAGGGTGCACGCTAACAAGCGAGGTTGACGGAGAGTGACCAAAATGGCGCCCTCCGACACGGAAGCTGCTAGTCGGAGCTTGAAACCTGGCACCTACCAGTATTTCTGTCTCCGGAGAACGTTCCACCAGAATCCTGCCCTTCTGGCACACATTCTAAAACTAGTCAGTGAACCTCCTAAGGCTCAAGCTGCTGCCTTTCCTGAGACTCAGAGTAGGTGAGGTTCTGTGTGAGTCTTTCAAGAGGAGAGCCTCAGTCTCCCACAGCCCTTTGGCTCTCCAAGATACAAGCCTTGCTGGTTTTCAAAGCCAGACATTGTGGGTGTTCATTTTCCCAGTGCGGGTCCCCCTTGATGCAGACACTAACCTGGGACTTGCATCCCAGATTCTTCAGGACGAAACTGCAGTTGTGACATCCATTTGTGGGTTTCCACACTGGAGATGTGGGTTCTGACATCTCTGCCCCACTACCCGTCTCAATGTGGCCTTTTCTTTATGTCCTTAATTGTAGAAAATCTGTTCTGCTAGTCTTCTGGTCATTCTCAGAGATAGTTGTTCTCAATGAACTTGTTAATTGTATTTTGGTTGTGTTCATGGGAGGAGTGAGTTCAGGATCTTTCTACTCTGCCATCTTGGTCTAGAACTGCAGTTATACACATCCTTAAATCGAAAATGAAGTCTCCTGTAGACAGCATTGAACTGGATCTTCTTTTTTTGTCTTTCTCTCTCTCTTTCTTTAAAGTCGTTTCAGACCCTATATGCTGTTTACTTACGAGTTTAATCCATCTACTTTTCTACTTTTAACATAATTAAAGACAGTAAATTGTCATTGTCTCAATTTTTTTTCTATTCTGTAGTTCTTTTGTCACTCTTTACTTCTCTTGCTGTCTTTGTGATGTATTGATTTTTTAAGTAATATTCTAAATTGATCCTAGTGGAGACGCCTCCAGCTCTGTGCCTCCTCTCAATCTCACAGAGCTGTGTTGAATACAAGTCTCTTGTTCTTAGCTGCCTCCATCAAACTTAGCAGCTTGTGTCAGTCGTCTTGGTGAGACAAGACAGAAGCCAGTCCCTCAAACAAAGTAAAAGATTGTGCTCCGGGACACTCCCCTCCCGGGAAAGAAGCCTCGGGTTCTGTGCCTCACCTCCCTCTCATAGAACCATGCTCTTTTTCCTTTGATCCTAATAGAACCATGGTATCTGATGTATATCAGATCCATAAATTCTCTCCCTAGGAGGTGAGACAGGAGACTGGCCCATAGGGCGGTGCACCAAAAGCCCTGCTCCACCCTCTCTTTCCTCCCAGTGCTATCCTGGGTAGGGGCTGATGCAGGTAAAGTGAGATTGCTGTTCTCACTCACTTCTTTTTGGCTTCGTTTGGTTTTATGCTCATCTGAAGTAATACAATTTTTTAACTAGACTCTAAACTTCTCATAAGTTCTTTTGATCCACATATTATTGTTAAATTGTTGCTTCTGTGGGAGTGTTGAGTGCCAGAAGTTCTTATTCTGCCATTTTTTATGGAATTTTTTCTTCTATGAATGTGTATTTTATAAATTTTTTTCACATTCCTAGCTAATTTCTTCAACTCTCAAGACAAATTGAATTTGTCTTGAATGTATAGTTAAAAGCCTAGTGATTGCGGTCAAATGCCCTATGATTAATTTAAATTATGAGAAAAAATTTTAATATGAATATTGCTAAAATTATAATTTTTATTGCAATTGAAATGACTCAAAATCAGCGGGGCTGGCAATACTAATATTTTGTTATTTAAATGCCTACCCATTTATCTGTATTTAACACTATTTGCTGTGATAGTATTTACTTCTGTGAGTTATGAAGAAAAATAGGAAGATTTACCTTTAAAAAATTAACTTACTGAATGATAAACATCCCAATGAGTGTTACCATCCAAACAATCCATTGGAAAGACTAATACAAATGCCAATGCTGCTGCAACGATTTTTGGAAATTCTCCTTTGAAATGTCTTCCCAAGTCAACTTAGAAAACAGACTGTTTTCTAGTTTCATATTTTATTTATGAATCAAAATTTCACATTTTACAAAACATAAAATGAGATGTAAAAAAATTATTGCCACAGCGTTAAAGTGTAGGATCTACTGACAGCACAGCTGATGTGGATAGATGTACTGCGGACAGATGGAGAGCAATAGGTGGTCACTATACCTGGAAGAGTTTAAGGAACAGATGGTATTTGTTTGTGCTTTTGAGCAACAATGAAAAGATGCTTATTCTTTTTATTTGAAGTGATATCCACAAAGATGTGAAAGAACAGAAAACTGCCTTGAGAATACCATAGTGAGCAAACAATGAGGACAAATAAGTCTTATGTGCTACAAAAGGAAAGAGCACATTTTCTTTCCATTTAAAAAGCTATAATCTAAAGAAGGTTGACTTAAAGCCCAAATCAAACTATAGAAAATGCATATTTTGAGATGCAATAGATCTTCATCTTTTTACCAGCCCAATTACACAAGCACATTGATGTCAACTTTATGGTAGAAATTATTATGTTTCAGAATGCCTTTTGCTTAGTATTTGAATTATCTTTGCATTCTTATTCCCCCTGGGTTGCCTAAGTGACAGAAATTAATATGATAAAGTAACTGGTCTATGGTGGTAAATAGTGGATGCTGAAGTAAGTTATTTCTCCTTTAAAAGCCTTCTAGAAATATTGGTAAATTAATAAGATATCTTCTTTGAAACCAAAGAACATGTACATATAATTGAAAGTTATTATTCAGAATATCCTTCATCTTAGAAAACTAAGCTCAGTTGGTAAAGAATTTGCCTGCAATGCAGGAGACCCCATTTCAATTCCTGGGTTGGGAAGGTCTGCTGGAGAAGGGATAGGCTACCCAGTGCAGCATTCTTGGGCTTCCCTTGTGGCTCAGCTGGTAAAGAATTTGCCTACAGTGTGGGAGACTTGGGTTTGATCCCTGGGTTGGAAGATCCCCTAGGGAAAGAAAAGGCTACCCACTCCAGTATTCTGGCCTGGAGAATTCCATGGACTACAGTCCATGGAGTCGCAAAGAGTCAGACACGACTGAGAGACTTTCACTCACATACGCATTTCAGGGAGGCTGTCACTACTCAAAATATTTGGGGAACTTTGTTTTACAATTACCTTATACAAGTTCTGAAACCAAAATTTAAAAAAAAAAGCTTATATTTATGTTCATATTGTAATGATCAGTATATCAATCTAATAAAATACTTTTTATATTACTTTTGGATCCCAATAACTTTTGGAGCATCCATTGAACCTAATTCTAATTATCCACTAGACAAAAGGGATAGCAATCTGCCACTATTGAAGATTTCTGTAAGATTTTGACACAGATTCTGAGGACTCAGACATTAGTTTGAATTCTATCTCTACATTTATAACCATGAAACTTTGAACTAGTATTACTTAAACTCTTCAAGTCTAAGTGTTTCAGCTATGAAGTAATAGTGATAATATTGCTAATGTTTGAGCCCCAAATCATGATGCTGGAAGATGCTGGAACACTAGAAGTAAATTTTATGCATTCTATATCCTCAGAGCCGTACATATCATACATGGTGTGCATTTAGAAGATGTTTATTGTCTACGTTATTGTCTATGTCTATGTTATAAATTATGGTTTCATTTTTCAAAACTATGATTTCTGCAATGAGAGTTGATATACTCTATTAAGATTATAGGAGGATTTAAAAAAAATAATTTGAGGACTGTTTAAAAAACAAAAGTGAAAAATGTGTGACAGGTTAAAAAGAGGATGTTTTAGAGAAATGGAGAGCAGAAACTCTGCAGAAACTGGAAAAGAGATAAGATAGTTTGTTCAAGGTCACAAGAACACCTGAATGCATTCATCAGCCAGGATGCAGTGTGATAACATTAGAGCAGGAAGAAAAAGAGGGGTCAAGTGAGAGAGATTTCTAAATCCAGAGAAAACACAAGTAAAATACTGATTTCAGACCTGAAAACAATTCTTAGTTAGGATGAATGGATAATACTGGGTCTTAGGCAGAAAAAGACCTACTTCCTTGGAATCCATGAAATCTCTGAGAAATATTTCTAGTATCCTATTGAGAACACTATTTATGTGGTTTGTAAATCCAAAGTCACCTGTCCATGTGCACTGAGAAGCAGAAAAAGGCAGCCTGCAGGGAGTGAAAAGAAAGCTTACCGGCTTGTAAAAACCACCGAGAGAGACCTCACGGCCCTGAGAGATGGAGTGAGGAGCCCCAGGTCATCACTGCCCAGCTCCTGGTGCCAGGGCCCCCCGAGGACCACCTGCACTTTTGTCAGTTAGTCACACAAAGCAACTCTAAATACGTCCAATATTTCCCATTTTCATTAAGCTAACTTTAATGGATTCCTGTTCTTTGCAACTAGACTCTCTAGATTGTCAGAGAAAGATTCAGAGAGTGCAAACTTATCAGAATTTATAACACATTTTTGGATGCAAACGTGCTTGAATTTTAATTTTGAAGCTACCAAATGTCATTTTCCCAAGAACAAATCCAGTATAACAGAACTATTTCCCATGGCCCCAAGTAACGAGGCTGAAGTAGGAAGAAGCCATATCCTTAAGGACCTAGGGCCGTTAAATAAGATAAGGAGAAATAAAGGAAAGGAAAGAAACCAAAGAGGGCTTCTCTGGTGGCTCCGTGGTGAAGAATCTGCTTGCCAGTGCAGGAGACACAGGTTCAATCCCTGGTCTAGGAGGATACCATACGCTGAGGGGCAACTAAGCCCATGGGCCACAACTACTGAACCCACGCTCTAGAGCCGGTGAGTAGCAACTACTGAAGACTTCATGCCCGGAGTCCATGCTCCGAAACAAGAGAAGCCTCGGCAATGAGAAGCCCACACACAGTAACTAGAGAAATTGCGGGGGTAGCAATGAAGACCCAGCACAGACAAAAATTAAATAAATTTTTTAAAAAGTCAAAAGAAATAAAAGAAAGTAAGGAAGGGAGAAGGGAGGGAGGGCAAGAAGTAGGTAGCAAAATCCTTAGAGAGTGTTTCAGTGGAAAGTTAAAGCAGAAATCAAAGTTTCCTTTGAAGGGTAAAAGCAATAGAACAGTTGCTGGTACAGAGTAGGCCTGGTTATTTTTATACAATTGTTTACTTGGCTTTTTATGTTTTAAATTAATTTAATAAGGAGTTATATGTGTGTGTTTAAATGCTGATGGAAAGAGATAAACCCGAAAGAGTTGTCTCATTTTAATGAAAAGTGAAAATGTTAGTCACTCAGTCATGTCTGACTCTTTGCAACCCCATGGACTGTAGCCCGCCAGGCTCCTCTGTCCATGGGATTTCCCAGGCAAGAACACAGGAGTGGGTTGCCATTTCCTTCTCCAGGGGATCTTCCTGACCCAGAGATCAAACATGGGTCTCCTATATTACAGGCAGATTCTTTGCCATCTGAGCCACTGGGCCTCATTTTATTAGGTAGGAAAAAAAGGCAATTTGATGTAAATATACATAATTAGGTTTATAGATTGGTGGGCAACATTTTGAAAAAAATTTTTTGATGGATTTATTTTCTTTAAGAAGTAACAGACAAAATTATTTGCCCAAAATATGAGGGAGCTTAATAGAAAGGTATAATGAGAGAATTAAGAATAGAATAGGGCTTTCAAAATGGCAGCTATGAAGAAAAAGAACTGACGAGGGAAACAGAATCCTTGACAACCTTAAGGGCAAGGTTAGTGTGGTCCCCAGGTTCATTAACATACAGTGACAATTATCTGCTTAATTGTGTAGTTACTCCCAACAATGCTGCACAGTCCCTATGCAGACATTAAAAAAATGTAAATAGCTGGATTTATCCAATACTGGGTTAGTCAGGGTGAAAAAATAATGGGTCAAAGGAATCCAATATACTCTTAAGGAATTGATTGAAATTGTGTACCATAAAATCTAACCTAGCTTGGAGATGACAAGAAAATAGAAAATGTATAAACAAAGTACATGTAGAGTGATCTGTACTAGAATTCCTGATAAGGGAGAACCAATGGAAAGACAAATAATTATATAGTGGCTTTTTGCAATATTTTCTGGCTTCAAGGAACTTTTTGAACACATATATGATATTTGAGTACTTTCTGCCTTCTAAGTCTTGCTTACCCAATGTAGAAACCAAGAACAAACCAAGTTTGTTCTTCCTTGAACAAACTTTTCTACTAGAGCATGTCATGTGAATAGCAACCAGCTTCATGCTCCTGGAATATCAATTTCAAAGAGTGAACAATGTGAGAAAGTGAGCAAAAGGGATGCATTTCCTAGCAACAATATCAGTAAAGATGCCTGACTTTTCAGAAGAATTGGTTGGGTATTTTCAGCATCCAATGACACCCATGTCATCATTGGTACCAGCAACACTGGTACCAATTGGCAGCAGGGATATTTTCACTAGCTGTTAAGTCACTTCAGTTGTGTCCGACTCTGTGCGACCCCATAGATGGCAGCCCACCAGGCTCCCCTGTCCCTGGGATTCTCCAGGCAAGATCACTGGAGTGGGTTGCCATTTCCTTCTCCAATGCATGAAAGGAAAAGTGAAAGTGAAGTCGCCCAGTCCTGTCCGACTCTTAGCGACCCCATGGATTTTCCAGGCAAGAGTACTGGAGCATTCCCTGATAGAGTCAAACACCACCTCTACTTTCTGGCATTTAGACATGGCTCCCTGGTTTCCTTGATCTAACTAGTGTATGTCAATGTTTTTTTTCATACTTAAACAATCTAGATCAGATTACTTGGTTTACAATAAAGAACCCTGATTGATACACTCAGTGAGGTAGATGAAAGGATTAAAAGTACAAGCAATAGGTTGGACCGGTTCTGGGTGCTGTCCTGGTCCAGAATATGGCAATGGAACTGGGTTACTAAGAAGCTGAAGATGTCAGTACAGTTGAGGCACCAGAAGAATGGGCAGCCCAGATGCTGGCTTTTTATCCAGAGATGTTGATGTCACCCTGGATCCTGGAAGGGAATGAGAGCATAAGATAAAAGAGAAAGAACATTGACAACATCTACAGATAACACAAAAAGCACAGCTTATTATAAAATCCTCGAAGAAATAGTACACTTACACAAAGCAGGAGGATTAATGGTTCCAGTATGGTAATGTGGGCCCAGAGCTCATCAACCCCATTTCCTTCACCCTGAGATCTGGGGGTAAGATTTGTAGTCTTACTCTGAGAGTCCTCAACTAGAGTGCTCAACTATAATTTAATTCATTAGGCTAAAGTCACCAAAGTGACTAGATTACCCTGAAGCCTCCCACCCCTACAAACAAAAACTGTGTGAATATGAGTTAATTTCTCTGCATGATGGTCACTGGTTCATTGCCTGAGCTCAGATTTTAGGTAAAGACTATCCAAAGCTCAGGTGTGTAAGATGGGGCTCAGGAAAATAATGGATAAAAATAAAAACCCAACAGAACCTTGCCACATTAGAAATACTAAAATTTCTCTTCCCTTTTATCCTCATGCATATCATCCCCTGGTGTTAACAAGGCTCAGTTTCATAGGATTTTATATAATACAGGGCCAGCCTAACACTCAACTTGGAGACTGTGAGAACTTGCACTACACAAATAAATGTCCATCTGAGTGGTGTGTGATTTATGGGGAAAGGGAAAGAGCGCTATTACTTTCCACCCCCAATAAACTTCCGTATTGTTGCTGTTTCCACAATAAGTGTGCCTGAATTTTTTGAATTAAAAGATCTGGTAAAATATGTCAATTATTCGATTCTTTCAAAGAAACAGATCTTATTTTCAAGAGTCAATAAAGTCTAATGATTACAACTCTGGATCAGACTGTTGGGTGTATAGCCTGGATCTGCTGTTTCTAGATGTGTAAACTTACATGTTTTTTTTAAACATCTGATGCCTTCATTTATTTACCTACAAGTAAGGTAAATGCTTTCCTACAAGGATTAATAGAATTAACATGTTAAATACTTAAAAGAGTACTTAGTATATAGCAATCTCTTGATAAATGTTTACTATTATTATTATTTCTTTGAATAATGATATTTCTCCATTTGTAGGATTTCTTTTAGTTTTAAGCTCAGCCTGTTCCCCCCCCCCCCCCAGTTTCAAAATGTCATATTTATTATGTGTATTCTACTACATTCTTATGTTCATTTTCCTGGCCATATCAGTGCATTTTATACCAGTCTACCTTAACAATTAGGTCAGGGACATTTATACATTTTTAAGCCTACCCATCATTTGAGACTCTTCCCACCTTTTGAGAATTCATATCCTACCACGCATGAGAAACAGAGCAAACTCTCTCTGATGGAGCTGAAACCTACAGCTGCTCATTTGCCAGCTTCCTTTGCAGCTATGGTGATCCAAATGTGATCTAGAATTGATCAATCGGATTTACCCAATTTAGACTATGGACAGGAGTCAGTGATTTAAAGAGGCAGGGACCATGCAAACCTTATTCCATTGGCAGGTATTGGCAACAGCAGCAAAATCATTAAATCTCCAGAAGCATCAGGGACAGTCAAGCAGGGTGGTGCTTGGGGTATGCGGCCTTGATGAACTGCCATAGCTTCGCGGTCAGTGTTGGCAGCAATAGGAGGTGCGTCTCCACAGGACTCTCAGGCTGGTCCTAGCTGATGCCTGGCTCCCTCGTTCCTATTTATTTTCCAAATCCTATAGTCAGTAATGTTCCCAATATCCTCTCAGTAAACTCATTTTCTGCTCAAATCTGTCAGTTGTTTTCTGAACCTTGCAGCTAACAGACCTTGACTGATACAATTTAGTTTCACATACTATTGCATGGTTGAATGTATACTCTCTCAATTCACCCTCCTCTCAAAGCACCCTGGGAATATCTGATGTAGAAACAAGGGCTCCTCTACTAGATTTATAGAAAGCAGTTAAATTAATGGAAAACATACAAAATATTGCTGCTTTCCTATTGCTGCAGTAACAGATTACCATAAATGTAGCGATTTAAAAGAAAACAAATGTATTCTCCTAGAGTTCTGGAGGTCAGAAATCCAAACTGAGTCTTAACAGGGCTAAAGTCAAGATGTTGGAAGAGCATGTTTCCTCTGGAGGTTCCAGGGAGAAGCTCATTCTTGCCTCTTCCAATTTCTAGAGTCTGCCTGCATCCCTTGTCTCCTGTCCATACCACTGGGATCTCTTGCTTCCTTCCTCACATTTCTGATTGATCTTTTGCAATCCTCTTGTAAGGACACTTGTGGTTACACTAAGAGCCCCCTAAAATAATCCAGAATAATTTCTCCATCTGAAGATTCTTAACTTAATCACATTTGCAAAGTCCCTTTTGCCATGTAAAGTGACATTTACAGGTTTCAGGGATGAGGATGTGATCATCTCTGAGGGGTTATTATTCACTACCACAAACATCTAGACCACTTATAACTAAGAATAGCCCAAATATAGTAATCTTAAGTCCTTCAGGGATTTCTGACCCTCTTTCTATTAGAAAACATCCTTAATCTCCTCCAGCTTTCAAACCTACTTTCAGGTAAAATGGTATAAAACTGCTGGCTGCCAAATTCAAGGAAAGTGTTCTTGAGAAGACATCATAGAGAGAAAGAAGTCACACATATAGAGTGGAGTGATCTGTCTCATTCCCTGCCTAGCTTGGTCAAAACTCAGCGTGTACATCACCAAAATATGCTTGCTCACATGTTCCAAGCAAAGAGAAAAATTCTACTCAATTTTCTGTCATATATGTTTATATATAAAAATCATGGTGAAACAGATCACCAGCCCAGGTGGGATGCATGAGACAAGTGCTCGGGCCTGGTGCACTGGGAGGACACAGAGGAGTCGGGTGGAGAGGGAGGTGGGAGGGGGGATCGGGATGGGGAATACGTGTAACTCTATGGCTGATTCATGTCAATGTATGACAAAACCCACTGAAATGTTGTGAAGTAATTAGCCTCCAACTAATAAAAAAAATAAAAATAAAAATAAAAGAAAAAAGAAAAAAAAGAAAAAGAAAAATCATACACTACTATACATATAATATATATTTGACAACCATGAATATCAGTATGTGGTTTCCCTGGTGGCTCAGTGGTAAAGAATGCACCTGCCAAGGCAGAAGATGTGGGTTCAATCCCTGGGTGGGGAGACCCCCTGGAGAAGGAAATGGAAGTCCCCTCTAATATTCTTGCCTGGGAAATCCCATGGACAGAGGAGCCTGGCGGGCTACAGTCCATGCGGCTGCGAAGAGTCAGACACGACTGAGTGAGCACACATGCATGAATAGCAGTATAGGACAACATAGTCCTAATCACAATGCATCATCTTTATTTTACATATGAGGACATTTCTCATCCAGTATACACACTTTCAGAAGAACAAACAATTCTGATGGTCTCATTAGGTGATCACAGAGTTGCCTCTACCTGCCAGGAGCCATCACCATCAAGGACCCCTCTTCCTGTTGGACGAATCTACTTTTCATTGACAAAGCAGCTCACCCTGTATATGGTTAACTCTACTCAAGTCACCACCCACCTTGCTGCTTTTGCTTTCCCATAAACATCCTCTTACCTCCAAAAGAGCTTCATGCTGCTTCTCCTGAAGGTCGTGTCATTCTCTGAATTTAAGGACTCTATATTCCAGTGCATCAGGGTAAGTTCTGCCTGCCTTTATTCTTGCTCTGATTCTCATTCTCTGCTTTTCTTTCGGTTCTGTCAAGTCATGCCTTTGTTTCTTGCCACCCATTAATGACATATCTTCTTATTTTCATGTCATGATAATTCCTTTACTTTATCTAGGTGATTATGTTATTAAGAAATTCAAATTATTAGGAGTGGCTTGTGGAGAAGAGTTTGCAGGAACCAGTCACTAGAAATTATGATGAAATAGATCTAGGTTTATGTTAAGAAGGATTTTGAAACAGCGCTCTTTGAGATGGAAAGAGCTGTTTTATAAGAAAACAATTGATTAGAAATATTCCTGCAATGGACAAGTGGTCATCCATCAGGAACAGTGTTCTCAGTAGAGGAAATTACACAACAAAATAAATGATTGGGTCAAAAATTCCCCCAGGATTTTTTCATCTCTAAATACCAAGTCATATGGTATATGTATTAAAATGTATTTTGCCTATAGTTGATACTTATTGTATAATTACAATACCTATTTTAGTTTAGTAGTGGCTCTTATTTTTTGTAAAAGTAAATGTAGTATGAAAATAAACTATATGTTTAAAAAGGCGGGGGCTATATGTGTACCTATGGCTGATTCATGCCGAGGTTTGACAGAAAACAACAAAATTCTGTAAAACAATTACCCTTCAATTAAGAAAGTAAATAAATTTTTAAAAAGTATATGTTCAATATGACAGTAAAATGATAAAAAGACAAGAAAGAGTACTGTCATTTCTAATCAATGTGAGATTTTCTATGATGATGTCTATGAAATTAGAGTTGCATTAGTGAAAAGAATGAATATATGTCTAATGTGAGCTATCAAAGATTTCGGAGCTACCAATTATCTTGAGACAGTTGCGTGTACTACCAGGGCCCTGAGTAATACACATGGGATAGTTGGATATTAGCAAGTTAAATTTACCACTAAGAAAATGTGAGGCACAGCAAGTTGAAACCTTTGCACAAAGAACCAAATGCAACTTGGGAATTGGAGAGTGAAGGAGCTAAAAGAACAGATCAGCAGAAGAGACAGTATAGTCAGCAACAGCTTCTGTGATGGTGAGGCTTCTGCTGGTACTGCCACTATTAATGCTTGACACCCAGAAAGTCACGTCATTAACTTGTATTAAGGTTAATTCTTAAAGTTATACCACATCATCATAAAAGATTTAGTTCTACTATCATCCATTTCACTTGGAAATGTATTCTAGCAAATATGCTTGAATTTAACTTCAGAAAATTAAGATTAGTAAGCTTTCTAAGGCATGTACAGTACTCAGAGAAGTGCTTTATTGAGTGAATTTCTGCCTTGCCCAGAGTGTACACATGTTCCATCTGGGGCTGGTATAAGGAATAGGATTAGATATTTGCAGGAGGCATTAAAGAGAATTTAGAGTCTAGAAGTCTAGAAGCTTAACTCCATTGGAAAAGCCTACTTTAAGAACAGAACAAAGTTGGTCTTAGGTCTTTGAGAATGGGTGATCTCCCCTGATCCCCTTGAAGATCCCAGAAAGCTCTAAGCTTCTAAACCTGTGTTTGCTGAAAAATTCCTCTGGTAAAACAGAAGGGCACCTAAGATATCTGTCATTTCAGGAATGATTCTATTTTTGAATTCTTAATGGGTTGTTTTCTTCAGTTTTATTGACAAACAGCACTACATAGGTCTAAGGTGTACAGTATACACAATTTGGCTTCCCCAATGGCTCAGCAGGCAGAGTCCACCTGCTATGCAGAAGACACGAAAGACACGGGTTCAATCCTTGGGTCGGGCAGATCCCCAGAGGAGGAAATGGCAACCCACTCCAGTATCCTTGCCTGAAAACTCCCATGGACAGAAAATCCCCAGGCTACAGTCCAGTGGGTCCCAAGAGTCAGGCATGACTGAGCAGCAAAGCACACAACACAGCCTATCATGATTTGACTTACACACATCATGGAATAATTTTCACAATAAATTTAGTGACCATCCATCATCTTGCATAGACACAAAATTGAAGAAATAGAAAAATGTTTTTCCTTGTGATGCAAACTGTCAGGATTTACTCTCTATGTGGTGCTGCTGTTCAGTTGCTAAGTTATGTCAAATTTGTGGCTCCATGGATTGCAGCACACCAGGCTTCCCAGTGCTTCACTATCTCCTGGAGTTTGCGCAAACTCATGTCCATTGTGTCGATGAAGCCATCCAATCATCTCATCCTGTGTCCCCTGCTTTTCTCCTGCCCTCAATCTTTCCCAGAATCGTGTGGCCAAAGTATTGAAGCTTCAGCTTCAGCTTCAGCTTCAGCATGAGTCCTTCCAATGAATATTCAGGGTTGATTTCCTTTAGGATTGACTGGCTTGATCTCCTTTGTATTCCAAGGGACTCTCAAGAGTCTTCTCCAACACCACAGTTCAAAAGCATCAGTTCTTCAGTGCCCAGCCTTCTTTATGGTCCAGCTCTCGCATCCATAGCTGACTACTGGAAAAACCATAGCTTTGACTTTATAGACCTTTGTTGGCAAAATAATGGCTCTGCTTTTTAATATGCTGTCTATGTTCATCATAGCTTTGTCATAGCCAGGTTTTTCACTCTCTATACAAGTTTCATATGCAACATACAGCAGTGTTAATTATATTTATCATGTTCTAATTACATCCCTAGTACTTATTTACCTCATAACTACAGCTTGTTATATTTTGATTACTTTTATCTGTATGCTTTTAATTTTTTATGATTTTTATTTTCTTGATAATTTTTAAAGTTAGGATAGTCATTCAAATACCCACCTTACAGAAAACAACAAATTTCTGTAAAGCGATTATCCATCAATTAAAATAAATAAATAAAACTGAAAAACTAACCTGCCTTATTACTTAGTTCTGATTTTCAATAACATAATCAAATACAAATACAGTTGTGCAAATTCATATCCATAATCAGCTTGATCCAAGAAAAAGATAAATGTGCATGTGTTCTAAATGTGAGGCAGGGCAGCTCAAAGCTCTTGATATAGTTCATAATTCAAAGAAATCTCCCAGACAGCTCAAGTAATTGAAAGCAATTTAAATGGGATCCATTTCTCAACTCAAGGCAACATTTCTTAGGGGAATCTCATAGCGCTGAGCAGAGGAGCCCAGGGGCCCAGCTGAGTGAGGAGCTGGCAGGAGGAAGTAGGAGGAAACTTGATATTTCACGCAAACCCATCCTTGATGTTTCTGATATTTTCTGCTATGCTTTTTTATAGCAGCAACAACAAGACTCCTGACTCCAGAAACCAGAGAGATCATGACTTACTTGTAACGCTAAATATGTTTTCATAGATGGAACATGAGAAAAGAAATTAATCAGACTATTATTTTCTGTAGAAAAATGCCCTAGGGGTTCCTGAATAGTTTATTGATACATAGACTTTGGGAAAGTAACATATTGCTGAGTTGGAGACTACCTACAACATTTCATTTTTGTTCTAATATGCTTCTGCTATCTTAGCGTCTAATAATATGCATATATTATGTAATATAAAATAGCATAATATAATTAACATACATAAATAATATGTATGAACCTATTGGTGCAATTTGAAAAACAAAATTCTCAAACATTTTGGCTAGAGTTCACGTTCACATAATCGCATAACATCGGCCACCTCCTGCTAATAATACACATGTTTCACAAGGGGCAAGTAGCATATTATCCAAACAGTGGGAAATGATTAAAAATTATCATCCAGATAGATAATTCCTAGAGGAGTGGGGAGCATTTCGGCTTCTCATTGTGTGAATTATCTGGATTATTGCTCCAATTCAGTTTTTTGTCCTGGGAGTAAGGGTTTAGACTCAGAAGCCTCTAAGACTACAGCAGCTCTACCTTTAGACCCAGAAACCATGGTAACTGACAGCTACAGCGAAGGCAACATCCTTAGCAGCTGTGTATTTTGTAGACCTTTAGAGCTGAGACTTGAAACATTGCTTACAACCAGCCAATCCCACAGAATCCGCAGTGAGCTCATTGCCCTTTATTGATATGACTGGCACCATTAGTTTCTGGATGAATGTGCACATCAGGCAACATTGTAGAAAGAGGAGATTAATTGTGTGCTGTTCTTCTTTGCTATCATCATTATGTGGCAAACTATGGTAGCTCTCTCTATTTTATTATTTTAATTAAATTCCCAGGACGCAGAGAAAAGTAAGGAGATGTAACGCCCTGAACATAAAAACAGATGCTTTTATTTTTTCTAAATATGACATGTAAATATATTTTTCTCATAAAGGAATATCCCAGAGATTATCTGTCTCATGGGCTATAAATAAAGAATAGACATCAGGGTATGGTGTGTGTGTGTGTGTGGTGACGTGCATGCTCAATTGTGTCCAACTCTTCACAAACCCATGGACTGTAGCCCACCAGGTCCCTCTGTCCCTGGAATTTTCCAGGCAAGGATCCTACTCCAGGGTATCCCCTGACCCAGGGAATCGAACCCACATCTCTTGAATTTCCTGAATCGGCTGTGCACCCGTGCCACCTGGGGAAAGTGGTAAAAACCTGGAATTTTATCAAATCAAATGACACTGAAAGGTAGAAGCTTTATTATTGTGGGGCTTCACAGTTTTTAATGGGTCATTAAATAACTTCTACTAATTAGAAGGTAAAACTTTTATTCACAGCATCTAAAAAAAATATTGAAAGGTAGAGTGTAATAGTTTATAGAACAAATTCAGCAGGCAGACTACTTCAGTCAGTCTCCTGCCATATGCTGGCTATGCCACGTCAGTTCAGTTCAGTTCAGTCACTCAGTCGTGTCTGACTCTCTGCGACCCCATGAACCACAGCACGCCAGGCCTCCCTGCCTATCACCAACTCCCGGAATCCACCCAAACCCATGTCCATCAAGTCGATGCCATCTCATCCTCTGTCATCCCCTTCATCCCCTTCTCCTCCTGCCCTCAATCTTTCACAGCATCAGGGTCTTGTCCAATGAGTCAGCTCTTCACATCAGGTGGCCAAATTATTGGAGTTTCCGCTTCAACATCAGTCCTTCCAATGAACACCCAGGACTGATCTCCTTTAGGATGGACTAGTTGGATCTTGCAGTCCAAGGGACTCTCAGGAGTCTTCTCCAACACCACAGTTCAAAAGCATCAATTCTTTGGCACTCAGCTTTCTTTATAGTCCAACTCTCACATTCATATATGACCACTGAAAAAACCATACCCTTGACTAGACAGACCTTTGTTGGCAAAGTAATGTTTCTGCTTTTTAATATGCTGTCTAGGTTGGTCATAACTTTCCTTCCAAGGAGTAAGTGTCTTTTAATTTCATGGCTGCAATCACCATCTGCAGTGATTTTGGAGCCCAGAAAAATAAAGTCAGCCACTGTTTCCACTGTTTCCCCATCTATCTGCCATGAAGTGATGGGACCGGATATCATGATCTTAGTTTTCTGAATGTTGAGCTTTAAGCCAACTTTTTTTTTTCCACTCTCCTCTTTCACTTTCATCAAGAGGCTCTTTAGTTCTTCTTCACTTTCTGCCATAAGGGTGGTGTCATCTGCATATCTGAGGTTATTGACATTTCTCCCAGCAACCTTAATTCCAGCTTGTGCTTCCTCCAGCCCAGTGTTTCTCATAAGTACTCTGCATATATGCCACCTTAGGCAAACTATTTACTATCTCTCTTGTGCCTCAGTTCCATCACATATAAAATGAGGTTATAGGAACTTCCCTAGTCGTCCAATGGTTAAGACTCTGTCCTGCCTATGTAGGGGGTTTGATCCCTAATTGGGGAACTAACAGCTCACAAAAATTTTTTTAAATGGAGGTAATACTAGTTTCTATTTTTTGATACTTATGAGGATTAAATGATTTAATATATATTATTCATATGTATACCTAGAATCTAGTGTTTCATAAATTTTAGATATTATCATCATAATCATTAACATAATTTTACTACTATTGAACTATTTGATATAATATTGGATTTGAAAAATAAAACAATTAATTGAAGACCAAAAAGTTAAGTGAATAAATACTAGAGAAAAGGAATTAGATACCCAATTGCTTCAAATAATAAAAAATAAAATTATTGCCTTCTTAACTAGGAAAAGTCTTAGAGATCGTTCAATGAAATGCCACATTGCACAGCTGTGGACACCAGTTACAGGTGTAACTGGTGCTATGGTAGGCCAGGAGATGGTCTGTGCTATGGAGGCAGGTTGGGAGAAGCAACTGACTAATGTTTCCAAATTCCTAGTCCATTTTTATCCCATCACACTAAATTCCTTTATAACTCTGATACTAGGTTAACGAGGGCTTCCCAAGTGGCACTAGTGGTAAAGAACTGGCGTGCCAATGCAAGATATGCAAGAGATGTGGGTTTGATCCCTGGGTCAAGAAGATCCCCTGAAGGAGGGCATGGCAACCCACTTCAGAATTCTTGCCTGGAGAATCCCGTGGACAGAGGACCCTGGTGGTCCATAGAGGAGCAAAGAGTTGGATGTAACTTAACACACATAGGTTAACTATGGTAAACTCAGTCTTCAAGAGATATAAGTTAATTTGCAATATTAATACAGCTAATAAATAAGGTCTTCCTATTCCTGGGTCTGTTTGTGTGTGTGTGCATGCCTAAATGTGTGCCTGGGTATGTAACTGGCATTCCTTAATAGTTGTTAATGACAAGATAAACTTTTTAACTTGCTTCTGGTATATTATATGTTTCAAAGTTATCAATAGGTACAATTCAGTGGCTAAGAGCATTGACTTTGAAATCAAACAGATCAATATTCCAGTCTAGGATCCTGACTCTGCATTTTAATAGTTGACCCTCAGTTTTCTTATCTGTAAAATGTAAAATGATTGAATTTTTAATTTGAGAGAAGGCTGCCATGTAGAGTTATGTAGGGTGTCATACCAGGGACAGGGTTAATGTGTAAACTGGAACTGTATAAGGAAGCTTATGTTTGGCAAGTGGAGTGGGGTTGGCTATGTTCCAAGGGATTACTTGAGATTGAGTATTTTTGAACAATTCCTCAGGCTCAAGGAGGAAGGGGTCATCCCCGGAAGTTAGGTATCTGGGACTCTCTCATAATTGTATTATAACCCAGTGGTGTTAGGGCCTGATGAGAGAAGTACCGCATTTGGGGTCAGAGCTTAGCAAACTGTCTGCAAAGGGGAACTGAGAGTTTTCAGTCATAACTTCAAAACTGGATCAAGATAGCACTTGTGAAATATTACAAGAACCACTGCTCTAGGCTCCTTATATATAGATAAAGTGCAATGCTCTTTAAAGCACTTACCCAGTAGTACATTGAAAGATGATGCAGTGGAAAGGGTGCTTGTTATTGATCAGAAGACTTGAGAGCTGAACAGGACTCTGCCACTTACCAAATATAGGGCCAATCATTTAATCTCAGATGTTTCCTTATCAAATGTGCAGGACATCTGCCCTATAATTTCACAATGTTGTAATGAAGATCAAATCGTGCTTGGTAGCCATTAACACTCTAACTATAAGTAATCATTTTTTATTAGGTAGTATTCCTCTTGGCACAAGATAAAAGATGACTGAGGTGCGCAGATGAGAGAAGGCAGAGAATGGGGGAGAAGGATGCTGGTGATTGAAAATAAGTATATCCTTCTGGCCAAGCCTGAAGCCAAAAGCAAGCCCCCTTTCTATTGCCATGTACCAGGGCAGTTAAAGGCCCTCTCCTGTATTTTCTCCTTGTGGGAAAGCAAGTGTTCTTCTTCCAAGCAGTTGCTCTAATTCATTTCTCCATTCAGATTCTCCCTGCATTTACCCAACCCCAAGACATAGCAACCAAGACTTCTGATCACCCTCTGGATTCAGCCTAGTGAAGCCTGACACAGAGTTCTCATCTTTCCCTCTTTGACTCATGCTTCTCATCTGTCTGTATAATCCTGTCCATCACTCTTCCTTAACATTCTCTGCTTCCTTTCTGCCACAGCGCCCACCACTTCCCATTTGGAAACCTCCTGACAGAACTTCCAGCCTCCAAAACTTCCCCCACATCAGTCCATCCTCTGGCCTCAGGCTGATATTTCTAAAATACAAATTTGCTCAAGTCCCTCCATAGCTCAAAATCTTCACCTCAAGTTTCTGGAAATCTCCTCTTGGTTTCACCCTTTATGACTTTTTGTGTAGTTTCCTTTATCCCAGAATATTCTTCCTGCCTTTAATCCATGAGAAAATTTTGGTGAAGAGAAAACAATTCCTTACTTTAGCATTTATGGAGGGAAAAGGTCAATTCCTTCTTATATTTTAGGAATTGATTGGCTGTTTATTTTATTAAACAGATTTGCTCTTTATTCAGTATGTCATAAAACCTTTCAAAAATACTGCCTTGCTGTTCTCACAACTGAGTATGGAGTATGGAATAAAAAGCTTTCCAACTAAATATGAATCTTGACTGGGATATGGTAGGCAAGATTTTAAGATGGGCCCAAGATTCCAGCTATGTACACACACCTTCTCCCAGTAATTCAATCAAACATTAATCTAGGTGCTGCTGTGAAGGGATTTTGTAGATATAATTAAGATCCCAAGTCAGTCAACCTTAAAATAAAGAGTGTTAGATGGGCCTGATCTAATCACGTGTCTTTTAAATACAGAGCATTTTCTTTGGCATGTGCCAAAGGAAGAAGCCAAAAATTAAAGCACAAGAAGAATTTAATCAGCATATTACCACTGGCCTGAAGACAGAGAATGCAGGTGACATGGAGAAGCTCAGTGCATCCCCTGGCAAACAGCCAGCATGGAAATGGAAATCTCCTTTATAGCTAAAAGGAACTGAATTTTGCCAATGGTTAAGAATGATATTGGAAGAAGGTTTTCCCCCAGAGTCTGCAGATGAGAACTCTATCTAGTTGACATTCTGGTTTCAATTTTGGAATACCCTGAGCAGGTAAACAAGCCAAACAGCCAGGACAAACCAGACTTCTGACCAAGAGAACTCTGAGCTCATAAATGGGTGCTGTTTTAAGTCACTAAGTTTGGGAATTCATTACACAGCCATAGGAAAACTAACACAAAAGGCTTTTCAAAATATTGAAGACAACTGCTTTTTGTCATCTTTTCATTAATGCCTTCTTTCTTTTGTGCACTTGGCTTAGAGGGTCCTTGTTTTCATCTTGTCAATTGAAAGCACATAATCTTATTTATTAGTAAATTTATTTTAAAGATGTCAGAAGTGACCCCTAAAATAACAATAAGACTTCCTTGGACATACACACGTCTCCTTGGTTTCCACCATGGCAGTTCCCATCACCTTCCAGCTTGGGGAACCCAGACAGAGTACCCTGACTCTGAGAAGTGTTAAGAAACTCACCCAGGGTACCACAGCAAACAATAGAAAAGAAAGTTGTTTAGTCATGTCTGACTCTTTGCAACCCCATGGGCTATGCAGTCCATGGAATTCTCCAGGCCAGAACACTGAATTAGGTAGGCATTCCCTTCTCTAGGGGATCTTTCCAACCCAGATATTGAACCCAGGTCTCCCACATTGCAGGTAGATTCTTTACCAGCTGAGTCACCAGCAAACAATAGAACTTGGACTTAAATGTCAAGCTGAATATAAATCCAACTCTGCCCCTAATTAATCACTTGACCTTTTGCAGATTTTTTTTTCTGGATTTATGACAGTAATGCTCAAATTTGCTGCTTATTAGAACCTTATGGGAACTTAAAAGAAATCTGATAGCTAAATAATACCCAGATTAATTCAATCTGAATATCTGGGGGTATACTTAGGCATCAGTAATGTTTAAGGTTCCTAGGTGGCTTCAGTGTGCAGCCAAGCTGGGAATTATTGGTTTATAAAAAAGAACTACAACTGTGTGATATCATCAAAAGCTCTCCCAGTTGTAACAGCCTAAGTGCTTATGTTTAGAAAACATAAACTAACAAGCAATATTTTAATTATGAGGGGGAATAAAGGTCAATTATCACTGAAGGCTACAATTCACTACAGCTCTTTCTGTCCCTGACTTAATAATTTCAATCCAGAGGACATGCCCATGTTATTATTTCAGCAGTCACCTTAATAGGACAGTTTGGACGTAAAAGCTAATATTCTATGTTTATTACTTTGAGTAACACAGAGCAAAAGTAAGAAGAGGTAAATAAGTGTTCGTATGGTGGAGACATAGAAGGAAACGAGGAAAGAGAAAAGCAAGAGAATCATCTCTATTCATTATATATATATGCAACTGAGAGAAAGAGACATGGAAAATGAAATAGACAATAACACATTCTTGATAATGTACTGAAGGACATGTTGACACTGAGATGGAATCACAGCTATCTATTTTGCAAAACATTCTGTAAAACTGACTACTACATAAAAAGCCTTGTGGGAACAGGAGTGATTTAGGGACATCAAGAAAAAAAAAAAAAAAATGGTTGTTTTTCTTAGCTTACTAGGCACAGGCAGAGAGCAGAAAACAGCTCTGTGAAAGAAAACACTTTTGAAAGTAAGAGTTTGCAGGAAACATAAAATTGAACCCAAAAGTTACCATGAGAAATTAAATTTTTGAAATTAAAAGAAATCTTTTGAAATTCCAGAAATCTTCAGGGAGGACGAGTGTGGTGGTGGGAGGACTAACATTTCCATTGGACATGAACGTGTCACTCGATTACTTAAAGATGAAATGATTTAATAGTTAAAAGCCATTAAAAAAACATTTCACACATGATGTTGTATAAATGTTTAAAAAATAAAAAGTAAACGAGTTGAACTAAACAGAGGATAATTAAAACTGTGGTGTCAGCAGAGGATTAGGCAAATAAATCAATGGAACACATTCAAATGTATACACAGACCTGAATATGTAATTGGTCAGAATGTGATGAGCATCACGTTTCTCCTCAGTGAAGAAAGAGCAGAGTATTCAGTACATGGTGCTGGGACCATAGTCTCTTCTGATGTTTCTTCTCATTTCTGGGTGAAACGAAGCTCTGATAAAGAACATTCTGAGCTCAGACTGACCTCACTTTGTCCTCTCAAGCACTGACCCTGCTTAATAATTTATAGGTATACTCCAAGTATGGATTGTGATCTCTAAGCCCGCAAACTCCATATTTCAACACTGTTTAAGCTCTCGTTTCTTCCCACTGTGTTGAGTTGTATTGTATAGCTTTTAACTCTGTCTTTAGAAGTGAAAACTACTTTAGACATAGTGAACATGTGACTATATCAAGACATAGAGCTCTATATAAAATATCCCTGACATAGATGTTTTTAGCATATTTCATATTTGGATTTTCAACCTAAGCAGAAAACACTCTTCCTTACACAGCCTTGCTTTTCCAGTGTAGAGCAGATTAAGCTGCTAACGGAGCAGTTTAAACTGGTCACATCTTCTGGACCCACGGACAAAATAGGGTTAATGGTACCCTGGGAACATCCCCCCCAAGCCAAAAGAGGAAGCTATATATTTCTCAGCCTTGACACTCGTAGACAGAGGAAGAGGGAGGAGGTCCAGTTAATATATTGGTCTGTCTATTAGTAACTCTTGAGGCTGCTGCTCTGCATTTAGAAAATGACTATGTTTATTCACTGCCAAACACAGCACTATTAGAGCCCCTTTTGGCCATAACCAACCCCAGGAAGAAAGATTGATGATGTCACTTTTGACATACTATCCTCATATGCTTTCATGTCCATGATGAAAAATAAAGCAGAAGCACAGATATTTCCACGAGCTCTAGATAGCATCTTGCCTAATGTGCACCAGGCTCATACGCAAAGAATAAAATTACTGTAGTTTGTTTTAGGGACAAAGTCTGCAAATTCTTACAGGGTATTTTTCAATCTAGGCACAAAGGCTCAATGTTTAAAGTGCATCATTTAATAATATTCCAGAAATCCTTGCATCTGTACTGCTTGACCTACTTGCTATCTCTCACTTTTTCTATCCCAATATTCTCCTGCCCTCATCCAGATAAATCTGCAATGAACGTCAGCATAACCTTAGTATTAAGTCTACCTTTCACTCAGCGAATGTGAGGTTGCAGGTCCCTAGTATGTTCCCTTCCCCTGGCCTCCTAGTGCACCCTGCTGGACTCCCGTGGGAATGCCGCCTACTCTACACAAGCTTCCTGCGTACATTCCCAAGTGAACCATAGTCTCTGAGGCTATGATCCTTTTTTCCTCCATTTCCTTAATTCACAGACTAACCCATCTAATAAAGATTGAGCTTATCAACAGTTTTTGCAAAAGTCTGTGCTTGTCACAGTGCAATGGACTAAATATCTAAGTTCCCCCAAAATTCATGTGTTGAAACCTAATCCCCAAGATGATGGAATTTGGAGGTGGGGCCTTTAGGAAGTAAGTAGGTCATAAGGGGGAAGCTCTCATGAGGGGTATTAGTACCTTTATAAGGAGAGACAGGAGAAAGATATCTCTGTCTTGGCCATGTGAGCACACAGCGAGAAGGCAGCTGTCTACAAGCCAGTAAGTCAGCTTTCACCAGATACCAGATCTTCTCGGTGGTCTTGGACTTGCAGCCTTCAGAACTGGGAGAGATAAATGGCTGTTGTTTAAGCCACCTAGTCTATGGTATTTCAGTGAGAGCAGCCAATGACCAAGACACCAGTCAACTTGAATAAGGACCAAGGGACTGAAAGCAAGTTTCAGAATGTTGAAGTTATTTTTGTTTGTCTCGTAGTGCACAACAAGTTCTGTCTGGGAGATAGTCTAGTGGCATCATGATAGCAACAACAAAAATGGTAGTCCCACCAGGGAGCCCTGCTGTGACTGACGGTAGTGGTGAAAGTCTATTCTTTATCTCCTCTTAATCCAATAGCTGTGATGTGCCCCAGTTGCCTCTTCCACCAGATATTCCAGAGCCATCTCTTTCAAGCTGCAAGTCCTTCTCATACTCCATCTATTCTTCCTTCAGTTACTGTTAAATTTGCTGTTTTTACTGTTCCTTTCTGTTTTTCCTGCCTCCTCTAGTCATAACCCCCTAACCAGTCCATGGTGACCTCCCTACAGTTTACTAAATAGCTGCTAAGAGAACCTGGCATAATTTATTTTCTCCACATGCCTTCTTTATGTTAATGCTGCAGGCTGGCTAATTTCCTAAAGGTCTTCTCTGTAATTTAATATTAAGATTTGTCATAGAAACAATGAAAAACTGTAAGTTTACTAAGCACAGATGGTGTGCCTTGCCCTGTGCTAAATTCTGTTAATGCAATTAAACAGACATCCACAGAAGGCCTACTCCATCCTAGATGTGGCAGAGAACACACGCAAGCCTGTTCCTATAGGTTCTCAAGAATGTCCGGTTGACCCTTGAATAACAGGGTTAAGGGCACCGACTATCATGGGGTTGAAAATCTTCAAACTTGTATTCCTGCCTCAAAAGGAACTGAGAAATGACTCAGCTGAGGGCAGGAAGTTGAAATGGTTTGGTTAGAATCAGGACTCAAATCCTAGTTCTTTTGATTCCACATGTTACCATCTCTCATCAAACACAAAATTTCCCCACATTTGGTTAATTAAGATCTGTAAAATAGAGAGAAAAGTACTGTATTTATTGGCAAAAAACTTATGTTTGTGGACCTGTGTTGTTCAAGGGTCAACTGTATAACTCCAGGGAAAGGGTGAAAAGACTGATATTTACTGAGCTCCTAAACCTATGTAAACTGAGATTAGAAGGAAATGGCCGTTAATGAAGGCTTCAGGAGTAGGTATCCAAATCTGTAGGTATTGGGGAGCTATAAAAAGATTTTTAGAAAGATTAGGTTATAATGTATAGGAACAACCAACTTGTGTAAGAGTCAACATTCATGGTCATGGCTATGAGGAGGTGGAGGTTAAGTATCCCTTCATGCATGAAAGTACAGAATTTAGCAGTAGTATAGATTAGGGAACAAGGAGATGAGATTGAGCTATCAAAGATGTCACTTATTAAAGGGATAGAGATATATAGATATATGGATATACAGATATATAAACACAGAAATTATACTTCAGGGGAGTGTTTGACAAAGATCACAAAAGATCACTTTCTCCCTGCCAAGTCCCAAAGGAATGCATTTATACATCGGGAACAAAAGATTCAGAATGGAAAAAAGATATCAGTCTGAAGCATTTTCCAACAATGCTTCTTATTTTCTACTCAAGATAACTTTAAATAATAATCAGAATTACACAGATCTGTTCCTCAGCCCTCTACTGATAAAGCCTTGCTCTTTGACCTCTTTTATAGTTTGTCGTTTGTTGTTTAGTTGCTGTCTGACTCTGTGACCCTGCGGACTGTAGCCCACCAGGCTCCTCCGTCCAAGCGATTTCCCAGGCAGGAATACTGGAGCAGGTTGCCATTTCCTTCTCCAAGGGATCTTCCTGATCCAGGGATTGAACCCACATCTGCTGCATTGGCAGGTGAATTCTTTGCTGTTGAACCACCCAGGAAAGATTTCAAACTGGAGCCCTAGTGAAAATTCCCACCCCTAACCCATCACTGCCCACAGTCAAGTTCTTTTTTCTGCTTCTCCTCCCTGATAAGAAATTTGATTTCCTCTCTAGTGCTGCAAATGCCCAACAAAAATGACATCTAGTCAGACTTTCCCTTCTCATCTGGGGCACTGAGCGGCAGATACCCTTTGCTTTCTAATTGAGACAAATGAGCAAACAAGATGCAGAACCAGATGTTAGGGCTGTAGAACACCTCATTCTTTCCTCCCCTCCCCTTGTTGAACTTCTGAAACAAGCCTAACCTTGCTACATAAGCCTCCTTAAAAACCATTTTTCAAGACCATCCATTCTCAAATGAAAGAAACTGAGCCACATAGCAAATTGCTCACATACCCTTCTGGTAGCATGATTCACAGGTTTGTCCAAGGGCACAGGGCATAGTAGGTGCTTGGTATTTCTCTATCAATCACAATTACAGCTTCTGAAGTTTTTTTAAACTGCATTTGTACAGTTAAGGTCTGCAGAGCAGTTTTATGGTAATTCTAAAGATGGAAAAACTAGCATTCAGATTTGTTATGAACTTAGTCATTGAACTAGAAAATGGCAGAGTCTGGATGCAAATATTTTAATTCCCATTTTTTCCCTGATATAACCAAACTGCTCTTGTTATTATCTATAGAAGCTCCAAGTCTTTGTTTTTATTGAAATAAGATTAAAAAACAAGACTTTTAACCAGTTCCAAGGAACTGGTCCCACTTCACCTCTACCTTAGCCCAGCAGGTCAGCTATTGTTTGCTTCCACAGTTTAAATTAGGATCCTCTGGGCCTCGCTGGTGGCTCAGACTGTAAAGAATCTGTCTGCAGTCCAGAAGATCTGGGTTCGATCCAGGGGTTGTGAAGATCCCCTGGAGGAGGGCATGGCAGTCCACTCCAGTATTTTTACCAGGAGAATCCCCATGGACAGAGGAGCCTGGTGGGCTACAATCCACGGGGTCACAAAGAGCTGAATGTGACTAAGAGCAGCACAGCATGGGGCTTTGCTTTTCTTTTGCAAAGTTCATCAGTGAATTATAAACAAGAAGCACTCTTCATGAAGAGATAGTCAGTGCAATCTGCTCAGTTCAGCAACAGACTGCAAGATTTATTGACCCCCTGGGTTTTATTTTTGTAATTCTTTTAGCTTCTAGAAATTAAAAAATATTATCTATGGGTTCATATCAGAGAAACTATTCTCTGCTACATTATTAAGAAATGAATTACTTTCTGAGGAAAGTTAATAAAAAATTTCTGCAGGTGTTTGTTTCAGCCAAGAATTTTTAGAATGGAGATAATGGGAGAGGCAGAAGAAGGATCTGATGTGAACTCTAGTAGAGACACCTGGGAATTTCAGTCTTGCCAAATAAAGAAACACTATGTTTGCATAATGTTTTCGGATGTATACCTTGGCTATTTGATTTTTATATTGCAAATCGTGGATATGTTTATTTTAGCATTGTAAGCATCATGATGTGAATGCGTGCATAAGTGCCTTCAAAGCAAACAGCTACACTCATTTGTAGAAGTCCAACCTAGAGCAGTAGATGTAAGTTCCTATCAGGTGGTTTCATTAACTTTATGAGCTGAATCGTTTCATCATTTGTCTGTCCAGCAGGCCAGGGTGTCTGGAATGGCCAACTGTGCATGTTGGATAGGAGCTGTTGATGCTACTCATATATCAAAGCTGACGAAGCACCTGCAAGAGTCGACCCAGAGCCCATCCTCACCCTTGCGCTCATCTGCCTTCTCTACATCTGCAGGAACTCCTTCCTGAAGGGACTGCCAAAGTGTGGTCTCAGGATAAGGTTTTGGGGTGCTCAGTCAAAAAGTGAAGCATGCCCCTTATCCAAATGCCCACATCACTCCTTCCAATGAACACCCAGGACTTTCCTAAGTCCAGCCCAAACAACAGGTTATGTAATGTCTACAGCGAGCTTCGATCAGCTGGCTGTCTGATTACAGGACAGGATCTAATAAACTCTTACACAGAAATCTGCTTGTGCTCAATTGCTCAGTTGTGTAGCCCGCCAGGCTCCTCTGTCCATGGGACTTTCCAGACAAGAATCATGGAGTGGGTTGCCATTTCCTTCTTCAATTTTCCCAACCTGAGGATTGAGCCACAGGATAAGATGGCTGGATGGCATCACCTACTCGATGGACATGGATTTGGGTAGACTCCGGGAGTTGGTGATGGACAGGGAGGCCTGGCGTGCTGTGATTCACGGAATCGTGAAGAATCGGACATGACTGAGCGACTGAACTGAACTGAAGGATTGAACCCACATTCCCCGTGTTTCCTGCATTGGCAAGCAGTTTTTTACCAATGAGCCTCCTGGGAAATCCCTTACACAGAAATGCTAATAGGTAATACTCTTATCCCTTCTGAGCCTATATAACTTTTTCAGTTCAGTTCAGTCACTCAGTCGTGTCTGACTCTTTGTGACCCCCTGAACCACAGCACACCAGGCCTCCCTGTCCATCACCAACTCCCAGAGTTTACTCAAACTCATGTCCATTGAGTCGGTGATGCCATCCAACCATCTCATCTTCTGTCGTCCCCTTCTCCTCATGCCTTCAATCTTTCCCAGCATCAGGGTCTTTTCAAACGAGTCAGCTCTTCGCATCAGGTGGCCAAAGTATTGGAGTTTCAGCTTCAACATTAGTCCTTCCAATGAACACCCAGGAACTGATCTCCTTTAGGATGGACTGGTTGAATCTTCTTGCAATCCAAGGGACTCTCAAGGGTCTTCTCCAACACCACAGTTCAAAAGCATCAATCCTTCAGCACTCAGCTTTCTTTATAGTCCAACTCTCACATCCATTCATGACCACTGGAAAAACCATAGCCTTAACTAGACAGACCTTTGTTGACAAAGTCTCTGCTTTTTAACAGGCTGTCTAGGTTGGTCATAACTTTCCTTCCAAGGAGTAAGCTAAGCTAAGCTAAGTCACTTCAGTCATGTCCGATTCTGTGCAACCCCAAAGACGGCAGCCCACCAGGCTTCGCCATCCCTGGGATTCTCTAGGCAAGAACATTGGAGTGGGTTGCCATTTCCTTCTCCAATGCATGAAAGTGAAAATTGAAAATGAAGTCGCTCAGTCGTGCCCGACTCTTAGCGACCCCTATGGACTGCAGCCCACCAGGCTCCTCCGTCCATGGGATTTTCCAGGCAAGAGTACTGGAGTGGGGTGCCATTGCCTTCTCCTCCAAGGAGTAAGCACCTTTTAATTTCATGACTGCAATATAACTTATTACAGAAAATAAATATATTAATATATTATGGAATGAAGATATATAATAGATACATGTGTATGTAATGTCTGCTCCTAAAGTGTTCTTTTAAGTAACAGAAGTAAGCTGGAGGAATAGACATCATCAGTATCTCTCTTTGCAGTTTTATTCTGGAGAACCTTTAAATTATAATAAATTTAATAAAGAGGAAAAAAATCCCTCTCTGTGTTTCCATGGACAGCTGCCCTAACTGGGTATATCTCAATAAAGTCATGTAAGCAACAAGACAGAATATTCTCATTTCAGAGGCAATGAATAGAATAAGGCAATGCCTTCATTTTGGTTGGGCAGCGCACACAAAAACATAACTATATTTTCTGAATTAAAAGCTAACAAGGCCATGCCTAGGATTTTTACACATGAAAATTTCAGCTATAATAAAAAGCAGAATTGATTTTCTGTCACCCTAGTCTATTGCATTTTTTCCTATTTAATTAAAAATTTTTGTGAAAGTTTAACCATACATTAAGGACCCAATTCAAAAGTCTATAGTTTGATGAATTTTCACAAAATAAACACCTTCATGAAACAAGCCCTGAGATTAGGAAACAGAATACTCCCAGTACCTCGAGGGATTCCTCACACTCTTTTCAAGTAACTATTTCCTAGATGTAATTGATGTAACTATTCTAACTTCTAACGCCATAGCTTAGCTTTGTTAATGCACTTTTAAGTGGAAACAATTCTGTCGTTTTATATCAGTCATATTATTACCCGTTTAGTGTTAAATCAAAGACACTGATTAGAGACATTTCGTTTTCCTAAGGTATTCTCCAGGGTATTCGTTTTTCTGAAAGTACATCATCTTGAGTTATCAAGATCTGACAAAGTCAAGGTTAGAAAAATGACTTTTTAGCACGAGGTCCTATTCTAAGACAGAAGAGTGACGATACTGAAAGAAGTCACTATGTCAGGTGAGTAAGAGCATCATTACTGCAACATGAAATACAGGGTAGCTTCAGCTATAAATTTAAAGTAACTTTCCTTTATGTGTAACAATTTATTATTTTATTATTATCAAGGAAAAATATAACTTTGCCTTTAGCCATGCTCAAATCTTCTGAGGGAGAAATATTAAATATATAAACATGGTGAGGAATGAATTTTGACATTGTAATCCATTATGAATATATTTGAGGCATAAAATCTATAATAAATGGATAGAACCAGTACTAGTACATTCCATATTTAAAGTATGTCTGGTGATACTTCATTCCAACTGAGCAATTTATAGATTGGGTAGTTGTTTTCCTTACTCTTCATTCAAATAGTAGATCAATTTTCATGTTTTTTAAAAGTTGAATGATGAATTAATCAAAGCCTGAGTTTCATGGTTTTTAAAGTTAGGTGATGAGCTAGTCGGGCTTCCCTGGTAGCTCAACTGTGAAAGAATCCTCCTGCAAAGTAGGAGACCCCGGTTCAATCCCTGCATCAGGAAGATCCCCTGGAGAAGGGATAGGCTACCCACTCCAGTATTCTTGGGCATCCCTGCTGTCTCAGCTGGTAAATAATCCTCCTGTAATATGGAAGACCTGGGTTTGATCCCTGGGTTGGGAAGATCCTCTGAAGAAGGAAAAAGCAACCTACTTCAGTATTCTGGGCTGGAGAATTCCCTGGACAGAGGAGCCTCCAGGATACAGTCCTTCAGATTGTCTTACTACTGATTTTACTTTTTTTCCAAACCAGAGTGTGGGGGGGAGGAGTGGGGAGGGAGGCCGCGTGGGGGTGTGGAATAAGCATAACTCGAGCAAAGGGGGGAAAGAAATATAATTGAATATATTTATTAAACAATTGAGTAGATATGGTACTTTATGGGTACTAATAAAATAAATATAGCTCACTTCCTATGAACTTTAAAGCTCAAATTTAAACTATATCTTGCTTTCTTTCCATGATAAACCCAAAGGCAGTTTCACATTGACATTTCTGTAAGCATGGAAGGGAGTAGCCACATGGGTAGTTCTGAAAATGGATGTTATCAATACATTGAACCTGCTTTCACCTATATTTCTATATGGTCTCACCTGTTACTCTAGTAGGGCTCCCCAATGGCTCAGCAGATAAAGAATCCACCCACAATGCAGGAGATTTGGGTTCGATTTCTGGATCAGAAGATACCCTGGAAGAGGAAATGGCAACTTACTCCAGTATTCTTGCCTGAGAAATCCCATAGACAGAGGAGCCTGGTGGGCTACATTCCAAAAGGGTCACAAAGAGTCGATCACGACTATCATACAGTTTCTCTAGTAATTGTCTTCATTGCTAGCACTTCTAACAAAATAATGAAACAGCCTTGTAAAGGTCTAACTCATCAAGATGGAGAAAGCAACCATCACTTCTACTCAATCCAATCTCAACTTCCCCCTAAATCCTACTTAAAGCTGATAGATGTAGTCACTTGTCTAATGAAAAGCATAATCTCCTTTGAAGCTTTCACGCAATCAAGGGGAAAAAAGTCATGACCTTAAATTATTTATTTAATATGTTACAAGAACAGGGTAAATAGATTTAAGAGTAAAGCTAAAGGAAAAGATACTATTGATTACGTTTATGCATGCTAGGTCGCTTCGATTGTGTCCGACTTTGCAACCCCATGGACCCCGCCAGGCTCTTCTGCCCGTGGGATTCTCCAGATGAGAATCCTGGAGAGGGTTGCCATGCCTCCCTCCAGGGGATCTTTCCAACCCAGGCCTTGAACCCACGTTGCTTACATCTCCTGCCTTGGGAGGTGAGTTCTTCACCGCTAGTGCCACCTGGGAAGCCTATTATTGATTATAGTAGTTGCTAATTCTTAAAGATCTAGATGCCAAAATTGTAACATATTCCACCTCAGGACAGTAATAAAACTGTTGAGCTTATTTTCTAATGAATTCTTTTACCTTAAAGGTTTGGATAAAGGGGAAGAACATAAGGAGAAAGACAATAGGATGAAAATGGAGTTCAAAAGAGTGATGATAGTTCAAGCTGAGATAGAGACAGAATCTGAAATAATCCCTTGAACTTGTAGCTAGAGGCAAGTTTTCGCTTTGATCCAGGCATGGGTACCCTGAGGGCTTACATGAAAGTAAGTAAGTGTTAGCCGCTCAGTCCTGCCAGACTCCTCGAGACCCCATGGGCTGCAGCCCACCAGGCTCGTCTGTTCATGAGATTTTCCAGGCAAGGATACTGGAGTGGGTTGCCTTTTCCTTCTCCAGGGGATCTTCCCTACCCAGGGATCGAACCTGGGAGTCTCCTGCACTGCAGGCAGAATCTTTACTGGTTGAGCTACAAGGGGAGCCCTACACGAAAGCAGTGGTTCTCAGAGTGTGGTCCTCTGACCAGCAGCATCAGCCTCCCCTGGGAACTTGCTAGAAACAGGAATTCCCAGGTTACTGACCTAGGTACAGCCTGCACATCCTCTGTTATCAAAGCCCCTGTGGGCTCTGCTGCAAGCTGAACTGTGAGAACCACTGGTCTAAAATAGAGATTAACAAGCTTTTTCTATGAAAGGCCAGAGAGTAAAGGTTTTAGATTTGCAGTTCGTACTATCCCGGTCACAACTCCGCAACTCTGCCACGTAGCGAAAAAGCAGCCATGGACTATTTGTAAACTAATGGGCACAGCAGTGTTCTAATCAATGTCATTCACAAAAACTGATTGTGGGCTGAACTTAATCCAAGGACCATTGCTGACTCTCATATACAAGATAGACTGCCGGAAGAAGAGGCAGTAAGTCTGGTCACTACTTCCCCCTTCCCTCTTTCAGCCTTGTGTGGGTGCGGACACCTAGTGATGAGTCCAAATGGCACCAAAGTTCCCTGCGGTGTGCATGCACTTTCTTGTTTCTACTCGAGAGTTCTGCACAGGGTGTACTCAAGCCATTTAGCAAATGAGGCACAGAAAGCTGAGCAGTGGAAAGAGATGGAGGTAAATCAACCAGTGAGTCACCTAGTAGAATTCCAGGCCTGAGAAAGAAAGGATAGCCTTAAGACTGAAATACTAACTTTATAACTATCATCCACGTTTCTGAACCATTTTCCTAAAGGAAATGCTCCCTGTGACCCTACCTGTTGTCCTCAGGAAACAGAATTTTAAAAAGGAGGCTGCCACCTTCATTCACTCAAAATAACACATCCATAGTACTGACTACAATAAGATCAACAGTAGACGTGCCCCTTGAGCATTTCCATCTGGACGTCCTACTGGAACATTCCACAAGCCTCAAATGGAAAGTGTCACCACCTTCCCATCAAAACAGGGGATCTCAAATTCTGTCAAACATCAGAGTTCCCCAGAGGGCTTGTGAAAACAGGCTGCTGTGCCCCATGGCCAGAGCTCCTGACTCTACAGACGGGGTTAGGTCCTGAGAGTCTGCATATCTCACAAGATCCCAAGTAAGGCTAATAAAGGCTAGTCCTGGAACCACATGTTGAGAACTACTGCTTCAAAAACATGCCCTTCCTTCTGTGTTTCCAGCCTCAGTTTGCAAAATCACCCCTTTTGTATACCTAGGCACCTGAGCAAATGAATGGGTCATCCTTGACTCATCATTATCTCTTGCCCTCACATTAATTAGCCACCAAGTTTAGTCAATTTTGCCCCTTCAGTATTTGAGAGCTCAAAGTCCTCTTTACCATCCTCATGGTGAATGAATTAGTTTAAGCCAGTATTCTCATGGGCTTTCTTGATAGCTCAGTGGGTAAAGAATCCACCTGCCAATGCAATAGACACGGGAGTCATAGGTTCAATCCCTGGGTCGGGATAATCCCCTGGAGGAGGAAATGGCAACCCACTCCAGTATACTTGCCTGAAAAATCCCATGGATAAAGGAACGTGAACGACTATAGTCCAAAAGATCGCAGAGTTGGACACGACTGAGCAGGAGCATCATATATATAGTGATCGCATACTTTTTCCATAATTTACATATAAAAAGCTACTATATCCATAAGGCTGTATACATAAACAGGTCTAATTGTAGTTTGCTGGACACAACAGGCCCAGAAACCCCTTCAGTCTTCCCCAGTGGTAAGGGAATCCATTTCCCTACATAGCTTTTCCCCATTCAAGGAGTAGGGAAACCTCATTTTAGGTCCTCATAATCACATTCTTGGAAATTTTTGTAGCAGTCTAGGAATTCTACCTAATTCCAGACTTAGCACTTCAAACACATGACCTACTGTCAGTGATTTTTTTAAATTATAAATTAACTAAATATTCTAAACGTACATGCTCGGTCACTTCAGTTGGGTGTGACTCTTTGTGACCCTCTGGACTGTAGTTCACCAGGCTCCTCTATCCATGGGATTCTCCAGGCAAGATTCATAGAGTGGGTTGCCATGCCCTCCTTCAGGGGATCCTACCAACCCAGGGATCAAACCCGCAGCCCCTGCAATTCAGGTGGATTTTTTACTGCTGAGCCGCCAGGGAAGTGCTATATCTACTTTAAGTTCCATTTTTTGAAGAAGGCTGGTCTGCCGCCCTGAGATGCTTTGTAAGTCCACATGTGTCAACACTTTTCTCCAAGGAAAATCTTCAAGAATAGGCTGAGATTTCCATTTAAGACGGAAAATGGAAACATCACCTTAACCTATTTATGAAACATTCACTGAGTGCACTCTAATTTCCAAACACTATGCAATACAAGTTGAAGATATAGCTCAATATAATCCAAAGAAGGTTGAGCTCTGATGTTACAGGTAAATCTTTTCTTAATCTTTATGCTAGAAGAATGAAATTTGTTTTTCTAGATTGGCCCTTATGCTGTAACAACAGTGAGGTCCCAGTGATGAGTCCTAAAAGATAGAAAGGAGAGAAATTTCTTTCACCTGTTGGCACCACACTCCATTATGTTAAATGACACCACATATGGTTTATATAAGAAAATATTCTTTTCGCCAACCACATGATCCTGGAGAAAGTGAAACAGGCATTTTTGTTCTTGACTAATCTGTGATTGGAGGTATATGCATATGAATTATTCTTCAGAAATAGTTAACCAATATCTTCCTCAATGAAAGCAGAATAGCTGATAGTCTGTATTGTATCATATGCGTGTCACTTGCCCCCAGTATACCCATTTATTAATTTATGCTAAGACAGGTGGGTTAAACACATGGAATAGTTGCCTTTATTCTCCCTCCTGCTCCCACAACAGAAGGGAATAATCAATCATGGCACTCATTCCCCCTGAGCCTGGGCATGACCTTGGATTCCTCCTGTATATAACACTTCAGGAAGCTACTATTTATAGACAGGAATTGGCACTTCAGGTAAAATATACTTGTATTTGCTTGGCAAAGATATTGACCCTGGGGTAAGTCTTATTAACATATAAATAGGTACATAGAAAGTGTAACTCAATGACACTAGACCATTTTATTTTTTTTTTAGTCCATCTCCTCTGTAGTAGAGACTTAGGGGGTAGAAGGAACCATTTAGCTCTGATGGGATGACTGGAGCCAAAGGTGGGGAGAAATTTTCCAAGGCCATAGGTGATAAATTTATATCATAAATCTGTATTTCCAACCTGAATCTCTTTCCTGAACTCCAAATGCTTATGTCTAATTGCCAACTTGACATCTTCACTTGCATGTTCAGCAGACACATGCCACATTCAAATGCCCAAGGGAATTCTGCTTCCTGCCCAGATGGAAGCCCAGAGACAGGATTTAACCATCACCACCAGCAGCAGCCCAACATTATACAGCCAGCAAAACAAAGTTTGAGAAATGATATTTTTCAGACATTGGATAACAGAGAGTGTAAACAGTGATCCCCAGGGAAGGAAGATGAACAGGGGGTCCTACGGTTGGACCAGCTTACTATGGAAAGAGAGTTTCTGGGCTGAAGAGTGAGGAAAAAGAACCTAAACAGAGCCCAGGTATTTCACGAGTTGGAAGACTGAGATCTGAGTTCAGAGAGTCTGAGGTAGCTAGAATTTGTGAGGCAGATTCCAGAGAGGAGGAAGCCACACAGAAAGAGTTTGAGTTTTCATCTGAGTACTGATATGAGTACAGCTGAAAGGAAATTCGCTGAGACTGGAGAAAGAACATTCCAAAAGCAACAGGAGAGCAATTCTAATAGAGAAAGACACACAGGGTTGGGAATAATTAATATTTTCACCAGCCAAAAACAAAAGATCTTGTAAGGCATTAGAAAATTGGGTAAAATCCTCAGTAGAGTATCATCTTAGTATTGGGGGTAATTTAATAATCATAATAAGAATTTGATAATAAAGGGTGCTGTGAACTCACACTAACAAAGTTGAAGGTAGATCCAAAAAGGATCAAACTGATGCTTAGTTAATTGCATGTCACTGGCTTCCCAGGTGGTGATAGTGGTAAAGAACCTGCCTGCCAATGCAGGAGACATAAGAGACATGGGTTCGACCCCTGGGTTGGGAAGATCCCCTGGAGGAGGGCATGGCAACCCACTCCAGTATCACTGCCTGGAGAATCCCATGGACAGAGGAGCCAGGCAGGCCACAACCATAGGGTCACAAAGAGTTGGATACGACTGAAGCGATTTAGCATAGCATAGCACAGAACGAAGTCCAGCATTATTTAAGTGATTACCACACAATCTAGCACCCAACAACATAAAATTCATAATATCTGTCTTCAAAAAAAAAAAAAAAAATAGGCATCAAAGAAGCAGGCTATATGACCGATCACCAGGAGAAAAGTTGATCAGAAGCAAAAGAACTAGAATTTAGAGAAATGGTGAAATTAGCAAACAATGAAACTTAAGTACTATTATGTTTATACTCCATATACTCAGGGAGATGGAATAAAGCACGAACAACATTATGAGGGATGAAGTGAAAGATACAAAAGGATGTGACTTGATGTGCAGAGCTAGAATATCAGAAATGAAAAATATGGAAAGGATTATCCACAGATTAGACCCTTCTTAAAAGAAGATCAGTGAATTTAAAGATGTTGAAGTAAACTTAAAGTGATAGAAAATACTCAAAATGAAGTATAGAGATAAAAGGATTTTTTAAAAAAAAGAACAATGCATCCATAGCCTGTGAAGTACTATTAAGCAATCTAACATAGTGTAATTGGACACCCAGAAAAGAGAAGTGATAGAAAAAGTACTTGAAGAAATAATGACTAAAATGTTATAAATGTGACAAAAACTATAAACCCACATATCCAAGAAGGTCAAAGAACTCCAAAGAAAAGAAACATAAAGGAAACCACACCAACACACATCAAAATTAAGTTGTTGAAAACATGATAAAGGATTTAAGAGCAGTTAGGGGGAAAAAAAATGTAATAAATTCAGAGAACAAAGAAAGACCAGGACAACCACAGAATTGTCAGAAGCTATGAAAGCCAGAAGACAGTGAAGCAACTGAATGTATTTGGAGGAAAGGTGAAGACTGTCAACCTAAAATTCTGTATGCCGTGAAAATATCTTTCAAAAATGAAAGTGAAATAAAGACTGTTTCACACTAAAAAAAAAAGCAGAGGAGATTAATCACCAACAGATGTGCATGAAATGAACTATCAGAGGAAGTTACTCTCTGAGGGAAGAAATATCACACCAGACAAACACTCATTCAGCTCCACATAATGGAATGAAGGGCACTGTAAATGGTAAATACGTAGATAAATATAAAAATTAAAATACACAAACTGAATTCTTGAATTTTTCCTCAAAAATCTGCTTCTTGCTTGAAAGTGGAAGTGTAGTTGCTCAGTCGTGTCTGACTCTTTAAGACCCCATGGACTGTAGCCCTCTGTCCATGGACAGGCTCCTCTGTCCATAGGATTCTCCAGGCAAGAATACTGGAGCAAGTTGCCATTCCCATCTCCAGGGGATCTTCCTGACCCAGGGATTGAATCTGGGTCCTCCCGTATTGCGGGCAGATTCCTTACCATATGAGCCACCCTTGCTTCAGTTCAGTTCAGTCGCTCAGCCGTGTCTGATTCTTTGTGACTTCATGGACTGCAGCACGCCAGGGTCCCTTGTCCAACACCAACTCCCGGAGCTTGCTCAAACTCATGTCCATCGAGTCGGTGACTCCATCCAACCATCTTATCCTCTGTCGACCTCTTCTCCTTCTGCCTTCAGTCTTTCCCAGCACCAGGATCTTTTCCAATGAGACAGTTCTTCACATCAGGCAGCCAAAGTATTGGACATTCAGCTTCAGCATCAATCCTTCCAGTGAACACCCAGGACTGATTTCCTTTAGGATGGACTGCTTTGATCTCCTTGCAATCCAAGGAACTCTCAAGAGTCTTCTCCAACACCACAGCTCCAAAGCATCAATTCTTGCTTAGTCTTTCCTTATCTCAGTTACTGGCAGCTCTATCCTACTATCCTAAGGTCAAATATTTTGTGATCAACATTGACATGTCTTTTTTGCCCACACCTTACATCGGAAGACCTGGGTTCCATCCCTGAGTTGGGAAGATTCCCTAGAGAAGGGAAAGGCTACCCACTCCAGTGCTCTGGCCTGGAGAATTCCATGGCCTGCATAGTCCATGGGGTCACAAAGAATCCGACACGACTAAGCGACTTTCACTACATCAAAGCATCAGCAAGTGTTGGTGGCTCTAACTTCAGAACATGTTCAGAGCCTCACCTCCACCGCTCTCTCTTAGCTGCTCACCTGCATTATTTTGCCTCAACCTCTCTGCTTCTCTCTGCTTCTACCAGGGCGGCATTTTCACAATGCCACAGTCACAGTATACTGTAAAAACATATAACCCTTTGGTCACTCCTCTACTCACCAAGCTCCAATAGTTCCCATCTCCCCAAAGGAAGCCAAACTCTTATTACAGCTAACAGGCCCCATGCTGCTGCTGCTAAGTCGCTTCAGTCGAGTCCGACTCTTTGCATCCCCATGGACTGCAGCCCACCAGGCTCTTCTGTCCATGGGATTCTCCAGGCAAGAATACAGGCAAGAATGCCCTCCTCCAGGGGATCTCCCCCATCCAGGGACTGAACGTGTGTCTTATGTCTCCTGCATTGGCAGGCAGGTTCTTTACCCCTAATGCCACCTGGGAAACCCATAGCCCTTTCCTTTCTCCATCTTCCCTCCACTCTGGCCATTTCTCTCAACTCAGGCTGTCCTGGCCTCCTTAGATTCTAGGAGTACCCTCTCCCCTTGGCATCTCTCCGTTTCCTCTGCCTTGGCCATTTCCCCCCCAGATACTGACATGGGTTACTCTCTCATTTCCTTCAAGTCTGTTTGCAAATGTCTTCTGTTCACTGCAGCCTTCCCTGCACACACTATTTAAAGTTACAACTTCCTGCCCACCCAAGCCTACCCCATTCCTGATTTCTTCATCTCTATAGTCCTCATGTTTTAGCTAATGTGTTCACTGTCGTGTCTCCTCTAGGACATAAGTGCCACGGGGGCAGAAATACTGTATTTCCTTCTTACTGCTGAAACCCCAATGTCTCGAGCAATAGGCATTTGGTAGACCTCCATAACTCTCTGTTGAATGAATGGAGGGACGCGCCTGACCAAGCCCCGTAACTGTAGTACATGCTATTTGTCACCAGAGGGCAGCACAAGAGCATTGAGGTTTTAACGATGCACGCTGAAGAGACCCTGAAACCCAGGTTCGCACCTGGGAGACAGGTTTTTTCAAACCTTCTTGGGCAGGTTGCACAAAGGCTGCTGAGAAGAGGAAATCAGGGGGAACTGAATCAACCTCTGCTTTTTAATGTGTCTCTTTGAGAATCACTTCACTGTCGGGAACTCAGTTTCCTCATATTTTAATTCAATCCCTCGATTTGTTTCACCCTGGTTCCCTTCTGGCCTTTGCCTCCCACCGTTGGAAATTAAACAAGCCACCCACGTTCCCACGGTGCCGTTTTAAATTTCATATATAGGCTAGAAGTAAGGAAATACATTTCCCATAAAGTTGTATTCGGACTACTGGGACTCAGTCACTACCAACAAGTTCAACAGAAAAACTATACCAGAGAGTGAGCTTGATTCAATTTCTTTATTCCCACCTCTAGTTTTCGAATGAGAGGGAGTAATATTTCCTGAAAGGGAAGAAGCTAGCACTGCTCTTGGAGAGCCCTAGGGCTCTGAGACAGCATCAATTAAAAGCTATAGTTCCTTCCTGGTTATTACTTTTGGGGATAAGCCAATGTAGAGAAATTTGAGAACATAGAAGATACTGTCTCCCGGAAAAGAGGGCCATTTAAATTTATCCATTGGAGGCAATGACTAAATTTATTTTCTTAATGATGGAAGAGTTTAATTTTCTCTGAAAGAAGCAACATTTCTAAAATTGATCATGGGAGGGCAGTAAAGAGTTACATACAGCTATTAGGCAATAAAGTATTCATGCAAGAGAAGAATTATATTTTAAGCTAATTTATTTTTAGGTTTTACTACCCCCTAATAAAATTCACTCACCATTTTCTTGGTTTGAAGAAATTAAAGTGCCATCAAAGGATTTGTGGAGATGAGTTCTGTCATTGAATTAGCATAGCACCTCAGAATTTTAAAAATTCCCTTAATTGCATGTTACCATTGAATACAGAGCCCACTACCACAGGCAAGAGAAATCATCCTTTCATGATTGGATATTTAAGTGGCTTTAATTAAAGCCATTCCTTTTATGGGATTAAATGCATTAAATTCTATTTTAGGGTAATTTTTTTCTGAGTTCAGGCCTTTGACTTATTTCAGAATGTCTAATCCACATTTGGCTTCCCAGGTGGAACAGTGGTAAAGAATTCTCCTGCCAATGCAGGAGATGCAAGAGACAGTTTCAATCTCTGGGTCAGGAAGACCACTTGGAGAAAGAAATGGCAACCCAACTCCTGTATTCTTGCCTGGAGAATCCCAGAGACAGAGGAGCCTAGCTGGGTACAGTCCAAGGGGTTGCAAAGAGTCAGACACAATGGGATACACACAGCACAATCCACATTTATGTCTCGCATAATTTTATTTTCTCATCAAAAAAAAAGAAAAAAAGAGGACCTAAAGAGATACAAGTTGGACTTTTTAGTACTTTGTGTACTAATAAGTATATAACTTTATTATGTTAAAGCAAAATCAGCCTAGAGCTTCATTTCTTTGGCCTAACTCCATTGATTTATGTGGGTATCTCTGGTTGGAGATATACTGGGCTTCTAAAGAAACAAGGAGGGAAAAAAAAAAAATCTATGCCATCTATCTGAAGAGTACTAGATAAACACATTTGCTTTTCTGTCCTATTTTCTGATAGAATGGTAAATAAAGTTATCTGAAAGAATCAAACAATCCAAGCTAGATCCTGGCTATGTTCTCTACTTTCCTCTGTAGCACTTATCAAAACTAACTATCTAATGATTGTATTTTTTATTTTCTGTCTCTACCGTCTAGACCTGTATCACTCTTCAACCTCACACCACCCCACTCCCGAGCCAAATCTTCACCCATCACTGTATTCCTGGCATTGCACACAGGCCTGGTCCTCCAGGTTAAGACCAGATGAAGCATCGTCTAATTTATTAATTCTTCTCATTTATTTATTCTCTTTACCAGGTACTACAGTGAACAAAACAAGTTTCGTGTCCTTGTAAAAATATATTCACAACCAAAAAGTTGACAGTTATATTTTATTCACAGGGAATTTTTAGGACTTCAAGCCCCAGAAGCAGCATCTCAAGTAACCCCGAGAGAACTGCTCCGAGGAGGCAAGGAGGTTACAGAGAAGTTTGGCAACAAAGGGCAGGTAGTAGGAACAAAAGATTACTGTCAATTAAAGAAAACTAAAAATTCCAGGTTAAGGAATTTAGCACTTTTCTATATATGAGGAGAGTTTGAATCCCTTCCTTTGATAGGTACCTCAGCTGTCTGGGGCCAGTATCTAGTTTTCACGTCCTGATTTTCCTGTGGGGAGTGGCTTTTGTCTGATGGCTTTCAGGGGGCTGGTATTCTTTTCCTTCCTGAGTTCCCTTAGGGCTTACCAGCTCACCAAGGCAGTGGCTGCCAGACTGTGACATCCTTTGTTTACTGATGTGGCAGAAAGCAAAGAGGAACTAAAGAGCCTCTTAATGAAGGTGAAAGAGGACAGTGAAAAAGTTGGCTTAAAACAACATTCAAAAAACTAAGATCATGGCATCCAGTCCCATCAGTTCATGGCAAAAGACGGGGAAACAATGGAAACAGTGACAGACTTTCTTAGGCTCCAAAATCACTGCAGATGGTTACTGCAGCAATGAAATTAAAAGACATTTGCTCCTTGGAAGAAAAGCTATGACTAACCTTGACAGCATATTTAAAAGCAGAGGCATTACTTTTTTGACAAAGGTTCATCTAATCAAAGCTATGGGTTTTCCAGTACTCACCTATGGATGTCAGAGTTGGACCATAAAAAAAGTTGAACACTGAAGAATTGATGCTTTTGAACTGTGGTGTTGGAGAAGACTCTTGAGAGTCCCTTGGACTGCAAACAGACCAAAGCTGTCAATCCTAAAGGATATCAGTCCTGAATATTCATTGAAGGGACTGATGCTGAAGTTGAAGCTTCAATACTTTGGCTACCTGATGTGAAGAGCCAACTCATTAGAAAAGACCCTGATGTTGGGAAAGATTGACGCAGGAGGAGAATGGGGATGACAGAGAACGTTATGGTTGAATGGCATCTCTGATTCAATGGACATGAATTTGAACAAGCTCTGTGAGATAGAGAAGGACAGGGAAGCCTGGTGTGCTGCAGTCCGTGGGGTCACAAAGACTCAGACATGACTAAACATCTGAACAACAACAATGGCAGGCAATATTCCACTTATCAGCCTCATGAAAACTTTCTAGTAGGAGGTGGGACAAGAGAGGTAACAGATACATATGCATGAGTAATTGAAGTATCAGACAGTGATCAGTGTAGGTAGACTCCAGCGGCACATTAAGAAAGTCACTGACAGCCAAGTGACTAAGCCAAAGATGATACCTGTCTTCTGGAAAGCACGGAAGAGCCTTCCAGGCAAGGGAATAGCTTGCTTAAAGGTTCTACATGTGAGTGGCAGTTCAAAATATCAGTAAGGCTGGGAATCACAGAAGGACAGCATCCCATCCACTTACGCTATTCTCTGCACTGGGGACAGAAGAAAAGCAGCTTGAAAAGAATGACACAAGGGATGCAGCAACAATGCCAAAAACTTGGCCTTTGTGCTCCAGTGCCAAGCTGAATCCGAGACAGTTTTCGGCGAAGTAGAAAAGAATATCTTTATTGCTTTGTCAGGTAAAGGGAGACACAGCAGGCTCATGCCACAAAATTGATGTGTCCCAACCTGGGGAGATTTGATGAGGCATTTAATAGCAATAGGGAAAAAGGGGGAGCCTTTCAATGGCTCAGCAGTAAAGAATCTACCTGCAATGCAGGAGACCCAGGTTTGATCCCTGGGTGAGGAAGATCCCCCGGAGGAGGACATGGCAACTCCAGCCAGTGTTCTTGCCTGGAGAATTCCATGGACAGAGGGGTCTGGCGGGCTACAGTCCATGGGGGTCCTGAGGAGTTATACATGACTGAGCGACTGACACTTTTCTTTCTTTACAGCAATGGTTCAAGGGTAAGGTTGCTGATAAGGCTCAGGCTGTACGTAGGGACTGCATTCCTTTAATCTGGTCTCAGATGGGTCCTTTAATCTGGCCTCAGGTGACCTCCTAATGAGCTTCGAAGTCATCAAACTGTGACCTTCTCTCTGGAGCATCTTCCTTTGGTGGTGGTTTTAGCTCTGCAGAAGAGCTGAAAGATATTATTACATGTACCCCTTGAGGCAGAACAGAACCCCACCCAAGGCTGCACTGTTGCTTCTCCATCCCTTCTCCCTGGTCTCTGCATCCCCTCTCTTGCCTGACGAGCAACTGCTTGAATGGCTTCCATGCCCAGGAGCCCCAGAGGGTCCTACTTGGTTTCAGCATCAGAACATCCTCCAAGAACACAAATAAATCCTGTCCTACTCACTAGAAGGCGTGGTGTTCGATATTCAGCATCCAATTTTGCAATGTTACATAAAGATTCCACATAAAAGCTTGGAGAGATACGTTTATCATGATAATTTAAATATCAAGATACAAAATTGCTCAGATAGGATAAATTCAACTAAGCAAGGACTGGTCAAGGGACTAAGACAATACTCACATTCATTCGTGAAAGCATCATTTAACAAATATTTAGTGAGTGCCTTCAAGTGTCAGGCATCGTTCTTGGTGCTGGGGATACAACCATGAACAAAAGAGGAAAAGTACCTGTCTTCATGGAGCTAATATGTGTATTAGTGAAGGAGAGAATCAGAAAATAACAATTACACCAAGTACAAGATCATTTTGGCTGTGACACATGCAACAAAGGAAAGGTGCCAGGATCAACTTGGATGGTTGGTCTTTCCAGGTCCTCCTGGCAAATCAGCCAGCCAGTACAACAGATATTAAGAGGTTTCCTTTAAGTCGTAGAATGATGGAAGATTTTCCTCCTTCATGTTTTCTGCATTTTTAAATTTGTTGCAATGAGGATGTTATTTGACTTATGTAATCAAATTAACAAAACTTATTAAATAATACATAAAAGATTTTCTCATTAACATTTTAGCTGCTAAAGTCAGGAGTTTCTTTGCCAAGGGGAAAGGAGACAGGCATAAAGTAATATTAAAAATGAACTTTATTAAAAGTGACAGAAAGATTTGTGGTCTGTGCTTTGATGCCTCTTCTTCATAACTGAAACAAGTTTTCTCGGAAACAGTAATCTCTTTTCCCAGAAATATAAGAAAGCATACTTCACTTTTTTTTTTTTTTTTTTTGGCCATGCGGCATGACATGTGGGATCTTAGTTCCCCAACCAGGGATGGAACCTGAGCCTCCTACAGTGGAAACATGGAGTCTTAACCACTGGACCACCAGGGGAAATTCCTTATACTGAACTATTTTTAACACAAATGCTTCTTTCCTTCATTTATGATGAGTGTTATCAGCAAGAATACCATTGTTAGTCTCATGTGATCATAGAGATAATTCTGCGATTTTATTGTAGATAAAGAGCAAGAAGCACTTTCAGGAATTTGGTCCACTTGTCACGAAGATGTTAGTGGACATCAGCAGAACCAAGTTCCTTATTTTAAAAACCTCTTGGTCACATGTTGAAGCTCAGATTCAAAACACTGCCGATCACCACAAAACCAACTGTGGTCATGGGTCCTCAGCAGTGACTACAATTCAGTGGGACATAGGGCATATTCTTGCCCCAGTTATCCCAGAAGTAAGAATTGCCCTGAATGTTACCGTCCTCTGGTGACGGGATCGGTAACCACTGTGTCACCAGATTTTCCTGTGCTGTGACTCTGCTGATCAGCATGTGACAGTGATGAGAAATGACGCAGGTGAAGGAATGGGACTAGCTCAACTTCTATTTTAAGCATGCAGTCCACTGTAAGCAGTGTAATATATAGTGCCAAACAGGAAGAAGCAACCTACTTAATTTGATCAAAAGCAAAACAAACAGAAATGTTATTTTCTTTGCCTCGGTTGTGTTCGTACACATACACTTCTAGATAAACATGAACGTAACCACTAGAAACATGGGCAGGGAGTCATAGGGGAGGGTTCAATAAAGTACCAAAACAGATCAAGCTGACAGGCTGGTCCCAAGTCTCACTAAACTGTACATTTTTCCCCTCAGTCTTGTGTCCCTGTGCTCCCCCCTTCTGTTATAGACCATCAATCACATTTTTGGTGGTGGTGGTGGTGGTGTTACAGTGAAGAGTATTCAATAATTCTCCAGAAAAAGCAGGCATCTTTTGCTCTTTTCCCAGGCTTTCTTCACTTTCCTTTAAGACCAAAAAAAAAAAAAAAAAAAAATAGCAACAAGGAGAGACTGTTTGGGGCTGCCCCAGGTCTCCATCATGCGATGCTGATATCATGGGCTGGGGGCGTCCTGACTGGCTGCCTGCAAACTGCTCACGCTCTCTTCACACGTGGAGCGGCAATCAGCTTACAACTAAGTCACCTCTGACCACAAGCTGTCTCCACAAAGCCAACCAAAGAGACAGCATTCAGAGGCTGACAAAGCGTCCCTAAAGCACGAAACAAAAAGAGACCCTCAGGCTGCTGGAGTGAGCCGCTTCCAACATTCATCCCTCTCCATTGGGCATTGTGGGGACTCCAGGGGGAGTGTGACTGATGGAATACCGTCTGACGTTCACACTTGGAAAAGCTTCAAGTTCAACATCTGCAGTGAGGGGACAGTGTCAGGATATGGAATAAACAAAGAAGAAGAGGGGGGAAAAGAATAAGAAGGGAAGGCAGTGCCGTGAAGTAACACCCAGGACTGATGATGCTTGTTGCATCTAAAGCTTCCAGAGAACGCCACTAATTATTCATAAGCAGAATTTTGTGAATTGTGTACACTTGGCATGTCATTTACTTCTAACGTAAACATTGAGAAGAGAGTCTTTCTTGAAAGTTCAACTGTGTTTTGCAAGAAACCCATTGGACAATTTTGACGCTGACCAAAGATCATCAGATGACCTCTAAAATGTAGTTTAAGTATGGTAATTCTGTTTTTCCTGAGCAGATGTGGTTAGTTAATTCTCTACAATTCCCCAATGGCTCAGTGGATAAAGAATTCGCCTGCAGTGCAGGAGACATGGGAGACACGGGGTCGATCCCTGGGTTGGAAAGATGCCCTGGAGAAGGAAATGGCAACCCACTCCAGTATTCTTGCCTGGAAAATTCCATAGATGGGGAGGCTGGCGAGCTATAGTTCAAAGCACCACAAAGAGTCAGACACAACTGAGGAACTAAGCACAGGTTATTTACAATCACATTTTTTGTGATATTAGAGATGAGTGGAACTAGAGGAAATGCACCAACTCTCACTTACTCTGGCCCTGGGATCTGAACTACTGCTCCTCATGAGATCTCATCTCATCTATTATCTACTTACCTTACCTACCTATCCATCTGCCTGACCCACCTATGCAAATCTCCATGCATCCACCAAGCTTTCACATGTTGCTTGGCTGTATTTACCTCTTTATCGTCACTTTCCTCTTCTAAAGAGACTTCCGTGTACCGAGTCACATCCCTTTTGATAGACTCCTTTCAAAGAGACATTTGGTAAGATCAGTGTATGGGAAGTGTTTAGTTCCAGGTATTTAACATGAAAATATCAATTTCCTTCTAATAGAGCCAAGCAAAATAATCCAAACGTTGAGCCTACTAAAAGTTGATTGTGAAAAAAATTGAATGAGAGACATACAAAATTTAGAATTAGACATGGAATGAAAAAGAAAACTAAGAGATTAGTTCACAGGTATGCATGCTGTCTACAAATTGGCACTTGCCAAGAACATTTGCCAGCGGCTGAACAACAGTGATATTTGCCATCTGCCTCTGTGGAGGCTGAACCCTGAGCTGCTGCAGCTTTTGAGCTTCAACATCCCCTGAGCAAATCCAGGGTGCAGTGAGGCACTCTGTGCTCCAAGGAATATGGTGGAACAGGTGTTTAGATAGATATTTTCAGGAACTGATTTCATGATCCCAATCCTTGCATCTGTTCATTTCTAGGAAATCACTAAATCCCTTCATGGACACATCAGCTCCTTGTGACTAGCAGAAAATGCAAGCCCTTGATTGCATAAAACTCCCCCTTCACTGAAATCTTACATATCTTCCCCAACCACCTATTTGGTGCAGCCTCTCAGAGCTATCTCAGCTGCTATCTCCTGGGCTGCAGTCCTCATTTTGCCCCAAATAAAACTTAATTTGAAACTCTCAAGTTGTGCATCTGTTTTAGTCAACAATAACTAAGCCCATTTATGAAATGTTATGAATTTATGATTATATAGTGTTTTTCTTGGCAGATGCTATTCAAAGCACTTAATAAGTAATTCCTTTAATGCATACCATAAATCTGTCATTTAAATCCTATTACTCATCATATTTTGTAGATCAGGAAACCAAGGACCCCAAATTTGCCAAGGTCATACAGCTACCAAGTAGCAGAGATGAAATTTGAACCTCAGCAGTCCTGATCGAGAGGCCTTAAGCTCTGCCACACAGCCTTCATGTTAAAGCATATTTACCATTTTCTAGTCAGCCACCTTTAAGGAATTTTGACACCTAATTTTCTAAATGAAAAATGAATGTCAGTTTATTAACTTGCAAAAATAAGTATGAGCAGATCATTAAGCAGATGAAATTCTTGTTTATTAGCTTAGCCAGCATGTAATTCCAGCTACCTGAGAAGTCAAAACATGAGACCAATGCTTGAGAAGAAAAGGATTAGAACAAAAGGAATTTACTACAAGTCTTTGAGCAAACTCCAGGAGGTAGTAATGAACAGGGAAGCCTGGTGTGCTGCAGTCCATGTGGTGGCAAAGAGTCACACACGATTGAGCAGTTCAACAACAACAGCAGGTCTTAGTCGGGACTGAGATCACAAAGATACTACCTACTGTGTGGCTTAAACAACAAACATTTATTTCTCTCAGTTCTGGAGCTGGGAAGTCCCAGAACAAGGGGCCAGTAGATCTAATGTCTGGTAGGAACACTTCCTGGTTTGAAGATGGCCATCCTCTCCTTGTATCCTCACCATATCAAAGAACAGAGGTAGGAAACTCTCCTGTCTCAACTTATAAGGGCACTAATTGTATTCATTAGGGCTCCACCTTCATGACTTAATTATTTTCTGGAGTCTCCCCTTCCTAATACCATCGCATTACATCACACAGGGGATTAGGATTTCAACATAGGGATTTTGAGGGCACAAAACATTTAGTCCATAACACTGTGTGATTCAAGTCCTATTTCCTGCTGCCTCCATCTCCACCAAAGGTGAAATCATGCTTTGTGCTGATCTAATTCAAGATTTAAAGAACTTACCTTAGTTTTAAGAGGACGAACCTATCTTTCAATTTTGGATAGGGATCTCTCACATACTTCCTTTGTAAAGATAACTGCACTTGTCATTATATATATGACTTTCTCATTTGGAGGCCATCACACAAACAAAAGTGTTAGATGCTCAGTCGTGTCCAACTCTTCGAGACCCCATGGACTGTAGCCCACCAGGCTCTTCTGTCCATGGAATTCTCCAGGCAAGAATACCAGAGTGGATAGCCACTCCCTTTTCCAGGGGATCTTCCCAACCCAGGTCTCCCACATTGCAGGCAGATTCTTTACCATCTGAGCCACCAGTAAAGCCCTTCATACGACCAAAGCACCTGCGTAACAGGGTCCCTGAGGACAAATAACATGCAGATACATGACTTAGAAAAGTGCTACCTTGCTCCTTCCTGAGGAGTGTGGAGGAGGGGAGGACAGCTGAGAGATCAGGGATGGGAACCAGACATGCAGCATGATGTTTTGAGGAGTGAGGTGCAGATCTGAGTCACCGTGGATAACTAGAGAGGGAAGTGGTGAGGCAGCAACCTGAGAGACGGCATCAGGGATGCAGCCAGATCACAAAGCTGAGTCCAGCCCACTCGGCACAGAGCTGGGGGAGAACTGATATGCCGGACCAGCTGAGAGATTTCAGCGAGCAACACGGCGCGTTCCTTTAGGCTAAGAAATAAAGACACAGAAGAGATGGGGTCGAGAGGATAGCTGCAGTCAGCGATGATTCTTTATTTCTCAGGGTTACATTTATACTAAACCAAGAAGAGAATCTTAAGAAGAGAAAATATTTTTCCATAAACATCACTTTGAGATAACAATCACCAGAACTCTCTGATAACGTCAAGGGTTAAGAAGGGCATCCCGTTTATCTTAAGGGTGGTCGTGAAAGGCTTATCTATCTGCATCATGTGTGCATTCAAGGCTTACTAGTGTTCTGATTAACTTTGGATTCCAGGAGAGTGGTGGCGGGACAGAGAGCTATGTCCTTGAAGGGACCCTTGATAATCAATCAAGGCAGCTCCCAGAGTCAGCTCTTTCAAGCCGCTCCCTGCACTGATACACCCTCTCGGGAGGAGTTTGGTAATGAAGGTCCTCAGACACATAGGGAATCATTGACCCAACAGTTAAATTTAGTACTGAAAGCTTGACCTCTCTGCGAATGCATCTCAAAGATACAGTTTTGGGTGAAGTAGAAAAGAATAGTTTTATTGTTTTGCCAGACAAAAGGGGAGAGAAAACTATTGTTTACCGACCCAGGAGGATTTGATAAAGCATTTTTTAAAGCAATAGTCCAGGGGCGGAGTTAAGGCTTCCCAGGTGGCGCTATGGTAAAGAACCCACCTGCCAATGCAGGAGACATGAGAGATGTGGGTTTGATCCCTGGGTTGGGAAGATTCCCTGGGTTGGGAAGATTCCCTGGAAGAGAGCATGGCAACCCACTCTGGTATTCTTGCCTGGAGAACTACATGGACAGAGGAGTTTGGCTGGCTACAGTCCATGGGGTTGCAAAGAGTTAGACATGACTGAGCATGCACACACCACGTCATTAAGAATCCACATAGCATTTGTCTATTCCAGAGCCAGACATACAGCATGGGGTCACTTCCTGGGGGCTTTGCGGGTGGCTCAGTGGTAAAGAATCCACCTCCCAAGCAGGAGACCTGTTCAATCCCTGGATCAGGAAGATTCCCTGGGGCAGGAAATGGCAACCCACTCCGGCATTTTTGTCTAAGAAATCCCATGAATGAAGGATCCTGGCAGGCTACCGTCCATGGGGTTGCAAAGAGCCAAACATGACTGAGCAACTCAACAGCAGCAGTAGCACTTCCTGGGAAATCTGTCTGCCTGGGGCAGAACCCTCACCAAGGAGCTGAGGGACAAGGCTGAATCTAGAGCAACTGCTTGGAGCTCTCTTTGATCAGGGTCAGAGCCTACATGTAGGGATGTCCAGCCTCGAGGTCTGCAGAAGATAGGCTCAGAGGATTAGAGAGAAGCAGGCACCAGTTAGGAACATTCTTATTGTATCTGGAGAGTCACTCAAGCCATGGGAGATCTGCTGTCTTGAGCTGACTTTTGGGGCTGGTCAGAAAGTTCCCCAGCTGCAGCTGCGTCTACATCCATCTCCCCACCTTAGGGAATGAGTCCATCAGATCTCAACTTGTTTCTCCCGCCTTAACAATTCCTATAAACTAAACCCTATCTCAGGGATCTTCAGACATTTTTACTTACATACTTTCTACAGAAATGTATCCAATTATGCACTCTCACACACGTGTTTAAGTTCACAGGGAAAACTACTCATCTTAAGTTTAAACGATTGCGAAGAATCTAAATTCCGATGTATTGCCAACGTGACATTTTAAAATAGAGCTGTTAAAAACTCTTGGGAAAGTATCCAAAGTGTGATAGTTCCATATTGTGTTGACTGGGCCAGGTCGCACTATTTTGCCCAGAATTCTCTTCCCTGTTTGTTTCTGGTAAGGGTGGCCACAGGTAAGAGTCTTGTGAAAAACTTGGAGAAAAGCAGTGAGCCACAGACATTTTGAGACTCACATGCATCCCTGCTTCCCTGCTGTCTCACCTTGTCTGTAACTGTGTCACCGGCTCCTTCAGCTCTTCCAGCTCCTGGGACAAGTGTGTGTTAAGCTCTGTGGTCAAGGTACCACCCTCACCTACGAGTCACCCATGTCAAGACCAGAGGCAGTGAGAACTGACCTGGATTCAAGTCTCTTCTTGCTTGAGCTCATGCTGATAGGATGTGTGTTCTTCCTAACCTTACATCCATTTCCCATCCCCAAAAAGCTGCCTTGTTGACATCAAGATCCAGGGCCAGATGCAAAGGCCGCCACTTTACGGGGACTGTTTAGCCAGTTTCCACAATTGTATCAGATCCAAATGTGTGTGTGTGTATGTTCAGTTGTGCCTGACTCTTTGCGACTCCATGGGCTGTAGCCCACCAGGCTCCTCTGCCCATGGGATTCTCCAGGCAAGAATACTGGAGTGGATTGAAATTTCCTCCTCCAGGGGATCTTCCCATCCCAGGGTTGGAATGCAAGTCTCCTGTGGCTCCTACACTGGCAGACAGATTCTTTAGCACTGTGCTACCTGGGCTTAGATCCAATCATTGTGGCACATCTTTTATTCTGTAAAAATAGAGAAATTGATATAAAGAGGTAGACATGAATAGACTGACTCCCCCTCAATGGTTCTGGTTGAACCCTGATACACGAATCACCAGAGTGATTTGATCCCCATTATTATTCATTAAAAAAAAAGACATGATCTATCTCTTCTTGAATAGTCAGAAGTTACTTCATCTATTTTATTCCTTGAATTCACAGTTTCATCTCATTTTAACTTAAGTGTAATACTTTTGCATTTTACCCAAATATTAATCACTCAATCATACTTCTCTTGAACTAGAATAAATTCATATGTTATTTTTTAGAATTTCCAGTGCCCATAATGCACAAGGTATTAAAATATGCTTTATTGATTTTATTCTTATTCCATTAGTAGTAAGCAATTGATCAACATTACAGAAATACATCCTTAATTCTTAAATTCTTTTTTTTTTTTTTGGTTAGCTGTTGCTGCTGGCACCCCAAAACTCAGGGATTAAATCAATAATTTCTTTTTTTAGTTCATGTGTTTGTGATTGGGAGTGTACTTTATTTTAGGTACTGATGGAGGCAGATGATCTGGGATTATTCTGCTCAATGTGCTTCTCATCCTTTCCATGGAAAAACTTCCTGGACAGACCACTTCTTTCCCATGACTATAATGGAAGCCTTAGAGAAACCAGAAGCATGTAAGTCTGTTGAGACCTAGGCTTACTATCTCTTCCACCAACTCTATTGGTCAAAGCAATCACAAGGAATTGGGAAATTCAAGATGCTTCAGAGAGAAATACAATCACAGGAAAATATGCTTGTAGTGAATTTGATTGTAAAAGAGTAAAAGTAGAACTGATTAAATCTGCCTTAAAACTCTGCATCAGAAAGCAAACATGACAAAAATTCCCTATTGTCAAAGAGTGCATTTCTTTCAGAGAAAATGACTTCAAAGCAACAAGAAGTATCAGGAAATGATGAAAATAATCCAGGTCACTAAGAATATGAAAATACTGCTTACAGTGGTGTTGGGTAAATTCCTGCATTATAATCTGCCAGTTTTTAATCAGTGAAAATGTTAAAAATTTTCCAAATAAAAATTTGATTGATTTTGACATTAGGTAACGTTGGCTGCAGCCCATGGAGTCACTCAGAGTCGGACATGACTGAGCAACTGAACTGAACTGAGCTGAATGTTGGCTCAGTGGGTTAAGACTTTGCCTGAAATACAGGAGATATAGGGGATGCGGGTAAGATCCCTGGGTCAGGAAGATCACCTGGAGGAGGAAAATGACAACATATTCCAGTAGTCTTGCCTGAAAAATCCCATGAACAGAGGAGCCTGGTGGGCTATAGTCCAAAAGGTCACAAAAGGTTAGACATGACTGAGCAACTAAGCAGACACACAATCACAACCATATACACAAAAGAAAACTTTATATTCTTGTTTTACACTGAGCTTCAAAAGACAGTATGAGAGATCAATCCCCTTTTTCCCAGGAAAATGTAACTTATAGTCATATAGCTTTTGGCTACTCATTGCTGAATTAATGTATAAAAGAAAAAATACTTATTTCAAGACCATTTAAATAGAGAGATGAGAATCCCTTACAGAGATTTGAAAATGGAAAGAAACCATGCTAAGAAGGGCTATCCTTTCTTTTTAAAGTCTCAAAAAGAAACTGAAAATGTCTGTAAGAAATTAAGAATGATTCATACAGCTCTTCAAGCTGGCCTTTAGAGAGAACAGATATATTCTACTCTGTGTTTACAGCATCTAATCCCCATTCCTTCCACAAGAAAGCCTGTAATGAAAGCTGACTACTCCACAACATACCCCTAGAAAGAATGATCCGTCTATTTTCCATTGTTTACTGAATTACAAAGGGTTACCATGGTTCAGGCAGCCTCATTACAGGCAGTGCTAAGCATGCAGTGTGAATACAGATTACACAAAGGCACCAGGGATGGTGAGGTATGTAATCCAAAGAATTCTTGTTGTATAGCAACAAAACAGCCTGGTAAGTGATGAGTACAGCAAGAGAGAGAAAAAAGCTCAATAAGATATAGGTAAGTCACATTTTATGCAAAATGTTTCTTAGCTTTTTATTGGAAGATAATCGCTTCCTAATATTGTGCTGGTTTCTGCCATACCTTCAGCATGAGTCAGCCATAGGCACACATGTGTCCCCTCCTTTTTGAACCTCCCTCTCACCTCCCACCCCATCCCACCCCTCTAGTTGTCACAGAGTACTGGGTTGAATGCTCTGTATCATATGGCAAGTTCCCATGGCCATCTATTTTTATGTAAAATTTTATAAGTTACCTTAAGCAATTAAATAGTTTAACACTAAAACAAAAAAACAAAAAAAAAGATATTTTAGAGAGTAAAGAAGTGTGTAAATAAAACCAACCTCAAAATTTTGCCCCTAATCTTTATGACTTGGTTTAAGTATTCCATTTTTTTTTTTCAAGCCACAGACTGTAGGAAAAACCATCATTGTTGCTTCAATACTTTTCACTTTCTTTTGCTTCGTTTTACTAAGGTCTTTAGCTTGGAAACTTCTCTCGAATTAACTCTGGTATACATTGATGTGTTGTTTCAAATGCAATTTGAAAGGATTTTTCCCTTGTGAACAAAGGGACTGATGGAGGCATGTCCAAGGAACATATCTTTCATTATCAGAGGCTCTGAGGACCCAGAACTGATTCAGAAACTTGAAAACTATTCCATAAACTGAAGTAATTGAGTATATAGGAACTAATTTTGTACCTTGTATAAAATGAATGTTCAGTAGATTATGTTAAATGGATAACTGAGATCCATTAAATACATATAATGAGAGAGGTTAGAATTAAAAGACAATTTTTTCTAGTAACATATTGAAAGTAATGATACATTTTTTCACTCTCTTTCACTTTCATCAAGAGACTTTTTAGTTCCTCTTCACTTTCTGCCATAAGGGTGGTGTCATCTGCATATCTGAGGTTATTGATATTTCTCCCGGCAGTCTTGTCCAGCTTGTGCTTCTTCCAGCCCAGCGTTTCCCATGATGTACTCTGCATATAAGTTAAATAAGCAGGGTGACAATATACAGCCTTGACGTACTCCTTTTCCTATTTGGAACCAGTCTGTTGTTCCATGTCCAGTTCTGATTGTTGCTTCCTGACCTGCAAATACTTTGGCCAGTTCATGTGAAGAGTTGACTCATTGGAAAAGACCCTGATGCTGGGAGGGATTGGGGGCAGGAGGAAAAGGGGACGACGGAGGATGAGATGGCTGGATGGCATCACCGACTCGAAGGACACGAGTTTGAGTAAACTCCGGGAGTTGGTAATGGACAGGGAGGCCTGGCATGCTGTGATTCATGGGGTCACAAAGAGTCGGACACAACTGAGTGACTGAACTAAACTGAATGATGCATTTACCGTATACAAATCAAGACTGAACAAAAAGTCTCTTATACTTAAAAAGTTACATTTTACCTGTGTAATATGTGTCAGTCATTAAGTTGTGTCCCACTCTTTGTGTTCCCGTGGACAGTATAGCCCTCCAGCCTCCTCTGTCCATGGAATTCTCCAGGCAAGAATACTGGAGTGGGTTGCCATTCCTTTCTCCAGGGGATATCCCCGACCTAGGAATCAAACCCGGGTTTCCTACATTGAAGGCAGGTTCTCTACCGTCTGAGTACCTACTCTGAAGTAAAAGAAAAAAGATAAATTCTTTCTTACACGATTCCTAAATTGTGTCTTACAGGAGAAAAAAAGAGACCAAAATACAAAACAGAAGCTTTAATATGAAGCAGGTCAAGACAACATCATGAAGTCTTCATTGTTTTCAACCTATCAATAACAATCAAGTGACTGTTTCCTCATAGGGAGGCATGTAGCATCAAAAGAATATTAATTCTGAGATCTCAGAACAAGCAGTTTCTAACAGGAAAAGAAGCAAGAGGTTACTGAATAAACACAACATTTTGAAATAGTGACAGACAACCTTGGCAATAATCCATTGTGTAACTCAATTGTGAAGCACATAATTGAAATTGTTTTAGTAGAAGAGTTTATTATCTGTTGCCCTATGAACCTGATGAATTATACATCAATGTAGAAAGTGCTGGAAACTGCAAATCTGACTAGTATAATGGAAAGAGCACTGAGCTTGGAGTCAGAAGGCGTAGGCTGTGTTTCAGATCCTTTATTTTTTTGAGCATATCCCTTGATCAGGTTACTTAGTCTTTCTGAGTCAAACATGCCTATCAGTAATGTAGCAGATGATCTAAAATGCTTTTGAAATATTAAAGAAGTAAAGGAATTATTATTTTGAAAGTTCATGTAGGAAATATACACAAATATATGTAGTTTTATTTAAAATTTTTAATTTCCTTAATGAGTTATTTATGGATATTTAAATGGATTGAACTGATAATGACTTTAAAAGTGAAAGTTCACTATATATGCCTTACATGTCTTCAGATGAACTTCAGTGTCAAAGGACATTGCTCTAGCAGCTCTTCATACTGTGACTCCATGAATTCACAGAATAAAATCAAAAAGCACAGCAATAATTTAAGCTCTATAGAGGCAGGGATATTTCACCCTATATCCCCAGTGCCTAAATAGCACCTAGCATGTAGGAGGAATTCCATGAATATTTCATGAAAGAATAAATTAATTAACCAGGACTAAGAGTCACCCTGTTGTCAGAATCCAGAAAAAACTTGAACTGATAACTTGATGGGAAGAATAATTACTGATCTCTGCATAATATATACTTAACCAATGCAAATCTGCTGGTTTGAAAGAAATAGAGAAACCTTTGCCCTTATCCCACGTCTGCCACTTGCTCAGAAGAAGACATTCACCAACTGGAAATCTAGACATATACTTCTCTCCAGCCAGAGCACAGAAATTTGAGAATTGGTTTCCCTCATCCTTAATCAGTCAATGAGTATTGTTCTATTTAAAAAAAAAAAAATTAGACTAAGACCCCCAACAATTAATAGGCAAGAAATAAGGAGGAGGGAAGGGGCTTCCCTGAACATTTATGTTGCTTCCAAGTCTTGGCTGTTCTACACAGCGCTGCTACATTCATTGGGGTGCATCTGTTTTTTCAAATTAGAATTTCATCTTTTCCAGACATACAGCCAGGATACATGCAGTATCGTGTGGTAACTCTGTTTTTAGTTTTTTAAGGACCCGTCATGCTGTTATTCATAGTGACTAATTACATTCCTACCAATAGTATAGGAGCATACCCTTTTCTCCCCACTTTCTCCAGCACAAAAATGCGTTTTTATTGGGGAAAACAATGGCCTGTGGACTAGCATAATGAATGCTGGAAAAGGACTCTCGAATGTGAAATTAAAGATATGCAAAATATATAGATTAGCTAAAATGGTACGGATAGACAGACAATGATAGAGAGATAAATAGACAGACATAGACACATACGTGTTTGTTTTTTTTTAATAGACACTCCTCCTATCATACAGAAGCAAGGTAGATGAGCCCAGGAGGCAAGCAGCCTCACCTCTAAGGATGATACCTTAGATAATCCTCACCTTTCTGCCTCAGAAGGTGAAGTCCTGAGGGCTTTAAGCAGTGCCCCATGGAGCTATATTAAAGCATAAGCTCAGAAAAGAAAAAGGTGCATCCTTATATACTCTTACCAAAACATTCTTTCATATTTTGAAACATAAAAGTTCATAAAATTTCTACAATTAAAAACATGACCATAAATAAACCTCATGTTTCCTAGTGAGATCACATGCCATTGTTAACCTTCACAAACTGTTGTGAAAATTTGGTAACCATTGACTGCTTGGAAATGACTTCTAGTTGCACAGATGCAGAAATATAAAACAATGATTGTTTTTATTTTAAAATTTGACATTTTTTTCATGTTAAATAATTTTGCATTCTTTTTGATTTTTTAAAATATTATTTCTCTTGATTATTAAGTGTTTTGGCACCTCTTCAAAATATGCACCAGAGGCTAATGCCTTAACTGCCCTGAGTTTGGGCATCTGAGGAGACTACAAGACTGAAACATTGTATCTCTAGAATTTCGGGGTTTGACTCTACCAAATCTTTTACCCAAGGTACCATTCAAAGAACTCCAAGGAATGAGAACTGGATCTTCTAGAGATTATAAAATGAATATTGTAAAATGTCTGTTGTTTGATTTTTTTATTGTATTGTTTTACATATTATTTTACTATTAAATACTTAGTTAATAAATGTCTGTATATGTGGTATAACTGGCTGAAACTTGCTCTCATTATTACCTGACAGGTAAGAATTTGGGGATGGCTACCATTATCTGCCAAAACAGAATCTGAGACTAAATTGATTTGTCAATACACAGCACTCAAGAAAACAATGGATGGGGGGGGTCAATCAATGTAGTTAAATAAGATAAACTATGTAATTTAAGATAAAATATAAATTTAGTTTTAAAAAATTTATCAGTATATTCATATAAATATAAAATTTTTATAAAGTATAAAGTATTTATATACTTTATAAATATATTTTTCCTTATTTAACTACATTTTCTAGCCCTATGTGTCAAACATCGTTTTACATTTTTTACAAAAATTCATTCATAAGAATTGCCTATGTGAAGTACTATTATTATCTCTATTTCACAAATGAGAAAACTCTCTTCTCTCTTGGTAAAATCCAAAACTATGTGTACCTCATTTGAAAATGCATGACAGAAAAATTCCACAAAGGGTATTACACAAAACTAATGGAGCAAAAAGAAACACAATAATAAGCCTTTAATTTAATAGTCATTTATTTAATTATTTGGGTGCAATGGGTCTTAGCTGAGGCATATGGGGTATAGTTCTCCAGCCAGGGGTCAGACCTGGGCCCCCTGCTTTGGGAGTGCAGAATCTTAGCCACTGGACCACCAGGGAAGTCCTGAGCCTTTAAACTAAGAGCGGGACAGTATTTCTAAATTAGCTCATCTCAAGAACCAAAAAATAAGTTTTGAAAATTTGTTAAAATCCTCAATCAAATGCAAAAGCTCAAGAACTTATAACTACATAGGATAAGGCAAAATAAGAGAGTGGATCAGGAAGATTTATCTACTACAATAGTTTTTTCAGAGGGAGGAGGAAGTTTTTATTATCAAGTTAATGTAAATCTTCTTAAAGACCGTTAAGTGCTTCTGCTCCACCCTTGGCTCAAATCTACTTAAAAATTGCAGCACTGATTGACAGAAAAATATCTTTGGATCAGAAAAGTGTCTCGGAAAACAACTTATGTTCCTTCCAAGAGTTTCTGATAAGAATTTGAAAAGAAAAAAAAAGCAGAGTCCACCGTCTGGATGCGTGCTCAGTCACCTCAGACTCTTTGCGGCCACATGGAGAGCAGCCCGTCAGGCTCCTCTGTCCATGGGATTCTCCAGGCAAGAATACTGGAGTATGTTGCCACGCCCTCCTCCAGGGGATCTTCCTGACCCAGAGATGGAATCCACGTCTCTTGCATTTCCTTCACTGGCAGGTGAGTTCTTTACCACTGCACCACCAGGGAAGCATGAATTTAAAGGAAGAATATAATTTCTGGACTTACAACCTCTTATCCTGAGAGATCTTTTCTCCCCCAGCTTTACTGAGATATAATTGACATACAACATCATGTAAGTTCAAAGTGTGCAACACGTTGATTGATTGCATATTGCAAAACAGTTACCAACTTAGCATTAGTTAACACGTCCATCATGTCACCTAAGTATCATTTCTTTTTGTGGTGAATATAATAATTTTTAATTATTCACTTAAGTGTACGTTTTCTTTTTTGTTTCAGGCTTCAGTTACCTTTGTCCTCTAGTATCCAGCACAAACCCTGCACATAATAGGCATTAAGAAAATGTTTGATGAATAAATGTGTGAATTTATTACTCCTTTTTCCTAAAATAATTATCGCACATATGAGTAACTTGAATAAACACATTATGGCTTCTAAACAAAGCAGCCCCCAGTTTGATATTCTGTGGCCTACTGTTCTCAAATGTAGGTGAATAGCCTCTTAAATGTACTCTTATTGAAAAGATCTTGTTTTGATTCTAAAGCATAAAGGTTCCAAATGAAAGATTTTGGTTCTTTCTTCTATAGCAATCATATCCATTAAAATATAATAATGAGTAGATGATATTTAAAATTTTTAAATGACTTCTTTCATTTCCAAAGGATACTAATATCCTTATACATCTAAAATCAATGCTACCAACCCTTGCCAAACAAATAAATGATTAAAAGAAACTACATATGTTTCAGCTAAAGATTCCAGCTAGATTTTAAGGGAACTAGTGATTAATGAATTTTCAGGTGAATAGAAACTGCCTCAGGCTACCACTTCAGTGTTCTGACACCAGCTGGCAGTAATTTACAGGCTTAACAGGAAAGAAGACAAATGAAGACTACATCACAATGTTCCTTGTAACTCCAGTCCTTGTTCCAAGCATAGTTCCATGGCTGTCTGGGTGATCTGAGAATAAATGCTTTCAAGACACACACATAAAAGGGGTTTTGTAAGTAGTATCCAGCAGGAATTTCGATATTAATCAGCAAAATACCAAAATCTGCCTGACAGACTGATCGGAAGAGGTTTTTCTTCTATGTTGTGACAGACATTTCCATGTTTGTGCAATCATATGGTTTTAGACAAAGCAATCATTTTAGCAACTTTTCATCATTCTTTCCAAATACTGAAGACTTAAGTGGACATCTTTGTAATACAGTTGTCAGTATTTCTGACACTCCTTTTTTTATGAATGGCAGTCACAGCCCCTACTAATTAGTGTCTGGGAATGACATCCATTGTAATAACGTCCACCTTCAGGTGGTACTATTTAAAACATTTTAATTGTTAAATCAGTTTGAGTTACATGTAGTGTGGTTCAAGGGCAATCAGTGTTCCCAGTAAGCTGCATGCAAACACACACACACACACATCACACTAATTAGCCATAAGGAAGGAATCTCCATCTCTTTTGCTCATTGCTGTACACCCAGAATGCAGAACAGTGCATGTAACATTACAGGAACCCCATACATATTTGTGGAGAGAATTGTGCTGCACACAACTCAGGGGTCAGCTTTATTTGCGTATTCGACTGCATGTTCCACAGAGCAACACTGAAAAATATGAGATTCTGTTTTAACTTTATCTTCCATCTTCTGTACTTCTAAGGTCTTGTCAAATCTACTGTTCCTTTTCATCATTTAATAATGTCAAAAATCACATTAATATTTATAATTTTATACAATGTTTACAACGTCCAGGAACCGAGCTGCGCACTTGTCATTTTCACTTAATTCCTACAACACTTTTATAAAACAGGTGATGTTATAAGTCCCAATAAATGAGACAAATTGAATTACAGAGAGATTGAGTGCCCCGAGCTATTAATACACTCAAAATGAATGGAGGAGCTGAGACCAGATCACAAATACCTCAAACTAGAATCCCTGCCCTCATCAACTTATTGTAGCACTTTCCAATGAGCTTCTACTCACTAAGCCCTTCTCCCTACCACCATGTCAGAGGACAGGTTACACTTCTTATGTCTGAAAATCCCCACTTCCCTTCTCAGGTTCTTACCCAATCCACCCATGCCAATGCCAGAATCTATCCTCTCTGTCTCAACTGGAGTGAGGATGCTCTCAGACAGGTAGGATGGCTGACTAACCAATTCATTACCCACTGGTATAAATAAGTTCCCATCAATGGATTGCCTAAGCAGCATTTCCATTTTCAACATTTAATCTCTGCTGATTAATGATAATAATAAATGGTTTTATCTATTCATTAAGGAACTTGGGCATCAGCAAGAATTTGAGAAAAATATCTTCCAATGTAGATATAATGTAATTCATTTGATGCATGTTTGTGTGCTTAGGCATGTCTGACTCTTTTCAAGCCCACCAGGCTCCTCTATCCCTGGGATTCTCCAGGCCAGAATACTGGAGTGGGTTGCCACTCCCTTCTCCAGGGATCTTCCCAACCAGGGATCACACCCAGGTCTTCTGCATTGCAGACAGATTCTTTACAGTCTGAGCAACCAGGGAAGCCCAATTCATTTGCTATTGCTCACTATAAAGATTACTTACCTATTGGTCAAGCATTGTGTTAAGTAAGGAGGATACAAAGTTGAGTAAAGTGGAGCCCTGTCCTCTCAGGACTAAGGAAGAGAGAAAACCAGAGAAAGGAAGGTGTAGTGATGGCATTGATGGTTTTAAATAAAGTATGATGGTGGCCCCACGGAGAAAAGATTAATTCTGTCTGAAGAGGTTAGATAAGTTTTGATACCAAAGGTAATTTTTATGCCAGGTCTTTAAAAATAATAATATTAGAGAGATAAAGATATGGGGGTCCTTAGGTTTCGAAGAGGAACAATGTGAGCAATGATAAATGCGGGGAGCGGCTTGAAAGAGCTGACTCTGGGAGCTGCCTTGATTGATTATCAAGGGTCCCTTCAAGGACATAGCTCTCTGTTCCGCCACCCCTCTGGAATTTACTATCCAAAGTTAAACAGAACACTAGTAAGCCTTGAATGCACACATGACGCAGGTGGATAAGCCTTTCACGACCATCCTTAAGATAAACGGGATGCCCTTCTAATCCCTTGACCTTATCAGAGAGTTCTGGTGATTGTTATCTCAAAGTGATGTTTATGGAAAAATATTTTCTCTTCTTAAGATTCTCTGCTTGGTTTAGTATAAATGTAACCCTGAGAAATAAAGAATCATCGCTGACTGCAGCGATCCTCTCGACCCCATCTGTTCTGTGTCTTTATTTCTTAGCCTAAAGGAACGCGCCGTGTTGCTCGCTGAAATCTCCCGGCTGGTCCCGGCAGATAAAGAAATGGCTAATTGCATGGAAGGACCTAGCGGGCATTGTGCTAAGTGCAATAAGCCAGAGAAAGACAAATACAGTAAGACTGCAGTTATGTGTGGAATCTAAAAAACAAAACAAATGAACTAATGTAATTCAACAGAAACAGAGTTACAGATGCTGAGAACAAATAGGTGGTTGCCAGAGGGGAAATGGGTGGGGTATGAATGAAACAGGTAAAGAGAGATTAAGAGGTGTGAACTTCCAATTATAAAACAAATGAGTCATGGAGATGAAATGTACAATATGAGGAATTTAATCAATTATATTATAATACCTGTGTATGGTGACACACGCTAACTAGACTTTTCATCATGATGATTCTATAGTGTAAAGAAATATCCAATCATTATGTTGTGCAACAGAAACTAACATAGTGTTGTAGGTCAATTATACTTGAATTATTAAAAAAATGTATTATATGTAGACACTGAGAGTAAATGCATCAAATGCTCATGGTCATTGCCTCTGAAGGGTGGGGATTATGGGTGATTGTTATTTTTTACTTTATCCTTTTATGTATTTCTAGTTGTCTAAAATGAACATGTATCACTTGTAAAATTAGAAAGAAAACAATTAAAAATAAAAAATAAATATATCCTAACCTTATAATAAATTAAGAAATTGAAATATATGCTATATCAGAAGTTAATAAAAAACAAAAATTAATCTAATAAAGTGTACCAGTTTAAAAGTGGGGAACAGTGTATAACAGTATATAAGAGTTTCAGTTCTGTGTCTTCACAAGTTCTGGATATTGCCAACTTTTTAAAAAACAATTCCAATAGGTGTATAGAAGCACAGTTTTTTTTACTTTTAAATTTACATGTTTTTAATGACTAATTTCCTACATGCTTGTTTGCCATTTGTATTTCTTCATTGGTGAAACATTTGAATTTTTTGACACTTTAAAAAATGTAGTTGTTTTTCTTATTGTTGAGTTTTTAGTTATTTATATATTTTGAATACAAGTAATTTATGGACATGGATAATTACATGTGTGTTTAAAAACTGACACTCTATTTTAATTAGAATATGGGGTGGTGATGGGAGGTAGGAGTCTTCCCTGAAGCTACAGAAACCAACAGGACCACTTGGTTCCTAGTCCTGTATGAAGAACAGTCCTCCAAGTCTACAAGTCATTGGTCAGGAGACACTCATAGCCCACTTCATAAACCACCAGTTTGAGGACAAAGAGCTTTCAAGACGGAATGTACTACGTACAATATAAAATGCAAAAGACATTTGAAGTTTGAATTTTTACAATAAAACAGGAGTTTTAGAGTGATTTGTTTAAAATTAAAGAACAGATTATAGAAATTTCTTGAGAAATCTGTATGCAGGTCAGGAAGCAACAGTTAGAACTGGACATGGAACAACAGACTGGTTCCAAACAGGAAAAGGAGTACGTCAAGGCTGAACATTGTCACCCTGCTTATTTAACTTATATGCAGAGTACATCATGAGAAATGCTGGGCTGGATGAAGTACAAACTGGAATTAAGATTGCCGGGAGAAATATGAATAACCTCAGATATGCAGATGACACCACCCTTATGGCAGAAAGTGAAGAAGAACTAAAGAGCCTCTTGATGAAAGTGAAAGAGGAGAGTGAAAAAGTTGGCTTAAAGCACAGCATTCAGAAAACTAAAGTCATGGCATCTGGTCCCATCACTTCATGGCAAATAGATGGGGAAGCAGTGGAAACAGTGTCAGACTTTATTTTGGGGGGCCCCAAAATCACTGCAGATGGTGACTGCAGCCATGAAATTAAAATACACTTACTTCTTGGAAGAAAAGTTATGACCAACCTAGACAGCATATTAAAAAGCAGAGACATTACTTTACCAACAAAGGTCCATCTAGTCAAAGCTATGGTTCTTCCAGTAGTCATGTATGGATGTGAGAGTTGGACTATAAAGAAAACTGAGTGCTGAAGAATTGATGCTTTTGAACTGTGGTGTTGGAGAAGACTCTTGAGAGTCCCTTGGACTGCAAGGAGATCCAACCAGTCCATCCTAAAGGAGATCAGTCCTGGGTGTTCATTGGAAGGACTGATGCTGAAGCTGAAACTCCAATACTTTGGCGACTTGATGCAAAGAGCTGACTCATTGGACAAGACCCTGATGCTGCGAAAGATTGAAGGCAGGAGGAAAAGGGGATGACAGAGGATGAGATGGTTAGATGGCATCACTGACTCAATGGATATGAGTCTGAGTAAACTCTGGGAGTTGATGATGGACAGGAAGGCCTGGCTTGCGGCAGTCCATGGGGTCACAAAGAGTCTGACACGACTGAACTGAACTGAAGAAAAAAACAGAGCTAACAACAACATAGCCACTGATTGAATTAGGAAATAAAACTTTCCCAATGCATTTAAGCCCCCTTTTATATCTCTCCCCAATCAACTTTCACATTCATTAACCTCCAACTTTCTTGTATTTGATTTACCAACGTACCTCTTTTGGGGGGATCTATTACATATATCTCTAAGCAATCTATACTATCAATATCTCTGCAATTTTTAAAGTTTGATAAAATATTTCATTCATCCATTCTCCTGCGACAAGCTCTTCCTTAAAACTTAGCAGTCCTAAAAAGGGCTCTCCTTCACTCAGAGAGTGAAGACAGGTAAAAGTCCAGTCCCGTGGCCTCTCACAGAATCAGAAACAGCCCTAATGTGACCTTGGTGTTTTCCCAAGAGTACAGACAGCACAAAAACAGGCTTAGCCTCATGATACTTAAAACAGTTTGAACTTGAGTTTATACATGAAGTTTCCAAGAGAGTGAATTAAAAACTGAAAATTACCATTTTAAAAATAATTCATTCTACTTAAGGAAAAATAATTTGTTTTATTGTATAAATGACAATTTCAACAAGAGTATAAATTAGGTACAATTATATAAACTGGAAGATAGGGTGTGTGCATGCTCAGCTGTATCCCACTCTTTGGGACCCTATGGACTGTAGCCCACCAAGCTCCTCTGTCCATGGAACTTTCAAGCAAGAATACTGGAGCAGGTTGCCATTTCCTACTCCAGGAGAACTTCCTGACCCAGGGATTGAACCTGCATCTCCTGAGTCTCCTGCATTGGCATTGGCAGGCAGGTTCTTTACCACTGAGCCACCTAGGAATCCTGGAAGATAGGGTATTTACATTCAAACATCATTCTAGTAATGGGCAATTTAAATACATTTGATATAATAAAAATTGCTACATTTTTGCATCATAAAAAAGCAAAGACAGGAATTATTCCTGCCCACCGAGTAACTCACAAAGATTTGCATAACAATTTCCACAAACTGATCTCAGAAGCAGAGCATCGTTTCATTATCAAAGAGAACAAACTGTGAAATATTACAAACTGTGCTTCATATGATACTGTCTCAAGCAATCTGTATAAGAAATAACATCAAGATTCATAATTGCACAAATCTGAAAGATCTTACATTTTCCCTGACAAATTACACTGCTATCGTAACTCACAAAGAAGTATTTGTAGTATTTTATGAACTGTTTACTCTCCTGGATTGCAAATTGTTTAGCTAACTTATACAAACTTTTTGGCTGCAAATCTTCAATGTCATAGGCCTGGGTCAGGTTATACTCCACCTTCCAATTGGATTCTCCCTTTAGATTAGCATCTGTCAGGTTCAAGTAATACTGCAGCATATCCTATAGTTAAAAAATAGTTAAGAAGAGTAATGAAGTCTGGTTCATATTTTGGCATATAACATACCACATAGCAAGTAGAGTTCTTATTAGGATTTATGTGACCTTCTTAATTTTAAAGTGTAGTCATTTTAAAAACTGACAATTGCTTTTAAGGAAAGAGTCCCGACAGAAAAATCTATATTGTTTTGTTCATGTAAAATATAATGAAAGAACATAATAGAAAATAATCCAACTATACAGAGAGATATACAGAATAAAAAGCCTTCAGTTCAGACACCTCAGAAGTAACCACTGCTAACAACTGTCTATAATCAGTTATGTGCAGCAGGTGGCTTGTACAAGCCCACAAATGCCAACTGTCAAATTTTCAGGAAACTTGCAAGTTAGTTTATATCATTATGGCAGCTTGAAACTGGCCATTTTGGGAGTATTTATGCCATGGAAATTGGCACACTCTACAAAATAAAGCACCATCCACACCCCAGTGAGCCAGCTGTTAAATGTTTACCAGCACTCCGGTGTATGTGTGCTGTTCCAGACTGTATGTACAAAAGAAATATAGGTATTTAATTTCTTTTTACTATCTTTTTTATTTCTTCATAAAATGAAATCAAACTATTTTGCATTTTAAAAAATGATATAGTATTATAGCAAGTTCATCTTTCTATGTCAATGTACACACATACACATGAATTTCAGATCTAAAAACAGGCAACTAATAGTTGTAAAGAATTTCTTTTGGACTGTTCTTATCAGTCAATTGTTGTATTATCTTTCTTAATTTAATGCTTATGGATTAAAGCCAGATTTCTCCTGCACTATTGTTTTTTGTAAAAACATGCTCCAGGGAATAATAGAACTATTGCTGACTAAATTTACCTAGAAGAAAAATACAGTTACATCAGTAGAGACTTTAACTGAGAAATTCTTTTCAAATTACATATGTGTTGAAAGGGACAGTATTCATAAACTAAATGCCTACCCTTTTGAAGCTGAATTGATATAAAAGTTTGCTGACATTCAAAACACAAAAAAGAAGACATCTTGAGATTTCAACATAAAGTACAACTTACAGTAGCTGTGTTGAAAACATTCAACTAAACTGACGAAAACTACACAGACATGCAAAAATATGAAGTCAATTCTAAAAGTCACAGCAACTTACCAATAATTTGTAATCACGAGGATCATACTGAAATAGTCTGATACCAGGGTTGTTGGTCAGTTTCTCTAAAACACTTCGCACTGGAGTTACAGCAGGAGCCACGAACAAAGAATTTACTGGATTTCCTGGACAAAGCATATGTACATAAATATATGTATTTTTAACAGCTGGGCTTAATAATATTAAAAATACAAAAAGTTTCAGATTAAGAAGTTAACAGTCATAACAGTCAAATAATGCATGATGCTTGATGGATCCTGATTTGAAACAACAGTAAAGAGACACTTTTAAGAAAATAGGGAAAGTTTTATTATGAAGAGATTAAAAGAATTATTGTTGGTTCTGTTAGTTAAGCTAATGGAATTATGATTATGTTGTTATCCAAATATTTTAGCAATGTGTGAAGCACGCAGTGTTGAAATACATTTAATGTTTGACATTTACTTTCAAATACCTCAAAAAAAATTATTGGTAAAACAAATCTTGATAGGTATTTGAATATAAGTGATAGTACACACTATATAAGTGATAGCAGAGGTTCTCTCTGCTTTTATATATGTTTGAAATTTTTTATAATAAAAATATCCAACTTATTACAAGTACACACACATGAAAAATACAAAGCTAGTTTTTGTACTCTACCTATGACAATATTCCAATAATTACATAATAAGAATTTGATTAAAGTGTCACCATGTTTTATATCTATTATAGAACTAAATCTCTGAGTATAAAAGCTATCAAAGGCTGAAAAATGGTCATTTTTACCAAGCCCAGTCATCCTAGATGAAAAAGGCAAAACATTTTTAAAATGTTCTCCAATTACTGAAATATATATATATATATATATATATTGATTTTTATCCTGGCTGACCACTAAAAAATCAAAACTTTTATTTTGTTAACTCTCAGTTTTCCACTCTCATACAGAAATTAACTTTAAGACTAAATAATCATTGTCTTATTTAATGCAACTGCTCCTTCTGGCTTCTTTTTTTAATGCTGAGTAGATGACCATGTTGGTAACCACTTAAAAGTTAAGAGCTTAATGTATTTTACTTTAAACCACAGTAAACTGTGCTCTGCTCTTTAAATTCTAAGGAAAACTAATCATAGCAAAAGAAACTTGAGGACTTCCCTGGTGGCCCAGCGGTTAAGGATCCACCCACCTGCAAACACAAGGGACACGGGTTCGATCTCTGGTCCAGGAAGATCCCACATGCTGTGGGATGACTAAGCCTGTGTGCCATAACTGCTGAAGCCCGCACACCCCAGGGCCTGTCCTCCCAACAAGAGAAGCCACAGCAACGAGCAGCAGGCACACCGCTGGAGAGTGGCCCCCGCTATCCACGACGAGAGAAAGCCCGCAGGCAGCAACACTCAGTGTGGTCAAAATAAAAATTTTTTTAAAAGTATGGCAAAAACCACCACAATACTGTAATTAGCCTCCAATTAAAAATAAATGAATTAAAAAAAGAAAAAAGAAAGAAAAACTTGAGTCTCACAGGTAGAACAAAAGCAGTGCTTCTCTAAACTTTCAGACCTAAAAGAACATTTGAGTGAGCTGAAGGTTTCAGAGGCTTTCGGGTCAACAGCGATCAAATGGTGATGGCTTTGGGAAGTTAATAAGAAGTCCAGCAGTTGGACTAGATATAGTCCTACACACTATAGGACTATATATATACTCATTGAAGGTAAGTGAGAAAAAGCTAGTGCTGGCAAGTAGATTTAATAAACTTTAAATTTACTGGATCAGTAAAAGTTAATATTCACTATTTTGCATAGCAAAATACATACAAATAGAACATTGTATTACCTTTTTTATCTGAAAGAACCATAATACTATCTCTGTGAGTATGTCCATAAAATTGTCCTGCAATGATGTCACTGTATTTTCTAAAAATGTCTATCAGTCTCTCATTATGGTATTTTCTCATGGCTGTGATGTCCCTTGCAAAAGGCAGATACCCCACTGGAACATGAGCTATGATGTACACCTGGAGAGAGAAACACAAAGAGGACTGATGGGACTCTTTCTGCACATTTATCATAACAAAAAGACATTTAGATACCCAAGATTGAAAGTACATTAATTAAATTTTAGAAAACAAATATACCATCTCTCCTACTCATTTATCAAAAGGAGAAATTATGAAACTATTAATGGTCTTAAATTTATACTTGTCTATTTAAACTGCATGGTTTATGATATAATAGTCTTCCCAGGTGGCGCTAGTGGTAAAGAACCCACCTGCCAGTGTAGGAGACATGAGAGATGTGGGTTTGATCCCTGAGTTGGGAAGATTCCCCTGGACATTATGATATTAGGTAACTCTGACCACGCTGCAGTTCGTGGGGTCACAAAGAGTTGGACATGACTGAGTGACTGAACTGAACTGAACTGTGACCTTGCTCAAAAGTAATTTTTAATATCTATCAAGCCTTAGAGCATAATAAAACAAAACTAGCATCAACAACAGAGCAAATCATACACTGTTTCATACAAGAACATCTTTAAGTTTTAATACTTTTATTAATACCTGACCCCTTGCAAGTCTAATAAATTCACAAGTGTAACACTCTGTTCATCCCCAGTGATGTTGGTCTATGGCATCTACCTTCTCTTTATTTTGCTGAGAGATGTTCAGTGTATTTTCTAGCCATTCAAATTGATTTGCTGGATCAGTTTGATTTAGGGTCATGGAATTTGGGCCATAGTATAAGTTTGTGTTGAGACTGATGAGCCGAAGTTTTGGATTATTTGAAACTTTCTGTGTATAAAAGCCACCTATAAAAACAAATTTTGAACACATTCTATTAATAAAATAATACACAGATACATAGACACTGTGAAAGCAAAAATCTTAATTAAGGTTTACAATCCATTTCGGAAGGTTATACTTATTTCTCATTGCTTTGTTTGCACTTAAATAGGCTTATCATTGGATAAGAATCAGATTTAACAAACACTTACTGAAAACCTACTCTGTGTCAAGTCCAGTGTTGCTACTTCCACATACTGAGGTCACAACAGTTGTGTTTAATATTCTTATGAAAAGATAACTAGGCAATGAGGTATTGATTTTTATCAAGGAAAGATTAAGAAATCAACGTCTACTTTCGTATGTTTGGGGACTTACGGTAAGAGATACTATGAAATCTAAAATCTAAAGAATGAGAACACACGTGGATCTTGCCAGAGAACACTGAAGAAGCCATAGCAGATAAATCAGAGCTGCTAGACTCTCAGGTGAGATGGGGCTTAAGCGCATAACCCCACTCACACCTGTGAACCAGTGGTGAGAACACCGCCGTCACGGCGCTTTCAGAGTGAGCCACTGGGACCTCGGCCCACTCGCCATCCATGCTGCTCCTCGGCTTTCAAACATGCTCAGGCCTCTAGGAGAACTGGGCACAGAGACTCTTCAGAACTGGCACACCCAAGCAAACACTAAATATCTCAGTCTAAACAGTATTAACTGAATAAAAACAGAGACAAAACAAAGCTGAGGAAATCTCTCAATTACCTTTCTTTAAAGTAGTAACAGCTTCTTCAGTCAGCCATGGTTTCCAGAGGCTTGCTACTGCATTGTACACTTTGCTGGTGACTACGGGCAGCTGATCCTGGCCACAAACAATATAATCCAACATTGAAACTCTGAAGATACATGGATGAATTAATTTAAACACGATTTGAGCGATTACTACTATCAGAGGCAGCTGGAGATGCAGGAATACTAGATATACTTAATTTTTCAAGGAATTTATGGCTTTGTTGGGGAGATGGAGGACAAAATGCAACCAGTCATCTATAAGACAACATGCTAGGAACCATGGCAAGGATCCTGTGAGTGGAGAAACAAGAATAATCAAGGCTGGCCTAGAGAGTCAGAAGGGAGAGTGAGCAGAGCATTTGAACCAGGCCTTGAAGAATGATTTCATCAGGTTGACAAGAAAGGGAATCAAAAGCAAAAACAATGGCCCAGACACCAACACGGTGATGCATACAGAAAAAAGCCCTTGTTCTGGCATAACTGGAGTACAAAATGGATGTGGGAGTGTGCTCACTAGACACTGGAGGCAAGTTTGCCCCTGAAAACCTAAGTTCTGGTGTAGCATGCCCGGGAAGTGGAGAAAACGTCATGATTTCAGAATTAAACAAAGTCCTCTGAAATGTGAACACTAGTATAAAGCATTTTAACTTCTTGAAAGAAGACTTATAACCACATGTTTCTGATTTGAAGTCTCTTTATGTCAACCCTGAATATTCATTGGAAAGACTGATGCTGAAGCTGAAGCTCTAATACTTTGGCCACCTGATGCGAAGAGCCGACTCACTGGAAAAGACCCTGATGCTGCGAAAGATTGAAGCCAAAACGAGAAGAGGGTGGTAGAGAATGAGATAAATAGCATCACCGACTCAATGGGATGAATTTGAGCTAACTCTGGGAGATAGTGAAGGACAGGGAAGCCTGGCGTGCTGCAGTCCATGGGGTTGCAAAGAGTCAGACACGGCTTAGTGACTAAACAACAACAATTCCTTATGTCAGCCTAAATCATATCATTTTGATTTTCTAAATATTATATCTGTAATATACAGTATTTTTATCATCCTACTTTATCATATCATTATTAAAGAACCCTTATGGTGATGTAAGCTCTAGACAAGAAAAATAAAGCTTCAAGAAAATAGATACTGAATAAAAACCCAGAAATCATTTGGGAAATTGAGTGATTATTTCTATTTCCTTTTCAAAAAATTATACTAAAAAACTGAAGCCATAGTCTTCACTTTGTTCATTTCCCTCTGAATATTGGTGACCTAGACCTATTTCTTAAAGGAGTTTCACTGACATCATTAATTAAAATGCTTTACCCTTTTAAAAATGACATTCAAGTTACATTAGTTCCTAATACATATGCCTAATACATGATTAAAATATAAATATATTCAGGGCAAGTTATAAGTAAATGACTTCTTTTAACTGAAACTAATTATTCAAAGTATATTTTCAGTTTGTGTCAGAGATCAGAGTGATCTGTCTGAAAGTTACACAGTGGCTTTGCCCAATCTAAATCCTAATCAAACATTGGTAAGCATCATCATCATAAAAAAACCTAACATTTTCGCCATTTTTTTACTTCAGGATGGATACCAAGATACTGGTATAGTCATGTAGAAACAAAATTATATAAACATTACCCTAGACTTTTCTCTCTACTTTAAACATGAGAAATATGAGCACCAGAGGTAAGTGATTTATTCAGGGAGAGCGTGTCAGTTCTAGAGCTAGGTCTAAATTCCAGGTCTTTCTACCGTCACTCTGATATCCAATTATCTATTGCAGAATGGGAAGTGGCGTCATCCAAGTTTGGTGGCACCAGCTCTGCCAGTGTAGGAGTACACGAGGATGCTGATCTGGACTGCTTCCTGGAGTGGCAATGGGAAGAAATCCTTGGGCTCTCCATATGAATATCTACTTCTGACATAATGGGTGGGAACTTGTATCTGTATGTTTATATAGCTATGTTTATATGCATGTCTATGGGAGAAATAACACATTCAATTTATCTGTTACTAACATTCACCAGAATTTGATCTCAGATATGAGTAGCCTCTAGGTGAATCTGTTGTGGGGCTTTTGTGTTACATCTGACATTCCTGAAACTGGGGTGGAAGGAAAGATGGCAGAATAGTAGAAAGAAGATTTTCAGACACAAGATCACAAGCTAGAAAGAGGAAACCATTAACTGTTTAAGGTATAAAGGCTGCCCACTTTATCCTAGTTGTACATGTAATAGGATATATTTTAGACTTGCATAACACCTATATCTTTGAATTGTTATAAGATTTGACTTCACAAAAAGAAGGCAGAGATAAAAGCAAAATGAAACCAATCCTCAGAGGAGTTAGGAAACACGTGTCCCGTGTCACTGCTTCATGCTACAAAACCACCACCCCACTGACTGAGGGCTTTTAAGGGGCCAGGTAGGAAACTATGCCCTTTCCACCGAGCATCATAAAAACTTTGCAAGGTAAGTATTACCGCTGTTGTTTACAAGTGATCAGGGATAATTACATGCATTACTCAAGTTGCTCAGCTATTAGAAGCAGGACAGGTTTTTAAATTCTAATGGATGTGACACTAAACCCCACAGGTTTCCCATTACAGTAGTCTGTCTGTTAAGCTTATAAACAATCTAAAGCTCATAAACAACGTGTGTAACCTCTGATTCCTGGAGATTGCCCACCTCCAACCCTCTGCTGTGTGGTCTCACATGCAACAGTAACCAAAACTGACCACTAGTTGAGAGGCTGACTGTCACCAAGACTCTCATATCATTCATCTCAAGACTGGAGGCCAGACCCAGGAAGTCACCTAAACTTAAGCTCGTCCTAAAGTGCAACTTGCAAAGTCACAGTATTTAGATTAATTAACTAATATAATCAAGACCCTCATTAAGCAATCTTTTGACATGAGATGGAAAAGATATTCTAAACACAAAGCAAAACGTAGACAAAGAAAGGCATGAAAGTAAACATTATGTTCAGGAAATGCTGATAGTCCGGCAAGAGCAAAGACCTGTGAAAGGATGTTTGTTTAACTGAACACAAAAGATACAGGATGTGGGCTCTGCCACTAAGGGACTGAGCACGTAAACAAGCGACTTAACTGTTCTGGGCCTCAGTTTCCTCATTTATAAACTGAACAGTTGATCTAGACTAAGCGTCAGCAAACTTTTTCTGCTGCTGCTGTTGTTGCTGCTAAGTCACTTCAGTCGTGTCCGACTCTGCGACCCCATAGACGGCAGCCCACCAGGCCCCCGTCCCTGGGATTCTCCAGGCAAGAACACTGGAGTGGTTGCCATTGCCTTCTCCAATGCATGAAAGTGAAAAGTGAAAGTGAAGTCACTCAGTTGTGTTCAACTCTTCGCGACCCCAAGGACTGCCGCCTACCAGGCTCCTCCATCCATGGGATTTTCCAGGCAAAAATACTAGAGTGGGTTGCCACTGCCTTCTCCAAACTTTTTCTATGCAGGGTCATATAATAGTACTTTAGGCTTCAGGGTCATATAGTCAATATGGTAACTATTCTCTGCTGTTACAGTATACAAGCAACCACAGGTAAAACAGAAAGAACAGCCAGGGCTGTGTTCCAATAAAACTTTTATTTACAAAATCAACTGTCAGGCCACATCTGGACTGGTTTGTCAAGTCCTGCAATAATCTCTAAATCTGAACAAATGTAGGATTCTGCACTGCTATAGCAGATCTCTGTTACTGGAACTGCTATCCAACAGTTATGCACAGGCTGTTTAATAAAACAGCCACTCTAATTAATAGAGGTTGAAGCCTAGGTTGTATCAGACATTAAAAATATTCTGAACATACTCTCCGCCTTGAATTATATTTTGAACATGGACTTCCCTTCTTGGTTCTTATAATAATTCTCTATGCTTTTGTTTTTAATCACAATCCAGCTTAGATCAGAGTATGAGCAGCTTAGTATGCCTAATAGAAATTCTAAAACATGTGAACATTTGTCAACAATAACCTTTTTAGGCTAGCCTGAACATGGAAATTAAAATGAACAAAATAATTCAAAAAAAAAAAAAAAAAACAACTGAGGAAGAAGAAGAAGGAAATCACAAATTAATAACCCATGAACTAAGTAATCTGCTTCCAAAACCCCACTACGGGCATAACTTTTTATGAACTATTAAGAGTCAGTTTTAAGTCCCCAAACCATGTGTCTTGCCTTCCTTGATGGTTAGTGTTAAGAGCACATTCTACCTCCACATGCCCTCCCCCGCCCATGCTCTATCAACCAGTTAGTTGCAAAACTTTGACACTACTGATAGGAAAAATCCTTCAAGCATTTCCAGAAGTTGTGGTCAAATTTACCTGTGGCCAATAGTCATGATTACCCAGTGCAGGGAAAACCTGGAGATTTGGAAAGAGACGCTGGATAGTGGTTGTAATATTAGCAATCACATTTATGACTTTGTCTGTTGAGAGTTCAAGCACTGGAACATGAGGTGGGCTATCCCTGAAAAGAAGACAGAATAGTAGAAAACAAAATCAGTTTCTATAAAAAGTCACTAGACTCCTGTGTAAAGCTTTGCTGTATTGTCTGTCGAATTCTACCATAAATCAACAGATGATAAAGAGTTGATCAACTACTCTACACTTATTTTTGTTCCACTGAGAACCCTAAAGAAAAAGAAAACTTATGAAATACAAAAGATAAACTGAAAATGTCAGCCTATTTCACTGCCTGACTGAAGATTTATAAGAGGTAAAAATGCTTAGTAATTAAAAGCACAGACTCCAGGGCCAAAAGTGCCAGGTTTGCCCTCTTATAGCTGTGAGCACTTGGACAAGTTTCTTAGATGCTCAGTGCCTTAATTTTCTTATCTGTAAAATGGGAAGAATAATAACAATATCTATTGCGAAGATTGAACAAGTTACAATGTACCAGTTAAAATAAAGCCATGATCATTATTGTGGGTATAGGAAGTACAGACCTCTTCACTCTGTCATGATGAATAGAATTAGTTAATTACACCACCAGAAGATCATGTTTGTAAAATCACTATCATGGGTTAATTCCCATTTCTGACTTTTGTTTTTTGATTATTTAGTCAAGACTTATTATCACATTAATAAACATCTCAAGACAATGACACAAAAAGCTATTTATAAACTCATCTCTTAGTTAATATGGACATATTTCTAGAGGATATTTTCTAAATAAGTAAAACTGGGACTTTGAAAGTTTTTCTTATCCCTAATAACGCTGACTTATTTGATCTAGTATTTTTGAAGCCCCAATAATTCTTAAAATGTAAATTAATTTTCTTATGAAATTCAACATCCTAATGAAGCTTAGAACACTGTAGATATATACTAAGTAACTATATGATATTTATATAATCACTCACCCTGTCCATATCATAAAAGATACTTTTTGTCCTGAATTTTTAATAAAATCAAGTGCTGAAAAAATGAGGCGATAAGGAGAATCACACATTACATCTCCAAAAGGACCAGGATCTGAGGCTTTTGCACCTTTGGAGGAAGCACACACTTTCGTGTGGTCACCTGTGATGTGGTAAGTCGGATCTAAGTGGAAGTCCGTCACATGCCAAAACTGCCCTGTTGATGAGAAAACAAGTGGTGTTAAACCTACTTCTCGTTCGGAATTCCCATACAAATATTTACAGTAAGACGAAATAGGTGTTCCATCCTGCATAGAGGAAAGCCTTAGCAATTTAAATATCCATGTGCTGAGTAGCTCAGTAGTCCTGTCCAACTTTTTGTGAACCCAGGGACTACAGCCCTCTGGCTCGTCTGTCCATGAGATTTCTCAGGAAAGAATACTGGAGTGGATTTACACTTCCTTCTCCAGGGGATCTTCCCACCCCAGGGATCAAACCCATGTCACTTGCATCTCCTACATTGGCAGGTGAATTCTTTATTACTAGCGCCACCTGGGAAGCCCAAATATCCATATGCCCTGAAATTAAATACAGTCTTTCCCTGTGAGAAATACTGACTATAAAGATAGTACAAAGATTTTAGTAGAATTCACTATTTGCACACAACAAAATTGATGAAATCAGCGACAGTGTGACTACTTGACAATGACTACATAACAAACATAAGTTTGCATAGTGATATACATGGAAACCCCTTTCTGGGAAGTCAATAATAATCCCATACATTGTATCTTAATAGCATATCTTCTTCCTTATAGAATTTAATGTTTTAGAAATTATTTTCTTCTTGTAGAAAAATGGACATAAATATATGATGTGTTTCGTTAGGGTTACACAGTGAAGAGATTACAGATATATGTGTGTATATTAGTCGCCCAGTCCTGTCTGACTCTTTGCCACCCCATGGACTGTAGCCCGCCAGGCTCCTCTGTCCATGGAATTCTCCAGGCAAGAATATGGAAATGGGTAGCCATTGCCTTCTCTAGGGGATCTTCCTAACCCAGGTATCTGCATCACAGGCAGATTCTTTACTGTCTGAGCCACCACAGAAGAGATTGCAGAACTTGTAACTAATAAATCTTACTCCTAATTTCACATAAAACCTTGCCTCTCAACATGAATGAAAAATGAGTGTGTAATCTAGCTTTCAGCCAAAAATAGCCATTGATAGAGGTTCTCAAAAGCAATTTAATAGAGGAACATCTTCTATTATACACTGTCTAAAATGTTAATAATATTATGGGAAGCATTTTTTAAAGAAGATGCTTCCATTTGGGTTTTCAGAGAGAAGTCCAGGAACCATCTGATAGCACCCTTGCTTGGAAATCATCTTGACAAAGATTCTTTCACTGAAGGAAACACTAGTACTAATAAGCATAGTAGTAGCTCTCTTTATTAAATATTCACCATATGCTAGATATTGTGGAAACAATTAAAATACACTATGTGATTTCATTCTCAAAACGACTTCTTAAGCAGGAATCCCTGTTCCTAATTTAGAGTTGAGAAATTAACACTGCGTCAATTAGAAAATTTGCTCTAGTATATACAGCTTAAGAAACAGGAGTGCCAAAATCTGAACTCCCGTTTTGAAAGACCCTCAAGTTTGCTTATAATTGATTTACATATATCTTCAATGATTTTGCTGCTTTTTTATATACGACCAAAAAATTGTTTTAATATTGAGACCTTTTCACACTTTGAATTTTTAGCTTAATCTGATAATGACTAATTTACAATAGGAAACACATCAGAAGTGACAGAGTAGCACATACCACACCAGAAACATGGAAAAAATGAGCAGAATACAAAGTTTTAAATATACAAATAATAAAAAGCTAAGTTTGCACCTGAGCAAATACTTGAATAAAATCCAAAGCTGGATAATAAAGTAGAAAATCGAAAGTAATTGATTTAATGTGGAGAAGGCATATTATATATATTTAGGATGTTGTTTCTCCACGATGTTGTTACAATAGCACATTTTAAGCCCACAGCTAAGAAGTAGTAGACAAAAAAATCCAGAACAAAGTAGTCATCAAATAGTCTTCATGGTCAATTACTTGGTATTCAGTCTTCATCTGAAAACTTTTGCCATGAGTAATTTATTTTATTCCATAATGCAGAAAGTACTCCAACTTTTTTCCAGCTTGGACCTACTTTACCCAGCACATAAAGTGGACTGGCAGATAACTCAGAATTATCCTGGACACAGCTGCTCCTTGGGCTATAAGTAAACACTACATCTCAATTTTATGTAAATAGATATATTATTCAAAGAATGTTAATGTGTGTAGTGAACTTACAAGCAGCAAAGTATAGTGTTATGGTTAAGAATGGGGGCTCCACAGACTTCCCTGGCAGTCCAGTGGTTAAAACTATGTGCTCCCAAAGCAGGGGGCATGGGTTCAAGTCCTGGTTAGGGAACAAAAATCCCACATGCCCTGCCACACAGCCAAAATAAATAAATAATTTTTAAAATAAATATTAAAAAAGAATAGGGGCTCCAGAGTTAGACTGCCTGACTTCAAATCCAAGCTCTTCTTCCCAATCTAGTTGTATGATCTCGGCCTGTTTCATCTGTAAAATGGAAATAATATTATTGTCCACTGAATGAGGGTTAAGTGACTTAGTAGAAGTAAAGGCCTGTCATTTGGTAAGCTCAGCATTATATTGTTATTCATTTGTAATGTCAAGTTTGCATTTGACACTGAATTTCCTAATTTCCAAGTAGTGGAAATGTATTGAGTACTTACTTTAGTACTGTTTCTTATGCTTTACATGTATTTATTGACCATTATTTTCATTTTACAGATAAGTCCAAATCACATATGTCATATGCAACAAAACTAAGACAGTAATTCCGGAAATCTGATTCCAGAGTTGACATTGTTCTTAACAACTGCACACAGTGCCTCACTGTGTTAGTTCACATGAAAAAGTCCTTTCAGAATAAAAAAGTCCTTCCATCTCACTTGCCTCATACAAAATAGATAACAACATACCTACAAGAAATACTGTGTCAAGTAAGGGACATGAAATTACTAATACATTAAATTTTTCTAAATAAAATTTTTGTAAAACAAACCTGGAAACACATTGAAGACATTCATCTGATGTAACCTATTACCTGGATTTATACATCCCCAGCATCTAGAATAAGTCTGATCTATGGTAGATCCCCAATTAAACATTCTTTAATTAGGCACAGAAAGAGTCAGGATTTCCTCAAGATCACATGGTGACTCAGTAATGAAAGCTGAAATGGAACCAGTCTCTCCAGACTTGCAGTCTGGAACTCTTCCCACTACCATTGCACTGCTAGATGGCTAAGTAAGGGGTAATTATTTAGATGCACTGAAGGGTGTCTTTAAATAGAAGCCAAGAATGGAGCCCTGACAGGTTCTTAACCCAGGATTTATCAATAATAAACATCTAGAGACCTCACCTCCCGCCTCTAATGAAATTTATACAAAATACTGTTTATGTGTGTGTGTGTCCAAGGCTATAGACCTGGCCTGTGGCAGAGCCCACACTTCAAGCCAAATTCTCCAGTTCATAGTCCAACATGCTTTTTACTACTCAATTATCACATCTTGTTTGGCAAATAGGGAAATCTCACATGTCTCAGTGGTAAAGAATCCACCTGCAGTGCAGGTGACACAGGTTCGATTCCTGGGTCAGGAAGATCTCTGGAGAAGGAAATAGCAACCCATTCCAGTATTCTTGCCTGAAAAATCCCCTGGACAGAGGAGCCTGGCAGGATACACAGAGTCCATGAGGTCTCAGAGAGTCAAACATGACTTAGTGACTAAATCTTTAGAGTCTCACAAATGTGTATTGGGAGTTTGAACCCTGGTTCCCCCTCTCCCTCCCTCTTCCCCAGGCGACAACTCTGAGTAGCTTCCTTACAGAAACAGGGAGCTGTGGAGATTCACCAGACCACAGAAATCTGTCATGGAGGCCTTCAGCAATCAGACCCTTAAAACCAAAAGGTGAATTTGCCAAGGACTGGCCTCCGGCAATCTAGGACGTTTTATCACAGAATCCTAAACAGCCACATAATTGAAGAAAAACAGCTTTACTGAAAGCAGAAATCAGCATATGCAAGTATTTGGGGACAATTTTTTGTTACGACTGACAGTTGGGAAACCAGACTGACAGTTCTAGCTTTCAAATGAGTCATGAGCAGCTGAGTCATGAGGACTTGGCTCTTGGACAAATACAAGGCATGTGAAAAAGTAAAGTGAGAAAGATAAGCAGTCTCAGCAGTCAGCACTGCGCTGTTTCAGAGACAGCTATGCCCAAACCACAAAACATAAAAATAACTCCACCTTGCTCATTTCCCCCTCCTCTAGATGACAGAGCCACCATCACCACCTGTGTGCCGAGTCTGTGTCCGACTCTTTGTGACCCTATGAACTGCAGCCCATCACGCTCATAGGATTCTCCAGGCAAGAATATTGAAGAGGGTTGCCATGCCCTTCTCCATGGGATCTTCCCAACCCAAGGTTGAACTCATGTCTCCTACACTGGAAGGCCGATTTTCTACCACTGAGCCCCCTGGGAAGCCCAGATAACTGAGCAATTCTAATTGAAAATGTGTTAGGGAGGTGGGGATATCCTGACTGAAGGCTCATATGGCATCATAACATCTTCCATCCCACGTTTACCTATTCAGGACCAGTGGCTCTCAAATTCCAGCATCTACCAGAATCAGCTTGAGGATTTGCTACACGGATGGTTGGGGTTTCGTATCTAGTAGGGCTTGGGGGTGACTAAAAACTTGCACTTTTAACCTGTTTAGGTGATGCTGGTGCTCCTGGTCCCAGACCTCACTTTGAGAATCACTTCCGTCCAGGTACTGGGGTAGGCGTGGGGAATGAATAAAATTGACTGCCCTCAGAGAACCCAGGGGCGTCCAGGTAGAGTGAAATGAAGGCCCCGAGAGTTCTCACGTAGCCTAAGGAGTGGGGAGCGCGGTGCCTGCGACCGTGCTGTGGTTGGTAAAGTGGGACGAAAAGGCCACCAAACTTGGCGAGCAGGACGGAATGAACTCCGAGTCCCGGTGAAATGTACACAGCTGAGCGGCTGAAGTCCGGCAGCTCCCCCGCCCCACAAGGGCAGACTCGGGGCCCCTGGGAATGCGGGACATCCAGCCCACAGGTTCTTTTTTCCCTCGAGACACCCAATGTTTCCCTCCTTTTGCCCGGGAGCAAAACACATCTGGAGACAAAGTGAAAACAACTGCAGGAGCAGCGCCCCTGCAGCGCCCCCGCGGTTACCGGCCAGTCCCGATCTCCCCGCCGAGCCGAGCGGGCACTCCGGTGCCTCCGTCACCTCGCCCTCCCCGCGTCCCGCAGCGGGAGGCACAGCCCCGCGTCCCGGGCGCCCGGCGGGAGCGCCCCGCGGCGCCCACTCACTGCGCCCGGCTTCGCGCATGCGCTTTGGCCGCGGCTCCCGGGCAGCTCCAGAGACGCAAAGGATACCGACGACTCACCCACCGCGGGACCAGCGCCAGCGGGAGCCAGAGGCCGTCCGAGGCCCGGGCGGCAGTGCCAGGCGGCCAGCAGGCAACAGACAAGCGCCCCCAGCCGCGCCATGGCGAGTTGCAGCCACGGGTCTGGAAGACTTGCTGTCCGGACCTTGGGACCCGGGGGAATCGGGGAGGCGGTGGAAGACCTCTGCGGTTGTTAACGCCCAGCGGTCACGTGCTAGATTCCGATTCCTCAACGAGTAGGTTCTCTTGACCTTCAGCAGCCGTCTAGCGATTACCTGGTTTGTTGTTGTTTCTAAATCGGTGACAGGTCCTGGAAGGAATATGCTTGAGGCAACAGAGGCGCAGATCGGGTCCACGAAGTGCCCCTTGACCCTAAGTGCGTGGGGCTCCTCCTCAGAAGTGATACAGAGAACCTCCAAGTGTCTTGATTTGAACCAGGTCAGCAGAGCTTTCCAATACAGTGGATCTGAGTGTGGTCCCTGGAACAGCAGCCTCAGCACTAAATGGGAAGTCTAGTTACAAGTGAAAATTTCCCAATAGGCTTGCCCCATTGAGCCACAAACAGGACCTGGAGCCTAGTCTGTGTGTCCAAGCCCTCCACAAGATGCTAAAGTTGTGGTGACGTTTGAGAACCACTGCTCAGAAATACTGGGCTTCCCAGGTGGTACTTGTTGTTAGTCGTTGAGTCGTGCCCGACTCTTTGCGACCCCGTGGACTGTAGCCCACCCTTCAGTTGTCGTGCCCGACTCTTTGGGACCCCATGGACTGCAGCTCACCAGGCTCCTCTGACCGTGGGATTTTCCAGCCAAGGATACGGGAGTGGGTTGCCATTTTCCTTCTCCAGGGAATCTTCCTGACCCAGGGATCGAACCCCGATCTCCTGCACTGCAGGTAGATTCTTTACCGACTGAGCTACAAGGGAAGCATGCCAATGCAGGAGTTAAAGGAGAGCTCAGTTTGATCCCTGGGTGGAAAATATCCCTTGGAGGAAGGCATGGCAACTCACTCCAGTATTCTTGACTGGAGAGTCCCACGGACAGAGAAGCCTGGCAGGCTAGGGTCCATGGGGTCCCGAAATGCCAGACAGGACTAGAGTGACTTAGCACGCACACTAGGTTTCAGTTCTTTGTTTGTCTGGGGTTTTTTCTTTGCTTGCTTGGTTGTTTTTGCAGTTGAGTTAGAGCAATGTCTCAGAACTATGTTCTATGCATTTCAGAGATAACACGGAAATCATATGTAGAACTGGTAGATTTTATTCTTCAAGGAATTTTTGAAGATATTCAGTCTGACAAAGGAGCCAAGATTCTCAAACTTCCTTGGGTTCTGTGTTCCTTGTGATATCACTTAAGAGGATGCTGATCCCTTTAAGATAAAGGAGCATATAGTTTAAATTTATAGGATGTGGAATTCCTTTGAAGAAGAAAAAACCTTCCAGAATTACTAACCTCATAAAAAATGTTATCAAGTGTATTTGTTTCCCAACAGAGAAATTCTTATTTTGTTTGCTGTGTAATTTATTGGAAAGTGTCCCATGAAAAAGACTTTGAAATGGGAATCAAGGTGCCTCCATTTTCTGTTTCGTGTCTTGCCAGGGAACTTCCCAGGTGTCAAAGTTGGTAAAGAATTCGCCTGCCAATGCAGGAGACACAAGAGACAAAGGTTTGATCCCTGGGTAGGGAAGATCCCCTGGAAAAGGAAATGCAATGCACTCCAGTATTCTTGCCTGGGAAATCCCATGGACAGAGGAGCCTGGTGGGCTACAGTCCACAGGCTGGCAAAGAGCCAGACAGGACTGAGCTATTGAGCATACAGGCTTGTCCTGCCAGGACTGTTCAAGTTCTGCCATGGCTTTAGGAAGACTCAAAAGCCTTTTGACAACCAAAATGCTTTCTAATTGTGGAAAAAATGGTCCTTGGAGAACAACCTTAAGGGCAGTAAAAATAACTTGCATGTTTCTAGGACAAACATTTTGAAAGACAGAAAAAGAATGTTTTTAAATTTGTAAAAATAGCGATTCTCACTTTTTCTTTTGCCAGTTTTCTTGTGTGTGTGTGTGTGTGTGTGTGTTTATGAGAAAAGAATTGAATTTTTATTTCACGTCACATGCAAAATTCTGAAAAAGATTGAGAGAGAAACTAAAACTTTAAAACATGAAAATATTTTTAACATACAGGCTAAAAAAGAATTTCTTACATTAAAAGCACATCAAGGGGCTTCCCTGGTGGTCCAGAGGCTGAGATCTCACACTCCTAATGCAAGGGGCCTAGGTTCAATCCCTGGTCAGGGAACTATATCCCACATGCCATCTTTTACCAATTTTCAATGTTTTACTGGAAGTAAACTGATTATGAAATAATTCTTCAGTAAGTAAGCATAAAATATGGCCTACACATTTTGAAACTTAAGAAATGCTTCAATTTTTAAAAGGTACTATACTGAATTAACAGGTAGAGACACTATCTTCCCTTCAACTCTGCTCTCTTTTGTTTTCCTTTATAGCTTGTCTCTGAGGCACACCCAGCTCCAATGCCTTAACATCTCTGGGTGTACAGCTCACCCCTTGCATGTAGGTCCCCATGTTCTAAAGGTCTGTCTAGTCAAAGCTATGGTTTTTCCAGTAGTCATGTATGGATGTGAGAGTTGGACTATAAAGAAAGCTGAGTGCCGAAGAATTGATGCTTTTGAACTGTGATGTTGGAGAAGACTCTTGAGAGTCTCTTGGACTGCAAGGAGATCCAACCAGTCCATCCTAAAGGAAATCAGTCCTGAATATTCATTGGAAGGACTGATGCTGAAGATGAAACTCCAATACTTTGGCCACCTGATTCGAAGAACTGGCTGATTTGAAAAGACCCTAATGCTGAGAACGATTGAAGGCAGGAGGAGAAGGGGACGACAGAGGATGAGATGGTTGGATGGCATCACTGACTCAAAGGACAGGAGTTTGAGTAAACTCTGGGAGTTGGTGATGGACAGGGAGGCCTGACGTGCTCTAGTCCATGGGATCACAAAGAGTCAGACACAACTGAGCTACTGAACTGAACTGAACTGATGTTCTGATGTGGCGCTTCCCGGGTGGCTCAGGTGGTAAAGAATCGGCCTGCAATGCAGGAGCCCCAGGTTCAATCCCTAGGTCATGAAAACCCCCTGGAGAAGTTGGCAACCCATTCCAGTATTCTTGCCTGAAGAATTCCATGAACAGAGGAGTCTGGCAGTCTACAGTCCATGGGGTCACAAAAGAGTTGGATACAACTGAAGTGAGTAGCACTTTCACTTTCACATTCTGGGGTAGGTATAATTTGTTGTGAGCGTGTATAGGTTAATACAATGGGTGTATTAACCCAGTGTAGCTTTGCTTCCCATCAGGCCATCCCAAAACCTTCCCCTTCTTCAGAGAGTTGTTATGGAAATGAATGATAGGATGTTATTTGACCTAATTCTCTGGAGAAGGAAATGTCAACCCACTCGAGTATTCTTGCCTGGAAAATCCCATGAACAGAGGAGCCTGGCAGGGTACAGTCTCTGGGGTTGCAAAGAGTTGGACATAATGAGCAACTAAACAACAACAACAATAATGAAGTGAAACTAAATCCCTATTCTTGCCCTTATGTCTTTACGAATGGAGAGGCCAGAAGCCTTGCTTCTATTAGAGCATAAGCTGAACATCAAGAGAAAGCTGTATTCCTCCAGAAGCAGAAGTGAAGGCGTTCAGAGCAATTGGAGCAAATACCCTCTCTGTTCCATGCTTTTAAAGACAAAGCTTACTTAGTTTTAGTAATGACAACCTGGGCCAATCTTATCTCGACATTCAGTAATAATTACACATTCACCTGTTAAATCCTACAGCTGCACTTTAGATTTTTCTACTCTTTATTTTAGTAGTTAAAGTAATAAAAAATAGCCAGGTGATAGTATCATTGTGGTGATTGTGTAAGTGAAAGAAAGTTTCCTCATACTTATATCTGTAAGTTCATTGGACCTTGACTTAACTTGTAGAAACTTACTGAACATTTTGCTCTGATTAAAAATGAATACTGAATGTCCTGAAAAACACTTATATTTTTTTCTGCCTCACCCCCTACCCTTCACAGAGGCTAAGAGAGAAAAGTTTTCCTAAGAAGTGATTCAGGGAAAATAAAAATCTTACATTTTGTTTCAGAAGAAAATTTAGCTGCATATTAATTTTTAAGAGGAATATTTTTATTTTCAGTATTATTCACTAGTCAGGTGGCACTAGTGGTAAAAAAAAAAAAAAAAAAAAAAAAAAAACCTGCCTTCCAGTGCAGGAGACAAAAGAGAGCCAGGTTCAATCCCTGGGTCGGGAAGATCCCCTGGAGAAGGGCATGGCAGCCCACTCTAGTATTTTTGCCTGGAGAATCCTATGGACGGAGGAACCTGACAGGCTACAGTTCATGGGGTCACAAAGAGTCAGACATGACTGAAGCAATTTAGCATTCACAAGAGAACTTGGACACATTAATCTAATCTTCATTAATCTAATCTAATCTTCTTTCCTCATCGGTAAAGGAAAAGTAGTATCTTCCTTACCTGCTTCACATTGTAGGTTTGAGAAAATGTACAAAAATCATCTTGTGAACAATAAACTACAAAATAACGTTTGTAGTTTACAAATGCAAATCTTACCAGTCATAAACAGGTATTTACTTTCCTTTTGGTCAACTCAGTTCCACCAACCTCCCCCACGTCCCTGCTTCCCTACTACCAGCCACACACCCACACAAAGGAATTCAGATGCCCTTTGCACACTCCACTTTACCCACTATAGCAGTTCTCAACTTAGTTCTGGAGAAGGCAATGGCACCCCACTCCAGTACTTCTGCCTGGAAAATCCCATGGACGGAGGAGCCTGGTGGGCTGCAGTCCATGGGGTCGCTAAGAGTCGGACATGACTGAGCGACTTCACTTTCACTTTTCACTTTCATGCACTGGAGAAGGAAATGGCAACCTACTCCAGTGATCTTGCCTGGAGAATCCCAGGGACAGGGGAGCCTGGTGGGCTGCAGTCCACGGGGTCGCTAAGAGTCGGACACGACTGAAGCGACTTAGCAGCAGCAGCAGCAGCAAGTTAGTTCAGCTCAGTGTACTTGCCTGGAGACACATCTTCATGGTCTGGGATCAAATTCATTGCCTGTTTCTATTTACCTTTCAATAAGAAACTTGAATTACTTGACATTTTGATTCTATGAGACTTTGATTATGTTTACTTTTTAATAAGACATTTTCATGTATATCAGCTTGCTTCTTCAGACTACCTGTTTTTAATGTCAAGAGGTCACTTGTGCAGCTCAGCTCACCATAACAAATCTCTGTCGGATCTTGGCAAATTGTCTACGGACGTTCCAACCCAAACATTTTCCACATTTCCCTAGGCTTCTGATTATTTTTTTTAAATTGGAGGATAATTGTTTTACAATATTGTGTTGGCTTTTGCTGTCCAACAACTGGAATCAGTCATAACTATATATATTTCCTCTTCCTTTTGAGCCTCCCTCCCACCCCACCCCCCATCCCACCCCTTTGGGGCTGCTCAGAGTACCAGGCTGGGCTCCCTGTGTTATATAGCAGCTTGCCACTAGCTATCTACTTTACACATTGCTTATATTTTAAATGAGTATTTTAAGCAAAGTGCTAACTTCCCTAGCCTAATGTTATACCACACACACACACAAAAGGCTATTTTACTTAAAACTTTCTAATATACAATTCCCAGCCAGATTAGTGAGTGATATTAAAAACAGCAACACATTTCTCATGGGTGTAAGATTTTTTTATTCCAATTTGATTTGCATTCTAATGGAAATTATAGCACATATTCCCTTCTTGATTTTAAAAACAGTAGCTTAAAACTTTAACGTGGATTATAAAATGTGATAAATTTGCAGATCAAAAATGGCTTTGATTGCTTGCAGCAACAAGTTTTTAAAACAAGGTTTAAAGTCATCATTTTCCACCTCCACACCAAGGTAACCTTCTAATTAGTGATCAGCCACACTGTAATAGCAGTTTTACACTGAGACTTGAGGATACTCAACAGAAATATTGTAGAGCTTCTCCAGCCCCAGGTCAGGATGTTTTCTATGCCTTCTCATAGTGGCGAACAGCAACCACATCGCCAAAAGTAAGAGTCTGAAAGATTCCAAAAGATAACCAAATCTTCTTACACAGGTACATCAGTGATTGTACCTGCTGATTATCATATTATTTTAAATATTGTCATATTATTATCTTAAAGATTGTCATATATGTGATTTAAGTATTATACAAAAGAATAATGGCATTTACAAACATTAAATGTTGTATGCTCAGTCATGTCCAACTCTTTGCATCTCTATGGACTGTTGCCTGCCAGGCTCCTCTGTCCATGGGATTTTCCCAGGCAAGAATACTGGAGTGAGTTGCCATTTCCTCCTCCAGAGGATCTTTCCAATCTAAGGATCGAACCCACATCTCCTGCATCTCCTACTTTACAGGCAGAATATCTACTGCTGAGTCACTGGGGAAGCCCTAAATGTTCTATAAAAACATTTTCATTTTTTTTCTACATCTTCATTTTCTAAAAAGAAACCCTTACATTTATTGAATGAGTGACACGTATACACAGTTCATATCTCTGAAAGAAATATGAAAAAAAACTTAGATTAACTATCTAGATTCAGGTCAAAAGAATTCCTTTTGCCTTAAATTATCAGGGTAATTGGAGCATTTTAGCTCTCTCTTTTAAAAGTGCATAAAATTTATAGTAGGTTCTCATAATACTTTACAATTCATGACCTAGATAAATTTTGAAGTTTTTAGAAAATCCAAATTATTTGGACAAATGTTATTTGCAATGACTTGGTGCAAAAGCAGGAAAAAGTAAATGTACAAATGTTCTCATTGCTTTGATTGTCGTGCTTTAGTCTATGTGAACCTTGGTGGTTATGTAGCTATAATGTGCACCATGGGCTCTTGTATCAAATCCAACTTGAAGAATTGCTATAAATCCTCTTTACAAAATTTAGTGTTTTTTTAGTGTTCATCATTTTCATGTAGTCCTGTGATTTTCAAGAGGATAGCATGCCCTTGTCACCCATTACTTTCATTTCCTTTTTTCAACTCAGTCTTGCCTGATCACAGTCATACATACCAAAGCTGAACTATCTACTTCTTTGTATTCAGGAAAAACAAAAAGAAAAAAAGCATAAAGGAGAACTGGAGAACTTCAGATTGAATCTTTTTTTTTTTTTCCCCATTTATTTTTATTAGTTGGAGGTTAATTACTTTACAATATTGTAGTGGTTTTTGCCAGATTGAATCTTTTATAAATGAATCGCTCTGTCTGTCTCCCTCTCTTTTTGGTGATGATGATCACTGCAGAAAAATGTGGCCAAATACTCGTCAACATGAAAGGAAAACTGTCCCTCTGCTCCCCACCCCCACTTCCACCCAAGAAAAAATTGTGAATATGTAAGTCCTCTATCTGAACCTAGAACAGCTGCTAGTCAAGGGAAGGAGAAGGAAACTAGTCAATAGTCTTAAGTAACAAAACCAAAAAACCTATCCTGCTATTATCTCAGAAGAAATATGTAAAGCAACTCCCATCCAAGAAAAAATCCAAAATGATGTATTGACTTCAATGTCTTCAAGATTCCATTACTCAACTCACCAAAAAAAAGTGTCTAGGGTGCTAGATCAAGATAAAACATCTTCCCCAGTTTATGATGCTACTCCACCATCAGATACATTATTTTTAAACTTTTCTATTCTATAATTTTTACATGACTATCTAGTATTGAATAGACATGTTTTAAAGGCATCTTATAAAATTAAAAAGGACTGGAGGGAAGTAATATCAAAATAGCTCTCTCTGAGGGGACAGCAGAAGGGAATTTTTGTTACATTTTCCTGTTATATTCTAAATTATCTGTACTGAGCTTGTAAAACTTTTATAAACTAAAATATACAAATTTACACATGATTAAATACCCTTGCTAGTGACTTAATGTTATTAAAAAAGGAAAGATGGGAGAAAAGGAGGGAAGGAGGAGCAGGGAAGGAGATGGGAAATTTGAGGGGCGGTGGGGGCAGGAGGAGAAGCAGGAATCGGGAATTGCTCTACTTACCATGACCATTTTGCCATCCTTAATCTCTCTTACAAAATTTGTTTCTTTGCCATCCCATTTCTGTACATGAACAAGTTTGTCTCCATCCAGGCTAACAACAGACTGAGACCACCAACAAAATGCAGAACATAGCAATAGGTAGAGATCAGATTTCTGACATGGAAGTCAAACAAACTGATTTTTCAAAGAGTAATAGTTGAGAGAATAGTGATCAATTAATTATCACAGTAGTACCATTTCCTCTGTTGCTTCCAGAGTTGAAATTCTGAGAAAACTCTAAGAAATCATAATTTGATTGAAATGTAAATGTTTAGATGCAAAAATTATCAGGCAGATAAATTATCAGAAATAAAAATCCTAAACTAGTGCTTTCTGAGGAATCATCCTACTCCTTTAAACAGGGCCTTAGAATGAGGTAAACTATTGATTTAGCCAACTTGAGGCAAAAGAGAGATTAAACAAAGTACAATCTTTCTTTTAAATGAACACAATGAAATATTTTCTGAAATGCAGATTTGATACAAAATGAGAGAAATACATGGTAAAGAAAAAGATTGAAGATTTGAGCTATGGTAGTTACCCATTATTCAGAACATAAGCTATGGGACACTAGAATGCAAAATTAACCCTGGGTCTTTCTCTCTGAAGTGAAAGCCTGAGAACATTTTCCACTTCCCATTATCTAGAAAAAACAGTTATTCTGTCCTTCCCTCCCCACCCCAGAGGAAGGAGCGGCTCCTTACCTTACAGCTTCTGTCGTCTGCGGTGGTTTCATCAAACTCTTCTCCCAGATGGAAACTAATCTCTGTGTTTTTGAATGTGCTTTGAGTTCTGATCACCACTCTGTCCCCCTCCTGACTGATGATCACTGTTGGCTTAGTCACATTGCCCACCTGCCTAGTGGCAAAGCCCACACCTAAAATAGTAAAAAGAAGCAATGCAGTTGGTGGCAACTTCCAAAATAGTTCATGAAGCAGGAATCCACTTTCCTATTCTGGAATCCAGGTCGTAAAATCTAAGTTTCATTAGAGTATGTTTAGCCCATCAGTTATGCTATGAGCCTTAGTCGTATGTGGATGCCAATTTGGAAGCATAAATAAGAGGATGCTGGAGAAAAAGCAGAAAAGGCACAGAAGCTTCACATTCTTCACAGAATACTTGGCCCTAGGCAAGAAAGCGGACAAGTGCCAGATTTAAAAAGCCCTTCCGTGGAAAATGGCTTTTTAAAATCAGCACAGCACGTGATTATGACAATGGGATCTGCTTTTGTCTCTTGCTAATCGGATGGGTGAAAAAAGGAATCTGCGAGTATCTGAAGCTGCAGGTTTAAGAGAACGGCACATCTTAGTTTTACCTACCAAGCGCCTTCATGTACTCATCAAAGTTCTGACTGTCCGTCAGCTTCCAGGTAGCACAGAAAGCCTCCACCATCCTTGCCCTTTTCCCGTTTATTTCAGAAGCAGATAAAAGCGGCGGATACTGGGATCTCCGGATGGCAGGAACGCTGCAATTCGAAAGACCCTTTGCACCTCACCGCAGCTCCTGCCTTTTTATTTAGAAAAGAGGCTGGCAGAAAGCCAAGGCTTTGAATTGCAAACACATCCCTCCGGCGTCCCTCTTTCCCGGAGGCTGTCGAAGGGGCCCGGGATGGGAAGGGAGGGCGGCCGGAGGCTCAGGGAGGTTCCAATCCTCTTTGTGATTGGCGCAGGCCACTGGGTTAGCGGAGTAGGTCGCGTTCCTCCCAGTCCTCGCGGCGCAGCCCTTCTTCTGCCTGAGAAATCTCTGCGAAGGTTCAATGAGGTTGGAGGCAGGGAGCGGAAAATGAGAGAGGGTCTTTCAGATTCAGCTTGAAAACTTGGCAAAGGCCATTTCAGGCTGTGAGGAAAGAAAAAAAAAATGCACAATAGGACATTCAGATTGATTTCCGTTCATGGCAAAGCTGGTTACAAATGAGGACCCCCCCCCCACCCCGACTTCAAGAAAACCACTGAAATGCCAAACTTTTCAAAGGAAGCTGAATAGTGTCTTTTATTTTTCTCTCATATTTATAGGGAGAGCAAAACACGAGCTAGAATATGCCAAGCCAGGGAAAGAGGAGAAGGAGCAGACATAAATGCCTCCCCTAGACCGTGCTGCTGAGAGACTCCTCCAGCAGAGTATTAATGGGACCTGATTTTGGCCTCTTCCCAAGATGAACTGAGTGAATTAAAAGATCCCATTTTTCTTTCTAACGAGATGAGAACCAGACTGAGATGGAAAAGGGACCTAAGGGAGAGTATAGTTAGGATTCGCTAACTAGCTATAGAAATAAAGCAGAACACACTCTTTCCCGCACCCCTTCACATAAACTGGACAGAAGTTCATCTGATAAGATTTTGAATGACCTGCATGCTAGAACCTTTTGATTTCCCAAGGTCACATCTACATCTGTTTACTGGTTGTGTTAGCAGGAGGGGAAGAATTGGAGCAGCAGTGGGAGTCAGAAGACGTTGGCTTCTGTTCTGGAGTCCAAGGGCTTCCCTGATAGCTCAGTTGGTAAGGAATCCACCTGCAATGCAGGAGACCCCGGTTCAATTCTTGGGTTGGGAAGATCTCCTGGAGAAAGGATAGGCCACCCACTCTAGCATTCTTGGAATTCCCTTGTGGCTCAGCTGGTAAAGAGTCTGCCTACAATGCAGGAGACCTGGGTTGGGAAGATGCCCTGGAGTGAGGGAAAGGCTACCCACTCCAGTATTCTGGCCTGGAGAATTTCATGGACTGTGTAGTCTGTGGGGTCTCAAAGAGTCGGACACAACTGGACAACTTTCACTTTCACTTTCTGGAGCTCGAACTTTCTAGTCAACGACTAGAGTCCCCTAAATCTTGCCATGGGCGCTGGATAGGACTTGCTGTTGCACTGACAGGAACCTGAAGCTACCAGAAGCGACAGTAAAAAGTCTGAAAATCTGAAATGAAATAAGAAGCCCAGAGGGAGCAAAACTTACAGTAACATCAGACACATTTGACATCATTTGAGCCTTTTTAAAGATAGCTCCACCTAGGAATTTTTCATACATTCTTTTTTTTTTTTTTCCTAAATCTAAGCCACTAATTTATCCATTTACACAAACCATCTTTATGGTAGAAGTTCTCAAACCAATTTATTTTGTGACATCAAAATGTTCTTCTATGTTCCACTTAATAAAACATATTTAAGCTGGTGGAATGGTTAATTATTATCCTAAACTGTAATAGATCATTTCTTTCTCATAGTCCAGAAATGTAAGATCAAGATTGTTGAGAGCAGGGACCAGTTGTTAGACATATTCATCATTGCTCCTTACTGATTGTGATGCTGAAATATTTGTTTACCTAATTTATGTCTTCCATTCTTTAGATAAGTAGCTTTTGATATATTTATTCTAACTTAAAGCATTTATTTCTGTAATGCAATTTTTTTACACCTTATATAAAACATAAAAGCCCAGCAACTTAGAAATAAATTTTTTGGAATAGTGTATTAATTTAGTAATAAGCAGAAGAGAATATTGCTATGCAGATGTCTATAGTAAAAATTTTAGGAAAAGCCACTTGACTATTTTGTAATTCCCTAACCTAAACTGACACATTTAATCTTACAATTTTTAATTGTTCAAGATACCACAGATTTACAATCAAGAATAATTGCTTTCAAATAATAGGTAACTTGCTCTGTTTATTGAGGACTTTATTAAAAGAGAAAGTAAAAGAGAAAAGATTGTGTTCTCCTAAAGAGGATTCAAGTATTAATAATAGATGTTTTTCAATTTTCCTAAACTTAGGAGCAATTTATGATCCTGCTATGACTTTTATAATGTAAGTACATCCACAGATTTAAACAGGGAAAGAATCTGACAGATTGATCCTTCTCAGGACTGTTACCTTTATATAGGTAATATGGACTCTAAAGAATCTATTTATAAAGACTATTGTTAACAGTGAAATGAAAGGAACAAAGAAAGTTGCTTTGGGAGATCTTGGCAAAATTGCCACATGAGGCTGAATCTCTGGGCACCTGCTTTATGGAAAATTTTCTTTCTTAAGGAAACAGAAGGTTTTAATAAAATTTTAACACTGTTCTTGAGCCAAGTAAGCCAGCCAAGGTCACGGAACTATTTCCTATAAAATATCCAAGGTTCTTCACCAAAAGAGATTAAATAACATTCAAAGTACTTGCTTGAGTTTCTTTTTGTTACCAAATAACACAAAAGAAAACGCTAATAGATTCTCTTTATAGTTGGACGTGATATGTGATTACACCAGGAAGGCACTATTTACTGACCCACAGTTAATAAATGACCTGTGATTGTTAATATCTTCAGCCAACACCTTTTGCTGCAATTGTGGTCACTCTTGTGCATCACAGTTTCTCCCCTCAAGCAACCAACCAGCAAAACCAACTCTAGGCTTCAGAAATGATAAAGACTCCAACCTTCAAGCAGGAGTGAATGCGATATGGATGATGGAATTCAACAGGAGGAGGTGTGTGGAAAAAGACCTGTGACTTGTCTGTCCCTTTATTGTTGTGAAATTTTTACATTATTATGTTTTGTTTTTTTTTTAATGTGGACTAGACCAGAGAGGAGATATGCCTGCAGGTGTGTCACAATCTTGAAAAGAAGTGCTGTTTCATCCTCTTCTACTGAAGTATGAAAACCTAATAAAGACAAGCTGCCGAGGTTCGGACTGTCTTTCCAACATCCTTATTCTTTTCATTTTCTGCGGTGTTTCCCCCTCTGTTTACCTCCCTTTGTCCAAGTATTCCACTCTCCATATTTTCTTGGGCATAAAATGCAGAAGAAGTCCTTTACCTGCTTCTAGATCTGACATACCTGCTTCTAGATCTGACAAAGAGACTTGGGAGAGAAATTTGTTCCAAGTTAGTTTAGGAAAGAGTTATGGACCTTCCCTTTCTTCAGACCATCTATATCACCACAACTCTGCTGAGAAAATGCTCCTCTCAAGTGCCCTGGTTACTTTCCAATTGTCTTTTAGAGTTTAACTCAAATATTCACTCTGGGAAGACTGGATCAGAACCCCAATTATGTCATCCATGGTTTTGTTTATATCTTTTTAAACATGTCATAAATGTAATTAAATGCTTGTGTAGCCAATTGTCTAATATCCCATTAGAACCTGAGTTCCCTGGAGCATCTATTTTAGCATCTTTATCTTTTATTATTCATTGTGCTCTATCCTTATCTTCTGTTATAGTATCAAGTTCATAGTGTTTGTTCTACAATGTTAAAGGTATGAACAAATATAGAGTGTGGACATAGAGAATCAGAGAACTTCAAAAAATAAGAATGAAAGCAATTGTTCAAATGGTCTTTTCCAAGTTTCTATTCAAACTTTTCCTCTCTTTGCCACCTATATAATCCTTCCTGTCCTGTATGATGGGCTTCCCTGGTGGCTCAGATGGTAAGGATCTGCCTGCAATGCAGGAGACCCAGGCTTGATCCCTGGGTCAGAAAGATCCCCTGGAGAAGGGAGTGGCAATCCACTCCAGGATATAGTCCTGTTTGATAAGGATACCTAAAAACTCTTCCTCATACTGTCCATCGAGTTCTCCAAGCAAGAATACTGGAGTGGGTTGCTATTTCCTTCTCCAGGGGACCATGTTTTGTCAGAACTCTTCTGTATCACCCATTCATCTTGAGTAACTCTGTAGTCATGGATCATAGCTTCACTGAGTTACACAAACCATTTCACCACAACAAGACTGCGATTCATAAAGAGATCCAGTAGTCATATACGAAAGTGAGAGCTGGACTATAAAGAAGGCTGAGCACTGAAGAATTGATGCTTTTGAACTGTGGTGCTGGAGAAGACTCTTGAAGAGTCCCTTGGACTGCAAGGAAATGAAACCAGTCAAGGAAAATCAACTGAATGTTTGCTGGAAGGACTGTTTCTGAAGCCTAAGCTCCAATACTTTGGCTACCTGATTGGAGAGCTGACTCACTGAAAAAGACTCTGATGCTGAGAAAGACTGAAGGCAAAAGCAGAGGATGAGATGGTTAGATAGGCTGAGCTGAGCTTTGAGTAACACTCCCGGAACACACCACTGCATCATAGATACTGGCCTCCTAAGGAAAGCGTTTTCTCTACTAAAATCAGAAGTCTGGGGAATCAGGAAGCTGCTTCCCCACCTGCTGGAGGGAGCAATCTCTCGCCTTTGCTGTCATTCAGGAATAGGGGAGCGTCTCCCAGAAACAGTGATTCCAGAGGCATGCCACATCGGCCAGATCTCAGGAGCAAAGTGGATGTCTGGGGTGCATTTTCTCTCATCACTTAACTGAGTTTTGAATTCAAGTCTTACTCAAACATGCACGATAGGCGGGGCTGAATGGAGAACTCCATGGACGGAGGAGTCTGGCGGGCTATGGTGCGTGGGGTCACAAAGAGTCAGACACGACTGAGTGAGGAGCACGGGCACACCAGAGAGGAGATTGGGAGATGCTGTTTTGCTCTCTGCTGCCTCCGCAGAGCAGAGCAAACCACAGAAGGCAGTGGGATCAAAGGTCAACCTATCCACAATGCAGAGATATGCTTTTAAAATGTTTGTTTAAAATCTTAAGTTTAGGGTTATAAAGAAAAGATAGAGATGCTGGATGCCTGGAAATATCTTAAAGTAGGTCACTACTTTAAATTAGAGTCACTTGGAGAGACTGATAATAATGCAGAGTCTAAAAGTCACCCAGGGGCTTCCCTGATAGCTCAGTTGGTAAAGAATCTGCCTACAATGCAGGAGACCCTGGTTCAATTCTTGGGTCGGGAAGATCCCTTGGAGAAGGGATAGGCTACCCACTCCAGCATTCTTGGGTTTCCCTTGTGGCTCAGCTGGTAAAGAATCTGCCTGCAATGCAGGAGACCTGGGTTCCATCCCTGGGTTGGGAAGATCCCTTGGAGAAGGGAAAGGCTACCCACTCCAGTATTCTGGCCTGGAAAATTCCATGGATCTTACTATACATGGGATCACAAAGAGTCAGACACGACTGAGCAACTTTCACTTCACTTTCACTTTCAGAGTTACTCAGATTTTGAAATAGGTAGTCTGGGATAATCCTAAACTTTGTACTGAAAAACAAAATTTTAAGTTGAAATTCTGCATATGCTAATTACATTTAATGCCTTATAAAATAAATAGTATATTTTGGTCTATCAGAATCACATTAATTTGGATTCTCATACTTCTTCAATGCAAAATACAAGATAAGACTAAGGGAACAGTGGTAATATTTTTGACCCTATCATTTCAGAAATGGTGTGTAACTTATACCAAGGATGGCTTCACATTTAAAATTATGTGTATTACACAATACACTTATACCATGCTGTAAGTCAATTATATCTCAATGAAACTGGAAAGAAAAATATTTTTAAATAAAAAATAATGTGTCATGTGATACCAGCAAGGAAGAAACATGATCCAACTATCCTAAGAATGAAACATTAATCAAACCAATGCTAGCATGTAAAATTCTGTCATAATGGAGAATATAATCTATCAGAGTGCAAATTATCAAGATTTATAAAATTAAGGCACTCAATTAATTTAAATGGAGACACTTCTGAAGACACTGAGAAGGCTTGTTGCAAGAAAGCATCTGGTCTACCTGGGCCTTCTTGTGAATAAGATATTTTCATACTTGTTTTCTAGAAGAAAAGGAATCCTGAATAATATGTTCCATTTAAATTTTAAGCCTCTGCAACATGTAATTTTCAAGACAATTTGTTGGAACAACTTTTGATATATTTTGATCAGTAACATCATTAAAATTATAAATGGGCCATTGAGATTCATGGTATTTTTTACCCAATAACTAATTGGAAAGCATAGGAGTATTAGGTTTGTGCAAAAGTAATTTGCATTGTTGGACTTTTCTGTTTGATATTGGAATATATTCCTAAATAAATGTGGTTTTTTAAGCATCATTTTTATGCATATCTATTGCTTTATTTTTTTTGCTAATGACATTACTTGCTATTTATTTTATATTTATTTTAGACTAGGTAAATGATGTTAGACAAAGAGCAAATTCAAGCAGTTTTCTTATTTGAGTTCAAAATGGGTCATAAAGCAGTGGAGACAACTCACAACATCAACACACTTGGCCCAGGAACTACTAACAAACATACAGTGCAGTGGTGGTTCAAGAAGTTTTGCAGAGACAAGCGCCTTGAAGATGAGGAGCACAGTGGCTGGCTATCGGAAGTTGATAGTGGCCATCTGAGAGGATCATCGAAAGTGATCGTCTTACAACTACACGAGAAGTGACCCAAGAACTCAACATCGACCATTCTACAGTCATTTGGCATTTGAAGCAAATTGGAAAGATGAAAAATTTGGATAAGTGGTGCCTCATGAACTGAATGCAAATCAAAAAAGCCATCTTTTTGAAATGTCACTTCTTATTCTATGCAACAACAACAACAAAATCTCAACTGGACTGTGACTTGTGATGAAAAGTGGATTTTATATGACAACCAACAATGACCAGCTCAGTGGTTGAACTAAGAAGGAGCTCCAAAGCACTTCTCAAAGTCAAACTCGCACTCAAAAAAGGTCATGGTCACTGTTTGGTGATCTGCTTCCAGTCTGACCCACTACAGCTTTCTGAAAACTGGTGAAACCATTACGTTTGAGAAGTGTACTCAGCAAATTGATGAGATGCACTGAAAACTGCCAGTATTGCAGAAATGCAACTGCAGGTTGCATTAGTCAAGAAAGGGCCCAATTCTTCTCCATGACGATGCCTGACCACACATCACGGAACACATTGCTTCAAAAGTTGAGCATATTGAGCTATGAAATTTTGCCTCATCCACCATATTTACCTGACCTCTTGCCACCCAACTACCACTTCTTCAAACATCTCAACAACTTTTTGCAGGGAAAGCTCTTCCACAACTAGCCAGAAGCAGAAAATGGTTTCCAAAAGTTTGTTGACTCTCAAAGCACAGACTTTTATGTTACAGGAACAAACAAACTTATTTCTCATTGGTAAAAATGTGTTGATTGTAATGGTTCCTAATTTGATTAATAAAGATGTTTTTGAGCCTAGTTATAATGATTTAAAATTCACGGTCTAAAACTGCATTTACTTTTTCATCAACCTAATCTAAATATTATCTTAGAATGTTACTGATATAAAATTAAAATAAAATAGGATATTAATTTATTGCTTATTTCTAAAACAACTTAAAACCATTATTATGATTACATTATTTTTGTTGTTGAGTCATAGGAATGTTATAAGTAATAGGAATGACTTAGCAAATGCTAACACCCATTGATTTATTGAAGAGGAAGCCTACATTTGAAATTGTTAAGAAAATGCCAGAATATCATAAATTTTCTGCTCTTCATATTAATTTACTGTTTGGAAATAGCTAATATCCTGCAGTGGAGATAGTAATATTAATACATAGCATAATATTGTTTGAAGAGAATTTCTAGAATATAGAGAGACATGGTGAATGATCAAAGTGAAAATAATAAATATAAAGAGAAGGAAAATACATCCTAATTATAGATATTACTAATAAAGACATCTAAACAATTGGGCTTCCCTTGTGGTTCAGCTGATAAAGAATCCTCCTGCAATGCAGGAGACCTGGGTTCCATCTCTGGGTTGGGAAGATCCCCTAGAGAAAGTTAAGGCTACCCACTCCTGTATTCTGGCCTGGAGAATTCCATGGACCGTCCACGAGATTGCTAAGAGTAGGATACAACTGAGTGACTTTCACTTCCCAAACAGTTGGAATCAGATATGTAATGAACAAAATGATAATTGAGAAAAACTTTCTGTATGCTAAAAAATCATGCATGCTCAGTTGATCAGTCATGTCTGACTCTTTGGGACCCCTTGGACTGTACCCCGCCAGGCTCCTCTGTCCATGGGATTTTTCAGGCTAGAATACTGGAATGGGTTTCCATTTCCTCCTCTAGGGAGTCTTCCCTAACCCAGGGTTCAAATCAGCGTAGTTAAAAAATAGATACCAATATATAGATCAAAATGCTTCATCATTTGACATAATTAATGAAAATAGAACACAAACTTTCTAATTCTAGCAATATTTTTGAATCAAATATAATTCAAATAGGAATACATAAATATAAGGGGAAATTCAATATTCAGTCAGAGGAAAAGATATACATAAATTGTTATAAGAAGTATGGCTGACCATAGTTTTTCATTGGAGCCTTTAGAAACCAAATAAATATACAGCACTGTTACAGAATTTTTTTTTAAGTGGTGGCTCAATTTTTTTCATCATATTGTGAATGTAGAAGAGATTTTTTCTTTGAAAATCAGTCAGCACTCATTTTCATTATACCATTCTCATGTGCTACTTGTCTGTAGGAAGAGAATATATTAGACATTGGATTTGAGAACCCAATTTACTCTACACTTATATTTCTCCTGCAAAGCCATAAAATCTGATTGCATATATCAGTCATGATAGCCTAGCTGACTTGTGTCTGCCAAGAGGCAAGATCAAGGTCTGCTGTCAAATTGTTTCCAAATCCTCATCATCAGAGTCTGGTTTCTGAATAATTACCAACACTTTTCTGTTTTGTTATTGAAAGCTAGTTGATGTACAATATCATGTTAGTTTCAGGTGTGCCACGTAGTGGTTTGGCACTCACACAAATTATGAAATGATCACACAATAACTTCAAACAAAAGCTTATTTTTGATTCATACAAAGTTCCTACAATAATATTGATCATATTCCTTATGCTATGTATTACATCCTCATGGCTTCTCTTTTTTATCAGTGGAGATTTTTACCTCTTAATCCCCTTCACCTGTTTCTCCCCTTCCACTACCCTCTGGCAACCGCTGTTTGTTCTCTGATCAACAAGTCTGTTTTCACGTTATTTTGTCGGCTGGTTTGTTTTGTATTTTAGATTCCACATATAAGTGAGATTACATGGCATTTGTCTTTGTCTGACTTATTTCATTTACCATAATGTCTTCTAGATCCATCTGTCTTGTCACAATGGCAAGATTTCATTTTTTATGACTAATATTCCAACCCATAGGAAAGATACACACATACGGGCACACACACACACACACACACACACACACACACACACACACACACACACATCCCTTCCTTGAGACTGAGGGTCCTGAATGTTGAAAGAGACGATGTGTTCAGTTTAAGAAACTATGTTCAGAATTGCATTGTTTTGACTTAAAAATCAAGGGAAGGCATGCAATTTTTGTCAAAAAGGAGATAGGTCATAAAATATTGAAGTAGTTCTTCAGTTCAGGATCTTCAGCATCCTTCAGGAGAGAATAATCCTTCTGTCTCTTTAAACATCTTTTCAAAATTTTAACAGGTCAGAATTGAGTTAAAATTTATAAATTTTTCAGAAAGGATTGAATCACTGTTACATGCAGTCTTTCCATTTAGAAACCATAAGTTTTAGCTCCATTTATTCAAAACTGTGGTACTTCTTTCAGCAATGTGTTTATCTTCCATGTATAAGTTTATATTACCAATCTCTTCAAGTTAGTCTTTGGCTATAAAAATAATTAAAAACAAAATGAAGCAAAACTCCATAATCTAGGGATTATCACCTTTAATCTTATATCTGTTCACAACCAGCATTTAGATAAATTAATAAAATAATCCTCTGCTGCCCTACATGAAAAGCCTTTTAAGAGAAGACTTTCTTGTTTTGACTACTGTCTAAGTTCAAAACACAGGATTTCTTATACTAGCTATCTATATATTTATCCTTAGATAAATTATTTAACCCCTTTAACATTGTATCTTTGTCTGGAAATGATGATGTTATTCTGGATCATCAATTTAGGCTTCTACTTTCTCTAATGCCCTAGAATTCTTCGGTACTTCTACATTATGTTAGTCCATTTTCAAGTTTAGCTTTATGGAAACTCAATCTGAGAAGTTAAGAGAACTTTGACCTATTTATGTTATCAGTCACCTTGTAGGAGCCTCATACTTCATATCTTATGGGCTCACCCAGATGTACCCAATCAGTATTTAACTCACCCAGTCAGTATTTAGCAACACCCAGATGCACTCAGGATTCTAATTCAGAGACAACAAAACAATTCTATTGATGCAAAAATTTTTAAAAGTCTTTATTGAATTTGTTACAATACTGCTTCTGTTTTATGTTTTGGCTTTTTGTTCAAGAGGTATGTGGGATCTTGGCTCCCTGACCAGGGATCAAACCCACACCCCCTACATTGAAAGTCAAAGTCTCAACCACTGAACCACCAGGGAAGTCCCTGATGTAAAATTTTGAGATTAAAAACATAATCTTTTTAGGAAGATGGAGTTGGGGAAAAAAGAAAGCACTAAATAGCTATGTTTGAATTTGTCAAGTAAATAATGCTAAGTTTAACCTGGAAATATCATAAAATTCTCTTCAACATGAGTTTTATTAAAAATTTGATTGTTTAATTAATGAGGAGCTGTATACTAATCACTGGCAAAAGCTTTCATTTTAAATTGTTGTAGTGATACATGTGCTATTTTCTTTCAGGTATTTATAGCTCATAAAATAGCCCTAGTCAACATAAAAGGAAATGCTCAGCAAAGACTCACTTTAATTGTTCACATCAATTTTGAAACAAGTAGTACATTGCAGAAGCCATACTTACAGATTTATCTTTCAAAAATTTTCATTTTTTTCATTTCTAGCATTTTGTAGCTTTATTATTTTCATTTTGGTCAGTGCAGCAATACATTTCAATCAGTTCAGTTCAGTCGCTCATTCGTGTACAACACTTTGTGACCCCATGGACTGCAGCACACCAGGCTTCCCTGTCCATCACCAACTCCTGGAGCTTACTCAAACTCATGTCCATCAAGTCGGTGATGGCATCAAACCATCTCATCCTCTGTCATCCCCTTTTCCTCCTGTCTTCAATCTTTCCCAGTATCAGGGTCTTTTCCAATGAGTCAATTCTTTGCATCAGATGGCCAAAACATTGGAGTTTCAGCTTCAGCATCAGTCCTTCCAATGAACACCCAGGACTGATCTCCTTCAGGATGGACTGGTTGGATCTCCTTGCAGTCCAAGGGACTCTCAAGAGTCTTCTCCAACACCACAGTTCAAAAGCATCAGTTCTTCAGTGCTCAGCATTCTTTATAGTCCACTTCTCACATTCATAGATGACTACTGGAAAAACCATAACTTTGACTAGACAGACCTTTGTTGGCAAAGCGATGTCTCATTTTAATATGTTGTCTAGGTTTGTCATAGCTTTACTTCCAAGGAGCAAGCTTCTTTTAATTTCATGGCTGCAGTCACCATCTGCAATGATTTTGGAGCCCAAGAAACGAAAGTCTGTCACTGTTTCCATTGTTTCCCCATCTATTTGCCATGAAGTGATGGGACCTGATGCCATGATCTTAGTTTTCTGAATGTTGAGTTTTAAGCCAGCTTTTCACTCTCCTCTTTCACTTTCATCAAGAGGCCCTTTTGTTCCTCCTCACTTTCTGCCATAAGGGTGGTATCATCTGCGTATCTGAGGTTATTGATATTTCTTCTGGCAGTCTTGATTCCAGCTTGTGCTTCTTCCAGCCCAGCGTTTCTCATGATGTACTCTGCATAAAATTTAAATAAGCAGCCTGACAATATACAGCCTTGACATACTCCTTTCTTAATTTGGAACCAGCCTAGTATTCCATATCCAGTTCTAAACGCTGCTTCTTGACTTGCATACACATTTTTCAGGAGGCAGGTAAGGTGGTCTGGTATTCTCATCTCTTGAAGAATTTTCCACAGTTTATTGTGACCTATACAAAGGCTTTGGTGTAATCAATAAAACAGAAATAGATGTTTTTCTGGAACTCCCTTACTTTTTTGATGATCCAGTGGATGTTGGCAGTTTGATCTCTGGTTCCTCTGCGTTTTCTAAATCCAGCTTGAACATCTGGAAGTTCACAGTTCGTGTACTGTTCAAGCCTGGCTTGGAGAATTTTTAGCATTACTTTGCTAGTGTGTGAGATGAGTGCAATTGTGTGGTCGTTTGAATATTCTTTGGCATTGCCTTTCTTTGGGATTGGAATGAAAACTGACCTTTTCCAGTCCTGTGGCCACTGCTGAGTTTTCCAAATTTGTTGGCATATTGAGTGCAGCATTTTCACAGCATCATCTTTTAGGATTTGAAATAGCTCAACTGGAATACCATCACCTCCCTAGCTTTGTTCATAGTGATACTACAATAAAGTGATTTTATTTAATTTAAACAACCAGACAAAGAAGCCCAGAACAAAGAAACTTGCTAGGAATAAAGAGGGACATTTTATAAACAGGAGAAGTCAATTACTCAACTACTCTTTCTTGCAAAAAAGCATAAATGAACATTTTAGAGAAAAAAAAATTCTCCATGTTGATTGGTTTGTTAGATACTTGGATGTGTACATTTGTCAAAACTCTCAAACTGTACACTTCAAATGGACACATTTGTTGTATGTAAACTATAGCTCATGAGTGCATGTTCAGTCACTAAGTTGTGTCCGACTCTTTGTGATCCCAGGGACTGTAACCTACCAGCCTCCTCTGTCCATGGGATTTTCCAGGCAAGAATACTGGAGTGGGTTGCCATTTCCTTCTCTAGGGGATACTCCTGACCCAGGGATTGAATCTGCATCTCCTGCATTGACAGGTGGATTCTTTACCATTGAGTCATCTGGGAATGAAATTAAAAGAGAAAAAAACAACATTTGCCAAATGAACCATAAGTAGTCTAGAGTTGTTTTATAGCATAGTGATTTAGGATATTTGCTCTTTGGCCAGACTGCTAGGGGCTAAATACTGCCTCTACTCCTTACCATATGTAAAATTAAAGGTAAATTTTCTGCACCTCAGTTTGTCTTTAAAACTCTCATTGTCATAGTTAAATCATGGTTGTGAGGATTAAATGAGTGAATACAAATTAAATGCTTAAAATAGTGTCACACTAAGAACTCAATAGATACTTAGCTATTGCTGGATGTGTATACTTTGCTTAACTTGATTAACAGTAGATGCTTCTGACAATTTATAACATGACTTTAATACATCAAAAGGAGAAAGCTAAGAGGAGGAGGAGAAGAAATTAGTAATAGCACTTCATTGCAAATCAGTTTTTAAACTAGGAATTAACTAGAATTGGTTTGCTTGCCTATATTTTTAGTTTGAGCAATGACAAATGCCTTTTTGTAAGTGATTTGCATAGTTGGCATACACCCTGCGGGGAAAGACTGCAGCCAAATACAATTTAGAATTGTTGCCAAGAACGCTTGTAACTTGATTTGGAAATTCTTAGGAGGAACCTCTGGACTTTCTTTATACATAGGAGGTACTTAATGAGTACATTTGAATAAATTAATGAATGAGAGAGCGTGGGACTCATTCTGGGTTTGTGACACTAGTAATCCTGCTTTAAAACTCTACAAAAGAAAAACACAAGAAGAGAACAAAATATATGTTGGTCCCAAAGGGCCTTGTTTCTTTAAGAAACTTCTGGAAGTGCTGTGTAGCTCTACTATTTCCACTATAAGATTTATAAGTAGCCCTGCTAATTGCTATCCTAATGAGCAATGGTCTCTAAATAATTTTTATCTTGCACCTCATCAATAAAATGTTTATCCACCTCATATTTGTGCACTTATTTATTCATAACTTTTTTCATATACATATGAATAACTTTTATTCATATATATTTAATGACCATGTTAACATAGTATGCATAACTCACATAAAATATAAATTGAAGAGAATGACATGAAGTCAAAATAAATAATATTTTTATATACTATACTGCTAATTGTAGATGACTTCATATTACTGTTAACTACTATTTCAAGGCCAAATGTACACTTAGGTTTGAGTATTACTTTCAGTAATAATAGCCATAAATTCACATTTCAAGTGGTCTTCTTGTAACTGTGAACTTTCTTTTCATTTTTTGTTAAAACTATTCTTATGCTCCCAGTTTATACCCTAGAATGTGACTGACAAGAACTTCCACTAGGAGTCATGAAACACATACCAGCACTCACTTTTTGCTGTTAGGTTGTATGTTGTTAGCATTGTTTTAAATTTTCATTGTCTTAGACATATTTTCAATCTTTTTGCCTCATTTCATAATGCTTAGTTTAAATAAAACTGGATAACATGATTTATGAATTCACTTAGCTGGGTCCATATACAGTACAGTATATCCTGGTAACTGAAATGGGATGAAAAATGAGGGACTCACTGTCACGCATTCTTCCTCCGGACATGGCATGACAAATGACTGATATGTGCCTCAGTAAAGGACTAATGCCAATCTATCTATCTGTTCATATATATCTTAGTAAAGATTAATTTAGATCCAATTTTACATAAAATTAAATATGAATGAGGGCATTAATATTTTCTTCTGGCTCCTTTATAGATCACCTTGCTGACTCACTGGGTATTCCTATAGCTTCCTTGAGCAACCTGTCAGGAAAGAAGTTTCACAGGCTACATAATGAGGAGAGAAACCTCAAGGGTAGTGGGTATGAATTTGCAACCTGTATGTAATAATATATGTCTTTGTTCTTCTGTAACTGAACTTGACTAATAACTTTACTTCCCATTTTGACCTAAAAGCAGAAAACTTTATGTGCTCACTTTTTTGCAAACTTAGTAAAATTTGTGATTACTGAGACATTTTAGGTTTTTCTCCAGCTCAGTTCAAAGATTCCATCCTCCTTCTCCATGAGGTTTCACCTAAGATCTAAAAACAGAAGATGACATGAAAGGACAAAGGGCCAGGGGCCAGGAAGGAAGTGGTTGTCATGATGGTACCACAGGACCTAGTTCTCAGTCATCTTCTTTGGACATTGGTAACACTCACCCTGCTGAGATTTCCCGTCCTGTCTCACATGAGAGAAAGGGCAGCATCAAGAAAGATTACAAGATTTTGACTGGAGCAACTTATTGAATTGTAATTCCATTTGGTGCATTTTAAAAATCTAGGGGGAAAGTGGTTTAGAAGGGGTAAATCAGCATTTCTCATTGGAAATTGTAAGTGTACGATGTCTATTATGTATCCAAGGCAGATATCAAGCAGAGTTTTGAATATGGCATTCTAGAGCTCAGAAGAGAGATATTTCCATTAAAATGTACATTTTGGAACCACCAAAGGCATATAATTGATCTTTAAAGTCATGGGACTGGATTAGGTCATCAAACTCTTAAGTTCCAAGGAGTGAATGTGGACAGCACAGAGAAGCAATTCAATGACTGAGCCTTAAGGACTTTCTGTTAACAAATCAGGAAAAGTAGAAAATTCCAGACAAGAAAGCTTGAAACAAAGTGGCTAGTGAGGCGGGAGGCAAACAAGGATAGTTTTATGTATCAGAAGGCAAAGGAAGAAGAATTTCAAGGGGAGTGACTGATTAACTTTGTCAAATATAAATGAGATATTGGGAGAGAGGAAGACAGAGCTGATCTTCAGATTGGGTCACATGGAGGCCGTTGATATCTCAGATAGGAGTGATGAGAATGGGTTCCAGAAAAGCTAAGAGAGGAACTGGAAGAGTGAGTACAGAGAAGACTTTTGAAAAGTTTTTCATAAAGAAGAACTCATAAATTGCGGAAGTGGCTGGAAGTTTATGTCAAGTCATGAAAACTTTTTATTTTCTGACTGCAGGATCTTAATCCCCAGACCAGGGAATAAATCCGTGTTCCCCGCAGTGGAAACTATATAGAGTCCGACCACGGGACCACCAGAGAATTTCTCAGTTTTTTGGATAATGACAGGTATTACAGCATGATGCTATGCTAGTGTTACCGGAGGAGGGCATGGCAACCCACTCCAGTATTCTTGCCTGGAGAATCCCCATGAACAGAGGAGCCTGGCGGGCTGCAGTCCATGGGGTCGCAAGGAGTCCACAGGACTGAAGCAGCTGAGCACGCATGCATGCTGATGAAAATAGTGCAGTAGATAGGGAATGATGACCAGAGAGGCTTGTACATCAGGGACAGTAAGGCTATACTAATGATTGTCCCTAAGGCAGTCAGTGGCAACCCTCATTACAGCCTTCATGGAGAAGGTACCGTTACCTGTGATAGTAAAACGCGGGTGTGGTGGGGAGCAGCAGTGGTCTCGGGGCGCTCCACGGCCTGCATGAGAGCCTGCCACGGGCAAAGTCAAAAGCTTGACATTGTACAAAGTACAAAACTTTGTACAAAGTGACATACACCAAAGTGCAACAGGGTAATATATTTTGTACTGTTTAGCCATGGTGTTTTTCACCCTGGTCATGCTCTTTTATCCCATTTTTCTTTCCAACCAGACTTCGAGGCACCTCTTATTACCACTGAAGAACAGGGAAGGAGGCAGGCGAAAAGCAAGTTTTGGAAGCTAACACTTTTGAGTTGAAAGAGTCTGACCTTTTGAATTATTTGCAGTTCTCATGTAAAACTAAGAGAAAGGGTACACTTTCAAGAGATAAATCCCTGAGAAGCTGGAAGGGTCTGAGAACTACAGGGCAGTGAAGGAGTTGCCTTAAGAGTAGCGATATTTCTTCCACTGAAACGGACTGGAAGGGGGGATGTTCAGCATGTGCATTGGAGCCAGAAAACTGGTAGATTTGATTTGAGAAAAAGAGGAAATACCAGCCTGGTAGTCTTCTATCAAATATAATACATTCATCAGCGGAGAAGTCTAAATGAGATGAAATTATCTAGAATTGACAGATTAAGTAAAAATCACTTTGTGGAACTTCTATTTGAAACCAAATTTGACTATAAAAAATAAAATTGCATTTCTTATGCAACTGGGTCTTGTGGACTAAAATGCTACCTACTATAGAAGAAGCCTGTCTATAATAAATGCAAATCACTGCAGAATCGGATCATCTTGAGGTGGCAGATGGGAGAGAACTGGCAGACTCGGAAGTCAACCCCAATTTCAGATAAACTGCTGGAGAGTGATGCAACTGTGAGCAGGTTACTGAATGCTTTGCATTTTCCGGGTAGATGCAGGAGAACCTGTATAAGGAAGGAAACAAATGTCAACAGAGCCTTCTACACTGCCACCGAGATTCAATTCTCTGAATCCCTGGAGAACACCTAGGAAGGAGTGAAAATTTTATGTAGAGCCCATTCTGTAGGCTCTGAATTTCTTTTCAAAGCTGTCTACAAAAACCTAGCAAGTCACCTTGCAGAGCTGTCATCAAGTAGCAACCTGGGGTACGTGCTAGGCCACAGATTGTACTTTGGGAGAAGGGTTTAGACTATGGTAAAATCAGAGACATCCACTTATTCCTGGAGAGAGATTTATTTCAGATAGCTGGTAAACATGAAGTCTGAAGTAAGCATTTTTCTCTTTCTTTGCCTTTGTGAAAATAGTATTTTGTTCTTAGCCAAGACCCTAAAAAAGAGACTACGGCTAAAACAACAGGGACCGTGCAGGCTTAGGTGGACTCAACAAATCGGAGAGAGGCCCCTGACTCTCTGCATGCAAAGCTCAGCCTACATTTTCTTGAACTGTTGATGGCAAAAGACTAGGCCATCACCACAAGGGGGGAATAGATATGGCTAGGGTTTTGTTTGCTGTCTGTAAACTCTAAGTGCCATAAAGTTTGTTCTGCTGGGTGGGAGCAAGACTGTTCTGATTCACGCCTTCTGTCCTGGGATAATTGTTAATAGTGTGCCCTTTCAAAGGTGTCATAAGCTTAGACAAAGGACACAAGGCACCCTGTCTATAGGCAAAGCCAACTCTTCACCTTTTATGCAAGAGCTTTCACCAGAGCTTATTCTATGTATATATACATATATATACATATTTGGCTATGCCATGACGTCCCTGATAGCTCAGTTGGTAAAGAATCTGCCTGCATTGCAGGAGACCCTGGTTCAATTCCTTGGTCAGAAAGATCACCTGGAGAAAGGATAGGCTACCCACTCCAGTATTCTTGGGCTGCCTTTATGGCTCAGCTGGTAAAGAATCCACCTGCAATGTGGGATACCTGGTTTCGATCCCTGGGTTGGGAAGATCCCCTGGAAAAGGGAAAGTCTACCCACTCCAGTATTCAGGCCTGGAGAATTCCATGGACTGTATCGGCAATGGGGTCACAAAGAGTCGGACAAGACTGAGCGACTTTCACTTTCACATCTTCATTGAAGCATGTGGAATCTTTTTTGTGGCATGCAAACTCTTAGTTACAGCATGTGGAATCTAGTTCCCTGACCAGGGGTCGAATGTGCCCCCTGCATTGGGAGCGGGCAGTGTTAGCCACTGGACTATCAAGGAAGTCCCCAGAGCTTATTTTTGAAGGACAGCTTCAACCTGTATTATGGCCAACGTCCCCAGAGAAGAGCAAGAAAGAATGGCAGAAGTTTAGGCCAGCACTTGAAAGAGGAAAACTCCTTTAAAATGACTGGCAACGCTAGTGAAGTATGTTGCCTGTGATACTCACTTACTTAGGCTTTAACCCTGGAGAGAGGGGAGGAAATGTTACCCAGAGAAGCACAGGCTGCATTGCGTGATGAGGAAGTTACTGTTCTTGTGAAATAGATTCTCTATAGGAAACTGGTCCTCACTCTTTTGGAGACTGCAGACAAGGACAATCATACCTCCGGGATAAGTCAGGTTTTTTCCAGAACACAAAGACTTATACGGACAAGATATATTTTGCAATATAAATCATTGGTTCTTTGTTTTTGGTCCTTAGCCTTCTAGAATCACATTAGTAAATTACTTTGCTAGTCAGCTAAGCCTCCAGGAAGGAGCTGTGCCACAGAGAAAAGGAGGGGGGGTATATCAGTGTGGCAAATGGGAGGGGCAATGGATTTTCAGATCCAGAAGTCAGAACTTTTGGGTATAGGGACCCAAGGACATTAACAATGGGTCTGGAGGAAAGCCTGATGAAATAAGATCCAGCCCTCTAGCTCAGATCTCAGAAGGTCCATAAGAAGTAAAGATTACCTGGGCTGGGGAAAAGGATGGGAGAAGAGAAAGAAGGAAGATGAGCAGGAAACCAGAGAGCTTGGGAGCTAGCGAGTCCCTGCTAAGGCCCAGAGTCCTCCACCGCTTTCCTTTCCCGAGCTGAGTTCTGAGATGGAACATAGGACAGAAATCTTCGACTACATGGTTGGAGGGACCTGAGAGATGAAGAGTCAGTGCCTTGATTCTCAGATGGAGTGAGAGGAGGCAGAAGCTTTGTTGAGTGCCCTTCTTACCTTCCAGCATCCCTGAGCAATAAATAAAAGTGGCCCTTTGCATTATCTAACACATGTCTGATACAGAACCTTCCTGAGCTAAATGTGGTGAAAAGAGGTGCAAAAATAGCTAAGTGTGAAGGGAAACCAGAAAAGCCTGTAGACAGGATGTGGCAGTAACCTGAGCAGAAACTTTAAAGGAATAAGACTTCTCAGCAAGGATGCTAGCAAGCAAGCATAGATGGTGCAAACCAAGGACAGGATGCATGCCCACCTCCCTTGTTCTCTATGACCCGTCACCACTTGGGATCAACAGCAAGGATGAGGGCAGAGGTAATAATAAGAGTAGCAAGCTATTATTATTATAGTTTGCTATTATATTACTAGTTATTTTTACTATAGGGCTTTCTATAGGCCAAGGAACTATTTGATGTAGTTTACCTGTGTTAACACATCTACATGAAGCGGGTGGCCATCCCCTTCTCCAGGGGATCTTCCCGACCTAGGAATTGAACCCAGGTCTCCCACATTGCAGGCAGATTCTTGACCAACTGAGCTACCAGGGAAGCCCCAGCTTACATACATTAACATATTTAATTCTCACAAGAACCCTATGATGTAAGTTGCTATAAAACCTGTCTTACAGACACACAGAGCTTAAGAATAAAAATCCTGAATTAATTTAGATTAAGTAGAAATTACTGACATCAGCTTCATGATCTCTTCCAGTTTAGAGTGATCAAAGAAAATATTTAAGTATTTATATATTCATCTACAGTTATGTGTATGTAAATTTATTGTAGTTAAATTTTCACACAAAGAGTTTTAAAAATATTTTTATTTATTTATTTGATTGTGCCAGGTTTGTGTCTGGTGTGGAATCTTCTAGTTAGAGCTTGCTCGTTCTTAGTTGTGACATGCAGGATCTAGTTTTCCAACCAGAGATTGAACCCAGGGCCCCCGCATGGGGAGTTCAGAGTCTTAGCCACTGGTCCACCAGAAACGTCCCCACACAAAGATTTGAACTCACTAAATAGATGCCAATGTGAACTTTTAATGAGATGATGTGTATAACAGATAATTGAGCAACAAAGTAACAGCATATTTAGCACAAAAACACAGAAAAACTCAGAGTAATTTAAGCAATTCTGAAGAACAGGAGAAACTCCACAAATAAACCTAGTCTTTCAACCTCCCCTCATTATCCCATTTATCAGCTGCCTCCTGACTTCATGTTTCTCTTTTATGGGCCTTCTGTCATTCCAATGCTGCTCTTAACAACACCTTAAGTTCTTTTATGACATCCAGGTTTAGACCAAGTTTCTTGTCTTCTCTGTTCATCCTGACTTTAACATTACTGGATCCCAGAGGAGGAGGAAAGATGGAGGCGCCCATGCCACTAAATATAGGTCCTGTCTCCCTGCCTTGACACATACATCTTCACAATGCCTCTCTGGCCTGACAAATATACCTTCATAATCCAAAGACATATGTAACTGTATGAGTTCATAAGGATAAAAATTAGCAAAATAATGAAGACAAAAGAATTTTTATTACTGCACGTCTGACTGCACTGTTAATGAGCTATCTCAATGGATGGATGACTAATAATGAAAAGCAAAATTTATAAATTATAGTTATTCAAAATGAATTTTCTTATCTTCATTTAAACAAAATAATTGTATTGCAATTAATAAGATTTTTCACTTATTTTGTGTTCTATTGGCAGCAGTTATTCTAGATGATTAAAAGACAGTATGTACTTATATTCAAAGTGTACAAAGACAGAATATAGTTTTTTAAAAGTAAAGCAAAATTAGATGAAAACAAGGTCCTACTGTATAGCACAGGGAAGTATATTCAATAGTATATGAAAAATTACCATGGAAAATAAGATGAAAAAGAATTTACATATGTAACTGAATCACTTTGCTGTAAGCAGAAATTAAGACAACATGATAAATTGACTATACTTCAATAAAAATTTTTTAAAATGTTTAAAAAGATACCACCATGCTTCTGTAGATTCCAGTAGTTCTAACACCCTAATTTCATAGAACTCTATTGGATTACAAATATATCCAAGGCAAAAAAAAAAACAAACCAAGGAAATTAAAATCAATGCAAAAAAATAAAATTAAAAATATTTTCTATGTTTTCAAAGAACTTTCCTTCTGAAACATCCAATATAACCTATTAAAATTATAAAACAAATAAAATTTAAAATTAATGAATATTAAACATTAAATTAATGAATACTAATATCATTTGGACTTCCCATGTGGCATTAGTGGTAAAGAACTTGCCTGCCAATGCAGGAGACGTAAGAGACGCAGGTTGCATCCCTAGATTGGGAAGATCTCCCCTGGAAAAGGAAATGGCAACCCACTCCAATATTCTTGCCTAGAGAATCCCCTGGACAGCTGGTGGGCTATAGTCCATAGGGTCGCACAGAGTCAGGCACAACTGAAGTGACTTAACACGCATGCATGCATGCAATATTATTTAATTATTAAAATTTACATAATTCTCATGATATATGTTAATAAATTTAAAACCACTCATACTTCTAGCATTCAATTTTTATCTAGTTGAACTAGTATCACAATCTACATGACATCTAAAAGTAATATAAAGCACTTAATACTCTAAAATGTTCTTCTGCCATCATGTGCAACTGTTGTGAATACTATAATTGATGATTAATACTGGAAACTCAAATTGAAACATGAAAAGAAGCAAGAATCAAAATGTCTGGTGTTATGGAAAATTGTAATTCAGGACTCCACTGCATTCTTATTGCTTGTGAGAAAGGATATAAGTTAATTATGTCTTTTATCTTAGCTCAGTGATTTTCCTGCTTTAATCTTCACTGTACTCAAACCATTATTGGACCATAACAAGGAAATAGCCCGCAAACATTCATGTCAATTAACCATAGTTGACTTCAGTTTCAAGATTATGGGCTAGAAGAAAAGCTATATAAGGAGGCTGTATGATGTTAGTCATGTGAGCTAACACTGAAGGTTACAAGTCATGTTACTCCATAAGAGGAAATATTTAGGGTTACAAGTCATACTACTCCATTTGGGAGCACCAGATCCCCAGAAACAGAGATGTATTTCTTTTCCCTAACTAACACAAAAATGTTCACATATACACAGATGTAGAGAAAAAATTAACCATCATTTACCTTCTACTTTATCACCATGGTTATATGTTCTTTAACAAATGTAAGCAGTACCATTAATTATTTTTAAAATTTAGGAAAATAAGGTATTTGCCTTTTTGTTGATTTGCTCCCCAGTGTAGGTACCGAATTATCCCTAAGTTGAATTTCACAGAGTTCAGATGGGTCTTACCCTCTCTTCCTTGCCACAGTGGAGAAAACAAGAGTCAGTGATGGCCAGTCCAAGTATCCTCACTCTATAGCTAAAATGGGTCAGTATGGAACATGTCTCAGGTCAGATGGACCAAAGTATTCCAGAAATTATTCACTGGAACTGTTGAGAAGGCAACAAACTGTTGTCTGTTTCCCCTGTGGAATGTTTAAGCTAGAAGTAAGGAGTCTGGGATCATCGATGGTCATCTTACCAGTCACAGGTCTGGTTCTAGTGTGGAAAATCAGTCAGGCAAAAGCAAGCAAAACCTAAAGAGAGGGTCAGAGCTCTATTGACTTGCTTGAGCTTCTGGCTACAATTGTGAATAAGCCAAACACACACAAGGGCTAACAGTGTAGTCAGAGTCCAACAGCATTACTGAAGGCTCTGGACCCACATTTTAACAGGTTGGCTACACTTTTGGAGTTATAGTTATATGAATCAATAAGTTATTTTTGCTTAAATTCAGACAGTGTCTACATCTTGCAGGCACTGATGAATACTTTGTTAATCTTAAATCACGATAAAGATGATTAAGTATGGGTCGTATAACAGATGAGTCTAGATACTACCTGGACATGGCAAACAGCAGGCGGAGGTCTATCCCTCAGGGGTGGTGTGAGTGGTGCAAATTACAGCATCATAAAAAGTGTGCATTAGAGACACTCTCCCAGCTAGTTAGTAGTAGTGAGTTAACTCTGGAGCAAAGGCTAATTGGTTTAGTGTCCTCAAATAATAGACATTTAAGAGTTCATTAGAGGTTTGAAAATAGTGAAAGTACAAGGGATGAATGACATTGCATGACACAAAGAAGAAAGTCACCATTTCACTTTTTTTGGCTGTACTACAGGTTTATAGGTCTTAGTTCCTTAGCCAGGGACTGAACCCATGCCCCCACACTACAAGCACAGAGTCCTAACCACTGAACCATCAGGGAATTTCCAAAAGTCACCATTTCAGAACCCTTATCTCTGCTGCCAGCACCTTCTTATTGGTTCACACCTTCCAGAGAACTCAAAATCCTGAACTTGTGAGACAAGTAGCACGATTCCAATTATCTTATTTTAAGAAATATAGTAGATATTTTTAAAAATAGCAATCTTCATGAAAAATAATCTTTATGAAAAATAAAAAAATGGAATACTTGGGAAAATTCATTTTAACTTACCAATCTCTGTGAGCATTAGCCCATATATAAGAAATATTAAAATTGATTAAGATTTTGATTGAATTTAGTATTTTAATTTAATTATTTTAATTTAAATATTCATTAAATTTTAATTAAGTATTAAAATTGATATGATTGAATACAGCTTTTTTTCTTTAAATTTTGGAATGTGCTTGACTGCAAACAAATTTAGAATAATGCATCATTAAACTTCAAAATCTTGATAATCATTGCCTAACCAATGATGTAATACCAACAATAAAGTTGATTTAGTTCATTACTGAAGAGAAACTGAAAAATAGCAATTTGATTACATTAAACATTTTTTTGACAGTATGTTAGATATCAAGATTTAAATCTTTTCACTGCTTTAAAGGAAATAAGGATTACTAGAAGAAGAAGGGAGCTTCCCAGGTGGTTAGTGGTAAAGAACCCACCTGCCAATGCAGGAGACGTGAGACTCAGGTTCAAAACCTGGGAGGGGAAGATCCCCTGGAGAAGGAAATGGCCACCCACTCCAGTATCCTTGCCTGGAGAATCCCATGGACAGAGGAGCCTGGCGGGCTACAGTCCACGGGATCGCAAAGTCGGACACGACTGAGAAACTGGGAACACGAGACTTACTGATAATTACAATGTGTGGCTATCCTGCTCAACTAAAACATAAAAAGTATATATACAAACATAAGCTGTGTTTAAACGTTATAAAATATGCAGAGATGTTATATACATAATCTGATTTTTCCCCTCGTTTTCTTTTCTACCTGAATCCAGGAAAACAAATAAATATCATTAAAGCAAAAAGCTACCATGATTTTCTTGGCTTTCTCTCCCTCATTTCTATTTTGGAAAAGTCTTGACTTTGATCCAAGGCTTCCCTGTTAGCTCAGATGGTAAAGAATCTGACCGCAATGTGGGAGGCCCAGGTTCAATCCCTGTGTCAGGAAGATCCCCTGGGAAGAGGACCTGACAACCCACTCCAGGACTCTTGCCTGGAGAATTCCATGGACAGAGGAACCTGGTGGGCTACACTCCATGGGGTCACAAAGAGTCAGACACGACTGAATGAGTACTTTCACTTTCACTCGATCCAAATAGGTGACCAAAGTTTGAGTATTACATTTGCTTTGTTTCTAGTCCTGCTGTGAACTTCTTAGGTTTACTTTTTTCTATGCTACACAAAAGTAAGGAGGAATAAATAATTGACAAAATGAATTCCAAGGAGGAAATCCATACATTTGCCAAAAGCAATAGGTAATTTTTTTTTTTTTGCTTTATGCTAAGCTTTTCCAGTTTGTTGTCTATAAGCATAAATATTTATGGCAAACCTAGACAGCATTTCAAAAAGCAGAGACATTACTATGCTGACAAAGATCCATCTAGTCAAAGCTATGGTTTTTCCAGTAGTCATGTATGCATGTGAGACCATATGCATGTGAGACCAACATGTATGCATGTTGGACCATAAAGAAAGCTGAACTCGAAAGAATTGATGCTTTTGAACTGTGGTGTTGGAGAAAACTGCAAGGATATCAAACCAATCAATCCTAAAGAAAATCAGTCCTAAATATTCATTGGAAGGACTGATGCTGAAGCTCTAACACTTTGGCTACCTGATGCAAAGAACTGACTCATTGGAAGAGACCCTGATGCTGGGAAAGATTGAAGGCAAGAGGAGAAGGGGACGACAGAGGATGAGATGATTGGATGGCATCACCAACTCAATGGACATCAATTTGAGCAAGCTCTGAGAGTTGGTGATGGACAGGGAAGCCTGGTGTGCTGCAGTGCATGGGGTTACAAAGAGTCAGACATGACTGAGCAACTAAACTGAACTGAAGCATAAATATTTATGATTTAGAATTCATTCTGTCCCATACGATAGATCGTGATTTTGGAAGTTTCCCTTATAGATAACTCGTATTCATGTGAAGGAAAAAGGTGACACAACCAAGTTATATTTCTAAACAATAACAAAAATTCTTACACTCTTGAGTCCTATTTCTGTTAAGCAAAAGGAGATGGCCTGAGTCATCATGAAAGACAATCCCTGTCACTCCTTTTGCCCCCGCCCCCTCCCACACTACTCCAAACACACACACACACACACACACACACCCACCCACGTGCGCACACGAGCACACACACACACATACACACCGCATATACACACGCCCCACACATATACAAAACCAAGTATTCAGCCCCCAAAATACAAGAGGACAGCTTTGCAGAAAGGGGTTTACATTATATAACAATGTAATATTAATATTTTCTGGAAAATAGGGTAAGCTGTAGGAAAGACAAATTCGCATAGGAGCAGTAAAGCATTGTGTAATGTTTTGCTCTTTATGCCAGTGATAATAGAAGCTGCAGGTTAGTGGAAGATGAAATATGGCTTCGTAATGTGATTTATTTTAATCTCTAGACTAGAAGTGTTCAAGTGCACCAAGCTCTTTACACGGAAAAATGCTTTTCAGCAGCATACTTGGCAAAGTGTAAAAATGACCTCACATGGCCACATGAGCTCTGAGCTGCTTCCTAATTTACTTTTTTCATGGTTTGTTACTTGATGTCACACATACTAATGTGCTGTCCTAGACTAATCTGGTTTCTCAAATATTTCGCCATGCCTGTGTTTCGATCTCACTGCTCTTCTTCTATTATCTTCCAAAATTGTTGAAAACAACCATTTCTGTCAGGAGAAAAGCATAATATAAAAAAGATGGTGCTCATGACTAAAACGCCTGAAATGTGTTTGCTTTCCATTTGATACTGGTAGAGTCAACAGACTCTCAATTCAGTATGTCCTTCAATAATTACTCAGTAGAGAGAGAAAACCATTCTTAAGTTTCCTAGGCAACCACTTGGTGAAAAATCTGCAGTAACATATTTTTTCTAATTTTCCATTTTTCTAGAACTGCTTAGTTTGTTCCCCTTATTTTCCAATATCCATTCTTCCTCACGTTTCTCTTTATTTATTATTTTTAGTATTTATTCTCCTCTGGCTTTTCTCTTATCTCCTTTCTTTCATTAATTAGCTAACTTCCTCTCCCTTAGGAAAGAGTTCAAAACAAATACTTGCCTTTAAAGTCAGTCTATTAACTACATACCATCTGGTTACTGTTTTGTTCCTCTTTAGAAAATCCACATAGGCCATTTGTGGATCTAGAAATTCTACTCACTTTTAGTACCAGAGCATGGCTGTCTCCCCAACTAATTAAAATGCAGACTTAGTAACACAGAAAAGAGTGGTTCAGACTCTAATTTCCACATCCGCCTGCTTTCTCTGAAGACTGAGGGCATTTGAAATGAAATTTCTTAAGACCGAAAAAACAAAGAGAAAGGGCAAAGAGGAGAGATTGCTGTTTTTGTTAGCAAGTTACCAGCTAAGGCAAATGAGATATGCAAGAAACGCATCACCAGTACTGGGAGGGGAGGTGTGAAGGCTAAACAGCATTTCTTTGGACTGAAATTTCTTGCAGCATCTAGATTTGTTCTCTGACATGGAGTTTTTTGGACCAAGTTGGCTAGCTTGCGTTAGTTATCACCCATTTCCCATGTGGCTTACCCGGTGGCTCAGTGGTAAAGAATCTGCCTGCAATGCAGGAGACGTGAGGTCCATCCCTGGGTTAGGAAGATCCCCTGAAGGAAGGCGTGGCTACCCACTCCAGTATTCTTGCCTGAAAAATTCCATGCACAGAGGAGCCTGGAGGGTACGGTCCACGGAGTCTCAAAACAGTGGGCCACAACTGAGTGACTAAACAACAACAGAGTAATTAAGAAGTTATTTTCCTGGGTCTACAACCCCTGATGGAATAATTTGCCCCCCTCACACCCCTCTCCACACCATCTCCTGGCCAAACACCTAAGCATCCATTCTGTAGGGAAGCAGGCATTCAAGAAGGGACAATTCAGTTAACTACCAGTAGAGGGCTTCCCTCATAGCTCAGTCAGTAAAGAATCTGCCCGCAGTGCAGTAGATCCAGGTTCGTTTCCTGGGTCGGGAAGATCCCCTGGAGAAGGAAATGACAACCCACTCCAGTATTCTTGCTTGGAGAACCCCATGGACAGAGGAGCCTGGCAGGCTACAGTCCATGGGGTTGCCAAGAGTTGGACACGACTTAGTGACTAAACTACTACTTCTAGCGGCCTCCCTGGTGTCTCAGCAGTAAAGAATCCACCTGCAATGCAGGAGACACAGGTTCAATCCCTGGGTCGGGAAGATCCCTTGGAGAAGGAAATGGCAACCCACTCCTGGATTCTTGCCTGGGAAATGCCATGGACAAAGGAGCCTTGTGGGCTCTGTCCAAGGTGTGGCAAAAGAGTCAGACATGACTTAGCAACAGTCTTTAATGCATACTCAGTGTTAGCTGTATTTGCATTACCTTTCACTCCGCACCCCTTACACCATCACTGATTGGGGAGCTTTGTGTCCAGTGAAAGCACTCCAGAGACATCGAAAAGCTGTGTGCTGCGCCTCTTACCCCAGCAGGTTCCTTGTTAAGACGATTTGACTAGCATCTTCTTTGTTCACCCAAATTTCCCACACAACATAAAGCAGGATTTGTGGGGAAGTTCCCCCTATTTCCCTTCCTGCCCTTGGAAGACCAGGAATAATCACTTGGTTAACTTTCATTTGGTTTTCATGAGACCCACCTTTCTCCTAAGTGGAGGGGGAAGTTGTTAAGTGGTAAAAGATATCTTGAATTAAATCAAAAATGAAACCACACATTCATATACCATTTACTGCCAGAGGCTTTTCAAAGTCACAACTGAAAACGGTGCTTTTAACTCAAAAAAAGAAAAGAAAAGAAAAAAACCAGGGTCAATTTTTAATCTAAGATTGTAGAGAACTGAGAACTGGTCTTAATTTTATTGTAATGAATAAAGCATTTGTGCATAGCTATCTTAGATTTTAAAAAGAAAGAAATCCAGTCAACCCTGTTAGACAGAAAGAAAGAACTTTTTGTTGCATAAAAGAAAAAGCTGTGACTTTTTTATTCTTAAGAAGTACATTCTTAAAATATATTAGAGCACCCTCTTTTGGTATCTAAGAGCATTTGTCATTCAGGAGCTTAGCTGTGTCCGACTCTGGGACCCCATGGACTGCAGCAGGCCAGGCTTCCCTGTCCTTCACTATCTCCCAGAGTTTGCTCAGACTCATGGCCCTTGAGTCGGTGATGCCACCCAACCATCTCATCCTCTGTCGTCCCCTTCTCCTCCTACCTTCAAGCTAAACAATCAGAGATTAGCACACTTATAATTTCCAATCTAAATTCTTAGGGAAAAAATCGTGCTTAAAATTCTGTGGGTTTTGCTTGCTGCTGTTGTTTTGTTTTTGCAATAATCCTGACCAGTGTAAGTAGCAGAATTGGCAAAAACCAAGCAACAAACCGGAAACCCGATTAAATCAGACTTAAATATATATATACACACACACCGAGAAATGTGATGCTGGCTCCACCTAGTGTCGATTTTGAGTAATTCCCCAAAATGAAAATCGGCTCAGTTCAGTTCACTCGCTCACTCCTGTCCTACTATTTGCGATCCCATGGACTGCAGCATACCAGGCCTCCCTGTCCATCACCAACTCCCGGAGTTTACTCGAACTCATGCCCATCGAGTCGGTGATGCCATCCAGCCATCTCCTCTGTCGTCCCCTTCTCCTCCTGCCCCCAATCCCTCCCAGCATCAGGGTCTTTTCCAATGAGTCAACTCTTCGCATGAGGTGGCCAAAGTATTGGAGTTTCAGCTTCAACATCAGTCCTTCCAATGAACACCCAGGACTGGGTGTTCATCTCCTTTAGGATGGACTGGTTGGATCTCCTTGCAGTCCAAGCGACTCTAAAGAGTCTTCTCCAACATCATGGTTCAAAAGCATCAAATCCTCGGTGCTTAGCTTTCCTTATAGTCCAACTCTCACATCCATCCATGACTCCTGGAAAACCCATAGTCTTGACTAGACGGACCTTTGTTGACAAAGTAATGTCTCTGCTTTTTAATATGCTGTCTAGGTTGGTCATAATTTTCCTTCCAAGGAGTAAGCATCTTTTAATTTCATGGCTGCAATCACCATCTGCAGTGATTTTGGAGCTTCCAAAAATAAAGTCTGACACTGTTTCCACTGTTTCCCCATCTATTTCTCATGAAGTGATGGGACCAGATGCCATGATCTTAGTTTTCTGAATGCTGAGTTTAAAGCCAACTTTTTCCACTCTCCTCTTTCATTTTCATCAAGAGGCTCTTTAGTTCTTCTTCACTTTCTGCCATAAGGGTAGTGTCATCTGCATATCTGAGGTTATTGATATTTCTCCCCGCAATCTTAATTCCAGCTTGTGCTTCATCCAACCCAGCATTTCTCATGATGTACTCTGCATGTAAGTTAAATAAGCAGGGTGAAAATATACAGCCTTGACATACTCCTTTTCCTATTTGGAATTGGTCTGTTGTTCCATGTCCAGTTCTAACTGTTTCTTCCTGACCTGCATACAGATTTCTCAAGGGGCAGGTCAGGTAGTCTGGTATTCCCATCTTTTTCAGGATTTTCCATAGCTTACTGTGATCCACACAGTCAAAGGCTTTGGCATTGTCAATAAAGCAGAAATAGATGTTTTTCTGGAACTCTCTTGCTTTTTTGATGATCCAACAGATGTTGGCAATTTAGTCTCTGGTTTCTCTGTCTTTTCTAAATCCATCTTGAACATCTGGAAGTTCACAGTTCACATACTGTTAAAACCAGGCTTCAAGAATTTTGACATTACAATGTGTGAGATGAGTGCAATTGTGCGGTAGTTTGAGCATTCTTCGGAATTGCCTTTCTTTGGGATTGGAATGAAAACTGGCCTTTTCCAGTCCTGTGACCACTGCTGAGTTTTCCAAATTTGCTGGCATATTGAGTGCAGCATTTTCACAGCATCATCTTTTAGCATTTGAAATAGCTCAACTGGAATTCCATCACCTCCACTAGCTTTATTCATAGTGATGCTTCCTAAGGCCCACTTAACTTCGCATTCCAGGGTGTCTGGCTCTAGGTTGGTGATCACAGTATTGTGATTATCTGGGTCGTGAAGATCTTTTTTGTTTAGTTCTTCTGTGTATTCTTGCCACCTCTTCTTAATATCTTCTGCTTATTTTAGGTCCATACCATTTCTGTCCTTTATTGAGCCCATCTTTGCATGAGATGTTCCCTTGGTATCTCTAATTTTCTTGAAGAGATCTCTACTTTTGCCCATTCTATTGTTTTCCTCTATTTCTTTGCACTGATCATTGAGGAAGGCTTTCTTATCTCTCCTTGCTACTCTTTGGAACTCTGCATTCAAATGGGAATATCTTTCCTTTTCTCCTTTGCTTTTCGCTTCTCTTCTTTTCACAGCTATTTGTAAGGCCTCCTCAGACAGCCATTTTGCTTTTTTGCATTTCTTTTTCTTGGGGATGGTCTTGATCCCTGTCTCCTATACAGTGTCATGAATCTCCGTCCATAGTTCATCAGGGACTCTTGTCTATCAGATCTAGTCCCTTAAATCTATTTGTCACTTTCACTGTATAGTTGTAAGGGATTTGATTTAAGTCATACCTGAATGGTCTAGTGGTTTTCCCTACTTTCTTCAATATAAGTCCGAATTTGGCAATAAGGAGTTCATGATCTGAGCCACAGTCAGCTCCCGGTCTTGATTTTGCTGACTGTATAGAGCTTCTCCATATTTGGCTGCAAAGAATATAATCAGTCTGATTTCAGTGTTGACCGTGTGTCCATGTCCATGTGTAGAGTCTTCCCTTGTGTTGTTGGAAGAGGGTGTTTGCTATGACCAGTGTGTTCTCTGGCAAAACTCTATTAGCCTTTGCCCTGCTTCATTCTATACTCCAAGGCCAAATTTGCCTGTTATTCCAGGTGTTTCCAGAGAAGGTAATGGCACCCCACTCCAGTACTCTTGCCTGGAAAATCCCATGGGCGGAGGAGCCTGGTGGGCTGAAGTCCATGGAGTCGCTAAGAGTCAGACACGACTGAGTGACTTCACTTTCACTTTTCCCTTTCATGCATTGGAGAAGGAAATGGCAGCCCACTCCAGTGTTCTTGCCTGGAGAATCCCAGGGATGGGGGAGCCTGGTGGGCTGCCATCTATGGGATCACACAGAGTCAGACACGACTGAAGAGACTTAGCAGCAGCAGCCAGGTGTTTCTTGACTTCCTGCTTTTGCATTCCAGTCCCCTATGATGAAAAGGACATCTCTTTTGTGTGTTAGTTCTAGAAGGTATTGTAGGTCTTCATAGAACCGTTCAACCTCAGCTTCTTCAGCATTAGTGGTCAGGGCATAGACTTGGATTACTGTGTTGAATGGTTTGCCTTCGAGAAGAACAGAGGTCATTCTGTCGTTTTTGAGATTGCATGCAAGCACTGCATTTCGTGCTTTTTGTTGACTACGATGGCTACTCCATTTCTTCTAAGGGGTTCTTGCCCACAGTAGTAGATATAACGGTCATCTGAGTTAAATTCACCTACTTGAGTTCATTTTAGTTCGCTGATTCCTAAAATGTCAGCACTCACTCTTGTCATCTCCTGTTTGACCACTTCCAATTTGCCTTGATTCATGGACCTAACATTCCAGGTTCCTATGCAATATTGCTCTTTACAGCATCAGACCTTACTTCCATCACCAATCACATCCACAACTGGGTGTTGTTTTTGCTTTGACTCTGTCTCTTCATTCTTTCTGGAGTTATTTCTCCACTGACCTCCAGTAGCATATTGGACACCTACTGATCTGGGGAGTTCATCTTTCAGTGTCCTATCCTTTTGCCTTTTCATACTGTTTATGGGGTTCTCAAGGCAAGAATACTGAAGTGGTTTGCCATTCCCTCTCCAGTGGACCACATTTTGTCAGAACTCACCATGACCTGTCCGTCTTGCATGGCCCTAGCAGGGCATGGCTCATAGTTTCATTGAGTTAGACAAGGCTGTAGTCCATGTGATTAGATTGGTTAATTTTCTGTGATTGTGGTTTTCAATCTGTCTGCCCTCTGATGGAGAAGGATAAGAGGCTTGTGGAAGCTTCCTGATGGGAGAGACTGACAGGGGGAGTCTGGGTCTTGTTCTGGTGGGCGGGGCCATGTTCAGTAAATCTTTAATCCAATTTTCTATTGATGGGTGGAGCTGTGTTCCCTCCCTGCTATTTACCTGGGGCCAAACTATGATGGAGGTAATAGAGACAATGGGGACCTCCTTCAAAAGATCCCATGCACTTACTGCTACATTCAGCGCCCCCAACCCTGCAGAAGGCCACCGCCGATCCACGCCTCCACTGGGGACTTCTGGGCACTCACAGGCAAGTCTGGGTCAGTGTCTTGTGGGGTCACTGCTCTTTTCCCCTGGGTCCTGGTGCACACAAGCTTCTGTTTGTGCCCTCCAAGAGTGTTTCCCCAGTCCTGTGCAAGATCTGGCGGCTCTACAGTGAGGTCAATGGCGACCTCCTCCAAGAGGGCTTATGCCACACCCAAGTCTGCTGCACCCAGAGCCCCTGTCCCTGCGGCAGTCCACTGCTGACCCGAACCTCAACAGGAGATGCTCAAACACAGTTCTGACTCAGTCTCTGTGGGGTCCCTGGGTTCTGGCTGTGCACAAGGTTTGTTTGAGCCCTCTGAGCATCTCTGGGGGGAAGGGGGTTTGGTTCTAACCATGAAGTCGCCCCTCTACCATCTTGCTTGGGCTTCTCCTTTGCCCTCGGGCGTGGGGTATCTCCTCACGGCTCCAGCGCTGCACAGCCGCCGCTTGCTCCAGCACCGCGCCTCTCAGAACCTTCAGCCTCTCCTATAAGGTTAGTGGGAAAATAAACGCAGACTTTGCCCTCTGGAAGCTCACCCAGCATCCAGTTCAGAGCAGGCTACAGCAGTGGCTTCCAGATGGGCTGCAACTGGGTCAGGCGTCGGTCATTTATTTAGTTCTCTGGGTCAATGTGCAGCTGGAGGTGAGAAGCTCTGAAATCCTAGGGAGAAGATGCCGGGGTGGTGGGCGCTGGGGGGGCTGACATCACTAGTAGAATAATGAGGCTCTAAGAAGAGGTTTGAAACTGCTGGCCTGGCACAGGCTCTCTCTGTGTGGGCTTCCCTTGTGGCTCAGCTGGTAAAGAGTCTGCCCGCAATGCGGGAGACCTGGGTTTGATCCCTGGGTTGGGAAGATACCCTGGAAAAGGGAGAGACTACCCACTCCAATACTCTGCCCTGGAGAACTCCATGGACTCTATAGTAGTAAAATGAAAATAGTGGTGGAAAATTATTTACCTAAAGGTGTACAGTCAAGTTAGACTAAATTTAAGTCAAAATTCTGAAATCAAACTCACATTTATTGACTGATATCCCTCTTTTTCCTATTGTTCTTGACAGTATTATAATATCAAGGAAATATTTAAAAAGTAAACCCCTTCTACTAATAGAAAACCAATGTAGGTGAAAATTTTATTATAGACGAGGAATTTTGAATATCGAATATACCTAAAGCACTGTGAGAGCCTTCACAGAGCTGCTGAAGTCAATTCCATACACTCTGAGTTGGTGCAAAAGCTTTTTCCTAGTTTGTTGCTCTGGGAAGAATGGTTGCCCAGACCTCTGTAGCCATCCCCACCCCCATCCAGCATATCAGGGACTTCTCTCCCTTCAGTGCTGCCAAACATTATTCAAAGTCTGAACTGTATCTGCATGGAGCAAGGGAGATCATTTCATTTGCCTTTGTGGCCTATTTTAAAGATATTTATGTATCCTGCCACGTTATTTTTGTGTGTCTTGCAGAATGTCAGTATGCCCTTTCCATAATTGTGACCAGTCCCGGGACAAACCTGAGATGAGTCCAGTGTGGGTGTCGTGCCTCTTGTTTTCCGTTTAGCTTTATCCCCTTCGCTTCACTTCCGGGTACTACTTCCTACCCAACAGCGCCATAGGCTCCTCACCAATTTTCTGTTCCATCAGGGTCTCAAAAGTTAATGGCAAATTAAATGGCAAGTAAGCTTGCCCTATAAAATAATTTCCGGAAAAAGGTAAAATATACATTATTGAAGGAGTGAATGAATGAATAAATGGAAAACAAATAAATAAAATTGCTCTTCTGCCCATGTACATCTTTTCCATTTTCTTAGGAATCCTGGGTGGAATTCAGACCAATTTTTTTTTTTTTTTTTTTTTGGTAGGGGGGATAATTGCTTTACAATGTTGTGGTTGTTTCTGCCATTCAACAACATGAATCAATCGTAATTATACATGGTCCTCGAGTCTCCCTCCTGCCTCTCATCCCACCCCTCTAGGTCTTCACAGAGCCCCAGACTGGGCTCCTTGTGTTATAAAGCAGCTTCTCACTATTATTTATTTTACCCATGCTAGTGTATATGTCAACACTGCTTTCTCAACTGACCCTACCCTGTCCTTCCTTGGCTGTGTCAAGTCCATTTTCCATGTTTGCATCTCCATTTCTTCTCTGTAAATAGGTTCATCAATACTGTTTTTCTAGATTCCATTTATATGTGTTAATACACAATATTTTTCTCTTTCTGACTTTACTTTGTATAACAGGCTATGTATAACAGGTTCATCCACTTCACTACAACTGACTCAAATTCATTCCTTTTACAGCTGAGTAATATTCCATTGTATATATGTACCAACATCTAGGTTGCTTCCATATCCTGGCTATTGTAAATAGTGTCTCAATGAATACTGGAGTAAAGACCATATATGACAAACCCAGAACAAACATTTTTCTCAATGGTGAAAAACTGAAAGCATTTTCCTCTAAGATCAGGAACAAGACAAGGGTGCCCACTCTTAACTACTATAATTCAATATAGTTTTGGAAGTCTTGGTCACAGCAATCAGAGAAGAAAAGGAAATAAAAGGAATCCAGATTTGAAAAGAAGTAAAACTCCTACTGTTTGCAGATGACATGATACTATACACAGATGACCCTAAAGATACCACCAGAATACTACTAGAGTTAATCAATGAAAATAGAAAAGTTGAAGTATATAAAATTAAAACAAAGAAATCCCTTGCATTCCTATACACTAACAATGAACATTTATTTAACTTATATGCAGAGTAGATGATGTGAAATGCTGGGCTGAATGAAGCACAAGTTGGAATCAAGATTGCCAGGAAAAACATCAACAACCTCAGATATGCAGATGACACCACTCAATGGCAGAAAGCAAAGAGGAACTAAAGAGCCTCTTGATAAAGGTGAAAGAGCAGAGTAAAAAAGTTGGCTTAAACATTCAAAAAACTAAGATCATGGCATCTGATCCCAAACTCTGGGAGAGAGTGAAAGACAGGGAAGCCTGGCATGCTGCAGTCCAAAAGGTCACAAAGAATCAGACATGACTGAGTGACTGAACAACAATGAGAAATTGGAAAGAGAAATTAAGGAAATAATCCCATCCATCAGTGCAACAAAAAGAATAAGATACCTAGGAATAAGCCTACCTAAACCATGGGTCACAAAGAGTTGGACCCAACTTAGCAATTGAACAGAACAACAGGGACCAAGGACTTGTATGCAGAAAACTTTAAGTCACTGATTAAAGAGATCAAAGATGACACAAACAGATGGAGAGATATCCCATGTTCTTGGATTAGAAGAATCAATGCTGTGAAAATGACTCTACTACCCAAATCAACCAACAGATTCTTTGCAATCCCTATCAAACAACCAATGACATTTTTCACAAATTTAATAAAACTTGTGGATGAGATGGTCTGAGGCAAAAGGGCCCTTGAGAGCAGTATAGGAAAAGCACATCCTGGTCCTGAGAACCCTATCCAAGGCCACAGTTGTCATTTTCTTACTTGAGTGAATTCCTGAAGGCCCTCTTGAATCCATTTTCTTCATCTTCAAAATGAGAAACATCATGAACCATTTTTGTATGACCATTATTATGAAGCTTCAAAAGGGTTGGCAAGGGTGCTTAGTAATCACCAGTCACTCAAAGGATGGCTATGATGATCATTTTTCCTATCACTGTGTGCTCAACGAGAAATCTGTTCTAGGCTTTTAACAGTAACAATATGTTCTCAAGCCCTTTGTTTGAGTCAATGCTTCCATTTTTAATAAGCTGCAGATTTTGATGTTGTGAGTTATCATTAATAAGTCTGAAAAAAAATGGAGTGCATTCTAGTTAATCAATCTTAGGTTTAGCTAAGGAGGTACTGCTGATGGACAGAAAAGAGAGTGAAAGATTAACAGAAAAGTCTGCTTTGGTAAACAACAAAGAAAGAACCAGTAAGACCTAGGGCATTTACCTTGAAGTCTCCATCACCCTTTATGTTCATGCAATTAATAACAACAATTAAGAATAAGCTTTGGTATGTACCAGGCATTTTCCTTAGCAGCTTACCACTTAAATCTCATAATAATTGGCCACTTTATATAGTTAAGAAGTTGAAAGACAGAGAGGAAAATAAAGTCATGAGCACACATGGCGGAGCTGTAATTTGAACTAGAGGTGTCAGATTCCACAGATGAGGCAACAACCCAGTGTGCTTCAGTAATTCTTCCTCTCCTCTCTCTCTCCATTATCTGCCCAAGCCACTAGAGCTGGTAACACTGAAAGTTAATGCTGTGTTTCCTTTCGCAAACAGGATACCTCCCCCTGTAGGCACTCTCATTCTGAGAAGGTTCAAACCTTTCCAGTCTAGATGACGCACACACGCACAAAATCTCTGGGGACATGACACAGACTGGTATTTGTTCTTTCTCCTCCTATGTACAGAGTCGAGTTTCCAGATAGCCCCTTTCTAGCTTTATTATCCCCTTTCGTCTTGGTTTCTCTCACAGTGTTAATTAAGACTTTATATAGTTATTGACTAGAGCAAGTGGCTTGTAAAAAGACAATAGCAAAAATGAGCATGGAGACTTTCTTGAAGGAGCCCCAACTAGGGGCTTTGTTTAAAGTGACTTTGCTATGACAAAATACTATAGGCTCCCAGAAATAGTTTTTATTTTTTAGAAATTGGTTGGTATATTCAATTTTGTCTTTAAATTACCACTGACCTCTCATTCTTCTTTTTCTGGATTTCTTCTCAGCCAAAAAATCCTTTCATTGGCAAATATTCAACAAGCTTGATACCTCATGTAAGATAAAATATTATATGCATAAAATGAGAGATATGTGTGTGTGTTGTAATGAAAAAGTGATTTAGGACACACATGATTAAGAATATGTGTCATTACTAGCAACAATGAGGAGGGACATGGCTTCATTTCCGGTCTTCTAAATGAGAAAAAAAATACCTTCTAAATGAGAGATAAATATTCTCACTCAAGATCTGTTACTTTTTTTCTTCTACATTTTCGTGGAACACTTACTCATTTAAATACTAACTGAAAACTCTGTTTTGTGTCAGTAACTGTCATAAAACACTAGGGAGGTGACTCATTGTTAAAGGGTAATACTCATCACTTGTCAATGGCTCATTAGCATGACTGAATAAGCACTAATGTGGTAATTATCATGAATTGTCAATTTCCATCAGAGTGTCTTCTCCCAGTTCTAAGATTGAGACTGCTTGTGAAATCACAGAGGAAAGCAGAAGATAGCCAAGTTAACAAATCCACCTCCAATACCAGAAAATAATGGCAAAAACATTTAGAATAAAAATGATGATGGTGATAGCTAATATTTGCTGCTGCTGCTGCTAAGTCACTTCAGTCGTGCCCAACTCTGTGTGACCCCCATAGACGGCAGCCCACCAGGCTCCCCCGTCCCTGGGATTCTCCAAGCAAGATCACTGGAGTGGGTGGCCATTTCCTTCTCCAATGCCTGAAAGTGAAAAGTGAATGTGAAGTTGCTCAGTCATGTCTGACTCACGACCCCATGGACTGCAGCCTACCAGGCTCCTCCTGCCATGGGATTCTCCAGACAAGAGTTCTGGAGTGGGTTGCCAATGCCTTCTCCGAGCTAATATTTATTGAATAATTATTCTTTGCCAGGCATTAACCAAGTGCCCCACATATTTTATTGCTTCCATTCACCCTATAAGGGGCTTCCCAGGCGGTGCTAGTGGTAAGGAACCTGCTTGCCAATGCAGGAGACATAGGAGACACGGACTCCCTCCCTGGGTTGAGATGATCCCTTGGAGAAGGAAATGGCAACCCACTCCAGTATTTTTGCCTGGAGAATCCCATGGACAGAGGAGCCTGGCAGGTTGCAGTCCACAGGGTCACAAACAGTTGGACATGACTGAAGCAACTTAGCATGTATCATATATATATATATATATATATATATATATAGCACCCTATAAATTATGTACCGTTACTAATACCATTCCAAGAGGATAAAACTTAGAGACATGATGTAAATTGCCCAAGATTATACAGCTAGAACTCAAACCCGGGTCATCTGAATCCAAAATCCACGTACTTGACAGTTTGAACTTCAGTGCAACTGACCCACGTGGTCAGACAGTTCTTTGCTGTGAGGGTCTGCCCTATAGGGCTAAGGAGTTTAGCAGCATCCCTGGCTCTGCCCACTGGATGCCTGGAGCACATTCTCTCCCTGCCCCTTCCCCTACTAGTAGCAGCCAGAAACGCTCCAGATGTTACCAAAGGTACTCAGGAGGCCAAACTGTCACTCCCCCCAACCTGAAAACTCCAGCCTAACCCCTGTTTGTGTGCAGGGCTTAGTCATACAGCCACGTCCGACTCTTCGAGACCCCATGGATTCTAGTGCACCAGGCTCCTCTGTTCATGGGCTTTCCCAGGCAAGAAGACTAGAGCACATTGCCATTTCCTTCTCCAAATTTCTCTTTATATTGACTATATAATATCATGTCATTAAATAACTTCCAGAAACCTAATTTTTACGGCTCTAAGACATTTTATTGAATGTTAAATTAGCACTACACCTAAAATACTACTTTTGATTATTTTTTAAAGAAAAATATGTGTTTAAGAACTTAAAGCAACCAGATTCTTTGAAATCTACCCCTTTGTTGTATTCTCAGATTTAAAGATGAACTTTGTCAATGAAACGAGAAGTGGGAGGTGTTTTATACTGCAAAAACTATTCACTTCCCTCATTAAAATGTCACCGTATTCCATCTGTTACACTGTAGGAGATAAAATGAAGAAGACTTGGGTCGGTAGTAAGTTTCTTTAATAGTGAAAGAGTTTATTTGATTACTGTATACAGACGTGGCCTAAGTCAACAATCAAATAAAATATTGCATGCAGATAGATCTGAAAATAAAAATAAATCCATTAGTCAGATTTTCTTTAAAAATTCAGAATTCCATGATTCTCCTAAAATATCTAATAAATCAAAATTTACTAAAGCTTTGGTTTTGGTTTCATTCCTTTTAAAATATATAATTAAATATATATTAAAAGCAAGTATTTTGCTATTTCTGCCTGTACCATTCACTAAACACTTAAGTGCTTACTATTATGTCAGCTAGTTTAGGAAAGATATAAAAATTAAGGTCTGCATTCCTGAGGAAATTATTTAAGAAACAAGTCATATACACAAAAGCCCTGAAAATAAGAAAAGACAGTACAAAGCGACTAGTAAAGTGTTCTGTGTAATTCACATTAAAGAAAAATATATGCACACACATATGCACATGAAATTAAGGAAGATAGTGAGATTCGTTTAATAGGCATGTTTCATATAAACTATTCATCACAAATTTTCCATTTTAAGAGTTCACATGAAAAATCACAGTATGCATAGACTAGAAGCAAAATACATCAGACAAAAATTTTCTAGAGATGTTTGAGCTGTCAAACTTCTACTATTTTTTTCCAAATCTGTTTAAGGTTTGGGGGGAGAAAAGCTTCATATTTGGATAAAAACATACTTTTATCTATCCTTCTTTGGCTAATCTATCACTTTTCTCACCAAAAAACACAATTTCTTACAAATCCCATACAGTTTTAAATTACTAGTGTTTGGTTTATATTTACCAAGAAATGGTTTACCTGTTACCATAAAAATGGAATTTAAAATATATCTGGCTTAAGAAATCCAAGAGAACAGTGGATTTAGCTGGGTTTATAGACAAAAGATATGTATTTAAATGATCATGCACTCTTAACCTCTCTCCTGGGTGCAGTTTGGAAGTAATCTGCCTTTTAATAACCTACATTGGACATCATGGTTGTAATCCAAGTGAGTAGCATCACAACAAAATTATCTAATACACACATGTTGCTTAGGGCTGCAATGTTACCATAGTTACTACCAGATCAAACATCTCAGGAAAGCAGGGCCACTAAGTCTTCCACTGTGAAGAAATTCAGCACTTTTGATAGGTAATGAGCCTTCATTTTCCTTCATCTTTGGGCTTTTCCAATTGATCTTGTGCTGTTTCTTCATCTTTCTTTTTCACATCTGAAAAACAGATAAATTTTCATCACATAGAGAATATATTGAAATCTACTTTGTACTATACTGGGAAAAAAACTGGTTTTCCTTTATGCACTCTAGTCATTTTCTACTTGATTAGGACATACTTCTTTGACATCCATGTAGATGTAGAAACTACACAAAGAAAAGATGTATGGGTCTGTCTCCTAGTTACCTTTCTCTCTCATTCTCCAGAATATTATGTGCCAGGCAACCTTCAAAGGTTTATTACAATCTCCATTTACAGACTATTCTCTTGAAGCATAAACAGGTTAAGCGACTTGCCCAAAGTCACCGAGCTAGTGAGTGACAAAGCCACAGTTTGGATGCAGACTGATGGACCTTGCCTTTCCCCATCTCCCGATGCCAGATCATACTCTCAGCTTCCTCACACTTCCTACCTTCTGCGCTTCTAAGAGTTAATCTCATTTTCTACTTCATAGGAAAAAGAAACAAATCAAAACTATCAGATCAGACAAGTTCAACTTTCTGCCACCAAACCTGTAAAATTACCCCTGCAGTCTAGACATATTTCTTTTGCCCATATGACCATGGAAGACGTGGTCTTCAGAACTGGCTATGGCTGTTGGAGCCCTTGGCAAGGTGAAAACACAGCACCCCTTATTCAAAAAATATGGAAAAATTTCAAGACGACAACCATAGAACAAAACCAAGGGTAAGCCTCACCTGAGCCCAGAGAGGGCCTTGAGCAGCTGCCAGGCCAGCTCACCCTTGGAGCTGCTGCTGCTTCCACTGATCAGATCTAATTTCTTCATAATCCGGGATCCTATCCATTTCTGCCTCAACAGCACTCCCATGATCATCTCTAAGCTCCTCATTTCATCTGACTTTTGCTCTTTCTCCTGGCACCTTCATTTCCTCAAGTCACTACCATCTTCAAACCGACAACGGCCTCCACTGACTGGTTTTTCTTTTATCCTTCAAAATATATCTTTGGCTGTCATCATTTTAAAATAAGACTACTATTTCTATTACTTCTCCAAAATGGGTCCTATCAAAATCACCAGGGGCATCTTTGAAAAGAAATCTGATAGACAATTCTGTTCTCCAACCTACATTCATCAAATATTTATTAAGCACATGTTACTTCCCTGGTGGCTCAGAGGGTAAAGAATCTGCCTGCAATGCAGGAGATCCAGGCTCAATCACTGGGTTGGGAAGATCCCCTGGAGGAGGGAATGGTAACCCACTCCAGTACCCCAGCCTGGAGAATTCCATGGACAGAGGAGCCGAGCAGGCTACAGTCCATGGGATCACAGTCAGACACGACTGAGCAATGAACACACGTACCAAGCAGTGAAGAAAAAACTATACATTCCAACTTTCAGGGAAATCTTCATGAGAAATATGGACAATAACTAAAATGAGTAAAATGTCTGGCATGTGGAAAGTTTACAAGTGCTACAGAGGAAATTAAAAAAAGGAATTGTCAAGAAGTGTTGGGGCCTGGAGATTGCAATTTTAAATTGGGTTGGCTAGGAATGCCTCACTGAGAAGGGGCCATGTGAGTCAAGACCTGAGGAGGTGAGGAAGTTAGCTAGGTAGGTAGCAGGGAGAAGAGCATTCCAAGCAGAGAAAACATCAAGGTCAAAGGCAGCAACGTGCAGGAAAGAACTGCCATGGGGACTGTGCAGAGAAAGGACAGAAAATGGGGTCACACGGATACCAAGAGACTAGATCTCTGCGGGAGAAACTGGCAGATTTCTGAACCAATTTTGAAAGTAGAGCTGACAGCACTTGGATGTCTCATAGGCATCTCAAATGGAAGAAGCAGAAATCACTCCTCTAACCCTTAAAACTGCCTTTCTTCCATGTTGGTCCTTCTCGGTATATGGCATCACCATCTACCCTGTTGCTCCAGGGATTATCCTCTATTTCTCTTCTTCATTGCTTGTAGTCATCTCTACCACATCAGTTCATCATCAAGTCCTATGAATTGTGCCTAGAAAACATATCCCAAACCCACCCAATTCCATCCATCTTCATAACCTATTCAAAGCCATCATCTCTCACTAGATTTCTGCAACTGTTCCGTGGGTAAAAGCTTAACAAATCCTTTCTCCTGCTCTAATGGCAAATGTGAATTGAGATTAATTTTCTAGCTCTGTTACCCTGGAAACCAGATTATGTTGGTATGTCAGCACGGTTAGTAAGTGTATGGTAGAAATGACCCAAGTGGTAAAATACACTGAGAGAAACTATATGCTAACTGGCAGGGAACCATAGCACTGGAATTCCATAAAGGTCATGACTCTTGTAACTGAGCATGTCTCTTGTAGTGTCCATGGACTTAACTGCAAAGTATTAACTCCTTGGGACATGAGGCTTCTAACCCACCATTGCTCCCATTGGTGCAAATCTTGTCGCCTTGCGCCTGAGTTTTCAGTGAGTGGTGGGGTGGGGATGCACAGAGACTAGCCCCCATGACTGCTTATATGGACTTCGCAAGGACCCACACAGAAGGAGATGATGTCACGTGGCTCTTCTGGCCCACTGTGTTTCTAAACCTGTATACTTTTGATCAGACTGGCACCAAATGTGGTCTTATGAGTCTGAATGTTTAATTTGGCCCCCAAAGATTTCCTAATGGGGAGTGTACCTCCTAACTTCACTATACCTGTTATTTCTCCTACAATCCATTCCTCACATAACAAAGTGGATATTCAAATATTCAAACATGAATATCACCTCCCTCACATTTAGAATAAAATCCTCTTTATTCACCCAAGTTTCTAAAGTCCTAAGAAAGCTATTCCTTGCTTAATCTCCAATGTCATCTCTATTCTCCCTTCTCACCTGTGGCCAGATTTTATGCTTCTTGACATGTCCATCTCATTCCACTCTAACAGCTTTATACAAGCTGTTCCTTCTACAAAGAATGTCCTTCCCTCTTACTTTCCTGCCTGGACCATTCAGTTGTTACTCAAAATATTCCACTGCCATCAGATTTCAGTTAGGACTTCCTGAATTTCTCAATCTAAAGGAGCCACCCAGTAACTCTCTACCACAGCATCCTATTTTAATTCTCTGATAGAATATATCTCTTTCTGAGCCAGGGGTCGAACCTGGGTATTCCACATTGCCTCACACTAGCCACTAAGATAAATGATGGATCAAATGAGTAGTTAAGAGATGGTGGAAAGTGAGAGAGGCCCTCTGTGACATTTAGTTTCCTAAGCTGCCACCCTGTCACCTCTTGCTGATATGCTATAAGGCATCATTGTCCTCCCTACCATAGTTATCAATTTTTAAGGGATAGATTAAGACAGATTGTGAACTATGGAGATTTTAGGCAGGTTAATTTCATGTAAGATGCAGGATGTCTGACAGCCTAGATTTTTTCCCACTTAAGAATATCAAAAAGGAAAACCAAAACAGGACTGATCTGAGGCAAACTTAAAGATCTTTCCCAAAATTTCTACTTTTAAATGACTAAAAACACTGAAACCACAGTGTCTGAGACAGACCCCAGATTTTTGTTATTATTAGCAACTGAAAACTGCAACTGCTTTAAAAACAATTTTAAATGCTGAATGTCTGTACTTAGCTAACAACAACAACAAAAAGCAGATCTTAAAGCTATTTATATATAACTTTGTTAGTGACACATTATCAAGGCCATCTACATATATAAATTAACTTCCTTCTGTGTTTTCTTTAACATCTGGTGTTATATGTTAATGCACTTTTAACATTTTGATTTTCTTCCTACCTTCAACTTTATTTGAAAATGATTTAAAGGAAAGTATAAAAATAGAAACAGTATTCTTTCAGATAACAGTCTTTCCCAGTGAACAAGATAAAATGAAGACTCTACTAACTTTCCTACCATATACTTGTTCTGTTTTGTTTAATTAAATAATATCAAAAAGCATTAAAGTTCTGTGCATGTGTTTAGGGGCTATCCACTTTAATGAGACCTGTTACACGAACATATAAATTATATTCTCTACCTCACAAGTTAAGGATGGTCCTTCAAGCCCTGATAACCATAAACATATTACACTTTTGAACTTAAAAAGCCAAAAACACTACACTTATTTTATCTTCTTTTTTTAATTTCCTTCATCTTTTATCTTATGATAATTTATGGGTATGTAAATATATATTTTCTATTATTTATAGAGTCCCTTAAGAGACATGAAATTACTTTTAGAAAAAAGTGAGGTAACTCAACCAAAAAGGTAAGTCCAACCAGACTCCAGGGTCTGCTCACAGTCCCTGGCCTAACAAGGATAAAAGTATTTCATAGAGATCATAGCAGGAACATTTGGGAAGTCTGTAACTTTACCAGGGAGAAAGTTACCTCCTGAGGCAAAGAACTAAGAGCCCTCTTCTGGGGCTCATATGAATAGGGTAGAAGTACGGAGCTTCCAGCTCTCTCCTGCCTCACTGCCACTAGGAATAAACACAATAAACACACAAACTGGAGTCCACTTTGAAGTCTAAAATGGGGCACAGTATTATTATATTTATTCTCACAGAACTAAACACTAGAAGATTTAAGAACAGTGTATAAGCAGTGGGGTGAAAGACTCAAGATTTTCCTACAGGGGTTTGATAGCTCTTGCTTTTTCCGAATCCATCTTTTTCTACTGGTTAGAGAAAGATCAACCTTTATACAAACACCACCTTAAAGTTCTCCTCTCTAATTGATAATAAATTTATTCTGAGATACGATAAATAGAAGAGCTTGTAGAATACCACGATGGAGCAGAAGCTTCCACAGTGATTTGCCAATGGATGGCAGAAGGAAAATTATTTCTGAGAGCAACTCAAAAAATTTTGTAAGCTGGTTGAAAGAAGGGATTATAACTGTCCACCTTTGTATTCCCAAACACTAGCACTGTGCATAACTGTACATACCCAATGAATAAGTAAATGTTCAGTTTCCACATTTACACCAGGAGATGAAAGAGAGAAGGCCACTTTCTGAAACACTGAAGAGATCTACTTAGCTTTAAACAAAAGCTGAGAGATCTTAGTAAACAAGTTTAACTAGTTAAAGGGGAGACTGTTCCCGAGGAAAGAATGAGGAAGAGAGAAATACCACTGATTCTAAGAGGATTTCGAGTGTTACCTTCCTTCACGGATAGGGCTTCCAGTTTGACGGGCAACTCCTCCGAGGTCCCGCCTGCAGCCGTTGAACCCTGGATGTCTGGGACAGCATTTCGGCGACCTGCCCGTGCTGACGATGCAAAATTGTTGACCACAGGCTCCACATCCGTCATTTTGGGTGAATCTGTCCTCATAGTAACATCTACAAATAGAATGTGCACACGAAGACGAAGATGAGCCTATTCCAAGATCCACGTTCACACTAAAGGTTAAAAGGCATGGCTACATCAACAACACAGAAGCCTTGAGAATCTAATCATTGACTGCACCCTGCATCAAAGCCCTGGAGCTTTTATTTGCACATTTGTACAATCACTGGATGGAACAGGAAGGCCTCAGTGGGAGCCAGATGGCTATAAATAACTGCGGAGCCCAAAGGAGCCACTTGGATGCTTTAGGGTGCAGTAATCTCTTGCCTTTTGTTCTGCTTTTCTATGGCTGGATCAGCCAAATGAGGGCTTGGAAGGAAATGCAAACGGATTTGTTTGGCCACTCCCATGGAGACTCTGCCTGCCAGTATTTGCTTGTGGTGCTTGTTCAGGCTGAAACCAAATCACTATAATTTGTAAGGACCAAACAAAACACACTCTGTTCTTCCTCTTTAGAAATAAGAAATTCAACTTTATCTCAAAGCCTTTTTACCCCAGTGGCAGCTGTTTGTGTATCTGCTCCAGCTTCAGGCATAATTTTCAACAGTCTCATGTTTGTGTTTGGGAGGGTAGAACCTCTGTTACCTTTTCTTGCCTTCAAGTGGACAGGGCAATTACTAGTGCCTTCCTAAACATCCTTTATCTTCCTAGCAATTGCCTCTATGAAAGAATTCTCAAGAGACCATTCACTATACAGGGAGGGAGGTAGCAGACATTGCTTATTTCTAAAACGAGCCCTCTCTTTCATATGATGTTTTCTAATGAAAACTCTCCTAAGAAGTCAACAATGAATGGTATCTCAAAAGCAGCAGCTGCAGCAGGAATTATCTCTTTTTTTGAGGACCCATTAAATGCTAGGCTCTCAACTGGGCCTTGAGAGTACAAAAAAAGGATTTAGTCTCCATTTTTAGGGGACTTGCACACTCCAATGGGAGAAGAAAGAATATACATACTAGGATAGATAACATCCTAACACAGAATGTGCTGAGTATCAACCAAAGGATGAAGAAACTCATCTGTGGCACCTAATGGCCGAAATAGATGAACCTTGACCTACACGAAGCAAATCAAACCTTTCACTGAAGTTAGAAGGGAGTCTTTCCCAATCAGTTAACTGCAATTCAGGAAATGGTAAACATGAAGTGAAAAGAGTCACAAATTATGGTGCATCTGATATCAGAAACACACTTTCTTTGGTTCACAGGACCCCAGAAATGCACACGGAGCTTCATGTGGGCCCAGATGCTCTCATCTCTAAAGGAATCATGGTAAAGCTGAGAACAATGCTAGATTTCCAGACATTATTTTGGACTTCTAACTTTTGGGTGTTTGCCAATTGTCTGGCATTGACACCATCAAGTAACTGGACTGTTAGTCAGAAGGAACACTCCATGCTAGACCTGCAAGATGATATTGGTTCATTGAATTAATTTCTCTGAGTTGCAGTTCCTCACCTATATAATTAGTCTGACTGATTCACAGGATTCTAGTGAAGAACAAATGAGATAAATAACATGGAAATTCTTTCTGACTCTAAAACCATATGTCTGATTATTGGCATCATTATTCATCTCTCACTAAGTTTTATTTATACTACCACCTCTTATGTATCCCCTTTGGTCCTAACAAGAAACATCATCTTATTGAAAGACCTGTTGAGTTTTAAAAAAGGGAAACCAGAATTTACTCAATACTGCACAAACATTTTCACATGTATTACCTCAGATAAATCTCCCAATAACCCAATGAGGTAGTGAGGAATAACTCTCACTATATGAATGTGGAAACTGGGGCTCAGAAAGGTTAACTGACTTATTTCGAGTTGAACAACTCCTAACCTAACACACAAGGTTGCAAATTCAGTTTCAGTTCATTCTGAAAGCAAGATGACATGGGTTACTACAAAATTATCCTTCTAAACTCTGGTGATATACACAGACAGCCATACAACAGCCAATTCCGATTCTGCCCTTCATTACTTTTTAAATAGAAAAAAATTATATACAGGTGATCCTTGAATGACACAGGTTTAAACTCCACAAGACCATTTATATGTGGATTTTTTCCGAATTAATATGTTCTACAGTGCTACACAATCCATGGTTGGTTGAATCCTGAGGTGGCGAACTGCTGATGCAGAGAGCTGAATGTAACATTATACACAGGTTTTCAGATGAATGGCGGTCGATGACCTCAACCTCCACGTTGTTTAAAGGTCAACTCTATATACAATTGTGTTGAAAGAAAAAGAAATTCCCTGCTTTTGCATAGGTATTCCTTTCTGGCTTGAACCTCTGGTTATCCATGTGCCCCCCACCCCACACTTATGATAGACAAATTTCAATTAGAGATAACTTCTCTACAGCTTGTGAGGAACACTTGACATTAGTTAGGGAACAGACCCCATGTGCAGGCCCCCATTCTGTCCTCAGCCAATTAACATCACACAAGAAGCCATGACCACAATCAACTGTTTATTTCTAGGAAGCAACTTCATGCTAAGTTTGGAAGAGAAGCTCCATGAATACCTTGATTCTTACTGTCCTGACAGTCCAAAATCTTAACACTAAAGATAACAATAGATATAAGAATATTAAGACACACTCTTTAAAATACTTAAATATTATATATTTTATGTTTAGTAAGATGGGATATGTCAAAGGAGTCTTGAGTTAGAATTTGCATATTGCAAGAAAACTTCCAAAAGGTGGCCTGGAGGGTGGGTCATCAACATGAAAGAAAAAAATTCTGAGCTCCAAGATTCTTCATTGCTGTTGACTCCTATTTTGAAAGCTTTTGCTTTTCCCTTTATACTGTTATTTCTGCATAGGCTTTCTAAATTAGTCCTTTTTTGTTGATTGGTATTAGAAAACAAGACCATCACAAAACTATCTAAAAGTTGGTCAATGTTATAATCATTAACTACCATTTTAAGATCAAAGCAAAACTGGATATGCAGAAGGTCAAACAACAGGTTACTTTACTGCAGAACTTTCCTTGGTCCATTTCCAAACTCTCACTGGGCACCATCTTCCTTTCAGAGCCTGTGACTGATGCTGAGTGACCAGGATGTTAGGCTCCACCACAAGACAAGCCCAGCCCACAGGCTTTCTATAGTGAAGTCATCTGATTTCGGTGACTTAGAGAGCACTGGGAAGAGCGTCTGAATACACAAGGTGATTCTTAACTGGGTTCTTTTAATTCCCTGGTAAGTTTGTTGCAGCATTAGAAATAATCTGAAAGTACATCAAGAAAAGAAGGGTTGAATAAATCATATCTATTATATTACTGGATATTTTATGGCTCTTAAAAAGAATGTGTAAGATCCAGTCAGATCTACTTATGGAGATATGCTCTTGATACAATGTGAAATAAAACAAGCTCAAAAAGCAGTAATGACAGCATGGAGGGAAAGGAAAAAAAGCAATGAAAATAATGTCATTTGAACTTAAAAAAAGAATGAAAGTTCTAGTTAGGAATTTAAGAGAGAACAAGGAGAAGATTAACCACTTTTGGTATCTCCTTACATATTTTAACCTGTAATAAAGTGTTAAAATTAAATAATATGTAAAGGAATTGAAACATTCACCTGGAAAAATTATGAAATACACAGATACTCTAACATACCAAGGCTCTAAAAGTAACACTTTGACAATTTTACCCAAAATAGTGTATCTTCAAGTGAAAGTCGCTCCCTACCCCAATTAGTCATCTTACTTATCTGTTGTTACTATCCTATGCAGTATTGATTGCATATGCAATCAATATATGTATATACACACATGTTATATATATATATATATGTGTGTGTGTGTGTGTACAGTGTGCAATCAATATACATACACACATATCATATACACATATATATCTATACAGGGATTCCCAGGTGGCGCTGTGCTAAAGAATCCACCTACCAATGCAGGAGATGCAGGTTTGATCCCTGGGTCAGGAAGATCCCCTGGAGGAGGAAATTGCAACCCACTCCAGTGTTCTTGCCTGGGAAATCCCATGAACAGAGGAGCCTGGCGAACTACAGTCCATAGGGTTGCAAAAGAATTGGACATGACTTAGCAGCTGAGCATACATATATGTATACACATATATACAAAGTAGAGAGAATTGCTCTCTTCAATACTTTGTGATGTTTAAAAAATATAGAACCCACAGAAAGATGAGCAAACACTACTAGGAAAAACAAAAGAGATTAACTTGCAGGTTCTTTTAATTTGCTGGGCTTAAAGCTAATTGTGTTTACGGTTGCTAACCAAGGCAGCTGACTCACTAGCAGCTCTTCTGCTTTTTCTTCTACAGAATTAGCAGTGGAACCTGGATGAGTTCTGCTTTGTCAACGGTGGCGGCTCACCGGAGCTGGAGCCATTTGGACGTTGGGAGGTTTCACAGAGGTCCTTGCACAGCCCACCGCAAGACAATGCGATTTATAAACTCCTGGGACACAATTTCTTCTCTATTGAAAATACACAATTTCCCAGATGCCTTAACAAAAGACCATTACACAAGCACATATACACAGGTCAGGATCTTTGCAGTCTCCAAAACATGAAAACGCAACACCACACAGCGGAAGAAGACAAAGACAGTCAGGCTTATAAATGAAACACTGGAAAAAAAAAATTTATATATATATAAACCATTAGTCAGCTCCCAGTCAGCTCAAAAGTGCCTGCTAAGAGTATGTATGTTAGTATGTTATAAACACAGTGTAAACAAGTAGAAATTTTTGCAATCTCTTTCCCTTTCAACTGATAAGGTCCATCTTCTTAGCTCACATTCATTCTTTTCTCAAGCTACATTATTTGAAGCCAAAGCCACAAGGCGGTGGATACCTTTTTTTTTTTTTCTAATCTCTGCATCCATATCAGTCACCTCATCTCTTACAGAGAAACCTCATCCTGCATGTAGGACTTGAAATAAACTCAACCACTAAATCAGTTCTCTGGAAGTATGAATCAGGCTATCTGAAAAAACACTTAAACAGAGGAAGAGCATGTATTTTGGAAAGCTGGTGATTTTTGGGCCAAAAGACAGAAAGAGGGACACACACACACACACACACACATACAGTGGTCTCAGCTAATAACCAAATTCCTCACGTCTCTTTCTCCTGCTTTCAATGTCTTAATACTTTATGCTAAATTTTTCTGGTTTGATTTTCTGTCTTGGAACACACTAATCTCTTCCAATCAAGGTAAAAGAACAATAACAATTGCCTCTTAATGTGGACCAGTGAACACAGACAATTATTCATCCAGCCAACATTTGTCACGCTCTTACTATATCATAAGTGCCAGGCCCTGTGCTAGGTTCACAGGATACAAAGAGGAACCCATAGTCCAGTGAGATCAAACACATTCTGATCTTTTCACAGTTTACTTCTCGACCTTAAATCTTATTCTTCGGAAATTAAGTAAAAGTATCTGCTTCTAAAAAGTCCTTTAATATGTGCTGCTGTGCTGTGCTTGGTCGTTCAGTCATGTCCGACTCTTTGAAACCCCTGGGCTGTAGCCTCCAGGCTCCTTTGCCCATGCAAACTCTCCAGGCAAGAATACTGGAGTGGGTTGCCATGCCCTTCTCCAGGGGATCTTCCCAACCCAGGGATCGAACCCAGGTCTCTCTCATTGCAGGTGGATTCTTTACCAGCTGAACTACCAGGGAAGCCCATACTTTAACATATCTCCTATTAAGCTAAATATCAAGACCATCTGGGGCTGAACAGAGCTTACATGGAAGGTATACATAAAAATTATTTTTTTTAACTTAGAGACCTTTCTCTCTTTGTAATTCCTCCACATATGGCATTTCCAATGCCTCCAGTACAAGGGAAAGGGAATTCTATCTTCTGTCTACTGACACACACATTTTTCCCTTCGTGCTTAGGTTCTTCCTTGCTAATGATAAGAACAGGCTCTTCAATATATATTTGTAGGTGTGTGTTTAGCCACTCGGTTGTGTCCAACTCTTTGTGACCCTATGGACTGTAGCCCGCCAGGCTCCTCTGCCCATGCAAACTCTCCAGGCAAGAATACTGGAGTGGGTTGCCATGCCCTTCTCCAGGTCTTCTCAACCCAGGGATCAAAGCCCAGTCTCCAGCATTGCAGGCAGATTCTTTACCATCTGAGCCACCAGGAAAGATCATATTTGTAGGTACATAGAAGCTATTCTTATCACTGAAAATTTTTGACAGCTTAAACCTATAGAATTCAAAATGCACAAACTCATTTTCCCATAATCTTGCGAGTAAAGTAGTAAACAAGACTGAGTATCTTTCCTGCACAATGACGCTTGCTATACTAAGCTAGGGATAACAATATAGACTGATGTGGATACAGGCAGAAAAGATTAACTGCAACAAACCATGGAACTCCCCTGAGCGTGGGGGTCACAGTTAATATGGGATTTGCCACGATACGTGAGGAGGAATTCCCCTGCTTCACCTGGAGACCTGGAAAAGTTATATAGCAGGCAGCTCCCCTATGTGAACAGAGCAGGCGTGGTTAACTCCAAAAGAGAAAAGAGGACAGACTTCACAGGGAAAACAGTCTCTGAGCAGGGCCCCAGAGAACGAGCAAGCAAGTTCCAGCAAGAGGCTGCCCTCAAACCATCCACTTCTCATCCTGACCCTTTCCAACCACACTTGGACACAAAATGTTCTTAGATTTCAAAAGGGGCACAAAGACTCTCCAAACTCACAGAAGCCCGATTTTGCACGAGTGAGAAAATCATATAGTTTTGAAGATTCATATGGTTTGTCTACACCCTTCCTGTCTCAGAGTGAACACAGGGGCCTGAGAAGTCGGTTCCCCTTCTAATGAGACAGTGGTTTTTAAATGTCAAGTGACTTTTGATGACGTCAATAGGAAGGAGAGAAAGGGAAGCTGACTCTGACCAATGTGGTCACAGTAGAGATGGCTTTCTATGCCTCTGCCTGGTACATGGACTGCAACACAGATGCCCAATGAATTCGCTAAATGTTTAATTAATAGCTGACACCTATACATTATGAGCAAACATAGTCAGTGAAGGTGTTTTTAATTAATAATACTATTAATAAAAGCTGAAAGTTCAATTATAAAATATTACAATGAAATTTGTTGCATTAACATTAAAATAGTTTTGGAGGTAGGCTGTGGACTATGGCAAATACAACGCCTTGCAGGTGTAAGTAATGATGATTGTCAAATGCAGAGTAGTAGCTAACGCACAAACTCTTAGAGAAGCACCCTCATCCAGGGCATCTGAGAGTTATACTCCCCAGATACCAACCTTCTAGAAAAGATCCATATACATTAAACTGTGAACAGCCTTGCAGGACCATTCAATCCTGTCTGAAACATCTGTGAGACATCTGTTCCATAACAAAAGGTCCTTGATATTTGTTCATATTTCGTCCTTCCCAAAACATCCATGGAGACATTTACTTGGTCCATATGAAAGGTCCACATTCGGTCATGTCCAAAACCAAATATGCTCACAGACGCTTCCCAGGTGGCAAAGTGGTAAAGAATCCTCCTGCTAATGCAGGAGACCTGGAGTCAATCCCTGGGTCAGGAGATCCCCTGGAGAAGGAAATGGCAACTCACTCCAATATTCTTGCCTGGAGAATCCCATGGACAGAGAAGCCTGGTGGGCTACAGTCTATGGCGTCACAAAGAGTTGGACATGACTGAGCACACACAGAAATTTCAAAGACCTTTAAAGGAGGACCAAATGTCTCATGGCGTTTTGGACAGGACCAAATGTCTGCTGACCATGAACAGACTTGTCAACAAAGTCAGTTACATCCAATCCATCAGCTTTCCCTTGCACAAACATGAAATTCTCTAATACCTTAAAAGATCAAATTCTATAGTTTCTTACCCAACTAATGGTCCTTTAAGGTTTTCATTCTCAACAAGAGGAAAAATAAAGCCCTTTTATCTTCTACGTTTATTTTCTTTGCCTACGATTATTATCAAGGGTGAAACAGTTATGATGAAAAAGAGCCCTGTAATGACTCTTCCAATTTAAAGGTAATTTAAAGTAATAACTTAACCACGGACACTTTCAACTGCATACTTTTATTTCAGAAAACTTCATAACATATATATATATGCTTATTTGTCTACCAAAGGAAAAATAGAAATCTTTTTACAAAAATGTATACATACTAATGTGTATCATAGCTATCAAAGTAATTACTTTCAGAAGCTACATATTTATTCCACCTCCCAAAATATTTTTGTGACTTCATAAGTGCAACTCATTTTATATTCATAGAAAATGTAATGATAAAATAATAATAGTATTTAAAATACATTGTTTTATACTTTTAATCATTAATATCAACTGCATGCCCCATTTGTTCATCCATTTCTTTCACCGCACTTCAGGTTCTTTTCAAGCCTCCTTAAGTAGTTTAGAACTGCATATATTCAGAAGAAAACTACTGCACATGAAGGTTTCAAAGTGGAGTTGTGAGCAGTAACCGCATTACTGAATGGTATTAGTACATCCTTGGAATGAGTGCCCTTAAATTAGCTCTCATGATTGTTAAGAAATCCATATGGTGCAATGAAATGTGTGTTCACCTGAAAATGAACAACCCTGATGCTGAAACCTGCTCTGGCTTTCAACAGACTTGTAACTTCCAGCAAGGCTTCCCAGTTAATTAAGTCTCCACATTTATCTAAAGTAGGATTAAAAGTATCTAGTCTATCACCTTGAACCAGACTAATGAATATAAATGATAAATGTGCCTAGTTAACAACTACCCAAACGAAATTTGTTTAGAAATCAGTCATATTAATTTATAGGCACTATAATAGATTATCATGATGAACATCAATTACCCTGTTAAACCATGGTGTGGATGCGGCTCTAGAGACAGTGTCTGATGTTGTGAGTTATAAAGACAAAAAGGGATTGACTCTGAGACACTGCCAGAAACTTGGTGTTTAAAAAAAGAAACAGCATTAAAAAAAAATTTATTTACAATCTCCCTTCCTCCATCTTTATTGTCCATCTCAGACACACACACACACACACACACACACACCTCAAAGTTGGCTACCTTTCTGCCACATCTATCCCATATTAAGCCACCTGTTAGGGAAAGTCATATTTCCCTTATTCTGTTCATTAAGACACTTTCTCCTAGAAGGTGAATTCTCCATACACTTGAAGCAACAAACCCTGTTTTAAGTGTTTCCTTAACAGGTAATATAGGATTTGAATTCTCAATTTCTTGATGATTTCTGAAAAATAATTTTTCACCTGAGTAATAACATAATGATATAATACGGTGAGGAAAGAAGGGTCGCAGAAGATCATATATGAGAGGGGTCTGCCTTTGCAGACAGACGTCCTGACCATACCATTCAGTGGCATCTCCTCCCTGGAGCCCCTAAGCTTCTCTGCCTTACTCTCCATTCCCGATGTCCTTAGTGGCTTCCAGCATATATCACCATTCATCAGGATCGTACTTGTTTACCGTCTATCTCCCTCTACTCAGATGTACGCTCTACAAAGGCAGAGGTTTTTGTAGAATTTTTTCACTGATAAATACACTAAAACTATGCCTGGCACTTAGTATCTACTACATAAAATGTGTTTATCGAGTGAAACAATAACCTTTCCACTTTTCTTTTTCAAAATGAATTATTTTCTTTTTGCATAAGAAAATAACGTATGCTCATTATTGGGGGGAAATGACAATTTTGAAAAGCATCAAAGAGAGGAAACACATCGTCTTATATCCCACTATGACAGCACTGTTAAAATTCTGGTGACTATCCTTCCAGAATTTTTTCATTGCCCACATACACAAGCATACCATATACATATCTTGTATGTATTTCAAAGTTAGATTACACTTATTTTGTATCATAGTGCTACAATAGCTTAGAACTACAATTTTTTCCAGGCCAAAATAATTCTAAATTTTTAACAAAAGTTTTGAAAAAGAAAAATTCCTAGAAAGCTAAAATTTCAGTGTATATACCAACTATATAAAATATGCATAGCCAAAAGTCAAATACAATAGTAAAAGTAAGAGTTAACAACTGAAATCATTCACAAACTTTTCCTAATTAAATTGAATAAATAATGTTAAGATATAGGTAAGAGACTTTAAATGTATACAACTTTAAAAGTTTCAGTGTGATTTTTTTTTCCTACTTCCTCAAGTCAAAGAAAAATTCTCTGGGATGTCTCTTAATGCCTATTTGAAAGAGTTTAATTTTCATCTTTCTTCTTCCTTCCAACTGAAAAAAGCAGTGAAATGATTGAACCTTTTCAAGTTCTGATTTGCTCTCTGAGTTCTCCTCAGTATTTTATTTTTATTTGCAGCAGAAGAAATCACTGTAGAGTTTCATCAAGCCCAATATTCAGTCACGATCACAGTGAGAAAAATTTTTTAATTGTTTTGAGAATTTTTCTGGGTCATATAGGCAAAAGAAATTCCCAATAAAATAGCAAGTACTTCAGAAAGAAAAATCATACCATTGAAATATTTCTGTTCATCAAATTATGTATATTTGCATCAATCGACAATAGAAGGAAAATTATTTATATGAATGCATTTAGGTTTTACAAAGAACTTTTTTTTTTAAAGAAATGCTTTATTTTCAATTATATCATTGGAGCAAGTTTTAATTATTATATTTTATATCATTAAAATTAATAGCTACCTGGAAACCTGAATACATGTGTCAAGTTCTAGTTTTCTTAGAATAATGTTTACATTTCCATGGTTAGAAATCATAACAGGAATTTTGTTTACATACAACCAGGTCAATACCAGCCCTAATAGGTACCTTGGTAACCTGTTTAAAGCAAGCAATTAATTAAAACCAAATTAACCTAACACGAACAAAATAGGTTACTTGTATTGATAGGCAATATGGTCTAAGAAATAATTCCATGTAGCCATATCCATGGCCTTTTAGAAATGTGCTGAATTAAAATTAAAGTAACCACAATCAGGTGAAAAATTACCTGAAGATTCTATTTTTGTCATAATCATTAGAATTTAAATAATAATCATCCTTACAAAGAACTTTTAAAACTAAAAAATTTTGTTATTTTTATGTTATATAAGCTCAACAGAAAAAAAGTCCTCATGAAAAACTATATCTAAAATATATTTAACTGACATAACAAAAATATCCAAAACCTACATATAAATGTGTGTATGTGTATATATATATATATACACACATACATACAAATTAATTTAAAAATATATGCACAGAAAAACATGGCAAGGGAAATACACCAAAATGTTATCAGCAGGTTCTTTCCTAGTAGTATTATTACAAATGTTTTATATTTTTTCTTTGAACTTTTTTGTGTTTTCCAAATTTTCTGTAATGAAGATTTTCATAATATGAAAAATGGCACAAGCATGTGTTGAGTATACACTCTTTCCAAGCCCTTTAATGAGAATAAGCTCATGCAATTCTGTGCTGTGGGAAAGTCATTACTGTCTTCATTGTAAAAGAGAGGAAACTCAGCATCACTGAAGTAAAATGGTTTGGCTACAAGCAACCCAGCTAGCAAGTAACAGAGGCAAGACCAGAACTCATTTTATCTGACACCTCATCCCTTGCTCTTTCTGTTACCTCTCACCAAATATTTGTTGAACAAAGCCTCAGTCTTCATTCAACAAACTGTTAATATGCATCTAATATCTCCTAAACTCAGTGCAGAATTCTGGGTAAATAGTGCCAAATAAGACTACAGACTGGATAATCACAGTGGGGATACACAAAAGAAGCATAGTACAAGGTTCTCAGTCTAGAAGAAAGAGTCTGTGACCTAATTTACAAATAAAATACATGCATATTAAAAGAACAGGCTTCCCTGGTAGCTCAGTGGTAAAGAAACCACATGCCAAGGCAGGAGACGGGATCGATTCCTGGGTCAGGAAGATCCCCTGTAGAAGGAAATGGCAACCCACTCCAGTACTCCTTCCTGGGAAATTCCATGGACAGAGGAACCTGGCAGGCTTCAGTCCATGAGTTCACAACAGAGTCAGGACGCAACTTAGAGCCTCAACAACAACAATATTAAAAGAAACATAAAAATAGAAGTCAATGTGTGATATATTTAAATAAGTGGAAAATGGAAAATACTATAACAAATGTAGAAATGTTATTGGATTTGTGGGGCAATTAAGAAAGACTTCACAGAAGCCATAGAACACATATTGGGCCTTAATATTTGGGAGGAAAGAAAGAAAATAAAAAGGTTTTACCAAGTGAAAGAAATATCTTTAGCTAAATCATGAAGATGGGAGTGTAGAAGGCAAGTTACAAATAAAGGTAAAGGAAACACTGGCTATAATAGAGCATTATGCCACAAAGATTTGGGAAAACAAGTTGGACCATTGTCAAAACAAGAACCCAAGTTGCGATGAATTTCATTATAAAGGAGACTGCATTTGCTCCTGTGAACCACGTTCACCTAGTGAACCACGAAAACTCCCAAGTCACATAAAGATGTGTACAAGGTGCACTGTCTGAAAATTGAGACTCATGTGAAGGAGTTAGAAGGCTATTAAAAAGAAGCATTTGTAAGAAAACCCACCATAATAGAAGGAATAAGTTAAAAAAAAAAAGTGTAAATACAGCAAACCACGAATAGCTTCATTTCTTAAAAGGAAGGAAAAAAAGATGGCATCATCAGTCCTGAAGATTCATTACAAGGTTTGAGAATTTGATACTTGCAGACATGAAAATTCATTAGAGTATGAGTTATTAAAATAGTGTAATATTCTTCAAGGACAGACAAATAGAAAAATATACTAAAATCGATTCCAGAAATAGACACATATACATATGGTCCCTTGATTTGTGACAAAGGATGCAACTACTAATGTGGTCTCTGTAACTATTTTAAGGATTTTAACTATCGCTGATAATCTTGGAGGAGTCACAGAAAGATACCATTAATATCTAGGTTTCTGTCAATCATGGAAAAAATGATTATTAAAATAATATATGATTATATACAAATACAGTAAAATTTTAGGATTAGTAAATAAATGGCTTCAAGTTAGAGTGTCTTCCCATGAATCTTGTTGAAGGAACATGGTATAACCCCCACTTGATTTAAGTAATTATTAATAGTTTGCTATATTTAATCTCTCTGTCTAAGCATATACACATAACACACACATAGAATTTTCATTCAACCACCTGAAATTAAGCTGCTAATAACCCAACACTTTTATATTTAAATATTTTAGCACATCTCTCTTAAGAATTACATTCCTCTATATTGGTGGCTCAGACTGTAAAGAATCTGATTGCAATGTGGGAGACCCAGGTTCTGTCCCCAGGTTGAGAAGATCCCCTGAAGAAGAACATGGCAACCCACTCCAGTATCCTTGCCTGGAGAATTCCATGGACAGAGGAGCCTGGTGGGCTACAGTCCATGGGGTCACAAAGAGTGACTAACACTTTCACTTCACTTAAGTTCATATATCCATCAGTTCAGTTCAGTCGCTCTAGTCGTATCCGACTCTTTGCAACCTCATGGACTGCAGCACGCCAGGCCTCCCTGTCCATCACCAACTCCTGGAGCTTGCTCAAACTCATGTCCATTGAGTCAGTAATGCCATCCAACCATCTCACGCTCTGTTGTCCCCTTCTCCTCCTGCCTTCAATCTTTCCCAGCCTCAGGGTCTTTACCAATCAGTCAGTTCTTCGCATTAGGTGACCAAAGTATTGGAGCTTCAGCTTCAGCATCAGTCCTTCCAATGAATATACAGGACTGATTTCCTTTAGGATTGGCTGGCTTGATCTCCTTGCAGTCCAAGGGACTCTCAAGAGTCTTCCCCAACATCACAGTTCAAAAGCATCAATTAAAACTATTACATTTCCACAATGTTCTTTTTTGCACACTGCAATTATGACATGCATGTGTACTAAGTCACTTCAGTTGTGTCCAACTGAATTATGATGTAGTCTCCCCTTCTTCCTGGATATAATCCAGCCTTTACGAATTTCTGCATGGGGATCGTTACTGGTCTTTGCATGTCTGAAAAAAAATCTATTTTATTTTCATTCTTGCAAGGTATGCCACTCTAGGTTGAAGCTGCCTTCTATAAGCACTTCACCGTCCTAGCCTACTCTATTTCATTTTTGCTGTTAAGAACTTTTCTGATTGTAATGATTAACTATGGTCAACTTGAAATAGGCTACAGGGTACTGAGATATTTGCTTAATCATTATTCTGGGTGGGTGTGCCTATGAGGTATTTCTGGATGAGGTTAACATTTGAATCAGCAGAGTGAGCAAAGCAGACTGCCTGCCCAATGTAATCGCTTCCACTGAAGGCCTTACTGGAACAAAAGGCTGAGTGAGTAAGACAGAATATGCTCTTTGTGCCTGTATTCTGTTAAGGTGTCCATCCATGTCCCCCTACCTTCAGACTAAGACTTGACTGGAACTTATACTATCCGCTCTCCTGCTTCTCAGGCCTCATACTCAGAGCAGAACAACATTATCAGCTCCTCAACAACATTATGCAGCCTCCTGCCTGCAGGGGTTGGGATTTCTCAGTCTCCATAACAACATGAGTCTATTATAATAAATAGTCACAAATAACTTAAAGGGCTTCCCTCATAGCTCAGTCAGTAAAGAATCTGCCTACAATGTAGGAAACCCATATTCAATTCCTGGGTTGGGAAGATCCCCTGGAGAAGGAAATGGCAACCCACTCCAGTATTCTTGCCTGGAGAACCCCATGGACAGAGGAGCCTGGTGGGCTACAGTTCATAGGGTTGCAAGAGTCAGACACGACTTTAGCAACTAAACCACCACCATTATAATAAATAGATATATATTTACATCTAATACATACATATATTAGGTCTTCATCCGTGCCTAATCTGTTGTATAAGCTATATATCAAGTTTTAATTTCTAATTATTATATTTTTCATTTTAGACCATTTTTTTTCAAGTCTGCTTATTGTATTATAGTATCTTATTCCTTAGTCACAAATAAATATATTCACTTCTCTCCAAATAAACTAAACATTTTTTTATGCTATAAAAATAATTCCAATATCTGAATTCTTTATAGTCTGATTGTTGCTTATTGTTTATGCAGACTCTTTCTCATGGTGAATTTCCTTTCCTTGCATGTTTTACAGTTTGGGACTGTGGTCTCATGTCTTTTTTTTTTTTTTTAAAGCGTTTTCCTTGAAGTTACGTGAGACCTGAGTTAAAGTATTTTTTTCTACATAGGCTGTGAATTTGCCTGCACTGGGTATCTGGAGCACTACCAAATTGGTTTGCTTTAAATTCTCAGCATGGGATTTTTCACACTATACAGACTACAGAGCTGCAAACCTGAGTGAGGTTCCACTTTCGGTCGTAAATGATGCAGATATCCCTTTTTCCCTTTGCCACCAGAGGCAAGGCCAAGACTGGCAGGTAATCTTCCTGCCTTCCTTTGAAGGTTAGGGATTGCGATATTATCCTTTGAGCAGACTAAACCTTTATCTCAATCTGATTTCTCAACTTGAGTGGGTCCAAAGTTTCTTTTCTTTTCTCCAGATTACAACTCTTTAAAACAGAAACTGTGAATCACTAGGAAACCCAGGGAAGTCTCTGGGTACAGGACTAACCTGCCTCTAGACCTGTGATTCTCATTGTTCTGGGTTCATGAAGTATTCTCTTATTTGCCAATACAAACATTCACTTAAAAAGACTTTCGAAAATATTTTATTCTACATTTTAGGGTGCTGCATCCTAAGATTTTTTTTAAAGGACATTAAGCCTTCGATAGTGTCAGTAAAGGGAGTTCTAAGTTTCAATAATTTTTGATCCAAGTAATAGCAAGATATTCATTTCACTCAGTCATTTTAAAAAATGTTCAATAATACAAAGGCATTCTTCTTTAACGGAACTTATTTTAACTTGCAGATCCCTATTCTTCCTTCATAGCAGAAAATAGTCTTGTGTTACAAAGTAAAATCGTTACTTCCACATTAAAATTTCTTCTCTCTGGTGTACATTTCCAACCAATTCACAATCAACCACAAGATTCATTTTTCCAGGAGATGTAAGGCCTGATATTAAGCCTCAATATTACAAGCTGACCCAGTATCTAAAAAACTAGAAGGGCTTCAAATGGCTGAATCATAAGTTTCCCTGCACACTCTGCTCCTGTGGATAATGTATGCTAGCTAAATAACCCTCTTTATCAGAGGCACCACCCACAGCTCCTGCGTATCCCTGAGTGGTGGTTTGTGGTTTCCTATCAGCCAACAGAATTATTCAGACAAGTCAATCACAGCCTCTTGTGAGAACCAGAAGGCACCACACCCTCTCGTTACTATCAAGTCCGCCTCCCACAGTCCTTGGTTTTTTACTCTGCTACTAAGTACAGCACCCATAAGACTCTGCATAGCACACAGCGTCCTTCTCCCTGGGCTGTGAATATACGTGACTAATCGTGTGCTGTTGTGTGTTTAGCCATCCCCATACCCTCAAGACACTAATCTTTCCCTAATCAGTGACGTGAATAAGAGGCAATAAAAACCCTGCTGTCGACACAGAGAACAGATCTATGGACAGAGGGGATGGGGGAGGAAGGAGAGGGTGGGATGTTTGGAGGAAGTAACATGGGAACATATACACTACCATGTGTAAAATAGACAGCCAATGGGGATTTGCCGTATGGCTCAGAGAACTCAAACCAAGGCTGTGTAACAACCTAGAGGGGTGCGAGGGGGAGGGAGGTGGGAAGGAGGTTTAAGAGGGGGGGGACGTAGGTATCCCTATGGCTGATTCATGTTGACGTTAGGCAGAAAACAACACAGTATTGTAAGGCAATTATCCTTCAATTAAAAAGAAATAAATTTAATTTAAAAAAAACCCTCTGCTGTCAGGAACCACACAACATACCCAATTGAGGACAGCTAGTCAGTTTTAATTAACCATTCTCGGTCAACTTATCTGCTCCCATGATACGATGCAGGTTGCCTGAGATGCAACCAGCGATTTCTGGCAGGTCTGAACTGCTCTCTCTTGGCCCCTATATGCGCCGTCTCCTAGATGAGAACTCTGAATTGACCATACCCAGCACGGACAGTACTGAGCGACTGGGCTGAACTGAACTGAGCACAGTGGTGCTGGCAGGTTTAGTCCGTATCTGGCAGGTGGTCTCCGAGGCTCCCACCTGGAAAGGCGTGAAAACACAGCACCATAACCAGTTGGGACTTCAGCCTTGTTTACCTAGGTCACCGAGTCTAGCCGGGTGACTGTCCCTGGCTGCCTGGAGAACTAGACGGACACTGTAACTGCACGCTTGTGAGACAGGCCCAGAGACCACCTTTGTGAGGTTTGTGAGAAGAAAGGAGCCCGCCACCCGCCACAGAACGAAGCACGTATCCCAGTGATGCCGCTCACCAAAGGGCAGTGGCCTTGCCGGCTGCCTGCGCGGTCACGTGCCTTGCTGCAGTTGCTGTGCTCTCCTGACCCCCAGGGTTATCGAGGAGCACACGGTGGCCTGTGGCCCAGGGGCTGGTGAAATAAAAAAGGGTGGGGGAGGGAGGAAGGAGCCCTTGGTACTCAACGGCTGTGCTGTGCTTCATCGCCCAGTGGCGTCTGACTCTTTGCAACTCCATAGGCTGCAACCCGCCAGGCTCCTCTCTCCATGGGGATTCTCCAGGCAAGAACACTGGAGTGGGTTGCCATGCCCTCCTCCAGGGGGTCTTCCCAATCCAGAGATCGAACCCAAGTGTCCCATACTGCAGCTGGATTCTTTACAGTCTGAGCCACCAGGGAAGTCCAAGAATACTGGAGTGGGTAGCCTATCCCTTCTCCAAGGGACCTTCCCGACCCGACCCAGGATTCGAACTTGGGATTCGCGTTGCAGGCAGATTCTTTACCAGCTGAGCTACCAGGGAAGCCCCATCCACTGCTCTCCTGAAGCAAAACCCATCACCACGGCACCGAGGCTTTGCTCAGTACTGCTGCTTTCCAGAACACCAGGGGGCTGAGCTTGCAGTCAGGGGCCTCACGGCCTCCATGCGAGTCATGGATAAAATGACTCTACTTGATGTGGACACTTACCAGAGGGATACTGACACTCCCTGGAGGAAGCGGTGCCCACTGATAAGGAAGGCCATTTGGCTCCTGAGCCTTTCCCCAGAACCACCCAGAAGGTCTGCACCACTGGTGATTGTGCAGACACAAACTGAAAACTGCAACTGTACATGGCTAGAAAATAAAAATATTCCCAGGAAATTGGCACAGAGGAAAAGAGAAAAGAAGAACAAGACAGGAAGCCCACGAGCTAGGAAAGGGACCATAGCAGAGAATGGTTTTGATCCATCATGCTTGGGTTGTAGGCCCAGCACTCTTCCCCTGGACCACTCTGCTGCCTATGTCTATGGCAACAAAGCTCCTGACTCTTGGGATCATAGGGGAACCCTTGTGGTATTAGGAAGAGGTTAATTCAAACCCAGTCTAAGCCCAGGGTCTTAAAACCATATAAATCAACCATTTCAACTCTGACATTACTAATTTGAGGGTCTCTGGAGGAAGTAACTTACAAATGTAATCAAGGTAGAGAAGATCATCCCTCACCCCCAAGTATATTTAGTGACCAAAAACAATATAAACAAAATAAGGAAAGAAAGAAACCTTGATACAAAAACAACCTAAAACAAAGGTCCACAATTTGACCCAACTGAAAATTCAGAATTTACTGATTGAATTTACATAGCGAATGATGAGAATTCACTCATCATTCAAAGGCTCCTATGCCTTTTCAAATGGGCTTAAATTAACTCGAATATCTGCTGAAATTCACCAAGTGACAAACCTTTATGTCTTTAGCCAATATTAGGGCTAAAATTACAATTATACCTGAGAATCCCATTAATCTAAACATCATATCTCCCATAATGGGGTATTTTCTTAGGAGAGTCACTGAACATAAAAGAGAGGACAAATAGGTATGCTTCACCTTAAACTTCAGAACTTTTTGTCTTGCTTAAATTCCCCACGGTTATAGCACTCATTGCTCTAAAATATCTCATAGGCATGGACATGGACACCCTGACCCAATGAAAAATAAATGAAAATCAAATTAAGGCTTTGACACTTATAAATTGGCTTGACAAAATAAGAACCCATGACTTCCCCCACCCCTTCCCCCAGTTAAAATAGTTAACATGACTCAAGGTAATTTAAAACAAGGTCTACACGGATTAAAAATTGCTATATAAGAGGAACTGAGTGAAGGGTTGTTATCCCCACTGCTTCTCCATTTAACAGTCCTTTTTGGCCTGTTCTTAAATGTGGAACAGAAGAACGGTACCCCAAAGTGGAGTGCTGCAACAGTAAAACCATGGTCCCATCCCAATAAGGCCTCTATACCTAACAACTTGATTATTTAAATTGCTGACTTCATCCAGTCAGCAACTGGTAAACATTTTGCTCCTATAAATTTGGCTAAGAGAATATGTTCTGTACAATGCCTAGTTCAATAGCCTCTCAGCCATGGTTTGCCTTTACCACTGAAGGAACACAATCCACCATATATACCCATGCAATACTTCAGCATCCTTGCATTGCGCCCAGTCTCCACAGGCAAGATCTTAGCTATTCACCTTTCTCCAGGTATGACATAATATCAGTGACATCCTTCAAGGAGATTTGTTTGCGATACTCACTAAGGACATACAAATGCTCACAAAAAGGGGATGAACCATTGTCCCATACACAGTGTAAGGCACTGCCTCTGCCATTAAACTCCTGAAAGTTATTAGGTACATGGAAGGTTCCCAGCCATAACCTCAAGTAGAGCTGCCCTCTCGTGGTTCCAACCTCAGGATATTTAGGGTCCATGCCTATTTAAACCACACTGTGTCCTTCTTGAGGTTATTTCAGTCACTCCTACACCTCTCTGGGGGCCTGGGAACTCCATGAAGCAGTGCTCAGCCCCATCTGCTGAAGCTCACCATTGCTTCTCTGTCTCTCTAAGGTTATAGAAGGTAAGAAACTTCTTTAAGATGCTCAGTTTCCCTGGGAATCAAGACCTAGTTCTTTCTACACTTCGATTTCCTAACCCCATTCAAATTTCCACTGCTTAATCCTCCTCTGGCTCAACTCAGGGCGTCCTGGGCACCACCCCGAAGAATCAGACAATGCCGAGAGCCTCCTCACATCTTGAACACTTCTCCTACCAGGCAGTCAATGATTCAATTTCCTCCCAGAAACAGGAACTCATGTCATCAAATACTCTCTCCCATTCTAAGGTCTGTTCTCCGTTCTCTGGTCTCACACAACTCAAAAAAGATTTTTCTCCCCAAAAAGTCAAATTATTTGCAAATAACAATTTGTTTTCATTTTTAAAAGTTAATCAAAAAGTTAGTGAACTTTTAATCTAGATGATACCAGTCCTCAGGGAACAGAATCTATAGAAGGCATTAAAAGAAGTATAAAGAAGTAAAAAAAATCTTAGTTGATAATTAACATAATTATCATCTATATGCATTTAAAAGAGCTACTCTCAAAAGAGTCTTTACTTAGCAAGGTAGAAAACTGCCTCATATACATTATTTTATTTAATCCTTATAACAAATGTCAGAGATATAGAAGGGTGGGGATTATCTCAATGAGGTGACTGAAATTCTGTCTTCCAAATGTTAGAAACATTCTTTAAATTAGGATTTAAAGCCCCGTTACATGTGATTCCAAAACATGGGCTTTTAATTATTTCATTATATTTCCTCCTTTTTAGAATCCTAGATCCTTATAAAGTGAGAAGAGATTACAATAGAACAGCAGGGCTTCCCAGGTGGTGCGAGTGGTCAAGAATTCTCCTGCCAATGCAGGAGACGCAGGAGACGTGGGTTCGATCCCTGGGTTGGCAAGATTCCCTGGAGAAGGAAATGGCAACCCACTCTAGTATTCTTGCCTGGGAAATCCCATGGACATTGAGAATACATGACAATAGAATAAAAGTAATTGGAGTAGTGAAGCTAGGAATCTAGAAGTCACATAAAACTCACCTACCATGCCACTTACCGTATACGTATTTTCTCTCCCAGAACAACATATTTTCCATAAGGTTAAACCAAACTCAAAATAGTATTCAAGCAATTCATCTGATATAAAAACGTTAATTCAGTTTTGAATCTTAAAAATGAAGATCATATGATTGAAATAATATGGATAAGTGTGAATAAAAATTATTCTTCATACTTCTTAATAACTATTATATAATATACCTATTCAGTATAATTATATAATTTGTGAACACACACATTCAGATGCCTTTAAATCTTTTTACAGATTAAAATGGAAGCAAATTCCTATGGCATGTGATATGATTTTATCTTATTTAATTACTGTTATTTTTAGTTGTGTCACAACAATTAGCAGAATTCACTGAAAATAGAGGTCAGTATAAATCTTTCTTTACATATTCCAAGATTTTTTGGTTTGATTTTAGACTTTATTAATTTTTTGCTGTACTTTTTCTTTGTCATTGTTTTGGTTAAAATACGAAAATAAGTTTGTACTATGCAAAGACATTTTCTGATTACTAAGTAGAGAAGATCCCAAAGGATGCAGCAAAGGAAACCCACTATTAGATTCCTTAGGAGCAACTGACAGTTGACTGCACTGTATTCTCCAGATCTTTTAATCATTTTTATACAGCAAGACAGATAAAAACGCATTTTAGTATAGAATTCTGAACTCTCCCTTTGAAAGCTATAATTATGATTTGGTGACCTTCTCCAAGCTGTCTTAGTTATACACACGCTGGCCCGAGTATCCTTTTATTCAGTAACTACTAAATGATCGAGCACTTGCCTTACCCATCTGCTCTAACAGTGACCTCTTTTGAATTTTTTTTTTAATGAACTTTAGCTACTGCTTTTTATAGCTTTGCCAACATAATCATATTACATCCTGACACCAGGCAGTGTAAATTAATTCCTCTTCTTTGTTATGAGCCACTCCATAGAGAAAAACTAGATTTTTCACCTTAACACCTGATTAAATTGTGGGAAAAGAAGACCAAAAAAAAAAAAAAAAAGAAACGAGGTCTCTGGGAAAACTGTATCTCACCTATACCAGCCTGGAGACTAACACAGTGAATTTAAAACAAATTAACTCAAGATTTTTAAAAAAAATCCTAATGAGGGAAAAGCAGGAGAAATATAGAGGAAAGACGGTGGGTAAAAAGTCTATTTACCTAGAATTAATCTTATGCCAGATGAACTAGAGTGGTGTTTCCCAATTGCTCAGAAGGCTCACATGGGAAGTTTGTTAACAATACAGACCCTCCCAGGGCCCTCCCTAGAGCCTCAGATCCTGGGTGTTTGACACCATATGTATTGCAAATACCCTAGGAGATTCTTACTATTATACAAGCCTGAGAACAACTGAACTGGAATAAAAGTTAGGTCAGAGTCTCCTCCATCTTTCTTTAATAATACACAGAAAAAAAATCCATAAATGATGTTGCTTCAAGGTCTAACAGTATGTATCACCCAAAAGAACAGACTGTTTACTGCTGGTTTTAGCAAAGTATACCAACACATACACACAGCCTTGGAGATCTACTTATCCAATTGCAGACCCTGTTAAAATCACCTTGTAGTAAATTAAAAATTAAATTAAAAAACTAACTTCATCCAGACCTGCTCTATCAGGTGATGGCCCTGGCTATACAGGTCATCCTCTGGACTGGTTCTTTTACCTTTTACTCTGATAACCAGCCCTAAAGTTAACCACTAAATCAGTTTAATATGGTTTTCCGTAAATGTTCTATGTTGGTGAATTGTTTTACCTCCGGAAGATCATACCTCCTGGTAGGCAGGAACAATAGGGTCTAAGTATGGACAGTGGATAGTAAGTCTTCAATGAGTGCTTTTTGGGTGAACTTCTCATGGATCTGACCATGCAGTCCCCATCATATGCAGATTCTATCTGTGCAGATAGGAAGCTCATGTTATAGAATTTGGTTAAAAAACAACAACAACAACTCTGTATCGGCATTTTAAGCATTGCTGCTTTAATTAAACCCTATGCTGGCAGTGTTCCTGAGCCAAGCAAGACCTTTCAAGTCATCCTGTCACTCTGATCCATTTCACATCAGACTTTTTACTGTTATCCTTTGAGATTTGATTAAAGATAATGATTAATTTTAGTATGGAAAACATTCCCCCAATTCCATTGTAATTAAAATAACTGAAGAAAGTACTAAAGAGCTGACTTTTTCATTTATCTCAGTTTGCAATAAACTCAAGAGAACTGTCATTAGAGAAAATTCTCAAAGAGCCACATTAGCAGGGAAAGGAAGCATGGATAGATATACGGATACAATAAAAATAGCAGAAACAATTATTCATTAAAGCTTGTTGACCCTGGAGAGTCATTTTGAGAGGCCAGAAGATCCTAGATGTTATCGACTAAGATACCTCTAAGTCACTCAAAGAGATTGTTAAAAAAAAAAAAAAAAAAAAAAATGGACTAAGAGAAAGGCAAGATTGAAGATCTCATTTGATTCAACTCTGTATTTGGGGAAACATCACTTACAGACATGTATCTCTTAAATAAAAAAAATCAGAAGTAATCTTTTGAAATGTGGTCAATATAAAACAGCTGTTTATAACAAGACAAATACTGAGAAAGAACGTGTGTGTGCTCAGTGGCTCAGTCATGTCTGACTCTCTGTGACCCCATGAATTGTAGCCCACCAGGTTCCTCTGATCATGAGATTTTCCAGGCAAAATTACTGGAGTGGGTTGTCATTTCCTTCTCCAGGGGACCTTCCTGACCCAGCGATAGAACCTGGGTCTATCTCCTGGGTCTCCTGCATTGGCAGGCAGCTTCTTTACCACTGAGCCACCTGGGAAGCCCCAAGAAAGAAACTAAAAGTGAAAGTCACTCAGTCGGGTCCAACTCTTTGCGAACCCATGGACTATGTAGTCCATGGAATGCTCCAGGCCAGAATACTGGAGTGGGTAGCCTTTCCCTTCTCCAGGACATCTTCCCAACCCAGGAATGGAATCCAGGTCTCCTGCATTGTAGGCAGATTCTTTACCAGCTGAGCCACAAGGGAAGCCCAGGAATGCTGGAACAGGTAGCCTATCCCTTCTCCAATGGATCTTCCCGACCCAGGAATCAAACAGGGGTCTCCTGTATTGCAGACGGATTCTTTACCAACTGAGCCATCAGGGAAGCCTGAAGCCCCAAGAATGAATACTTAAAGGCAGAGAGTAAGGGAGACACGGTATGAACATATTCTGGAGAACAATTCCATTATAACAGTAAGTTCAGCCTCTGGTCAACTGCAGACTCTCCCAGACCAAATGCTTTGCATCCTTTACCATCTTCCCTCATCAATTTCCTTCTGCTTCTGCCATAGACCTTCCCATGCCCTCTTCACTTTCATCCTACTCAAACTAGCTTTTGGAAAATAATTACTTAATTCATTCACAGGAATATGATCTGTGTGTGGTTCCCTACAAGGACAATCCCAGACAAAGTCTCAGACCAAAGAAGCAAATTGTTAATGGTGGCACTTCCACAAATTAGCTAATGGATAAGGAGTGGCATTTGAGAATGATGTGGAAAGATTTTCCTAAATTATCAGCATTTTATCTTCTGCCTATTTGTAAGGTTGGTGGGGGTATTGGAGTCAAACCTATGTTCTTGATACCACAATTTGCATGACATTGGCCAGATTCTTTAGCTTCTTTGAAGCCTAGTTTCTCTAATGGATGCCATGCAATGTTTATTCAATGACTAAAGTATCCCTTTATTTTTTATTTGCAGCATAAGCAGGAGAAACTAGATTTCTACAGTTCTATTTCTAGTAACTAAGTAGCTTTCAGTTGTTACCTATTTCACTCCTCTTACCTCACATGCTTAAGGCTATCTAAATGTCCCAATCATTTATTAAAAATAGCCAGGAACAAAAGGGGAAATCAGTGATTAAAGCATATTCTAGTTCATTCATAAGCCAATTTGTTTCAACTTTTGAGAACCTAGAACCTCTTATACAGAGTGCAGTAAGTCAGAAAGAGAAAAACAAATTATCGTATATTACCGTGTGTATATGGAAACTAGAGAAATGGTACTGATGAACCTAGACCCAGGGAAGGAAAGGAAACTGAGATATAGAGAATGGACTCGTGGGGGAAGGAGAGCGTGGGACGAATGGATACAGTAGCACTGACATATATACACTGCTGCTGCAGCTGCTAAGTCGCTTCAGCTGTGTGTCCGACTCTGCGACCCCATGGACAGCAGCCCACCAGGCTCCTCTGTCCACAGGACTCTCTAGGCAAGAATACTGGAGTGGGTTGCCATTTCCTTCTCCGATATATATATACTATCATGTGTAAAATAGATAGTTGGTGAGAAGCTGCTGGTATAACTCAGGGAGTCCAGCCTAGCCTCTGTAATGACCTAGAGGAGTGGGATGGGGGTGTGGAGGAAGGCTCAAGAGGGAGCTGATAATATGTCTAATTATGGTTGATCTGCGTTACTATGCAGCAGAAACCAATACAACGTTGTAGAGCAATTTTCCTCCAATTAAAAAAAAATTAAACACCTGTGGACAAGGCATATTTGTTGCAGCAACCTCAAAACTTGGAATCTTCTGAGCTAGATGGATAAATTTTACTAAAACCATTTCACTTGTACTGAAAAGTGTGAGCTTAAAGAAAAACCAAATCAGTATGTGTATGACAGCTCATTTCATTTGAATGATGAGGACTCTGGTTCACGTTACTCTCGTATCACCAGGCAACTGTCCCCAAGTCTTGGAGATGTTCACTCAAATTCCAAGCTACCTACTCCACGTTAGAGTACTGAGGTTTCTGAAAACCTCAAAACCCTGCATGTTGGGCTCTGCAGGACAGTGACGATACATAATCACACATCGGAGGGTACAGAGAAGTGTTCTGGCATTTTCAGAAGCCTCTATCGCAAGTGATAACAGTACATGTGTTCACAGGTTTGGGGATTTTTTTTTGTTTACTTGTTTGTTCTTTACCTATGTGTGTATGTCACTGTCCCCAGCAAAACTTCTCTGAAGCCTGCATAGAAAGCAGAAATACCTGTCTTCTATTAAGTTGAATAGTCTCCATATTTTAAAGCATTTTAGCTGCCTAGATTAAAATTCAAAACCAGTAAATTCTAAATCAGAAGACTTTCTATAGTATGAAAAACCATGTTTCCTTGATGTATTTTTCATTTAAGATATGCTAACCCAATCGAAGCAGAATGTTTTTGCTATTTCTTTCCCCACAGGCATTTGTTCAACTGAGGCCAAGCAGAATGGCCATTTTGGTGCTGTGTTCTATACACGAGGTAAACTGTTTTGAGCTTAAGAATGTTCTCTTTCTTTTAATCCTTTCAATAACCTGACTCCAAATTTATCTGAGAAACATATGTTGAGTCATTCTCATCTCTATTTTTCATATCCACTGTAGTAATTATAACTGTAAATAGAATTTTAAGTCTTCTCAAAACTGCATTTTTAAAATATTAGCTGCACTCTGGCAGTCTCTCCCTTTAGTTTATTCCAGTGGTAACTTCCATTTTTTAAAATTAAGGGTGGTATGGAAACATATGATTCATTTCCTAATTTTATCACCATCTATAACTGGGGCAAGTGACTAACTTCTCATAACACATTTTTAATGACCTGTTAAGTTCAATAGCTGGGTGAAGATTAATAAGTGTGTTTTCTGCACTTAAAAATATATAGAAATATTTCAATAGGCTAATTTTAAAAACTGAAATGTAACATTCTGCACAAGAAACTCAAATGCCTATCTGCCCTTCACCTAATCATGTCTTTTTCCTATTTTACAATTTAATGGAACTGATAGAAAGTCAAATTAATCAATGCTATTAAAAACTGTCAAAAGAAACATAAACAATGACAATCTACAAGTAACTTTGGGATATCTGAGAATTTGGGGCTAGAACTCTGGTCATCGGCAAATTAATAAATGAAAATTAAACAAACAAACAAAAAGCAACCTTGAATTCAAAGAGAGGAAGAAACCATATTATTGGTATGCTAGAGATCCAGTTAATTTCAGAATCAAGTCTAGATATCACATCATTGGACATCTGGGCCAGTACTTATCCCACAGTAGTCATGGTTTCTGACTTTTTTCCAACAATAAAAATTATTTTTTAATATCAGACCACTAGTGGATATGGTGGTTGTAATTTGTAAGCAGAAAAGACCCAGCTTCTGAGGTATATGAGAGAGAAAGGCACCCCTTCTGTTACCCTAGTCTATGGGAGTCAGGGCTTCATGTACTTAGAGGAAAGTTTCTGATAGTAAAGGCTATTAGGGAAACATATGTCCATATCTTGACCTTCAGTGTTGCTTAGAAGTGACTCCTCTTCTTCAATTTTTAATGGAGTGACTCTACATCTTCTTCTTCTTCTTAGAAGTATGTTCTTCTAAGGCTTCATGAAAAGAAAAGCATTCACCCCTTCGGGTGGAAAGTCCTCTTGCTTAGGAATATATTGTTGGGGTGGAAGGAGGTTTATTTAAATGAGAATTCTACTTTGGAATGAAGAGATTCAGATCCTTCCAGTTACTTACTGTTGTAACTTCAAAGTTGTATTCATTGGGGTATAAATGACATATACATATAATATGACATATAACAATCATAACACACACTGATCTTTGCATGGAGAGATTCTAGCCTTGATTCCAGACAAGCAGAACAAGACAGAAGTAATCTTGCCTGCAGAACTTGAGCAGACATCTGAAACAAGGCAGTAGGTTGGACACTAAGGCAAGAGCCAACCAGTAGGGGACCGCTGTGAATGGGCACAGTTAATGGACTCGTGTACTAATGATGCTGAATATCTAGCTCCAGGTGTCCTTTTTCAGCATAATGATTCTCTCCTCTTAACCTCAAGTCTTTGGTAAAGTTTACTTCCCAGCTGGAGCAGTTGGTAAAGATTCCACCTGCTGATGCAAGAGACACAGGTTCGATCCCTGGGTGGGGAAGATCCCCTGGAAAAGGAAATGGCAACCCACTCCAGTATTCTTGCCTGGAGACAACCATCTTAGTAATATCTCAGCATTTGGCAACAAAAGGACAACCTAAGATGACACAGACTAGAAAGAGTTAAAGTAGCATCAAAAAGCTTCCAGAGACATCAGGAAACAGTGAAGAGGGAGACCAGAGCACCAGGCCAGAAAAAGTGACAACTAGCACCCAAAAGACTCACAGAATCTAAGGATTCTCACAAAGGCTAGGTGTGGGGAAAACAAACAAAAAAGACTGTACATCCTGGAGCATGGGAGCTACAAGAACGCTTATTGAGGCAAGATGGCTCCTCAAAGATGACTCCCCAAGAATCTATATTTTTTAGGTATCTGTGGATTGAGAAAATATTTAACAGTTGGAAAGGTACTATGAAATAAATATTTTAAGGAAATTAATTCATATTTGTAGTAATAATCTATATACATTTGAAAATTGTAGTATATATGACTGGGGAAGGAAATAGCAACCCATTACAGTATTCTTGCCTGGGAAATCCCATGGACAGAGGAGCCTGGAGGACTGCAGTCCATGGGGTCCCAAAGAGTCAGACATTACTTAGCAACTGAACAACAACAAGTATGTATATGCTATGGGACGACAGTGTTTGTTTAGACACAGATGTATGGCTTTGTAGACCTCTCTACTAATTCTATAGAATTCCAAAGGACCAGAATCCCCATTATTGGCAAACACTGCCCTGTATCATAAATCATGGCTCTACGGGCCAGCACCCCTGTCTCCCGTAACAACCATAACTTTAATCACTAACATGTCAGCTTTTCTCCACCTATTTTTAGGTGGAGAAATTCCCCCCTTCTTCCATTTGGAATAATAAGGCTATTCAAGTTAAAAAAAAATATTTAACACTTATATAATCTAAGCCCCTCAGATAGCTCTCAAGAGATGGAAAAGCTAGATAACCATGATTGCCAATGTTCAGCAGACCTTTCCAGGGGGTCTCAGAATATAAGCAGAATAAAATGCAAGAATCTCATGATAGATTCCTTGTCACAGTCCCATCATTTTTTCAGTCCAGACTCCTGGGAGCTTCTTTTGAGTATCTACAGCCCACCACCAGTTTCTGGCTGAGGGCTTTCACATTGATGACTTCCTTCCTAGGTCTTATGCAAACCTCACTTATTAGACTGTGATAGTCACATGCAGAGACTCATTTTTGAGGGGAAAAACATAAGCTATCACTCCTTAAAACTCTAAATTATTTTCAGCAAGGCCGAGATGGAAAGTCTCATTTAATTAGCAAGTGCAATAAAGATGTGACATTTAAAAACAAATTATAACACATTTACATCCTTCATTGGAACACTGAATGATGACATATTGTTCTTTTATAGTTGCCATTTCCAAGTTTTAATTGCCTTGGTTTAATTGGTTTAATCCAAAAAAATGTCAATTCGGTAATTACCCCTATGCTGTTGGAATTAGCTTCGTTTATTGAGCAAAGGAAAACTGACTTCAGATAGGGGAAAGCAAATAAAATATAGTATCAGGGGAAATACTGCATCACTGAAGTATTAAAAAAACAATATTGCATGTGACTGAAACTTAGTTTAATTTACAGGGATCAAAAATATGTTCTTTTTCAATTCTGAACAGTAATATACCAATACATAATCAAACATAAATTAACTAATCCAGAATCATGTTCATTCATTTATAAATTTATTAATTTGCTTGGAAAATATCTACTGAGTATCAATGATATGTGTGGCAGGAACTACGTAACTACCTTCATGGACTCTAATGGGTGAGAAAAAAATAATCAACACAAATCTATGTATGAACACAAACTGTGGTAGGTAAGTCTTAGATGAAAAATTATGAGGACCTGTGTGAGTGAATCAGGACCTGATGCACTAATAATATGAGCTGAGATATGGAGAAAAGAGCAGCTGGTATAGAGGTAGAAAGAGAGTATTTCAAGCAGAAGGCAAGGGCACAGCACATTTCAGGAACTGAAGTAAGGCCCATGTGGCCCAAACACAGAGAAGAAGGTAGGAAATACCATGAGACAGAGTATCTCATCTACAGGGGCTTCATCATCACGGCGTGTTAAGGATTCGGTCTACTCTTCCAGAAGCACTGGGCAGCCACTGAAGTCTTTTAAGCAACCGTGTGACAATCAAATTTGAACTTTAAAAAAGATCATTTTGGTTTCAGCAAATGGAATAGATTGGAAAAGAAGAGTGGATTCCAGAGGTGAGTTTGGAGGCAGTTGCAGGTTTCCAAGTGAGAAATAGTAAATTAGAAAGTAAAGTTTATGCCTTCGATTTAACAACCCAGAAAGTCTGAAGTTATCTGGGTTTCACGAGTGACCTACTTTCACGGAATTAAATGTGTCAGAGATAAAAGGAAAACAGAGTGACAGAATAGAAGGTATGTGTGCTTTAGGATGAAACACACCCAGCTGAGCATCCTGGGCTGAACTTTTGCCTCCGTTCCTTTTTAACTGAGGGATATTATGTGAGGCATTAAGCTCGCTGAGCCTTGGCTCCCACATCTTTTGAGTACACATAATAATACCTCCCACAGTTGAGAAGATTAAGTGGGACAACGTGTGTGATACTGTCAGCATGGAAGGCCAGTTAATGTTGAAGAGCCCAGGACACATTAGCGGGTCTCATCCCCTCCTGTTAGAGATATTCATCTTCCTTTTGAAGCTTGTTCCTCCTCCTGAGTTTTCTCTCTTAGTGAATAGCACCATAACCTACCCAGTTGCAAAAGTCAGAAACCCAGCAGACACCCTTGTCCCTCGCCTACCATGATCATCAAGTCATGCAAAGTCTATCCCCTAAATAGCTCTTGAACTGATGGGCCAACAGCTCTGCTCTGCCTCGTTCACTACCCAGTTAAGGGTGCCTGCCTCTCTAGATCAGATGGCCCTCTTCACTCATTATCCTGCCTCCATTTTGTTGCCCTCTAGTCCATTCTTTTCATACTGTTCATGGGGTTCTCAAGGCAGGAATACTGAAGTGGTTTTCCATTCCCTTCTCCAGTGACATAACCTTGCCAACAAAGGTCTGTCTAGTCAAGGTTATGGTTTTTCCAGTAGTCATGTATGGATGTGAGAGTCGGACTATAAAGAAAGCTGAGCGCCAAAGAATTGATGCTCTTGAACTGTGGTGTTGGAGAAGACTCTTGAGAGTCCCTCAAACTGCAAGGAGATCAAACCAGTCCATCCTAAAGGAAATTAGTCCTGAATCTTCACTGGAAGGACTGATGTTGAAGCTGAAATTCCAATACTTGGGCCACCTGATGCAAAGAGCTGACTCACAGGAAAAGACCCTGATGTTGGGAAAGATTGAAGGCAAGAGGAGAAGGGGATGACAGAGGATGAGATGGTTGGATGGGATCACCAACTCAATGGACATGAGTTTGAGTAAATTCCAGGAGTTGGTGATGGACAGGGAAGCCTGGCGTGCTGCAGTCCATGGGGTCACAAAGAGTCAGACACGACTGAGTGACTGAACTGAACTGAGTCCATTCTTTACCCTAGCTAAGCAAATATCACTATCTCAGTTCTCTGACTACTCCTCCCCTTAAGCCAAGAAAATGTCGCCCAGTTCCTTAGCATGACTAGCCACACCCTCCCTGATCTACACTCTGCTTACTCCCCAGCCTTAGGTCTTGCCACTCCTCTGCTGACCTCAGGTAGGTACGTGAAAGGAACTGCTCCCCATCCAGGGCTTATAACTCCCAGCACACTCCCTTCACCTTCACATTCAGGCCACTGGCTGGAGCATCTCCTTCCAAAGTTTCTCTTGACTAGGTCAACCTCTGCTCAACACTGAGCTTCAGCTCAAGAAACACTTCAGGAGGCATTTTGGCTTCCCTTGACTGTACCCCAAGTACATGGTGGTGGTGGTTTAGTCGCTAAATTGTGTCCAACTCCTGCGACTCCATGGACTGTAGCCTGCCAGGCTATTCTCTGTCCATGGGATTTTGCAGGCAAGAAAATCAGCCTATAACATGAATTTAATTACATGAGTGAATTGAGCAAGCAGTCAAATGAAGTCTAAAGAGGCTGACTGGACTGGCCAAAGTCACATAGGTTAGGCGTGATACCATGAGGAGAAGACCCAGGTTTTTAGCTACATGTTGCAGTGTTCCCTTCTCTCCATCATACTGGCATTTGCCTTATTAATCTCATTGCATTTGCTCTCTTCATTAACCCTTCAAAACATTCTCTTCATGTGGTTGCAAAATGTTGTGCATTTAGACTGAGAGTTACAGTTTTTACACTCAAAGCTGACCAGTGTCGCCTCTTCCCAAAAGGCCTTCCTGGGCTCCCCTAAAAAGTAGTAGCCACGGCTCCTGTGATGTTCTCGAGCACTCCGGTAGCATCTTTTATACTGTCCTCCCTCCTTGTGATCCTGTGAATTTTTCTGAAACTAGGACCATGCTGGATTCATTTGATACCTCTGATAGCCAAGACTGATCTTGGGACACAGTACTTAACATTTGTTGAATGTAATGGCTTCCCTGGTGGCTCAGATGGTAAAGAATCTGCCTGCAATGTGGGAGACCCAGGTTCAATCCCTGGGTTGGGAAGGTCCCCTGGGGAAGGGAATGGCAACCTACACCAGTATTCTTGCCTGGAGAATCCCATGGACACAGGAGCCTAGAGGGCTACAGTCCATGGGGTTGCAGAGAGTGGGGCACGACTGAGTGACTAACACACATACACACACATACACACACACACACATACAAAGAGAGAGAAAATGGCTCTTCAGAGCTGAACAGTGTCCAAATAAGAGCAACTAAAGTGATGCCAAGGAAAAAAATGATGCAAGAAGGCGGACTAATATGATGATTGCTCTGCCATCTAGAGATCTGGAGTTTGGAAAAAGGCACAGTTGGTTCTGCTAAGATGAAGAATCAAGAAGGCAATTGAGATGATGGTGTCACTGCTGGAACAGGCTGCCTCTCCTGGTGAGAACCTCAGTCCCTCAGTGACCTTCCTGTTGCTTTTTATTCAGGATGAAGAACTGGAGTCAGAAAAGAAGCAGCTCACTTTCAGACAGCTGGACAGGTAAGTAGGAAAGCTGAGTCACAGAGTGCTTTCTGCACCTGCTGGGAAGCCTACGTACAGTCAACGCTAGAAGAACTGGTTTCAAAGGTGTCACAGGTTCCTGACGTGGCAGTCAGCTGATGTGATGGAAATGGAACTGAGCTGGGGGTAGAAATCCAGGTGTTGATCCAAGACTGCCCATGGCCTTGGGCAAAGCTCTGGGCCTCATTTTCCTGCTCTGTGAGATGAGAGGTTTGAACTAGATGGTTTCCTATAGTACTCTCTCATGAAGAAATTCTTCAATAAAGGGAGCAAGCACTTGGATTTACTAATGCAGCTATACAACCAAGGGTAAGAAGACTGTAAATCTGGGTAATGACTGCAAATGCAGACATCTAACCTCATCCTTTTCACTTCTGTAACTTGAATATGTTGAAACGCATATTCATAATGATATTCCCTCATCCACATACAGTGAGCACAGCCAAAAGTTTTATGAATAAAAAATTAGAGATACAGTAAGGTTATAAAGCAGCAGTTTGCAAATATCAAAATCAGTGTGGCAACTTATGAAAAACAAGCTCTGATGCCTTGCACCAGACCTACCAAATCAGAATCTTTAAGGTGGAACCCTGGGTATGATTTTTTTACAAGGCTGTCATGTGCCTTTGGTGATCAACTAATTTGGGGCTCATTTACAAAGGAAAAATAGTGTTTTTCAAAGGGTAGCCTGTAGATCATTTTCATGTAAATTATCTAAGATGCTTGGCAAAAATATCTGGGAAGATGGCCCCAAATCTGCATTTTAACAATTCTTTCAGTGATTTTACAAATAGCTTATATATGCTGACAAATGAAATAATCATACAGGCAAGACCTCAAAGTCTACTGAACAATATAGTGAAGACAGGAAGTTCTGACTGCAACAGAGGTCTATTCATCATTATTATTTCTACCGTATTTCATCATCTTGTTTTACTCCCATAACAAAACTGTGATACAAGCACTTTTACCCTCATTTTACTGATAAACTGAAGCAGCAGAGAGTTCAGGTAATTTCTCTAAAACCATGAGATTCATAAATGGATACAGGAGAACTGAAAAATAATGCCACACAGCTAAAGAACAGCCTATACTGCTATAGAATGTGGAATTAAAGAGTTCAGTACAACCTTTTAATTAAACCATCTGCTGAGGATAAGAAAAGATTGCAGGTTAGCAATATGCCTCAGTTCCTGGCGGTTGGCTTTATTACCGACATCACAAATGTTTACGTCATTAAAAATAATCACAGATTAGCCAAGACGTAAGGACTAGTAACTAATAAACAACAATATTTAAGGGATGCCCTAGGATCCTAAAATGATCCAAGGTAGTCATCACTTCTAGTCAACAACCTTTGAAACAAGTATTAGCTGATGGGAAGCCCAGAAATATGCTGTCCAGGGTCTCACCCACTTGGTGAGGAGCCCAATCACCTCCAGACCTTAATTATCTGACTCTGCTTCATTAATCTATCTTTATACCATGGACCCTAGACTGTATGCCTTTCAACATGCTAGAATCAGACTACATGAGACTCGAAATATCTTTCAGGGAATACAATATAAAATGCTATTACTACAAACACATTTTTTTAGGACAAAACTCTCTGCCCCCATTGATTCATCTCAATTTGTCTAACAAAATATGTTTGTGAAGAGATATGCTTGTCTTGATCTCTTGCTACACTGAAGTGAAAAGGATCTCCCAGATGCCCCATTCCTGCGTTGACCAGTACTTGGCATCACACAATAGATGATATTTCATAAATACGATGAAACCAAATGGATCATAGCTATCATGAGCTCTAACTTTGATTTTTTTAAAAACAACTCACTAAAATCATTAATGGAAAAGACAAAGTTGTCCAAAACCGTACAGTTTTTAACAGAATTCAAATTCTTCTCCTTTCCTCTGTTCATATCCTACTCTTTCCCTCTTCCTTTCACATTGATGTTACAGCCTTTCTAAAATATGTGAACACACAGATATTTTCACAAAGGGGAAAAGTAAGAAAAATGACATTAAGAAAGAGAAATGGCAAAAAAAATAACTAAACATTCAGTAGTTGTTGATAGATTTGTTGAAGGTTTTCTGACTGAGGATTTGTTTTCCTTGTTTTGTTTTTTGAAAGGTGACTTTTGTGTGTCCTTTGCTCCCATTCAAATTTTGCATGCCAACTCAGATTGTATCACTGTATCTCGTCAAATGTTTTACTGAAGGAGCCATTTCTTCCACAAAATCAGTATCTAATTTCCTAAATAAAGAAGAAGAAAATACTTACAAATCTCTGATTAAAATATGCTGCTATTTCTAAGACAGGTTTAGGAAGAAACTCTGACAAACCCTTTTTCCTGTAAATCAAAAAAAAAAAAAAAAAAAAAAAAGACTATGAAAAACCAGATAAGGTGAAAATCCATTTTGATCATCAAATTTCAATCATTTTGTCCTTTTCTAACTTAAAACTGGTAAACACCATGACTTGTTTGACTTTCTTGAGAAAAGCAGAATCTCCAATTCTACCACAAAATTTTCTATTAAAAGTCAAAAGGGTTCATTTCACCAAGTGTTAGTACCTAGAATTGCCAGCTACAAAATGCGATTATACTACAACAGTGCAATTAGGGATTAATGTCAAGTTGAGAAAGTCATCACGCAAGATCCCCTCTCTGTGCTCTAGAACACTCTAGTCTATCTCTACTGTTGAACCTATCACTTATATTGTTAATTTCTGATTAGTGTCTGCCTTCTCACCCCCTACCTCGCACAAGTTTCTTAAAGCCTTTTGAGGGCACAGACTGTGATTCATTCACCTTGCACATGGTAGGAGGGATGCAATAAATATCAGTTGAATGTCAAGGTTTGTGAGGTGCTTTTCAGACTCAGAGCTGCTTGAACACATACTTATCACTGCGTAAGAATTTTAAAACCCAGAGCAGACATCTTTCAACTGCGTTTCTCTACTCAGCTTCCTATATGGTTTTCTCTGTTCCTCTCACTGTGTATCTGAAACTGTTTTCCTTCAAATGAGTCCCATTTGTTCAGATGAGATAAAGGGAACTGAGAAGAGGAAGAGAAAAATAAACGAACAAATGATCATATGGGAAGTAGTAACAACGTAAAAATTTTACAAGCTTCAAAATTTATGTAATATAATGTAAATTAGCACCCCAAAAGAGCAAGATCAAGAAAAATACTTTTGTAGTCCTAATTTTTCAAACATTTGCTTATGGCTCTCAGCAAAGATCTAGTAGAAACTGCAAATAGGAAACCAGTTTAAAATCAGTTAGGTAAAACTTAATACTGTTATTCATGTCTTTAAAATGTATATTTAATAAATCTCTGTAATTTTACATCTTTTCCAGGATTAAATTTTGTTTTTATTTTATGAATTTCCACCTGTCTCTTCCTATTTTACTAGAATCAAAAGAAAGAAAGAGTGACAGTTATTCTTCCCCTCTTCACTTTTTTGCAGCTTATGCTATAATTCAAACATATTCATGCAACGGACTTTAAAAATAATATCCATATGAATTTTTTATTCTTCACAGACATCAAAATTCAGATTTATGGGTGATATGCTAAACACAAATACACTAAAGATTAAGAGACTGAGACTGTCTACTTATCCTTTAAACTATCAATTATCAAAAACTACCAACAACAACAACAAAAAAAAACTACCAACAAAAGAAAAGTAATTTCTGAAAAGGCTTTAAGAACAGTGGCATGCCTTTAACATCACCAACAAATTGTTTTGAGCACACATCTCCTATTTACAAAAATTCATGTTTATAAATTATAAGTACCACTCTTCTAATGAAAAACATAATTTGTTATATTATCATTGATATATGTTAAATACATTAACAGAAATTTAAATCAAATAAGAATACTGTAAATACAACTAATTGTTCTACTATGTTCTTCCTGAACTTCCAGGTTGGATGCAGAATTTAGAAGACCTTGCTACTATACAAGATTTAATTTTCCCTCCATTATCTCCTGTAAATGCAGTTAAATCTAGGGAAAACCTGGTGATATACATATAACAACTAAGAGATTCCCAAGGGAAAAAGGCCAGTGGTTTCAGCAAAGGTTATTACAGGCTTTGCAAGAGGAGCAGGTCAAGATGTGGGTGGATCAGCAGAAATTCATCATATTAGCATACACGCACAGGGTTGTGAATTAGCATAGATCTTGCAAATCAGCTAGTTCAGTGATTTTCAAACTATTTTAACATATTTCTTTCCGAAATGAACTCTTCAGCAGGTGGCCAATATGTAAGACAGATACAAACAGAGCGGCTCCGGCTAAAACAGCTTCAGTCTCTACCCACTCTGTCTTCTTTCACCTCAACTCTCCCTCCATGAGTGTAGTTTGAAAATTACTTGACAACACCGCCATTTTAGAGATAAGGCTACCATGCTGAAGAGGGAACAAGCGTAGCTGTTATAAGACAATGAAATAGATAAAGCAGCTGAATGATCGGTCCCGAACACTGGACTGTCTTCCTTGTAGATGCCCCTGCCTTATTTTCACGGACTGGCTTCCCTGCACATCCCCATCAGATCTCATTTGCAAACATACATTTTTAAAGTATGATCTGGTAAGATTTAAGGTACTTTTAGCTTCTATGGCTTGATAAAATAATGAATTTTTTTTTCTTTTAAATCTATACTGTCTAACTTGAAAGTTATCATGACTCGAGCAGTCAGGCAAGTCAATATGCAAAACTCTGCATAAAAGCAGAAGGATCCTGTTCACTTCAGATAGATCTAACACTGCACTTATACACAGTTTGGCCTCATGGACCTCACCCTAGCCCTGGACCTGATCTGATAATTTCTCCCCAAAAATGAAATACAAATATAAAGATGACGCATGGTTGGTTATGTTAAATAAATGTCTGCCTCTATCATACCTAGGATTGTAGGACTGAAGATGAAGTTGTTTGAGAACAAATAAGCAACTAGAGAACTACGTGAGGCAATACTTAGTCAATGGTTGAACTGAGCTGCTTTACAATTTCAATGAGCTACTAAATCTAGTTATAGCTGTTTCAAGGGGCGTTAGTTTCTACTTTTGTTTTGTATTTAAAGGCAAATCATAGTTCTAAAATGTATAAAGACCTGAACATTCAAAATGGCAGATGAGGGGATGGAAGGGAGGAAATATATGTATACATATAGCAAATTCACATTATTGTACAGCAGAAACTAACACGTTATAAAGCAATTATACTCGAATTAAAATAAGTTTCTTAAATGCCAAAAAAATAAAATAAAATAAAACGATGAACTTCATCTACTTCCTAAAAAAGAGCTGACCACTTCAACTGCAAGACCCAGTTCTGAAAGGCTGTTTTCTGATGATGCATTTAATCTCTCAAGCATTATAAAGATGAAAACAAACATCAAAAGATGAATCAATGTGACATGAGAGAGCATGGACATTCACGAGGATGTTTTCTATCCACAGAACTCAAATGAACCAGCTTAGGAAAACAAATGACTCTACGTGCCTGACACAGAGCAGGCACTCAACACATGTTTACTGGATAAACAAAGAATTAATGAATGAAAGTTGAAAACAGATCAGGAGCAGGTAGAATAGGACCAGATTATCAAGAGTTTTGAAACAGACTTTATGCAGTGGGCTACTAAGCCGTGGTTTAACAACAACAACAAAAAAAGGCTCTTGAATAGAAAAATGAGTGAATTGATAGTAAGCAAACAGTAAATCCAGCTCTAAGACTCTAGAAGTAATCTTGGCATTGGCAATAAAGGCCCACCAAAAGGGGAGACAATAAAACTGGATTAAGGAATGTGTGGCAGAGACTTCTGGTTGGGCTCCCAATAGCTCTTCTGCTCTTCTTCTCTAAAAAATAGAAAGCTCAGCTGGGTACATAGCTAAGGACCCCATTACCAAGCCTCCCATGCTGCTAGATGCAACCACATAACTGGATTTTGTCACTGAAACATGAGCTATGAGCATAAGTGACGTATGCATTTCTAGGTTATACCCTAAAAGAGAGGGGAGTGTGGCCCTTCCCTTCTCTTTTTCCTTTTCTGAAAACTTGACAGTATCTGTATGGTGAGCCATCATTCACCACGTGGACAAGGACACTACCCTGGGGATGACAAAGCAACAGGTGTAAGTAGCCATATCCCTAACATGTCAAGCCGTTACACCATGTCTGTACCATCCACCTGGGCAGAATTAAACCGACACTATGTTTAAAGAAAGTGAAGTTGCTCGGTCATGTCCAACTCTCTGCGACCCCAGGCTCCTCCAACCATGGGATTTTCCAGGTGAGAGTACTGGAGTAGGTTGCCATTTCCTTCTCCAGGGGATCTTCCCAACCCAGGGATAGAACCCAGGTCTCCCGCATTGTAGGCAGACACTTTACCATCTGAGCCACACTATGTTTAATCCAGTGTTATTTCAGGACTTTACTATAACTGTCAAACCAATATTTTAACTAACTCAGATGAAAGAAAAACATTTTGAAGTGGAAAAACCCACAGAATGTGGTGACAGGCCAAAGTGAATGAAGGAGGGCAATGAGTTGAAACAATTGCAAGGTTTTATGTTTAGGGAACTGGATCACAGAATCACTAACAAAATAAAAGATGAGGAGAAGAGCTAGTAAGTTTACATGCTGGCAATATTGCCAAGGGGAGGGCAGAGTAAGTAACTGGAGCTATGGGCCTGGCACTCAGGCAAAAGGAGAAAATTAAAAACGGAAATTTCCGCAATTTTGTGTCATATACAGAGTTGAAAAGATGAGAACTGATAGAATCTCAGGCTAAAAGAGATCAGTGTGTGTGTCAATGAATAATAGTGTGTTCTCACAAGAGGCAGGAGGGAGAAGCAGTAAGCGGCAACTAATAAGAAAAGGGTAATGATTGAATAAACTACAGGAGTTGGTGATGGAGAGGGAGACCTGGAGTGCTGCGATTCATGGGGTCGCAAAGAGTCAGACACGACTGAGCGACTGAACTGAACTGAATGATTGAAAATATGAAATAATAGAATTAACCTTAATCCAAAATGGCAAGCAAATTTAAAAGGTATCTGATGTGGTCTAAACTTCTTAAATCAGTTTAAAGGTATGAAAAATGAGAAAAGCATCAATCAGAGTTCTGAACAAGTCAAGTCTCAATCATGCTTTAGTTCCAACTTAAACTTCTAGAGTTACAAGACAGCAAAGAACAAACAACAGATACTTAAATCATTCTCCTCTTTCTGCATTCTCACAAGAGAGGAAGCAAGGGAGTAAAAGGAATGAAATGAAATGGAGCAGAAGTGTTTTGCTACTGCCCTCAATCTTTCTAGGAGGCTGATGTTTTTAAGCGTGGAAATGATAAAGTGAAACAGAAGCCTCCTCCTCAACTTTTATTACCTTACATTCAAAGATATAGTGGATCTAAATTTCACATTTAAACCTTAGAGTTAAATAAGATTGGCAACATGCAAGTCAACTGCTACTTACAAGAAGCAGGAGTTTGGAAATGCAATCTGCATCACTTACCAGATGCATTTCAGTTACTGAAAGGTCACCAGTTTTCCAAAATATTCAGGCAGTGTCACGCCATGCCCTCTAAACAGTCTCTCTTCCCTACCTGGTCTCGGTCATCCAACCGAACTGTATTTTTTTAGGGAGGAGTCAAATCAATGATTTCTAGTGTTAATTCTACCATCTAGTTCAGATTGATGAAGTTCCTTATAGTAGTTTTTTTCTTAAGATTATTTTCTCTCTACGTTTAGCCAGCAGAATGTACATTTCAGCTACCCAAAAGTCATCAGGGAAAACTCCAGGATTCTTTACCACCACATTTTCATTGCAACCAATCATATTAATTCACTTTATATGAGAAACTTATATTCCCCTCCTCTCCTTTGAAGAGATAGATGTCTGTTAGTAATCTTTCCTTCTTCACATAGAGACTGTATTATCCATGGTCATCACAATGTTTTAGGCATAGTTTTGGTCCTTGTTGTTTCCAGCCTTATATGTGAGTTTCATAATCAGTCTTCTTTTTAAGTTCTTAACACTGGCTCGAATTTTAGGATTCCACCATCCACACCCCTTTTTTAGTACAGCATGACCAGACACTACTATTCATTCCTCCAAGTAAATCAGGATGGAAGAATCTGCCCACCCTTATAAGGTGACCTTTCCCTTATAAATGGCTGCAAAATATTCAAACAAAGGTTGCCATACACCATTAAATTAATTTAAATGACTTTTTAAAATTTTTGAGTTGGTATCAGGGAAGAGTGTTTGTGTCAGGGGTGGGGGCGGCAGAGAGGATTGCATTTCATGGTACTCAGCATTCAACATGAACAACTGTCAAGCTTCACTCACATCTGTTCTGCCCAACACGTCACGTGTGGCTCATGTGGTTCTAAAATTCCTGGCACTTAACACATCTGAAAGCCACTCTGATCATTCAGGAAAGCCCCTTTTCTCCACTGTCTTACCATGTGTCACACAAAAAACAACCATAAAAGCACCAGACAGAAATTTATTATAAACTACCCACTGCTTCACAACGCTTCTTTGTAAAGCTTAAATAAAGGAAGTACCTATTAAATTTTTCTAACAATATTAAACTTCTTAGCCTATATTACTTTCTTGCCTATATTAAAATCTTCAAACAGCAGCATATCAGCTCATAAGCCTGACAAGTGTTCCATATGACTTAAAGCATTTTAATAGGTTTACCTGGAGCTAACGAAAGACTGTTGGGCATCACAGTTAATAAATAATTTTTATCTTAATAATAAAAGTTAAAATTTTAAGGACTAAACACAATGCTGTGATATTCACACCAGCAGATTTAGATCTGGTATCCAAATATTTATGCTCACAAAAGAAAGCCAATGAAAACTCTTATATATGAAAGTGAATATACGAACTCATTGGGACGGAAGAGAGCAAACAATTGATGAGTATCCATGATTTTCCAGTTACGTCTTAAACATTCTCTCGATGAATCCTTATAAAAGTCCCCAGAAGTAAACATTGACACCATTGGATTCCTGAGGGATCCTGAGGTTATAATAGAGCCAGTGCCAAGTAGTGTCAAGATTTGAACGCACAAAGTCAGACTGACTCAATAATGACAGTGATGCTTGACTAAGTTAACCTACAGAAGGAGCAAAGAGTAAATACGTAGGAGAGAGACCATTATGGATATGCAAATCTATTTTTTTCAAAGTGGTTTTTATGAGTCATCCTCTTAGCATTATATTTTAACACCAGATGCTCCATCCCCACCTTGATACAACCAGTAACTTGTTCAAAGGAACGTGATCCGCTTTTACAAAAAGCATAGCAATGTCCTTGAAGGCAGTTCGGGATTAGTATTCAATGGTATGTCATCTTGCAAATCTATCACAGTGATCTGACAGACTCCTAGACTAACAGAGGCGAAAGATGGAGGAGTCGTACAACAAAACCACAATAGAGCCCCAACTTTAAAAAGCTGTTCTTCAAATAGATTTGGTGCCCTTTGGGGGTGAGGCAAGATGCTCTTAGGAAATCGACACAATGATCTCTTGCAACATAGTAAACCCTCTGGACTTTAGTTGCCATATCTGCACAGATAACCTGTGGGAGCTTTATGGGTTTTGAAATGTTAACCTTCAAGTCTGGCAGTGTCAGTGGTGAGAATGCCAGGCAAAGAAATTCAGATGATCATAAAAGTGTGGTCACAGCAGGCTAAGGCTGGGAGAGATTCTAACACTAACAACAGTATAACGCTAAGCACATGAGCTTTGGGGCCAGCCTGGCTCTGGAACATAATCATAACTGGGCCACTTTAGTACAACTCTTCTTGTGTATAATGTGAAAATTCTTTCTGGGGCTATTAGTAGTTTTCCTCCATTCTTCCATGGAGGAAGATAATAATGCTGTTAATAAAGCTAGTGGATGCGATGGAATTCCAGTAGAGCTATTCAAAACCCTAAAGGATGATGCCATCAAGGTGTTGCATTAAATACGTCAGCAAATCTGCAAGACCCAGTAGTGGCCACAGGACTGGAAAAGGTCAATCCTCATCCCAATTCCCAAGAAGAGTAGTATGAAAGAATGTGCTAACCATCAGACAACTGCACTCATCTCCCACGCTAGTAAGGTCAAACTTAAAATCTTGCACGCTAGGCTTCAGCATTATGTGAACCAAGGACTTCCAGACGTCCAAGATGGATTTAGAAAAGAAAGAGGAACCAGAGATCAAATTGCCTACATTTACTGGATCATAGAGAAAGCTAGGGAATTCCAAAAAGTCATCGACCTCTGTTTCATTGACTACACCAAAGCCTTTGACTGTGTGGATCATAATAAATACTATGGAAAGCTCTTAAAGAGATGGGAATACCAGATCACCTACTCTGTCTCCTGAGAAACCTGTATGCAGGTCAAGAAGCAACAGTCAGAATAGTGTATGGAACAACCAACTGGTTCAAGATTGAAAAAGGAGAACAACAGGACTGTCTGCTGTCACCATGTTTATTTAACCTATACACTGAGCACATCATGAGAAATGCTGGGCTGGATGAGTTACAAGCTGGAATCAAGACAGGCGGGAGAAACATCAACAGCCTCAGATATGTGGATTATACCACTCTAATGGCAGAAAGTGAACAGGAGCTAAACAGCCTCTTGATGAGGGTGAAGGAGAGTGAAAGAGCTAATTTAAAACTAAATATTAAAAAAACTAAGATCATGGCATCCAGTGCCATTACTTCATGGCAAATAGAAGGGAAAAAGTGGAAGTAGTGACAGATTTCCTCTTCCTGGGCTCTAAAATCGCTGCAGTGGGTGACTGCAGTTATGAATCAGAAGATGTTTGCTTCTTGCCAGGAAAGCTATGACAAACCTAGACAGTGTGTTGAAAAGCAGAAACATTACTCTGCTGACAAAGGTCCACACAGTCAAGGCTAGAGTCTTCCCAGTGGTCCTGTATGGATGTGAGAGCTGGACCATAAAGAAGGTTGAGCTGAAGAATTGATATTTTTGGTGTTGGAGAAGACTTTTGAGAGTCCCTTGGACAGCAAGGAGATCAAAACCAGTCAATCTAAAGTGAAATCAACCCTGAATATTCATTTAAAGGACTGATGCTGAAGCTGAAACTCCAGGATTTTGGTCATCTGAAGCAAACAGCTGACTCACTGGTAAAGTCCATGATACTGGGAAAGACTGAGGACAGAAGCAGAAGAGAGAGTCAGAGGATGAGATGGGTGGATGGCATCCCTGATTCAACGGACATGAACTTCAGCAAACTTTGGGAGATGGGGAGAGACAGAGAGGCCTGGCGTGCTGCCATCTGTGAGGTCAGTCTGGGAGACTGACAAGCAACGTGTGACAACAGCAACAATTTTACTCACAGAGTGTTCTGAAGATAAGTGAGTCGATGTCTTAGTGTAAATACCTTAATAAACAATAGTCATCATTATTAGGATGTTCTCTGCAGCCAAGGAGAACGTGCACCTCAGAAGGTTAGCGAGCAGTACAAGACCACAAATCATTACTTTATTGGGGGCAAAGGAGTATAAACTCAGCTTCATCTGAAACCCAACTGTCAATTACCAACACAGAACCAAAAAAGAGCTGTGAAAATTTCAAACACGCGTGGGTATTTTTTTCATTAATAAAATTGATTTATAGCCAACTTTTTTATCCCTTCCTCCTGACCTCCATTTCCTTTCAAAACTAACTCTGTATGATTTCCTGTGCGATTTTCATCCCATTATTTCCTGGGTCAAAGGTTTCCCTCTTTAATCTACTTTGCCCTAATATTCTCAATCATGGCTATTTCTTCTTCCTACCGTCTAGGAAAAACACAGGTAGAAAAAAATGTATTAGAGAAATCTTATTCTGAGGCATATATCTTTGTTAACTATTTAATAAGCTTCAGATTTAGGTGCTTCTACCTAAATAAAACACTGATTGTTAGTTTTAGATTTTAGAATAGCATGAAGAAAAAATCTGAAGTGGCATTTTGAGATAAATTCATTCTTAACAGGTCTTTGCAAGAGTTATTCTTGGAAACTATCTCTAAGAATTATCTCCGAAAAGCAAACCAGGCAAGACTTCAAACTCAGTTCATCAATAAAGAGGCTTAGGCTGAAATGCTCATTTCTGGTTTTCCCATTTACCTTTACTAAGAGAGGCAGCCTAGCCTTATTTCTCTCTGTCATTGTTGTTGTTATCACCATTTTGAGGATTCTTTTTTAAATCCAGGTATATAGGTCAACTAAAAAAACCCATCCCTTTTCTAATTCATAATCTGTCTAGAAATGGAGAGCCATTTAGAGCAGGCCACTGCATTAAACTGTACAGACTGCACTTCATGACTGGAGCCCAACACTCACAGTTGAATTTTAAAACTTTAACATCATTAAAGTACAAAAGTAGAATAAAGGAAAGTCTTAATCCACTTTTCTGCAAAGATGTACTTTTCCCTAGAGTGTTGCTTAGTAGACATACTAAATTCTTTACATTAAATATATTTATTATTTAAAAGATGAATTAGCTTATTTAAATATGCTTCACTTTAAGACATTACATTCAAGGCAAGAAGATTATGGACAGAACAACAACAAAAAAAAAGAGACAAAACTCAACGAATATATATTTAATGTCAAAGTTATCTCCTTCCTTCCCCTTCTCGGATTTGAGAATGACTACATGTCTCATACGGAGGCCAGTGACATTTACTACTAGACGAATTTACACTTCCTCTCTCAGCACCTTGTTCATGTCAGGATTTATCTGGCTCAGAGGAAAAAGGCAGCTGCAATGGTGATTCACTAAAATGGTGATTCACAATTCTCAGGGAAGCAGCTGCTGCTAAAAGCTGTGCTTCACACATCAATCATTTGCTGATTGTCACAGCTAGTTCAGGCACGTTATCTGCTCGGCCTACTGACTGTGTGGTTGTTGATATTTGCATCGCATTGCAGTGTTCCTGTTGTCACATCATGCTGCACTAGTTGAAATAAAATCATCCTGTGAACCTTCAAAAATGAGAAAATCCACATCATCATGAAAATACAACCATCTCATGAAGGAGCTGATGAAAAGAGCAGTCATTCTAAACGCTAAGAGACTAGTTTATTTTCAGTAGTATGATTCTACCCAGCTCTGCATTTCTCTGAGGGACTGACCTCAGTCAGGCACATTCCAGCGGGATCATAAGTACCAGATTTGGGGTTATGGCTTGAGCGATGACCCCTCCTCCCCAAAGGAAATGTTGAACTTCAAACCCCAGTACCTTAGACTGTGATCTTATTTGTAGATGTAACCAAGTTAAGATGAAGTCACACTGTTGTAGGGCAGACCCTTAATCCAATACAACAGGTGACCTTAGAAAAAGAAGGAAGGAAAAGGGAGGTGGCAAGACAGGATAAATTAGGAGGCTAGGATTAACATATACACACTTCTGTGTATAAAATGGGCTTCCCTGGTGGCTCAGATGGTAAAGAATCTGCCTGCAGTGCAGGAGACCTGGGTTCGATCCCTGGATCAGGAAGATCCCCTGGAAAAGGGAATGGCTACCCACTCCAGTATTCTTGCCTGGAGAATTCCATGGATAGAGGAGCCTGGCGGGCTACAGTCCATGGGATCACAAAGAGTCAGACACGACTGAGCAGCTAACATGTATAAAACAGAAAAAGTATAGCACTGAGAATTCTACTCAATACTCTGTAATAACCTATATGGGAAAAGAATCTGAAACACACACACACACATATATCTGAATTGCTATGCTATACACCTGAAACTTACACAATAGTGTAAATCAATGACACTAAAGTTAAAAAAATTTTTTTAAAGGGGGGGAAATGTGAAGACACAGAGACATAGGAGGAATGTCATATGAAGATGGAGGCAGAGACTGGAGTAATATATCCACAAGCCAAGTTGTCAGGACTGTGCTCCCTCCAAAGCCTCTAGGGGAAGATCTTTCCTTGGTCTGCCAGAGGCTGGAAGAGATCAGGAAAGATCTTCCCCTAGAGGCTTTGGAGGGAGCACAGTCCTGACAACACTGTGAAATAACAAATTACCAGTTTGTTGTATCGTGTTACGGCAGCCCTTTTAGGGCATCCATCTGGGGATAGTGAAAGAGTATCAGCAGCTCCTAGAGGGCATGGTATAAAGTGTGTTGACTTAGGAAACAATAGTGACTTAAACATTTTTTTCAAGCCACATTTACTCAGATTTTTCTCAAATTATAGCATCCCTAAATTTGTAGATAGACAACATCATAAACAACATCAGGATCAGACTAACAGATTAAAACACATAAAATTGGCTTGAGATGAACCAAATATCCCATAACAGCTTGCATGGCTAGTGCTTCTGGTAACTGATGACCTTTTGGTACTAACAGATATAAAGCTGTCACCATCTTTACTCATGCCTAGAAGTTTCAAGACATGCAAAAGAACAAACAGATGCATTAGAATCATTACAGAACCTGTTTCCATAATGTTTGCAAATCAAAAGAAGTGCATAAGAAATGTTTATAATCAAAATAAGGAAAACAAGAAATATGCTTAAGAGATTGAGCCGTTAAACTGAACCTTCACAATCTTGCTTAAGTTTAGCTTCTTGTTCAGTTGTGTCTGACTCTGTGACCCCATGGACTGCAGCACACCAGGCATTCCTGCCTTTCACAATCTCCCAGCATTTCCCCAAATTCATGTCCACTGAGTGGATGATGCTATCCAACCATCTCATCCTCTGTCCCGCCCTTCTTCTCTAGCCCTCAATCCTTCCCAGCATCAGGGTCTTTTCCAATGAATCAGCTCTTTGCCTCAGGTATTGGAGCCTCAGCTTAAGCATCAGCCCCTCCAATGAATATTCAGGTCTGATTTTCTTTAGGATTGACTGGTTTGATCTCCCTGCTGTCCAAGGGACTCTCAAGAATCTTCTTCAGTACCACAATTCAAAAGCATCAATTCTTCAGCCCTGGGCTTTCCTCATGGTCCAACTCTCACATCCGTACATGACTACTGGAAAAACTACAGCTTTGACTATACAGACCTTTGTCAGCAAAGTGATGTCTCTGCTTTTTAATATGCTGTCTGGGTTTGTCACAGTTTTTCTTCCAAGAAGCAAGCATCTTTTAATTTCATGGCAGCAGTCACCATCTGCAGTGATTTTGGAGCCCAAGAAAATAAAATCTATCACTGTTTCCACTTTTCCATCTATTTTCCATGAAGTGATGGGACCAGATTCCAAGATCTTAGTTTTTATCTTGGAAGGTAGTAAAACATAGCAAGCTAGACTCAGACAGCCCTGAGTTATGCTACCTCCACTACTAACTAGTTTTGTGTCTGTAGGCAAGCTATATACCATCTCTAAACTTCAATTCAATCATTAGTAAATGAGACTAATAATGTTACCAACTTTACAAAGAAATCATTCGGTAATTATCAGCAACTATTCTTATTACCAAGGGCTTCCCAGGTGAAGAGGTAAAGGATCCACCTGCCAATGCAGGAGGAGCAAGAGACACAGGTTCAATCCCTGGGTTGGCAAGATCCCCTAGAAGAGGAAATGGCAATCCACTTAAGTATTCTTGCCTGGAAATTTCATGGACGGAGGAGCCTGGCAGGCTATGGTCCATGGGTCGCAAACAGTTGGATACAACTGAGCACACACATTCTTATTACTAATCTCAGGCTTAGCTAAAGTTGCCACTTCACTCATGGAAAAGATATTCCCTCCAGGCCTCTGCTTTCTGTTTTTATACCAGAAAGAAACAAAACCAGCTGTAAAATGGGTCAACTCTAAACAGTACCCATAATGCCATAGCCTCTCTTTCTACAACTGGACAGAAAGAGTAAATCCTTTGTAAATATTGTTGGTAAGAATCTTTCTAAAATATTTGGTAAATAGAAGATACTGGACATGGCAGTATCTTTATACATCTTTCAGCCTCTTGCGCTTTTTGATGGTCCTTATTCAGAGTATCAAATATTATTAGGATGATTTTTATATAGTACTTTAATATAGCAAAATAGTTTCTTGTAATTTTCAAACCATGCTCATAACCCCCTTATGACATCATTCTATTTTTTTGCTTCACTATGTTTTACTTCCATATGTGGAATTTCAGGTAGCTAAAATGCCAGCCATCAAACCCTAAGTCTCTTTTTGTCAAACTAAAATAAATATCAAAAATACAGAGATTGATATTTTCAAAACCTCTTCCAAACTGTTAAATTTTTGAACCTAAGATAATTCAATGGGGGAATCGAATTTCTTTTCAACAAATAGTGCCGGGACAACCAGATACAAAAGAATGAAGTTGGATCCATATCTCATACCACACACGGATTAACTAAATGAAAGTCGCTCAGTTGTGTCTCTCAACTCTCAACCGCATGGACCGTCCATGGAATTCTCAGGCCAGAATACTGGAGTGGGTAGCCTTTCCCTTCTCCAGGGGATCTTCCCAACCCAGGGATCAAATCTGGAATCTTTACCAGCTAAGCCACAAGGGAAGCCCTGGATTAACTTAAAATGGTCATAAATCTGAATGTAAGAGCTAAAACTATAAAATATTTAGAAGGAAAATAAGAGTAAGGCTTCATGACCTCGGTTCAGGCAACAGACACCAAAAGCACCAGTGACAAAACGAACACAACATTACAAAGCAACTATCCTTCAAATTAAAAAAAAGAAAAAAAAAAATATATATATATATAAATTAGGGCTTCCCTGGTGGCTCATTTGGTACAGAATTTGCCTGCAATGCAAGAGACCCAGGTTCTATCCCTGTATCTGGAAGATCCCCTGGAGAAGGAAACGGCAACCCAACTCCAGTATTCTTGCCTGGGAAATCCCATGTACAGAGGAGCCTGGTGGGTTACAGTCCATGGGTCCCAAGAATCGGACACAACTTAGTGACTAAACCACCACCACTGTATATAAATTAAACTTCACCAAAGTTTAAAATTTTGTGCATTAAAAGACACCATCAAAAAGTGACAAAGTTACCCACAGAAGTGGAGAAACTATTTGTCAATCACGTCTGATAAGTGACTTGTATCTAAAGTATTTAGGAATTATTACAACTAAATCAGTAAAAGATAACCCAATTTAGAAAACGAGCAATAGATATTAACAGACGTTTCTCCAAAGAAGGTATGCAAATAGCCAATAAGGACATGAAAAGATCCCTAACATCATTAGCTGCTAGAAGATGCAAATTAAAACCACACTGAAATACCACCTCACACTCACCAAGGTGGCTATAGTAAAAAAGATGGACAATGACAAGTGTTGACTAGGATGTGGAGAAACTGAAAGCCTCCTTCAGAATATAAATATAAATACAGAATATAAAGCGGTGCAGCTTCATTGGAAAAAAAGGTTGGCAATCCTTCAAATTACTAAACAGTTACTATATGACCAGCTATTTTACTCATAGGTATATACCACTGAATAATGAAAGCACATATCTACACAAAAACTTTCACAGAAATAACATTTTAACACTGCTTCATAGCAATGTCCTTCATAATAGCCCAAAAGAGGAAACAAAGTGAATGTTCATCAACTGATGAGTGTATAAACATAATGTAGTATATCCTTTCAACACAGTATTATTTGGCAGCAAAAAGGAATGGAGTTCTGATACATGCTACAACATGATGAACTTAGTGACATTATACTGAGTGAAAGAAAACACATATCTGGTTCTATTTATATAGAATATCCAATACACACAAACTTATACAGACTAAGTAGATTTGTGGTTTCCAAGAGCTGGGGGGTGGTTTGAGGGGAACTGGGGAGTCACAGCTAATGGTTTAAGGGTTTCTCTTGCAGTGATGAAAATGATCTAAAGGTGACCATGGTGATGGTGAATGAATATACTAGAAACCACTGTAATATTACTCGGCCATTAAAAAGAATACATTTGAGTCAGTTCTAATGAGGTGGATGAAACTGGAGCCTACTATACAGAGTGAAGTAAGCCAGAAAGAAAAACACCAATACAGTATACTAACGCATATATACGGAATTTAGAAAGATGGTAACGATAACCCTGTATGCGAGACAGCAAAAGAGACACAGATGTACGGAACAGTCTTTTGGACTCTGTGGGAGAGGGCGAGGGTGGGATGATTTGGGAGAATGGCATTGAAACATGTAAATTATCATATGTGAAACAGATCGCCAGTCTAGGTTCGATGCTTGAGACAGGGTGCTCGGGGCTGGTGCACTGGGATGACCCAGCGGGATGGGATGCGGGGGAGGTGGGAGGGGGGTTCAGGATGGGGAACACATGTACACCCTTGGTGGATTCATGTCAATGTATGGCAAAACCAATACAATATTGTAAAGTAATTGGCCTCCAATTAAAATAAATAAGTTTATATTTAAAAAAAAACCATTGTGATGTATTCCTTAAATGGAAGACTTTTACGGTATGTGAATTATATGTCAACAAAGATTTTTTAAAGTAAATCTACTGCAAAATACTCTCAGAGGATGTTAATGTTCAGTGTGAATATGTGAAAGAGGACTAACATACAATATGCCAACCATGATTATCTATAGAGCCATCTACTCATAAAAGCATTTTGAAAAACACATTGATAATAGATCCCAACTTGAGTTTTTCTTTTCTAAACACAGAATGTAGGATTAGGAGGCCACTTTGTTACATTTTCATAGTTTGCATATGTTCTATCTTTTGATCATTCTTCTAAAATAGTAAGAGATGTCTAAGTATGAATATTCAATCTGAAAATATTAATGTTTCATATATACATGAATGGTAATAATAGTGAATGCCAAAATATGTCAATCACTGAGATTTTCCCTTTTATTTATAACTCAGTTCCAGATCTGTTTTCTTGAAGAAGTCACGAATTTTCACATGAAAGCATGCTTTCTTTGGTCACTTATTAACTAACATATACAATCATCCTTAGGTCTATAAAACAGCATGGGGGGTTGCCTCATCTTATTTTGATCAAGAATATCTGCCTAATGGAAGAGGAACTTTCTAGTGTAAGTAACCATGTGCTTATTTAATTCCAAGATGTTCAGGCCATTTATGCTTCCCAGTGATTACCACTGTAAACATAAAGCAAGCTCTCTTGGCCATGAAGTCTAAGCAAGGAGGATGCAAGAAGGATGCTATAGTTTAGTTTCTAAGACTACAGCAGAATACAGAGTACAGAAAGCTAAATTGGCAGACGCCTTAGAGAAGAATGTATTTAACTCATTAAATATAGAGAAAGAATTAGAACCCAGGTCTTCTGAATCTTCCCCAGGGTCCTTTTACGTCATATTGACTTTCAATGTATAATGCAACATGGGTTTCTTTGCCCTTGACTATGCTGTCAGCAGCAATGAAAACACATACAAGTCTGATAAACCCACCGTGTTTATCATGGGCTCTCTGAGGCATGTCAGAATTCTCTAAGTTCTGCTGTGTTCAGAAAACACCTGCAAATGATTCTGTGCTCAGCCTTCTCATTCATCCAGAACTGTGTCTGACATTTCCAACTCATTTGCAAAGACAAACTAAAGAAGATAATTTTCATGCTCTTTCAGGACATTTTAACAGGTTAAGTGTTTTCCTGTAGCTCAGGATAAGTGTTTTCACTTTTTATTTTCTTTCGTGCAGATCTTTCTATTGTTGACTGTCATTCTTTGTGTCTCTTTATATAAAAAGTTCTCATGTTTTACTTTTTTTCTTTGTGTCCTCTAAAGACAGCATGAGCACAAGTCTCTCAGCTAATAGATTTTCAAATTACTTCACTTTTGCATTTACGAATTTCCCCTTGCTACTTCATTAAATCAATGTTATTCACATAGACAACTTTACACCTAAAAAGCTTGAGACTGAGGTTGATCATTAGACTTTTAAATTCTAGTTAAGAATGTCTCCTTTCAAACAGTGAGATTCATGCCATCAGTTTTAAGGATGTCAAAATAATATATTCTCCTTTATTAAGCTAAAACTTATTCAGTGATTGTGTGACAATTAAATAAGTCCAGTATATATAAATAAATTACGTAACAGCAAAATGGTCTTGCATAATGATTTCACACTTAGTTTGACTTATCGATAGACTCATCATTCATAATGTTTTTAAAAGCATAATTAAATTTTGCATGACCTCTGAAGAAAAAGCATGGTAGGGGTTGAATATCCCTGAGGCCAACAATTTTTTAAAATATGTACTAACTCTCTAGAAAATTTTACATTCACTCAAGTACATTTTATGTACATATATAATGCCTCATTAATTTTGTTATGTAAATTAAGAGTAAATAAAATTTCAATAAGGAGTGCTAGGCAACTAATCCAATAAGAAGCAAATAAAATTCCAAACTTGATAAGCAAACAAATTATTTTTAAGTATTAAGAAACATTCATTTTCACATAAATTACATGAAAATAAAAAACATCTTTATTCACTTAAAAAGTCCATATGATTTCTATTTGGTAAAGTTAGTTGTTGTTCCTTATGAAAAAAAATTGCTTTTATTAAAAAATATTAAGTAATTCAAGCCTACTGTTTAATATTATAAAATATTCATTCTATTAGGCTATAATTCTGCTGTATTTCATACTATTTCCCCAGTGTCTAAAAGAAAGCCTGACAGTCAAATAGTAAGTCGGTGTTTAATAAAAATTTGTCAAATGAATGCTACATAAATGAACAGCTGTCACTGTTAATATAAAATCTAACATTACCAAAGGATTCAAATGTGCCAGGAACTATGCTAAACTCTCTATTTTGTTGGTTTTCATTCTCAGTCTCACTCAAGAGGAACCACCGTCATCTCCATTTTAGAGATAAGACCAAGTTCAGAAAGGCTAAGTAAATACCCAAGGTTAAAGCTGCAAATTTACAAAGTCTAAGGATTTAAAACCCAGTTCTCCCTCACTGCAGAGCCTTGTGCTTAAATCCCTATTCTATAATAAGAACAATAATACTAGCAGTGATAAAATAATAATAATCCTGAGCTATTCCTGTGTATCACACACGGTTTTACGCCTTCACATATGTTAAAATTCATTTAATCTTTACAATAGTCTTATAAATAAGACACTACTATCCCCAGTTCACAGATAAGCACACAGAATGCGTTGTTTTGGTTCCCCCTAAATTATCTCCAATTATTATGCTTGTTTTTATCATGGCCCTTTTTGAGTAATAAACCAAAGAAAAAAAGGTATAGTTGTGGTCTTCCCCAAGAAGTTTGTCTCAAGTCCTGCTTTTGGTGGGGCCCTAACTAAGGCATAAACACATAATCAAAATATCTTCTTCTGAGAAACTGAAATGTGCTAGGCAACTAATCCATATTATTATCAGAGTCCTCCTAACATTCTCAAGACAGATATGATTATCCTCATTTCATTGATGAGGAAACTGAGGCTGCTAGAGATTGCCCAAGCCACAAGCTATCTATCGCCCAAACACACTATCCAATGACTACTGGTACTTCTCATTGTCTGGAGATAAAGATATTCCTGGAGCTTTGGCAAACTAGAAGTAACCCATCCTTGAACACTCTGCCAAAGCAGCCTCTTCTCTACATGCCTTACCACTGTGACTTCAACGATACATCAAAGCAATAAAGACAGAAGCGGCACATATCACTGGAAAGTGAAAGTGAAAGTCACTCAGACGTGCCCGACTGTTTGCAACCCCACGGACTATACATTCCATGGAATTCTCCAGGTCAGAATACTGGAGTGGGTAGCCATTCCCTTCTCCAGGGGATCTTCCCAACCCAGGGATCGAACCCAGGTCTCCCACACTGCAGGCAGATTCTTTGCTTGCTGAGCCACAAGGGAAGCCCATATCACTGGGATTCTTCTCAACAAAGAACCCAGAATACTTCCTAAATAACAAATCCATTAATGGTTACCAGAACTTATTTTCGCTCCTCCATTTCACTGAATACAAACTCACTTGCCTTCAGTAACATTAGTGCCTACAGCTTTGCATTTTTCATGTTGTATCACACGCAAAGTTAATCAAATTCACTTAAAGGAACACCTCATTATTTCTCACAACTTTTCTGAGAAAACAATACTGTTTTTGTTTTGTGAAGCAGTATAGAGGCAAAGGCACAATGAAAACGAATACTGAGATCTTCCCTATTGGAGAGACCATGTTTCCTCCTGACGCTTTGTCTTCAGTGACGCCTGGTTCAGATTTAAGGTAAGAAGATGCAGCAGCCAGTGACAGTCCTGAGCTAGGTCTACCCTTGCCAAGAACACAAAGCTCTCCCCTGGCCTCAATTTACAAAGAGCTCTGCACAGAAAGAGTCCTTACGAGAAGTAAAGAAAAGTCAAGCTTGAATTCCAACCCAGTTAAAATTCCATAGTGATGTGCACATTCCACCATAACAAGAGCAATAATTGCTAGCTTGAAAAAAGGAAAAATGAGTGCATAAATGAATGAAGGCAATTAGTGGCAAGCTAAAAGATAGGCAACTGGTTTTATTGCCCTTCAAGGGATAGTATTTAAGTCATAATCTTAAATCAGTCAGCCACTGAGCCAATACATTTCCTACTCCAATTCAGAGTAATGCATAACCAAAACTTTTATATATCATTACTTCTCTGAATGTTAATTCAAATCTGACTCATCACTTAGTAAGAACTATTCAATTATCATAATTATATATAACTAATCCAGTGCCCATGTGTGCAAGTGTTATCAAAGCATACTAGAAATGACTTCACCCAAACCACTTCTGCAAATATGTTATATTTAGTATTTCCTACTTGTTACTCCAGAACTAGACTAAACCAATCTATTCCAAAAATAATTTGACCTGAAAAAGATTAAAAGCACATAATATTCCTAATTACTCCTAATAAACAAATGAAGGTTCTAGCTGGGTTTTTCCTTGAAATTCGAATGAAATCTTAGTAAGTTTAATTTTAACATATATTTTAATCAACATCAAGAATTTAATTCAGAGATTCAAGACAGTGGAAGAGATTTAGAATTTACGCATGTTTCTTTAAGGTGAGCAAACACACCACTGCATATCTGATATATGACAAAGCTCTTGTCTTTAGTTACGTCCCTTAATTGCTCTAGCAAGAGCTGCATGGGTCATGGTAAAGCTGAACTGAGTGAACTTTTAATGACTGTATGAGTAACTGAGATATGGCTGAAAGTCAATGTTTAAATTGAATTACTTTCTAATCTTTCAAAGCTAAGAAACACACAGCTGAAAAAAGAACACAATAAATATCGATATAGTTTGCTGGAAACATCAGTGTCAGGAAGGTCCCAGAAGCTCTTTATTAAAAAAGATGAAAAAGGAAGCAGATGCAGATACCCCCAAACCAGAGACAATCCAAATACCTCTGTAATCATGCTCTCATCAAATCCCCTCATTACCAATTCTACATACATCCTCAAAACTAAACTTAAATTTATCCCTAAACATCATCTTAACATCAGTCATTGGTATCAATAAAAAGTAATTGAGGGAACTAATATAAATCGTGACACTAAAGATGAATAGCTGCTTTTTGGATGTAAATAATCACCAATATTTACTGCAAGCTGACTGCATAACCATTCTTAGGAAAACATGGAACTTTCTGAGCATTTGGTGATGGTCATGAGAGATCCAAATAAATAGCTGAGAGCAGCAATTTTTTTTTTAATAGTTTGATCTGCTAAACCCAAATTCCCTATCCACTCCTCCCCCCTCCCACCTGACAACCACAAGGCTGTTCTCCAAGGTGGTGAGTCTGTTTCTGCTTCATAGATAAGTCCATCTGTGTCATATTTTAGATTCCACACATAAGTGATATCATATGGTATTGGTCTCTTTCTGACTCAAGTTCTGAATAAAGGGTAAAGCCAAGAGCAATTAACTGAAAGTCTTTTGATGGTCATTCATTTAATGGCTATGTAGTGAGCAACTAGAAGCTAGCAGAGGATAACGTGGTATACAGGAAAGACAGGATGCTAAAAACAAAGGAGATTATAGAACATATGAGTAATCAAACCCTTTAACTCACAGTTTTGATGAGGGTTCTGAAGGGGGGAAATAGGTTGTTAGAGAATAATTAGAACTCAAGGACGATCTAAATTAGATGGAGAGAGAGCCTCTCTATGGAGGTGAACCAGATGGAGCTATACGTGGCAGACATACCAAGTGTGCCGTGGAGCAAACATGAGGGTCACTGGTGACCTTGTCTTCATGGATACAACGATTTACTTTTACTCTCATGCCAGTTCTGCCTCTATACCTTCAGTACCACACCTACAAGTTAGGAATGCCCTTGTCTCCCATCCCCTCGACTCCCGAGTCGTAATCCCTCCTTCAACCTCTTTGCCCCTTCACCCCTCCCGGCTGGGTTTCTCGCTGGCTGGCTGGATGTGTAAATGCATAACTCTGTGGTCCTGCTGCACTATGATGTCAGGGTCAGAGGAATGAGAACCAGCCAGGTGACACACACAGAAACACATCTCAGCATGGATAAATCAGTGCAGCTGAAAAAGTCTTTCTTGATGCTACTGAAGTAAGTCTACAAACACTGGGCAAAATTTATTTTTCTCAAATTTAAGTATTATATTTAAAATCTATTTAAGTAAACACAATTTTAATTTAATTCCCTATAAACTGATTCTTTCCTATTATTTATGCTTAAAGTTAGCCTACCTAAAATAAAAATGAGATTTATGCTATTGTTACTACTCTTTAAGAGTGTTTAAAGTTTGATGATACCCTGGCTATTACATTAGATGATACCCTATTACAATAATATTACAACACAATATTCTCTTATGTAAAATATTTATAATTAAAAGGTGTACCGACCCAAGCCATATTTTTCTTATACATGATACAAATAAATTCAAAGTATTAAGAAGATATCAAAATTATTCTTCCCAATACTAATATCATGAGAGGGTTGATATTAAAAAGAAATAAATAGATAATGTAATGTATTCCAAAGAGTTGAGTAAGTCAATACACACAAAAAAAATGTAACAGCTGAGACAGAGAACAAGGCTGACATCTGACTTTAGAGTCTGAGGATAGAATATCAAAATGTGAGTTATATCCTTAAAATCTACAATCATTCAATGATGCCAGTTGGTATTCATGGTTCTCCTTAGCCTTGGTTCAAAACATTGAACACAGACTTTTAATAAATGCCTATTAATACAAAGAACATTCTAGAGGTAAATGGTAACTAGCATGGGTTTGTCTTTAGAATGTAAATTATGAACCCACAGTTGAAGCACTGGAGGAAATAGAAGGAATGACAGCTCTCATCTCCATCCTAAGCACTATTTTTGTACTTATTTTTATGTTCATGAAGTCACAGGAAGGGGAGACAGCAAGGAAAATACATCGTTAAGTGCCTACCCTGTACCACACACTTTTCATGCACATGATCTTATTTCAACATAATGCTCTGAATCATCTGCATTTTATGAGGAAGCCAAGGTTTAGAAAATGTTACCAGCCTCTTGAGGTAGTAAGAATCCAAACCCTGGTCTAACTGACATCAAAGCTCAACTTCTTGCCATTACACCACGCGGCTGGAGTAGAGCATCAGGATGACGGCTTGGGAACGGCGGGGAGAGGAGACAGGTGGAATCTGCTTGGCCTCAAGCACTAAGACTCTGATCTAAAATCAGAGGTGATGCTTTGCTTATGATGATTGCAGACAGGCAGAGGGAGGGAGTTACTAAGCATTGTCAGGAAGACACTCCCGCCCCAATTCATTTTTTCTTCCTTCAAATAATCCTTTCAAGTTGAATGCAGGGAGTTTAACACAAAGGAAAAAAGTACATGTTCTAGAATCAGATTCCTCCTCTTCCATTCTTCCCACCACTCCCGGTTTGAATTATAAAGCACCGGATAAATTCCCTTAGAGGAAAACAAGTGAATATCTTAGTCACTCAAGTCGTGTCCGATTCTTTGTGGCCCTGTGGACTGTAGCCTGCCAGGCTCCTCTAACCATGGGATTTCCCAGGCAAGAATACTGAGTGGGTTGCCATTTCCTTCTCCAGGGGATCTTCCTGACCCAGGGGTCAAACCTGGGTCTCCTGCATTGCAGGCAAGACTCCTTACTGTCTGAGTCACCGGGGAAGCCCGAACTGCCCTGAAGGTTTCTCACAAAAATCTCTCTCGCAGTCACGCCTGCACCTGAAATCTTGTCAAAGTAATTAATATCTTGCCCCTTGGCCACTAGAGCATACATCAGAGAAGATGGCCCCATACACACCATTGTTCCAAGTAAACAAGTCACACGAGCTTTGCCGAAGGCTGTACAATCACCTGGAACAATCAATCCAGGAAGCCCTATCACTGTCTTGTGAGTAACAACAAAATATTCACTCAGGAATTCACCCCTTTCCCTCAACAGAGATAGCATTTTAGTTACGTGTCAACCTAACATTTTTTAAAAGGTATATTTTAAACAACATATTAAGAATGCTCCAGGTCTCCAGTGACTGACTAGCTTTCTGGAATTCTCAAATTCTAGAACTTTTAGCTAAACAAAACTAAATTTCAAACCTGTTAGAATCAGTCCCTCAATAGGCAACAATAAATGAACACAATAGAAAAGACTACTGGTTAGGTCCCAAAGATCAAGGCTTATTCACTCTATTATGGATGTTTTAACACTGTGTTAATTCAAAGACAATAAGAGCCACAGACGACAAATAAAATGACTTTTTGGAGGGTGAGAAAATCTGTTGAGAAAAAGTCACTACAGTTCTTTTTGCAAAAAAAAAAAAAAAAAAAAAGACTCACATCTTACTACTAAAGAGCATATTGTAGCTACGATACTTCATTCTATTTTGGAGGATAAATAAATGAGTAAAGAACAAACTACTATCTAGAACTTTTTCAAGATACAAAGCTCTAGAGTCTGTGCTTGGGTAATTAGCCATCATCTTTACCTACACGTTTTTTACCTTTGCCTGTATGTATGATGACTAAGAGTCATCAAGAAGAAAACTGGGCTGGGACTTTCCTGGTAGTCCAGTGGTTAAGATTCTGAGCTCCCTGTGTAGGGGACTCAGGTTCCATCCCTAGCTAGGGAACTAGATCCTGCATCTGCAACTAAAGATCCTGCATGCTGCAACTAAAACTTAGTACAGCACCCCCTCACACACACCTAAAAAAGAATAAAACTCGACTATTGGAATGGTCAGTTTTATGGGCCAGCTTGGTTAAAGTCCCCAGTTATTCAAGCAAACACTAATCTAGGTGGTATTGTAGAGGAACATCTATAATCAACTGATTTAAGTAAAGGAGATTATCCTCAATTAATCTGGATGGGTCTGACTCAATCAGTGGGAAGGACAGAACAGTGGTTTTCCTGGGGAAGAAGACATTCTACCTGTAGATTACAACTTCAGTTCTTGCCAGTTTTCAGCCTGCCAACGTGACTTCTGGACTTGTCTAGCCAGCTTCCAAAATCACATAAACTATAATCACATAAACTCTCGCTTGATTAGTTGCTCCCAACTGTGCTGTAGAAAAGGGGAAGAAAAGGATGTACTTAAGGATTAAAATTTGCATGTACGTCTGCTCAGAAGGAACCCCTTATCTCCTGTAGCTGTAAGGTGGAGATTTCAAGCCTAGAATCTCAAGCTATAAATTGCTGAATTATAGCACAAATTGAATTCCCAACCTTGCAGAACATCTTTATTAAAGTGAGGACACTGATTGGCAAGGAATAGAATCCTGAAAATTGAAATAGATACATCTGGGAAATCCCAATGAAGCAGAGGATTTCAGACCCTTAAATTCTACTGACTCATTCTCCAACAGAAGCCACCCTCCAGTCCGTGTGATAGGTTAACCCTTGCTTTGATTGATGAACCTGTAATAGTCTCTCCTGAGGCATCTGAGGACTTATCCCTGCCAGCTCTCTTTGCTTCTAGATTTACAACTAGCCTCAAAGGGGGCCTCAAAGGGTGAGGGACACAGTATGACCACTATGGAAGTATGCTACACACCAACTTATTCCCCACAGAGAAATCTGAGGAACACATGCATGAAATAATGGATATTAAGGGTGTTGGATAATTGCAGAAGGAATACAAAGTTGAGTAAGAATGAAATCATTGATATAGGCTCACTAAACAGAGATTCTGGATTCAACATTTTAGCTCAAGGGGCTAGAAAGGGGTTTAGCATTTTGTTTGGTTGGTTGAAAAATGGGCCAACATTACATGAAGTCAAAAGACCAGAACTGAATGTCTTGGTGTACTGAAGAATAAATGTCAAATAGCTTTATCATGTAAAACCTGCTTACCTACCCCTGGAGGCCAAAGGACATGCCTTTAACTATGACTGTAAGAAATATATTTGTGAGAGGAGCCCCAGCATCCTTGAAAAACTCTGAGGTCACTCTTTTCCACAGGTCAGAAATTAGAGTGGGAACTGCTGCCACTCAACCAGGATCCCTAAATACAATGGGGAAAACTGGGTGCCAGGGCCAAGCGGCAGCACTGAATCACCAAAGAGATGTCATTGCTATAATGGCAGAGCCAAAGCAGTAATCAGAACAGTCCTGCAGAGGGACACTATAGTGCTGGCTGGCTGATCATGGTGTCCCCAGAAAATAAACAGATGGTAAGCTCATAAATTCCATTTGATCTGTGTAAGGATAAAATTTCTAGGACTAACGAACAGAGGTCTATGATGAATCATCAAAACAGTTACAACCTCTCCATCAGTTTTCAGTTCCTAGGGGCTCTTGAATCCATTGAGTGAAGCGGAGACTAACTCCCCTTGAGAACCTGCTACACTGCCAAACAATCACATTGCTGGTCTTTCTCCCAGCCTTCTTTTACGAACACCAGCGGCAGGCAGAGATGCTGCTTGGAGATCTGGCAGGCCCTGACAGGTGACTCATAAGGCAAACCCTGAGGCTTTTGGAACAAAGCCCTATCTTCAAAAAGAGGTATCTACTCTCTTTTTGAAAAACAGATTTTGGCTTGTTACTGGGCCTTTGTAGAAAATGAATGTTTAATCATGGTCCAGCAAGTTACATGAGATCAGAGCTGCCCTTCAGGAACTGCATGAACTGGTTTCTGTCTGATCCACCAAGCCACAAAACTGGGAGTGCATAGCAGCATGTCGATACTGGAAGAGGTACATACGAGACTGGGATCAAGGAGGCCCTGAAGACTTGAGTAAATTACACAAAGAAGTGGTTCAAATGTCTATGGCCCCTACTCCTGCTACATTATCTATGCTTTACTGGTCTGTATCTATTGTCTCGTGGGGAGTTCCCTAAAACCTGTTGACTGAGGAATAGAAAACCTGGGCTTGGCTTAGAACTGGTTCATATGTCACATGGGCACCAAATGACCAGCTGTTGCACCACACCTCCTTTGTAATACATTTCTGAAGAACCATGGTGAAGGGAAGTCTTCCTAGAGAACAGAACTTTGGACAGTGCTGCTAGATGTTCATACTGTTTGGAAGGAGAAATGGCCAGAGGTATAAAACTATACTGGTTCATACGCTGTGGCCAATGGTTTGACTGAATGGTCAGCAATTTGGAAAGAAAATGATCAGAAAACCAACAGAAGGTAATCTGGGAAAGAGGTGTATCAACAGACCCCTCTGAATGGGCAAAGATGTGTCCCATGCACTCGCACGGAGGTTCGCCAAAGGGTGACCTCAGCAGACGAGGATTTTAATAATTAAACAGTCAAGATGACCTATTATTCTGTGGATCTGTGTCTCTTTTCCCAGTCACTACTGTCACTGCCCAAAGGGTTCATGAACAGCAACCATTAGGGCAGAGGGAAAAATTATACACAGGCTCAGTAACATGGAATTGAACTCACCAAGACGACCCTGGCCATAGCCACTGCTGAGTGCCTAAGCTTTCAGTAGCAAATACAACCCTGAGCTCCCAACATGGCATCATTCCCTGGGATGATCAGCCAGCTATCTGGGGGCAGGTTTATTATACTGGACTTCTTCCATCATGGATGAGGGGATGAGTAGGAAGAAATCCTACTGCAACAGACACTCTGGATATAGAGCTGCTTTCCCTGCAAGCAATACTCCTGCCAAAACTACCACGTGTGGATGTACAGAATGCCTTATCCACCGTCATGGTATTCTACACGGCATTTTTGTTTCTGATCACACTTCACAGCAAATGAAGTCTGGCAATGCTCATTCGCTGGTATTACAATTTTATCCATCATCCTGAAGCAGAAAGCATGACAGAACAGTGGGATGGCCTTGCTAGTTACAGTGCTAGCAAGGTGGCAGTAGGTACCAAGGCTCCAGGAAGAGGTTATAAATACTATAAGTCAGCATCCACTGGTGTGATACTGTCTCCCCTAGCCAGGATTCATGGGTCCAGGAATCAAGGGGTAGAAATGAGAGGGACTCCACTCAGTATTATCCCTAGTAATCTGCCAGCAAAATCTTGCTTCCCATCCCTGTAATCTGTTGTTGTGCTGATCTTACTTTCAAAGAGAAGAGTTCTTTCACCTGGAGACACAGCAATGATTCCACTGAACTGAGTAAAAACTGCCACGGGTCACCTTGGGCTCCTCAGGTCTCTGAATCAACAGGCAAAGAAGGGAGTTTCTACACTGGCTGGAGTGATCGATCCTGATTATTAAGGGGCAGTTGGGCTGCGCTACACAATGGAGTAAGAAAGACTACGTCTATAATACAGGAGATCCCTCAGGGCATCTCTTGTTACTATCGAGTTCTGTGATTAAGGTCAAGAAAACCATATTTCAATTCACAAGCCAATGAAAAAAACATAGAAGAATAATCAGTGGCTCAGACTCTTTAGAATGAAGGTTTGGGTCACCCCTCCAGGCAAAGAACCATAAGGGGCTAAGGTACCTGCTGGAGGACAAAGGAAATGATGGAATATATGGATTGAGTAGTGGAAGAAAGGAGTTATACATACCAGCCATGACCGTGTGACCAGTTTCAGAAATAAGGACTGTTAAGTTACTCGTCTTCTTCGTTTTTCTGTTATTTATGTTTGTCTAGGTGTCCCAAATATTTGTTGCTTTCTTCCCTCTTAAGTGCTTGTCTTCTAATATAAGATATATTAATAATAGGTAACTTTATATCATGGTATTTAAGTTATGTCAATAAGAGTGAACCCCCAGGGACCTTGCCCCTCTCCTGGTGAAAGGGTGAGCACGCTTTCAGTTATACACAGTATAGCTTTAATCATGTTAGGCATAAGTATGACTTTATTGTTGTTATTTATTTTGATATTAAGTATGATTTAAGGAAATGTGTCTGGATGTCAAGTTGACAAAGAGTGGACTGTGGTGATCAGTTTAGGCTGTGATCCCCAGTTACTCAATCAAACACTGAATGAGGTGTTGCTGGGAGGGAACTTTGTAGATGTGATTAACATCTACAATCAATCAATTTAAACAAAGGAGCTCATTCTCAAGAATCTGGGTAAGTCTCATCCAATCATTGGTTGATGTTGGTTGAGTCTTGTCAGACTCTTACACCACCACAGACTCTACCCTGCCAGGCTCCTCTGCTCATGGGATTCTCCAGGCAAGAATATTGGAATGGGTTGCCATTTCCTTCTCCAGGGGATCTCCCCAACCCACGAATTGAACCTGAGTCTCCTGCATTGCAGGCAGATTCTTTGACTGAGCTGTGAGGAAAGCCTGATCCAATCCCTGGAGAGGTCTTAAGAACAGAACTATTTTCCCCGAGGAAGGAGCAACACCACTTGTGGCATTAGCTTCTGCCCTAGAAGTTTCCAGCCTGCCCTTCCTGCCTTAAGATTTCAGGCAGCCTCCACAAATACTTAAGCCAATCTCTTGCAATAAGTCATACTGGTTCTGCTTATCTGAAGGAACTCTAATATAATTATGTTCAAATTATGAAGGCATACAAGTGAGACATATTAAAATGATTTCCACTTAAAAAATTCCACTAAAAAAGGGAACCCTTGTTATCCATTGTGATTCCCAAGGGTGTACCAGAAATATAGTGTTTCTATGAATATGGTAGAAATTAAGATATGTAACTAAAACCCTGTTATAAGTAACTTCCTCCAAAGACACAGAGAAAGTCAGAATTTTAAGCTAGATTTCATAACAACCAAGTTGATCCTGACCTTAATTATATAAATTAACTCTTATTTGATAAATGAATGCTTAGTTTCTCTAGACAATATCCAGTATCACAAATAAAGTTATTAGAATCATGGATTTTCTTCAATTGAAAACACTACTTGGAGAAACAGTGATGAAGCTTTGGAATTTCATAATAACCAAGTAAATACTTTTTTAAAGTGGACATCAGCCTAAGATTTAACTGAAAACGTAAGGAACAGGAATGCTTGGATCCTGTTTTATCTGAGGATTTTTTCCTTTAATCACAAATATGTCAGTAGGCGTAAAATCTAGATCAAAAGCAGAAAGCTATTAAAAGCTAAGACACAGGTCAAGAATCAAAATTAAATTTTCTCCCTGATTCCTTGGAGGTGGAGGTGTCAGTTTGATGCAGAGCATTCCCAAGTAACATAAGAAGGTCTGAAATGACTCCCAGGAAAAGGGCCAGGTAACACTCCATGTCATTATAAGGAAATTAATTTCAGCAGCTTCCATGCCCTTTCCTCCTCCATTTCAAGCAAAGCTCAGCCAGAAACAACCACTTACTTGCTAATCCTCTCATTTTATACTCTTTTCTCTGAAAACTTCCTGCCTAGGATAAATCCAAGAAGAGTAGGAAATAACAGCCCCGCTGTATTGTATGCTGCACTTAAGCTTCATGCGAGCAGTTTCAACTGCATGGAATTCATTCTGATTTGAAAGTTACTGCAAGCCATATAAAAGAAAGAAAGAATGAAAAAAGGTAAGGCCAATTACATCAAAGGTGACTTCTAATTTATTAGCAATAAAGTAAAGCACAGTTGAGTAATTAACACCTTTGTGTTTTTCATTTTTTGAATGACAGTCACATGAATCTATACTAAGGATGATCAAAGGTGGCATCTAAAACGACTGGCCCCATTCCCCACTCAAGCAACCCTCCAGGCCAAACAACCCTTAAGACTGAAGGTGTCACAAGGCCTCTTTCACCTGTGGCCCCACATAAAGGTCCCTGCTCTAATGCCCTGGCTGGTACCCTCCTCCCTCCAAATGGGCCTCAGCACTAGTTTAGCCAGTTTTCCCAGGGCCTGGATTTCATTCTCCAGCCCCAGCTCCAACCCTGGGGCCATACTGTGATCAGACCTCTCTGTTTATCTGCCTGCATATCTCCTGCCTGCAGACTCCGTGTCACCACAGCCCGCCCCCCTTCTGGGACACCATCTGCCGCCTCTAGCTGCTCAACTTGGACTCTGCCTGTCAGGACGGCCTGCTGTTGTTCTCATCATCATCCTCTCCAGAAGATAAAGCCACTTAGCATGGCTGGACTTTCTCCCATGGGCTAGAAGCGAGTTCCCATTTCAGTGCCTCTTTCACCACTGAGGCATGTCCTGTCTTTAAAAAACAAGCTATTCTGTCCTTCTACCACCACACTTATTCTGACATCACACTGCTCTAAGAACTACAATATATTTCAATTTTAACAAGTTTCAAGCTTAATTAAAAGAAGAGACTGAGAACTGCTTAACAGAGTTATGGGTGTGTGATAAGCTTAAAAAGATAGAAGTCAAGTACAAACCTGTACCAAGAAAACCTGATAAACAGTGGAATTTTTTCACTGACACTACAGAGGTGAAAAGAAATAGTCCAATTCAATTTTTCAAACAGATTGCCATCCAATAGCACATTGAAAAAATGGAAATTAAATAATGAAATAAATTAACCTTTCAGAAGGTAAACAAAATGTCTACATAATACCAACACAAGTTCCAAACCCAGTTATAGAGATTGTCTCAGTCAATACAGTTATGAAATACATAGATATTTTGGCTATATTTAAAAAATTAGTTTTGCACATCCCCTTTAATTTAAAACAAACAACAAAAAAATCACTGCTGTTAGACCATATAGCCACTGATACTTTGCTTAGAAACAATATTTTCACCAGCATCAGGTTAATAAATTAAACGTACACTGAAAACAAAGGCAAGAAACAGAAACTTAATATAATCTTCAAACTAGAAACACTCTTGTTGAAATCAAACCCAATGAAGTCCAATCACAGTAAAGTTTTATTAAACAATCAGTCATAAAGACTATTTTAAAGTGAAAGTTGCTCAGTTGTGTCCGACTCTTTGCAACCTCATGAACTATACTGTCCATGGAATACTCCAGACCAGAATACTGGAGTGGGTAGCCTTTCCCTTCTCCAGGGGATCTTCCCAACCTATGGATCGAACCCAGGGCTCCCACATTGCAGGTGGATTCTTTACCAGCTGAGCCACAAGGGAAGCTCAGGAATAGAGTGGGTAGCCTACTATTTTAAGTGTTCTATAAATATCAATTGATTTAATCTTCTTAATCACTCTATAAGAGAGGAACTACTGTCAGTTCCATTTTACAGATGAGAACCTAACCTTGACACAGAGAGGTTAAGAAATTCAGCAGGTAACAAATGGCACAAGTGGGACTAAACTCTGGTCAGTGACTTGATCCACTGCACTGCTCTGTTATCTCCAAATGACTTGCTAAGACTCAGGCAGCTGGATGGTGGCAAAGTCAGGTCCAGAATGGAGATGTGACTTCCAACATTCTCTTTCCACCAATGTTTCCATGTCATTCAAATATTCCACTAGTGTCAGAAAGACTTCGAAATCTCATGTTTATCTGCCTGGATAATAATAATAAATTGTCACAAGCAAAACAGCTAAAGAAAAATTTTAAAGTACTGCTGAAATTACAACTTGATGGATTGGGAAGATCCCCTGGAGGAAGGCGTGGCAACCCACTCCAGTATTCTTGCAGAGAGAATCCCCGTGGACAGAGGAGCCTGGTGAGTTACAGTCCATGGGGTCACAAAGAGTTGGACACGACTGATCGCCTAAGCACAGCACAGCACATTCATTTAAATACCAAAAACAGACTCTACGGATTAACATCATTTTCAGTGAAGGGGCTTGTTTTAAGTTGCCCCCTAGCAGTCGGCTCACAAAGTTGAGCCATGTTCTGTATGACATATTAATAGCATCTAACCACCAACCAAACAGGGCTTGCCTGATGGCTCAGATGGCAAAGAATCTACCCACAGTGCAGAAAACCTGGGTTTGACCCCTGGGTCAGGAAGATCCCCTGGAGAAGGGAATGGCTACCCACTCCAGTATTCTTGCCTGGAGAATTCCATGGACAGAGGAGCCTGACGAACTACAGTCCATGGGGCGGCAAAGAGTTGGATACAACTAAGCAACTAACTAACACTTTCACTTTTACCAACCAAACTAAACCAAAGAGGAACTTCACAGATAGGTGATATGCATATGACCTTGAGGGACACAGTCCTTTAGTTACCCTGAAGTGGCCTGCCCACATATGGAACACTGACAATGTTAATACTAACTACAGCTCAACTATTCATGACGTCTTTCAATGATTTAAAGATACAATACTTGAGACAAATAATAAAAATCAGTTCATGTGCAGCTTTTGGACAATGACTTCATCTTTTCAAGAATTATATCCTTGACCTTTTAGAGCTGTGTTTTATAATAACCATAAGCACTATGCTTCCCTACCAATGGATTTTTCTTTTATGTGACTACAATCTCTGTGCTATTTACAAAGTATGATTATATGCTAATATTAAATTAATCAAAAGTGTTTTGTGTTCTCAAGCATTTGTAAATTAGGATTTTACAGGGCCAATTTATTTGTAAAATAATCAAATTAATTTTATTAAGAACACAATTAGATGAAATTTGACAATCTACACATGATAAATTTTCACTTTCAATGTATCACTTAACTTCTATAAAGTGCTTTAGCAATTAGATATTATTGCCAGCCGGCAGTCAAGAAGACTGGCTTTATGTATCTTATAAATGTATAAAATATCTTGTGAAAACAAAAACAAATTTGAAATGAGTAAAACTTTAAAATATTTGCAAGCTTTTCAATCATGGAGTTATATTAGTTTAAAAGTTTAAGGTAAAAATGAAATGATGAATTATTTGTCCCAACTCTACGTAGGATAAATGATATAATTGCAAGACCACCTTCATATGAAGAATACCTGAGACTGGGCCTTAATTTCTGTTAAGAAAATTACAGACTTGAGTTGAAACTAAAATCCCCAATTAGTGAGTCAGTCTTTTGCCTCCTGTACGATCTTGGTACATCCAAACCTTGCTAAAACAGACATGTCATCTTCATTAACTAGCAACTGATAACAAGACAAGTATAGGGAAAAGGTAAGCAGACAAGTATACGGAACAGATGACTTCTGGTCACCAGTGAAAACTGATTTACCTGGCCACATTCCACTACCTCTTGGGATAAATGGGACAGGGTATCTTATCCAGTGGAAGCCTGGGCAGGGAGAGAACAATCATAAGGGGAAAAAAGATGGATTAAAGCTAGCCTATAACCAGCCATTCTGAAGGCAAGATACCAGCAATTTCCTGATGAGCTAACTCTAAGAATCCATTATCTTACTTTTCTACATCTTTATTAAACATCCAGTCCATGATGAAAAGAACAATGGACTGGAAAGCATTCCATGTTTTTCTTATCCCATGCAAGTGTTTGATTTTGAGATTTAGGCTGGTATTTCAAGGACTAATCACTTAGCACCTGTGTAACCCAAAGTCACATCTCCTGCTGCTGCTGCTGCTGCTAAGTTGCTTCAGTCGTGTCCAACTCTGTGCGATCCCATAGACGGCAGCCCACCAGGCTCCCCCGTCCCTGGGATTCTCCAGGCAAGAACACTGGAGTGGGTTGCCATTTCCTTCTCCAATGCATGAAAGTGAAAAGTGAAAGTGAAGTCACTTAAACGTGTTCGACTCTCAGGGACCCCATGGACTGCAGCCTACCAGGCTCCTCTATCCATGGGATTTTCCAGGCAAGAGTACTGGAGTGGGGTTGCCATTGCATTGGCTTGATTCCTTTGTATGTAGGTTAATCCTCCACTGTAGTTTGTCTGGGAAAGTCCTAGTTTATTTACATTGTCTTGACTTCCCATCTGGGTTAGCTTTTGTCATTTTCAAAAAGTCCCGGTGTTGACAATACATAAAGACATAAATTAGCATGATTTTTTTCTCTTAAATCTTCCAGCAATAACATCCTCTCATCTACAGGCCAAATTTAGGAGTAAGGAAGGCCACTAAATGTGAATATTAATTGTCTTATCAAAAAACACACGGCTATATTTCAAATGGATAACCAACAAGGACCTACTGTATAGCACACAGAACTCTGCACAAAGTTATGTGGCAGCCTGGATGGGAGGGGAGTTAGGGGGAGAATGGATAAATATATAGGTACCGCTGAGTCTCTTCGCTGCTCACCTGAAACTATCACAGAATCCCTTGTTAATTGCCTATACCCCAATCCAAAATAAAAAGTTTAATATTAATAAACAAAATAGCAGAGACCAAGCATTAAAAAACTCCATAAATTTCACCCGGGAGAACAGCGCTAGAACTATATATAACTACATAAATCTCAATAACACAGTGTTGTGAAAAGTACTGTGGCATTATTTCTGTAAATTTTAAAAACACAAGCCAGGACTAAATATTGGAATGGCTGCATAAACATGTGGGTAAAAGTATAAAATGGATTGGAACAATATGCACTAATTCATAGATACTTCTGAAAGGAGACATAACTAATTGTACCATTTTATTTCTTTAAAAAGGAAGAGTTCAAGCGTATGTGTCAATTCTGAGAGGTGGGAGTTGATTTTATGCTTTGTTCTTCTCAGCATTGTTTAAATGTCTCAGTATGTAAGTTATACTAATAAAACACAGAACATGAACTACCAAAACAATCTAAGGGTTAAGTGCAAAACTGGTGGGCCTCACTCCTTAAGAGTCCTTCATTGCACTGTCTTTAAGGGAGCCCTTCCCACCTCAGTGTTCTCAACCACAGACCCAAGAGTATTTTGTCTTCAGTGATGAGTCAATCCCAACACTCCATCCCCAGCCCCTCACCATTTCATGTATGAATCCCTTGTGTCACTCTCCTTCCTAGTGGTACGAAGCTTCTGGAACCATCTCAGGTACCAGAGGTAGCCCATTATAAAATTTCAAGCAGCCTTTCCTTTAATTCAATGTATCTTTCTCTGATTCCCATCCACTCAGCCTAGTTTTGCCTCCTCAATCATGCAAATGATTTGGGCCTCATATAACTGAAGAAAGTTAGCACGGCATACCTGAGGACCTTCCCAGAGCACTAAACATCAGCCACTTCTGATATGATGCCCTTTGGGTCTCCTCACAGTCCTCTGGTCAATTTTTCTCCGGATCTTTAGATCTCTAGATCCTGCAGTTCAAAAACCCTGGAGAACTGCAAAGTATCCTCAGCTCTACAGCCTCAGTGCTCACAAATGGCACAGAGGAAATTGGGTGAATGCTCAATAAACACTGAATGAAAGAAGGAGTTGTTTTGCAAACAACTAAGCAGCAAATGGCAATTATTTTGATCACTAACAATTAGTGCTAAAGTGTCAAAGACCACTACCTTTCTTTGTATATATTCCCCTTTCTTTCTTTTACAAGAGTGTCTGTTTGATTTGTTTGTTGGTGGTCTGATTTGTTTTGTTGCCCAGTTTTCCCTTCAAAAGTCATGACTCTCCGTTTTTTTAAGTCTTCAAAACTGACAGTCTGGCTAGCATGAAAATTCTTAAGATTCATCTCTTTATCTTTAGGGTGTGCTTGTTTGATAGTTTTCCTCTTATTTAACACAAAATGGCTAAGCTTCTCTTTTGCTTTCATTATTTATAACGAGAAAACACTTTATACATCTCTTCTGGCTACTCCAAACTTTTTTTCTGAGGATGATCAATAATATATAAACTAAGTATAGGGATTTCTCTGGTGGTCTAATGGTTAGGACTCTGCAGGGTGGCAAAGATTTGATCCCTGGTCAGGGAATAAGATCCCACAAGTCATGTGGTATGCACAAAAGAAAAAAACAAAGATAAACTAAGTGTACATCTATGAAGAAATAAAGATATATGCTTAAACCAGCATGTTGTTTTGCAGGGTTATTAGAGCTTATTTTTAGATTTGGGCATTTCCAGGTATGTCTAATAAGCCAGCAGGATGGACCCATCAAGGATATAACCTCTTGAGTACCTTAAAGTCTTTATAGGGAGGACACTGATGATGCCTGTTAGCCAGCCCCCAATACCTCTAAGCTTGCTGAGAAAAAGTCACCTATTAACAATCTCACCCCTTGTGTCAGAGAGGGAAGAACCTCTTTAGAGTTGGTGGACAAAGAGAGCTGAAGAAACAAATTTGATCCAGGAATAACAGTTGGGTTAGGATAGAGGAGAAGGGTAACGGAATGCAGAACAGTGGGCAATCTGAACCTAGAAATGGAAAAGCACACCACATATGGGAAGAGATGGGGTGGGGAGGGTCTTTCAGGTGAGGGACCACCAGCAGAAAGGCATGAAACAGGAGGGACGACCTCAGGAGCAAACAGCAGTGACCAGGGACACCCAGAGCGATTGAATGTGAACAGAAAGATGAGGAAGCTGATGTGCCTGCCGTTTACTCTTCTCACAAGATATTTGAGGCTTGTCTGTCTGTGTGCACACTCAGTATGTCTGACTCTTCGCGGCTGCGTGGACTGTAGCCCATCAGGCTCCTCTCTCCATGGAGTTTTCCAGACAAGGATACTTCAAGTGTTAATTGCTCAGTCGCGTCCGACTCTTTGTGGCCCCGTGAATTGTAGCCCATCAGGCTCCTGTGCCCATGGGATTCTCCAGGCAAGAATACTGGAGTGGGTTGCCATTTCCTTCTCCAGGGGATCTTCACCACCTAGGGATGAAACCTTGTTCTCCTGCATTTCAGGAAGATTCTTTACCATCTGAGCCACGAGGAAAGCCCAAGAATACTTAAGTGGGTTGCCATTTCCTACTCCAGGGGATCCTCCCGACCCAGGATCTTCCCACATCTCCTGTGTCTCCTGCATTTGCAGATAGATTCTTTACCATTGAGCCACTGGAATAGTCTATTTGGGATTGGAGTTTAGAAAATTTTCTAATAGGGCCCAGCATAGAAAATGACTGTTTATTTTAGTGTGAATTGACTGTCACAGTCCAGGCTGATATCACCTGGGATATTTAAAATAAATCAAAGCTTTATTTTTCTTTTTTTCCTTGTTCATTGATCATAATACATTTTGTTTTCCCACTTGTCCTAAAGCCCCAGCATAGAGGGAACAAAGCTACTTTAGAGGGAGATAAGGAAACAACTTTTCTTGCACCACTCTACAACAAAAACTCTCTCTATTTTATCCTTCTGTCACTCTCTGCAATTATCCACCACACAATTCAAGACAGAAAACTAGAATTATTTCACTTTTATTAAAGTGTTTTAACACATTGTAAAACTCCAGACATTACTCAATGCTGTTGTAAATCACTTCTATTGAAATGAAATGCCCTGGCATATGTATGAATTATACAACTGCCTAGCTGAAATTCCTTATTCTCTTGTATGCTACAATTCTAATTTACCTGACCTTTTTAGGTGGAACAATCCTAACTTCCATGTCATTATTTGATCTTCTCTAGAATTTCATCTTTGGAATTTGCTCTGTGCCTACAGCACAATAATGAATGAGCACTATTCCAGAATGGGCTTTGCTTTATGAAGCCTCAAAACAGTAGTGCACTTGGGATATCAGTCAGCACTTGCTGATTTATTCATTCTATCCCGAAAAAAATTTTCAGATCCAGTGCTAGGCATGCTGTTTGAGTGCCCTTTCTGTTTGTATGTAAAAGAAAGTTTTAGTATGTCCCACAATCAAGTCTATCAATCTCCAATTATGGTTTTTGCCTTTGATGTCATATTAGACCAGACTATATTTGCCGATTTTTCAGTTATATCTCATTATGTTTCTTTTTCAGTTAATCTAATATTTATTTGTATTTCATATAAATAAAAGATTCAATGTTACAATTTTTCCTAACAATAATTCACCATTGGGATTCTATTCTTGTAATAATCAATACTTTCTCTACCAACATGAAATGTAGTCTTCATTGTATGTACCCTTGTATGCTTAAATCTGTTTGGAGAATTTTCAAGATGATTTAGCTTCTCCTAAATCTTTATTTTAGAAAAAAGTAACATACTGAAACACTGTCTTGGTAACAGTAATTTTATGTTTTAATACTTGGAATTAGAAGTTCTTTTTCATTATTATTCTGTTTCAAAAATTTGCTTTTCCCAGTCTATTCATTCTTCCAGATGAATTTTAATAATCATTTTGCCAACTTTGCCCTAAAACTCTTTTTATGGTCCTATATGGGATAGCATTAATTTTATAAATTAATTTGGGGAAGCTAACATCATTACAATATTTATTATTCCTATCCAGGAATATAATATCAATCTCCACTACTGCTAATCTTATTTTGCATTTCTCAATCAAATGCTATTTTCTTCATTTAAGTCTTATACATTTCTATTATAGCTTACTCATAGATATATGATATTTCATTATTATTATAATGGCATTTTTCATCATATTTTCTATTTGTAGCTACTATAGAAAAGTCAATTGATTCGTACATATTTATCCTCTGTATGGCCACTTAACTGAAGTTTCTTATTCTAACAGCTTTTCAATTAATTTTCTTGGGATTTTTAGTAAAAAAAAAAAGTATCTATACACTCTTTTAAGGGGAAAAGATGTCATCTCTTTGCTAATAACCATGAACTTTGAGAGGCAGTATATCATATGATTTAAAATCAAAGACTCATGAGTTAAGCCACTTGAGTGCTTATTTAGCTACACAACTTATTAGCTGTGTGATCTTGGCCAAGTTACTTAGAATCTCTGGGTCTCAGCTTCCTAATTTGTAAAATGAGAATTACAGTGGTCAATATTCCCTAGTTATGAAAATTAAATGAGTTAATACTTGTAAATCATTTAGAACAGCCTCTAGCATATATAATAAGAATCTTCTAAATGTTAGCTATTTTAAAAAATCATTACATTGACTAAAATCTATAGAACGATGCTAATTAAATATAAGTGATGAAACAGGACATGTTGTAAGCATCTAATGTTTTTGTGTTTCTTGCTTTTCACAATTTAAAAACAGCTCTATTCCTATGTTACTATATTTTATAAATGTGTATTCTTAAAAGAAATATAGTTCCATTTTATCAAGTGTCATTTGGAATCAGAAAGTGAAAAAATCCAGTTTTATCCTTTAGTCTATGACTATGAAATTATAATAAATTTCTCAATATTTAATCACTTGCACATTTCTAGAAGAAACTTCATTTTGCTGTATTATTCTATTTTGTTGATTTCTACATTACTATATTTAGTATTTCAGTAAATTTTTGTTATATTCTTTTTTGTATCATTTTTATTATTTTTAAAATTTTTTGTTTTTTAGTTAAATGCTCTTAACTAAATGAATCAGAAAAATGTTTCGTCTCTTTTTTAGAGTTCATAGAATAAGGGATAATGTGTTCCTTAAAAATGTATGTTTTTAACCATCAACTATAGATACCTGATGAAAACAAGATACTTTTTAGCTGATGCCAAATCTCCCTATCCAAGGTGGTCAAGGACACAGGCGTAAGCATCAGACAAAATCAGGCTCAAATCCTAACTTCACCACCCACTAGCCAAATGTGTGCGCTTGGCAAAGTGCACTTTTTCACAAGGAATGACTATGCTTCCTCACTTTCTCCACAGTCATTGTGAGGATTACAAGAGATTATGTTTAAAAGCCTCGACCCACTCCACCCACAATGAAGACTCAATTATTTTATGTTAGTTTCAATTTTTCTTAAATACAAAATTAATGTTTATAAATATACTTGCTGTTTTATCTTAGTATGGAGATTCCAGTCGTTTATGTAGAAATATAAATGCTTTCTGATAAAAATTTTTGTCATATTAGTTCTACCTTTTATTAAAGGCAGATTTCATTTTTTTTTATTTATTTATTTTTTATTTTTCAGTGTAAAGGCAGATTTCAATTTCCACTGACACAAACTTAAAAAGTTGACATAAAAGTACTAAAAATGCTCAGATGACACAAGAAAATGAACCCACTGCCACTGTTTAAATGAAATCACAGCGGGTTAATAGGAAAGTTGTATTGCTTTTCAGAAACCCAGGCAATGAGCCCAAAGCAAATGTACTGTCTTCCATTTTCCTGTTCCCTTGGAGCTCTGTTCTCACCAAGAGTGGGAGGAGGCTTCCTGCAGTCTGAAACTTACCCCATGGTCTCTGGTCTGCCATTTAACTGTAGCAGGGGAGCAAATTTCTAACTCCCAGTGGGAAAACACAGCACTGAGATGAGAGAGGCCATCAGCAGCACACAGAAAACTGTTTTCCAAAAACTATTTGAGATTTATGTCTACCAGTTAGTGTCATCAAAACTATTTCCTTCTATGTACTGATTATGAAGCTATCGCCATGGTCTCTAGGGAGATCAGTATTAGAAGAGTGGTAAATTTATAGGCTTCCCAGGTGGCGCAGTGGTAAAGAATCTGCCTGCCAACGCAGGAGACGCAAGAGATGGGGGTTTGATCTCTGGGTCCAGACCCCCTGGAGTAGAAAATGGCAACCCACTTCAGTATTCTTGCCTGGAAAATTCCATGGAAAGAGGAGCCTGGAGGGTTACAGTCCAAGGGGCTGCAAAGAGTTGGACATGACTGAGCACACACACGAGTTTATAGGAATATTATACATTTTTCTTCTGTTCTAAGAATATAAATTTAAAACTTTATCTTGGTGGGCTAGCTGCCTCTGTTAGGTACAATTTAAATAAACACAGCTAAGAATGTAAATATCACACCAAGCTTAGTCTGTGTACTAATCACTGGTCCCTGGCAGACACTGGATGGAAATGTGTAGCTCAAGTTCTCCGTATGCATGCTATTAATTTGACATTAACATTAGATTCTATCAAGCTTCCATTTAACCATATTGATTTGTTTTCTAAAATAAAGACTTCCCACTTTACTTTTCCTTTGCTTTCCTCTGGCTCTATAGCAACAAAGACATTTTCAGGGACACCCTCAGTAGCAGGATTGATGGATCAAAAGCATACCCACCTCTATCTCTTCTGCCCCCTGTGTGGCCTCAATAACTTGATGGTTTCCAGCTACCCCCAGATTTCTCTTGATTGAGGGCCTTTTCAGTATACCATGACCCTTGAAGGAAACAAAGGAGGGAAAAAGATGTATTAAGATAAACATCCTTTGTTCCTTGTCTGTTTTGGAAAAGAACAAATGGTTCCTTGGGCAATAACATCTAATTTAATGACAAAATGACACACAATTTTAAAAATAACGTTCATTGCTATTTTTTCATTCCTCATCCTGACTTCTTTTATTCGTTTCTGACTTACAATAAGAGCAGGATAAATTTCCTTGAGTAAGCAGCTCAGCACTCTCTTATTATTTTGTTCCCTATTTAAAAAAAAATTTTTTTTTGCCATTATTATTTTGTCACCTATTCAAACCCGCCAATTGTACTTGGATCAACTTTTCTTGTGTTTTGCCCCAAGACCGTGTAATGTGAACAGTCGGAGACATAGCTACTAAATAGTAAAATCAACAATAGAGCAAAATACATTGCTTTCTTCAGCTTTTCAACTTTCCACTGAAAATACTTTCACTAGCTGAGTGACAGCCTTTCTCAGATGTGTGACTTTAAAAGCCATACATCCCTGCAGTTCATCTTGGAATTTCAAGGACAAGGAGCAAGGACATTGTTTTCCTCAATTATATAACACAGTGATTGGAATTTTGGGAGAGAAAATCCACCCAATAAAACCTGGCCCACACATAATGCCTCAACATCAAAGGGTAACTTGAAATTTTGCTATGAATAGGTATCTGATACACTTGCATGGTTTCCTTGTTCCTATCCTTTTAGGTATTTCTATATCGAAAGCCCCCATTTTAAAACTAATAATATAGAAAACAACCGAGTTACTTTCATTTCCATAGACACTTCTGATAGAGATGGCTACTACCAATCGCTGGGTAAACCAGGCTCCCTTTCACTCAGGCAGTCTACATATCTGAGCAGACACATGGCAAGTGATTAGTTGTCCTAGATGAGAGAGCCATGTTTCATCTTATGGAGATCATCTGTTCCTCCTTCTATAAAGCATGGAGCTAGAAACATCAACATTCTTATGCTTTACTAGGGTCATTCAGAGTAGGAGAGTCAGTACTGTTTGCTGTTTTCTTCTTTCCTTTCTAATAAGCCACCAAATTCTGTCTATACCAGGTTCATGCTGCTGCTAAGTCACGTCAGTCGTGTCTGACTCTGTGCGACCCCATAGACAGTAGCCCGCCAAGCTCCTCTGTCCCTGGGATTCTCCAGGCAAGAACACTGGAGTGGGTTGCCATTGCCTTCTCCAATGCATGAAAGTGAAAAGTGAAAGTTAAGTTGCTCAGTCATGTCCAACTCTTAGCGACCCCATGGACTGCAGCCCACCAGGCTCCTCCGTCCATGGGATTCTCCAGGCAAGAGTACTGGAGTGGGTTGCCATCGCCTTCTCCGATACCAGGTTCATAATTGTCCTCAAATTCATTCCTCAATTCCATTCCCACAGGCACCATCTAATTCCACTTTCCTCACCCACACCTGCCTCCACCCCAACAATTCTTACAGACATTATATCTCTCACTAGTCTTCCCAGTTTGAGAAGTACTCCTTCTAGTCCATATTTCACAGACCACTCACATTGGGACAGTAACTGAATTTGTAATTTGTGTAAAACCTAGGAATTCTACATGGTAGTAATATTTTACCATGATGCTCAAATAGTCTTTTTCTCCAAACGCCAAGAGCATCATGCTAACCATCTTTCAAGCTCATCTGCAAATAATTTCATTACTTTTCTCTTTCCTTTGGTTCCCACATTTCCTTATAGCTTACAAGTAAGTCAGTAAAAGAAAATCTTCAGGGCTTGTAACACTGAGGCAGAAATACTCAAAGTCAGTTCTAGTTCCAGTTCACCCCCGTATCAGATGCTGACTTTGAAGACATCTTTTTTCACAGGTAAATGACAGAGTCTTGTTTATCGAATGGGGATGACAATATTTACCCTGCTTATCTCTCCAGGCTGTTCTGGGAATCAAGAAAGATCACAGATGATAAAACACAAATACACAATGTTATTTTATTACCCTCCCTGAAGTCCTGCGTAAGTAAAAAATGTGCTTCTTGTGTTTAACACCGGATTTGGTTTGGGATCCTAAAAAGGCAGCTGTGATCACACTCCCAAGTCTTACAGCTTCCTTTTGGGACTATGATGTTCTGAAGAGTTTTGTTTTGGCTTCCAAAGCAAAAACAAAACACCAAAGGAATCACACTCTAATATATTTGCCTTCCAAAGACATACTGAAATTGAAAAGAGAAAGAAAAGGAACTCAAAACTATGGGAAATCTTAATTGGCTGAAACTGTCATTTAATAAACCCAACTGTCATTTGTGCCACAAATGTTAATACAATCTCTAAAATCCAGCTAAACCCTCCAGATATTACTGGACACTTTGCAACAGGAAATACCAACCCATTCCCCATTATTGCATTGTAGGCTTTTACTTGGAGAATGGAGAATGTGTACAATAGGATGTTTGTTCCGCTTCTAAAGAGGAAATAAAAAATATCAACCCAAATATCACTTCATGTATAAGCAGTACTGTAGCCTCTGTTTAGGGAGGTTTTACTTTAGACTTAAAAAAAAAAAAGGAATATACTTGAACTCATGCATCTAAACAAACCAACGAGAGTGTAGATATTAAGCGCAGAAAGAAAAGAACAGAATGATAGGAATAAAGTCCACAGCTGTGTTTTCTTAAAAACCAATGAGACGAATGTTAATCAGAGTTCACAAAGTTTAAATTTTTCTTTAAATTGCACAGGTATAATCAAGTAAAGAAACACAACCTTCAGTAATTATTTTATTATATAATTATTTTATTTGAAAACTATTGTCCCATATTAAGAAGGTAAGTTTGTTCACTCATTCACCCAGATATTCAAAAACCAATATTTACTGATTAGACTTTCTAAGTGCATGCATGCTAAGTCACTTCAGTAAAGTCCAACTTTTTGCAACCCTATGGACTGTAGCCCGCCAGGCTCCTCTGTCCATGGGATTCTCCAGGCAAGAATACTGGAGTGGGTTGCCATTTCCTTCTCCAGGGGATTCTTCCTGAACCAGGGATCGAACCCATGTCTCTGGGGTCTCCGGCATGGGCAGGCGGGTTCTTTACCACTAGAGCTACCTGGAAAGCCCAGACTTTGTACAAGTTGTGATAAAATGTGCTGGTTTCAATGTCTTGGCCACATAGAGCTAGCAACAAATACCAAAAAAAAAAAATTCACAAATGGAAGACCCAGAGGGATGTGATGGGGAGGGAGGTGGGAGGGGGGGGATCGGGATGGGGAACACTTGTAAATCCATGGCTGATTCATGTCAGTGTATGGCAAAACCCACTACAATATTGTAAAGTAATTAGCCTCCGACGAATAAAAATAAATGGAAAAAAAAAAAAAAAAAAACTTCCTTCTGCCCAGAATGCAGGTCATACCCCTGTGCTCTCACGAGTAGGCTCTGAGCTTCCTTAAAAGCCAACTCAAAGGTTTCTGCTTTGGTAAAGCTCTTTGGAACTGCTCGAGTTTCTTATGAGTCATAACCCGTGCCCCTAAATCACTCTGTTCATAACTCTGATGCACTTATCATGGTCGACTTCTCATGACGGCTCTGTGCATGTCTGTCTCTCTTAGCAGCCTGTGAACATCTTGAATTGCAATGTTTTATTCATCCATCTACAGCCTTGGTATTTTGTCTCCAACATTTTCAGATATTCCATATCATGGTCCTTTCACCTTTTGGAAGAGCTGAAATACACTTATATTTGCTAAGTCACTTCAGTCGTGTTTGGCTTTTTACAACCTTATGGACTGTAGCCCATCAGGCTCCTCTGTCCATGAGATTCTCCAGGCAAGAAAACTGCAGTGCGTTGCCATGCCCTTCTCCAGGGGATGTTTCCGGCCCAGGGACCAAAACCGCACCTCTTATGTCTCTTACATTGGCAGGCGGGTTCTTAACCACTAGCACCAGCTGGTAAGCCCATTTATAAAAGTGATCACAACTAAATTAGCATTACAGTATTTTCAAATTTCTTTACTTATTCCTAAGTTACCCTCTTTTAACCCTTAGACTAGTATCTTCTATTTTTCTCTACTGTATATGCTTGATTTCTATAACTGCAATAGTTTTTAAACTACCCTACTAACCAGATCCTTGGCAACTGCTACATTGTCAAAAGTTTTAATAGCTATTGTATGTACATAAAATCGCTAATAACCTGTTTTATCCACTCTGTCATTCATCAAATACTGTTATCTACCATGTGGTAAATCTTTCCTGATAGCTCAGTCAATAAAAAACCTGCCTGCAATGCAGGAGACCTGGGTTCAATCCCTGGGTCGGGAGGACCCTCTGGAGAAGGAAATGGCAACCCACTCCAGGATTCTCGCCTGGAGAATCCCATGGACAGAGAAGTCTGCCAGGCTATAGTCCACAGGGTTACAAGAGTTGGACATTACTGAGCAACTAAACCACCACTCCTATGTGGCAGGTGCCACAGAGGAAACAAAGGCCCTGTTTCAGGGGACACGGGGTTACAGTTAGAGCAATTGATAAGAAATATACACAAATGACCAAAATCAAAAATTTACCTGTGTCACATCTCTAATCTATCTAAAATTTTTAGTTCAAAAATTTTTGAATGAAGCCTCAGTAGCTAAAGAATGAACTAAGAGGAACTGATGAAAATGACTAAGAATCAGAAATACATTCATGTTTCAGATTCAATTAGTACAGTTACACATCCTGTTTCCTAAGATTCAAATAAATATCAAAACCATAGGCAAAGTAAAATCAGGTCTTCTAATTAAAAATAAAATGCCTATATTGTAACATTGTTTTTACATAACAATCTGGCAACGTTGAACAAGAATCTTTAAAATGCCGAGCAACTTTGAACCCACAAACCCACTATGAAAACTGCCTTGACCCTTCAGGTTCCTAGGATAACCTCGTTTTGTTTGTGTTGCTGCTAGGAGAGGAGAAAAGAAGATTTCAACATTTAATAAATACCTGTTCTGCGTCATGAGTCTTGCTAGACACTTTGTATTTATTCCACTTTATCATCACAATTAACCTTTTTTTCCCAAAAAATAAAAACAGACTTTTTTCAAAGCTTAGAGATATCTGGTGGTACCTCTCTAACGTCACACAAGTAATAAATCACAGAGATATATTCAGCCCTGTCTGACTAGAAAGCCTGTAATTGATCCGCTATGCATCACTGCTGAAAATATTCCTGGACTGTTGACCTGGCTTTTACATACAACTTTCCCCCTGCATTATTTTTCTCATGACTAAAAGGCAGTTCCTTAATGCTTCTTATCACAAACGTCTAAGAAATATGACTTTTTGGAGAACGGACCCCAAAACAGTCACTTATTCATTTCCTCTATTTTTTAACCATTTCCTCTTCCTTCACATCTCACATACCAACTAAAATATATCTCAAATTTCATCCTGAAGAGAAACAACCTCAGTGCAAAATGCCTACTAAATTTATTTTGTATATCCACTGAATTTACATGGATATAAAAAAGTTTGATTTAAAAGGCTTCTGACTATGGACTGTATAGGCCCAAACAATAAATTAAACAAATTTAATTATGTAAAAGATTCCATAGTTTTCAGTATTTTGCATTCTCTCATTATATCATTATAACCTAAAAACAGTTTGTTGTGAATATCGGTTCATGCTGCCCTCATGAAATAATACAGAGCTCAAAATATAGCATTATGATTGAGAAGCATTACGATTCTGAAGACAGACTTTCTGATTATAAATTTTTTGTGTGCACATTTGTCCTGGTTATTTGACCTTTCTGGGCAGGTCTAGACGTCTCCACATGTAAAATATCTTTAATAATACTACCTCTCACTTACAGTTGTTGGGAAAGTTCAGTGACATGCTTAATTTATATATAGGGGCTTTCCAGGTGGTGCTGGTGGCAAAGAACCCACCTGACAATGCAGGAAATGTAAGGGGCACGGGTTCAATACCTGGGTCCAGAAGATCCCCTGGAGAAGATCACCAAGACTACCCACTCCAGTATTCTTGCCTGGAGAATCCCATGGACAGAGGAGCCTGGCGGGCTACAGTCCATGGGGTCGCAGAGTCGGACACGACTGAAGCGACTTAGCACTCATAGCACACCATCTGTATGGAACAGTACCCGGCATATACTGGGCTTGATATGCTTTAGAGTCATTAATACTCTTACATAACAAAGATAAATAGAATGCTTCTGTGAATGGTACACATGATAAAAAGGAAAAAGTTCACTTTTACATGTGAAGTAGAGATGCCTTTAAAGTAAGATGCCTTTAAAAAGAAGGCATCTTAGAAAATATTTTAAACTTTCTATCACTATTTATAAACTATCTCAGTTGTACTCTAATTGAATGACTTAGACACATTAGTGTGTCGACATGTGTGCGAAACAAAAATATGTGCACTTCTTAAGTGGAATTTTTTAAGTACTTTTTTCAGAAAGAATATAGGTCCCTTAAAGACTGCAGACCCCAATGCCAACAAACAAACCTCTGTACCCAAAGGTCTGCTTCCTAAAACCTTTACAGGCAAACAGTTACAGCACAAAGCCAGAAATACAGAATGAAAAAACAGGAAGAGAGAGCGAGATGAGAAAGGTTTGCATCACTTCTCTCTACAGCTAGAGAGAAGTGTTAATTATTTCTCAGTGATGGATGCTCATTCCTCTACTTCACACTTTAGCCTTCCATGTTCCAAAACACTGAAAGAGCTCAATATTTGGCCTTTAATATATGTTTCTAGATCTTCAGGAAAAGGTTTACTCAATACAGGCAATTTTAAGTCCTAAAATCAGAACTTACCCTTCTTACAAGAATTAGTTTCAGCTATCAACTCTCCTGAAGAGTCATTTATGGACGGTGTTAAATACTAAAAAATAAAGTCGTAAGTGGTCCTGGTGAAGTATCTTCTGACTTTTCCATACAAAGAGAAAATTCAAAGCAGTATCACAAGTAACAGTGGCAAGTCCTTGCATTGATATTGAATCAAATACTTCGCCATGCAGGCCCACTTGACTACACAGGAGTTAGCTTGCTGATTTTTCTCAAATGTAAATATTTGCTTTGGCTAAATAACATTAATACGGCAAGTTACATATTCCATCAGGCATTAAAAAAAAAAATACTTGCCATTGACCCAGAAAATGGACATTGCAACGAAGTCTGAAGGAGAAAGAAACTGGAATGAATGTATCTGAAAAGAGAACTCTGGCTGTCACAGCTACCTGCCTTGCTCCAAGTTCATGTTTAATTAAACTTACATCAATAATTCCACAAACTGTTTGCATGTTCATCCAACACGAGGTATCATCTTTGATTCTAAGGTCAAATACTTACTGCTAACAAGCCTTGCGCCTCTGAGGGAGGCTTGGCCCCCTGCCAGACTGTACTGCTTTTCCCATGGGGACGGGCGGCCACACTGTACTACTCCGTGGGGGATGAGACAACGGCAGCAGCCCCCTGGTTGCTCAGCAACAGGCCCTTATGACGGCTCCTCTTAGTCTGCTAGGCAACAGGGCTGAGTCTGACCCACCTACTCCCAGCAGCACGCTGCCTCTCCAGAGGGCTGGGTTAGCAGGAGGCTAGGGGCCCTAAGTGACCAGTTACATAATCTAAACACATTTCTCAGGATGCTCCCCAACTAAATAAAAATCAGAGCAGAGTTAGCTCCTACCCTGAAGGGTACCCTTGAACATATCCTTAATTTAAACTCTATCCTTGAATCTTTAGAGAAGCTGACAGAAAACTAATGCATTAAAGCCAAAATCTGTGGCCAAAAAAAGTCTGTGAGAAAAAAGAAAAAAAACCACACACACACAAAAAGGAGGCCGTTCCTCTTAAAACCACATTTAAAAATATGAGTTTCAAGCCTTTTACAAATTTTAAAAGATTTTACTATTTGCATGTTTTCTGTTAACAGACCCCCCCAAAATGGAGAAAATATATACTTTTACAGTAAATTTATTCCTTAAGTAGCTTAACACATAGATCTAAGGATAGCAATTTCTAGGAAAGATCTTCATTCGTATCTACATTTTAACCCACATTTATGTCTTCTTAGTTCCACGCTTTTAACAAATCTAAACTAGACATTTTCCCATCTGTATCTGACCTACCTCTTAAGACAAAGGCAATGACTCAGTCAACCAACCGAAAATCCTGCCCACACATGGAAACATGAGTCTAGCCTCGCTCCGATCTCCTCTACCGTCACTTAGCTCTCTGTTGTGGAAAAAGAGGTGTGTGCTCCAAGAGACATGGACTCACAGCCAGTCTTTGTTGTTGCTCAGTCGCTAGGTCGTGTGCGACCGACTCTTTGTGATCCCATGAACTGCAGCACGTTAGGCTTCTCTGTCCTTCACTATCTCCCAGAGTTTGCTCAAATTCATGTCCATTGAGTCCGTGATGCCATCTAACCATCTCATCCTCTGTCGTCCCCTTCTCCTTTTGCCTTCAACCTTTCCCAGCATCAGGGTCTTTTCCAATGAGTTGGCTCTTCACATCAGGTGGCCAAAGTATTGGAGTTCAGCTTCAACATAAGTCTTTCCAATAAATATTCAAGGTTGATTTCCTTTAGGACTGATTAGTTTGATCTTCTTGCAGTCCAAGGGACTCTTAAGAGTCTTCTCCAGCACCACAATTTGAAAGCATCAGTTCTTTGGTGTTCAGCCTTCTTTACGATCCAGCTCTCACATCTGTACATGACTACTGGAAAAACCATAGCTCTGACTAGCAGACCTTTGTTGGCAAAGTGGTGTCTCTGCTTTTTATACGCTGTCTAGCATGCCAGTAGTAAAGATCTCACCTGCCAATGGAGGAGATGGAAGAGACACAGGTTCAATCCCTGGGTCGGGAAGATCCCCTGGAGAAGGGCATGGCAAACCACTTCAGTATTCTTGCATGGAGAATCTCGTGGACAGAGGAGGCTGGGAGGCTGAGTCCATAGCGTCGCAAAGAGTCAGATACTACTGAAATGACTTAGCATGCATGCAACTTTGTCACAGCTTTCCTTTCAAGGAACAAGTGTCTTTTAATTTCATGGTTGCAGTTACCATCCGCAGTGATTTTGGATCCCAAGAAAAGAAAATCTGTCAATGCTTCCAGTTTTTCTCCTTCTATTTGCCATGAAGTGATGGGTCCGGATGCCATGATCTTAGTTTTTTTAATGTTGAGCTTCAAGCCAGCTTTTTCACTCTCCTGTTTCACTTTCATCAAGAGGTTCTTCAGCTCCTCTTCACTTTATGCCACTAAAGTGGTATCATCTGCATATCAGAGGTTGTTGATATTTCTCCTAGTAATCTTGATTCCAGTTTGTGATTCATCCAGCCCAACATTTCACAAGATGTACTCTGCATATAAGTTAAATAAGCAGTGTGACAGTATACAGCCCTGACATTCTCCTTTCCTAATTTGGAACCATTCATTGTTCCATGTCCAGTTCTAGCTGTTGCTTCTTGACCTGTACACAGGTTTCTCAGGAGGCATGTAAAGTGGTCTGGTATTCCCATCTCTTTAAGAATCGTCCAGTTTGTTGTGATCCACAGAGCCAAAGGGTTTAAAATTAAGTTAATGAAGCAGAAATAGGTGTTTTCTGGAATTCCCTTGCTTTCTCTATGATCCAACAAATGTTGGCAATTGGATCTCTAGTTCCTCTGCCTTTTCTAAACCCAGCTTGTACATCTGAAAGTTCTCATTTCATATACTGCTAAACCCTAGCTTGAAGGATTTTATTATAACCTTGCTAGCATGTGAAATGAGTGCAACTGTATGGTAGTTTGAACATTCTTTGGCATTGACCTTCTTTGGGATTTGAATGAAAACTGACCTTTTCCAGTCCTGTGGCCACTGCTGAGTTTTCCAAATATGCTGGCATATTGAGTGCAGCACTTTAACAGCATCATCTTTTAGGATTTTAAATAGCTCAGCTATTTAATAAATAATAATTTATTAAAATAAATTAAATAGCTCAGCTGGAATTCTATCACCTCCACTAGCTTTGTTTGTAGTGATGCTTCCTAAGGCCCACTTGACCTCACACTCCAGGATGTCTGGTTTTAGGTGAAAGACCACATTATTGTGGTTATCTGGGTCATTAAGACCATTTTTGTATAGTTCTTCTGTGTATTCTTGGCACCTCTTCTTAATTTCTTCTGCTTCTGTTAAGTCATTACCATTTCTGTCCTTTATCATGCCCATCCTTGCATGAAATGTTCCCTTGATAGCTCTAACTCTCTTGAAGAGATCTCTAGTCTTTCCCATTCTCTTGTTTTCCTCTATTTCTTTACATTGTTCACTTAAGAAGGCTTTCTATATCTCCTTGCTATTCTCTGGAACTCTGCATTCAGCTGGTTATGTCTTTACCTTTCTTCCTTGCCTTTTACTTCTCTTCTTTTCTCAGCTATTTGTAAAGCCTCCTCAGACACTCACTTTGCCTTGCTGCATTTCTTTTTCTTTGGGAAAATACAATTATACTGCTCCACTTATTCAAAAGCTTCAGTCAAGTCCAGGCAATTTATCGTGAAACACAATGCACTTGTGAATATACTTCCTTTTGAACTTCCAGTCATATCTGCAACTGTCCAGTATATTGATTTAATTATAGTTCCCTAAATACATCACACATTTAAAGTCTCCTTCTTCCTAGGACACGTTCCTCTTTGCCTGACAAACTAGTGTTTATCTTCCAAGATCTCAAAATAGCATCACCTCCTCTGAGAAACTGTCCCTGGCTTTAGAATTTCTTAGTTGTCTCTGAGCATCTTCTCCTTGATTCACACTGCTGCAGTGGCATTAGGCACATTGTTTCACAGTAATTTACTTACTTAACATCAATCCCGAGTTCTTCAATAGTGAGGATCTTGTTCTGTTCAACTTGGTCTCCTTGGTGCCTGGGATATTCTTTAGCATTAAGGAGCTGTTTATGTTATAGCTTTATTAATAATTAGAGGATAAAGCTCCTAGGTAAAATTGCAAAATACATGCAGATTGGGCATTTTAACCTCTTAATTAACCAGGGATGAGTAATAAAAAAAATCTGCCACAAAACAAAATAAAAACTTAGTCTCCTGACTTCAGAGTTGGTCCTCTAAATTGTGATGAGTCATTAAAGGCAAATAAGCAGATACTTCTGAAATGATCCAATCCATCCAGTAACACAGCTAAAATAATCAGATATCCTGTGTTCCTTTTATTAAAATCATAACAACATGAAATTTAAGAGAGATATGTGGTCAGGTAACCAAAATCACTAAAAGGTGGTCTAGAGCTGGTCTCAGGGAGATAATTTCCCATTTAGATCAGCAACTCTTAAAGCAGTTTCTGCAGAAATCTTGGTGCAAGTAAAGTAGGAAAGAGAGTAGAGTAGTATCAGTCGCTCAGTCCTATCCAACTCTTTGCGACCCCATGGACTGTAGACCACCAGTTTCCTCTGTCCATGGGGATTCTCCAGGCAAGAATACTGGACCGGACTTCCACTTCCTTCCCCAAAAGAGAGTAGAAAAGAAGCAAAATTAAAGCTAAGTAAAAAGGCAAGAAAAAACTATCCTAATTTTAAAACCTCCTAAATAATACTTCACAAAACAGCATTTAGTCAACATCTGTCTCCTGCAAAGCACTAATTTAAAAGAAAAAAAAAAGGAACATGAGCAAACAACAAAAGCGAGCCCACAAATACAGCAGCCAAATGCAATATTATGAAGCCACTAAACCTCTTACCTCCCCATTCCAGGAGATAAAGATATAATTCTCCATTTTCAAATATAACAATTCTTTTCCTACGCTTTAAAGTTCACACATATGTTTAAACAAGATACTACTAAATTTTGGATATTAGCAGTAATGTGATTGCCTAAATGAACTCATGCAATACAAATTCTAATTAATGGAAATCCGAATTTTTAGTTTATCTGTGTTAAGCTGAGAGGGAATTCTTAGTCTGTTACAAGCTTGTGGGTTCTAAAGACCTCTAAGTCTGTGTACCCTCAAAACTACAGAAACTGCATTCCTGGAAATGCCAGAAGGTACTCATAACCATATGATAAATTCTGTTTATCAAAGTATTACTTGACAGTATATATTTAAATCACATTCAGATACTACAACAAAATAAATAAATTATAAAGTAGAGTGCATGATGTATATTTAAGATGAATATGAAATGTCAAACTCTGTACTCTTCTACAGAGGACTTTGAGTTATGCCTAAAGATTTTGGGCAATTCTTTGTTGGAAAAGAGTAAGAAACCTTACTCTTGGGGAGCATTACTCCTAGATGCTTAGGAAAAGATTACTTTCATGTAAAAATATATATTATCGCCTTGGCTCTAGGCTACCACGACCACTGAACTCAAAAAGTGCTGCCCTACTTAGACATACCATTACTTTGTTTATTGCAACTTAACCTTTATAGCATTTTTTTTTTAAGAAAACTATTTCTCTCTCCAATAGTCCTGAATCTATCTGTGGGATAGCTCAAAGAACCAATCTAAACTCCTATATATCTAAGACAGTCCTTCAACAAACATAATGGTCACAAGAAATAGAGATGTACTGGATGCCAGGAAATGTGCTGGGTATTTGACAATCATTAATCAAAAAATAAAACTACAGGAAAAGAGTACCATTTTTATGTTATAAAAATGAAGTAGGAGAAAAGGAGGAGAGGTGTGGAGGGGAAAGTGAGGAGGATGAGAAAAGAAACAGGCTACAAAGAGGTTAGCGACACTCCCAGAATAAAATGGCTAGTTAGGAGCTGAGCTGAGATCTAACTCCAAAGCTTGTGCTTGTTTTTCTTTCTTGACACATCATGTTATACTATATGTTCACACCCACCTTCCCAGACATTCATTTCTCCTAAAGAAATATCTCCATTTTATGACTATTCTTTCTATCACTTCTCCAATAACAGACCATCCTGATCAATGTATGTGCATGTATATTTATTTGTAAGAGTAATCTCCCCAGAAAAATTTGACCATGGTAGAAGAGAGTTAGATCATCACTTCCTTGCTCTGCTAATGCTGCTATTAATACAACTTAAAAACATGCTACCTTTGTTGAACAATCACTTGACATTACATCAAACTGGCCATAAGCAAAAATTATTTCATATTGTTTTAACAGATTCTGCTATTAACCATTTCTTCCCTATCTCCCCTATCTTTTTTATAGCAACTTAACCTTTATAACATCTTTTTTTTTTTTTTTTTTTGAAGCAAAAATATTTCTCTCTCCATTAGCCCTAAATCTACCTGCAGGATAGCTCACAGGATCAGTCTAAACTCCTATATATACAAGACAGTCCTTCAAACAAACATAATGGTAACAAGTAATAGAGACATACTGGATGCCAGGAAATGTGCTAGGTATTTAACAATCATTGTTTTTAAAAATTTATACAACTCTTATATTTACCTAGATACAAACAATCCATCAGACTAATTTTTTACTCATGAAGAACAGCACTGATTATGTGACTCTCTAGTAAGTAAGTGTTAGTCACTCAGTCGTGCCTGACTCTTTGTGAACCCGTGGACTGCAGCCCACCAGGCTCCTCTGTCTATGGGATTTTCCACGCAAGGATACTGGAGTGGGTTGCCATTTCCTTCTCCAAGGGATCTTCCCAACCCAGAGATTGAACCTGGGTCTCCTGCATTGCAGGCAGATTCTTTACCAACTGAGCTACAAGGGAAGCCAAAATTAATTAAAAAGTTAAGTTCAAAGTTTTCACCCTAGCATTTTTATGATTCTTCACTATATCCCCAATGTACCTCCCCACCCTTATTTTCTTCCAGCCCTCCAAAGTCTACAGAGCTCTGTCTTGTTCTTTTCTGTATTTGTGCCTTTGTTCATGCTGGTCTCTCAATCAGGAAAGTTTTGCCCAATCATTGCAATTCTATCACTCCTTCAAGGACCATCCCAATTACTCCATTGTCTATAAAGTCTTTCTGAGTAATTTCAAAGTTTATCTTTCTCTTCCTGGAAACACCACAGCACTTTTTGGTTCTTTTGTAGCCCCTATTACAATCTGCTTCACAGGAAAGGTCTGTATATTATTTTCTCTTACTTCACCACACCAAACAGATAGAAACCTAAGCTTCTTAAAAAAGAATGGAGTCTCATTCTGTTTTGCAATATATCATTAAACATAGTAGCTGAATCCAAGAGGGTCCTTTTAAATAGATATTCATTTATTTGAGTTTAGTTAACTACTCATCTCAGAGATGCATGTACTGAGTTCCAAAATTCATTAAATAAAGAATATCTTAAGAATACTGAGATTATTAAAGAAAAACTTAAATAAAGAATATCTATAACCATCCACAGAAAAGAACCTGAATACTGTTGGGGACATATAGCACTAAAGTATGGAATCATAGACTCTGTAGAATAATACAGACACTTTTTTTCACTGTATTGGTCTCATTATGGAGAACTGAAATCATATCATTCATATTGGTGTAATCATGTTGATAAAAACTGAAATCTCAAAAGCCTTCTTCAGGGTCACATGACTAATTAAAAGCTGAGTTGGCCTTCCAACAAAGCTTTTTAATTTCTAGCTGAGTTATTTTTCTCTACTATTGTCATCCAAATCATGTATCAATATATTTTCATAAATGCCTGCTGCAAAAAATTTATGTAAGGGAGAAAGAGTCTCATCTTTCTTATAGCATATGATTTATCTTCAAATTATTATTTGTATGGGAAGAATTTAAAATAAAACTCATTAATGAAAATTAAAGAGGATTATATTACACAAAATTTTTTTGCACAAATCTTACTTACTTTGCAACTTAACTATGAAGACTATAGTCAAGAATTAGGATATTTAAGAATATCATTATTATTATTGCTATTATTATTACAAAATAAATATCATAGAGCCTACACACTAATAATGTTCATGATCTTTACTCACAAGCCAGTCCTACAGATTTAATCAGAGACTGTTTACGACTCTGTTTTGTTTTAACCATCTTGTTACCAATTTAGAAGGTAGTAAACATTTTGCTAAACATCCATTTCCCCTTTGAGCCTTTCCTCCTGTAGTCACTGCATGTAATTTGTTGTTTCCAAGGATGAAGTTGAGACCCAGACCTAACAAATCAGAGTTCCAAATGCCCTGAGCCACAGGGACTGGCTCAGAAGTGGCGTGGAACATAAGGGAGGCAGACGTAAGCCTGCCTCAACAGGCTTATGACATTTTTCCAACTCAGCAAAGGCATAAAGAGTGGGTTCATGATTCAAGTTAGTCCATCTTAGGACTGGTGCCAAAGCTACTACGTAAAGACACTTTTTTCTCTTTGAATTTAAACTTGAGAAGTTAGGCCTGAAGCTGTTGATAGCAATTTTTCCACCAAGCAGAGCCTGAGAATGAAGCCAAGTTGAAGAAAACTAGAGCCAAGAAGTAGAAGGAAATTGGGTCTTTCCAAAATAATCTGAGTTCCAGATCAAGTTGAGACTGAAAGCTGGGTTACATAAATCTGATAAAATTCTCCCATTCTCCTTAAGCCAACTTGAAATGGATTTGCTATCATGAACAATTATAACATTTCTAGCTAATGCACTCTGGTGTCTTGACTTTCTCAACCCACTTTCTCAACCATTGACCTAGATTGAAAAGGTCATACAGAATGCTAGTGAAGAGTAAGAGCTATTACATACTTCAGATGAAGTAACAGCCTATAGTTTAAAAGTGAAGATGAAGATTGCTAATATGTGAAAAAGAATACAAGGAATTTCAAAAATGTGGAGTCTTTAAGTCAAGGACTTAAGCACAGCATCCTGGAAAACCACTCAATCCCAGGAAAACCAGGGTAGTGGCCATGCTATTTGGGAGTATAGAGATTCCTGCAGTGATCTGCATAAACCAGAAGACAAGTGGTCATTAGGTCACAGAGCACTCGAGGCAGGTGGTGGCCTTGAGGCTGCTGGAGCTGTAGAGGAAAGTGTGGTAAGCACACAGAATTCTTAGGCTCTCCATTGATTAGTGTTCATTGGAAACATGGAATTCACTGAGAAATACCTTACTCTAAGCCAGCAGAGCATGGAGAATAAACAGATGGATAAAAATCGGCCATCCCGATGAAGCCAAAAGACAATTGTAGATGTGACTCTGGTCGCTCAGTCATATCCAACTCTCTGTGGCCCCATGGACTGAAGTCTTCCAGGCTTCTCTGTTCATGGGATTCTCCAGGCAAGAATACTGGAGCGGGTTTGCCATTTCCTACTCCAGGGGGTCTTCCCAACCCAGGGATCGAACCCACCTCTCTTATTTCTCCTGCACTGGCAGAAGGATTTTTTACCACTGTGCCACCTAGGAAGCCCCAGGTGTGACTCTTTGGATTTGCATTAAAAATATATATATATATATAGAGAGAGAGAGAGAGAAAGAGAGATAGGATGCTATGACAAGAGAGTTTCTGAATTTGAGATTTTAGGAAGAAAAAATTCATATGATAAGTCCAGGGTGTAACTATAGAAGGGGATGGGTAAAGACAAGATTATTGCTTGAGTTGTGAAGGTCAAAAACCGAAAAGTTGTGTTGGGTACAGACATGAAGTCAACCAGACTGGGGACAGGAAATGGGTGGGAGAAGATGACTGTTCACTAGTTGCCGGAGTGTTCAGTGAAAAAGCAGTTGGAAGTGGTAAATAGTTCACAGGAATGAGCAATGGTAGTTGACAGTATTGCCAGTTGGCTCAAAGGAATAGGAATGAGTAAAAGAGGGTAGAGAAATAGCGGTCTAAAGGTGGGAAGGTGTATGGAGGGCATGTGACTCCCCTCCCTACTCTAGAATTAATGAACTATGGAGTAATCAGCCATCTCCAATAGGAAGGACTCAGGGGGAAGTGGGACAGCCCAGATTCAGGGCTAGAGAAAAAAGAAGAGGTTAAGAGGAGTTTATTGTGATTGAACAGGTGTTCCAGAGGGCATGATAGAATGGTTTTGAAGGAAGAATAAAAAGCAGATTAGGTCAGGGAGAGGCAGTACAAAGCATAATAAAGTTTCAAGGCAGAAGGGAGAAATGAATAGAAAAATGATAAAAAGAGATCTGAAGCATTGGAAAATGATATTTCGCAAGGCTAACAAAATTACATGTTTCAAAACTGGTAACACGGAATATAGGAACCAGAGAACTTAGGAAGAGCTAGCAGCTATGATGTGAGACATGAAATTCCTTTTCTTCCTGGGGTGAGGTGCTGAGTGACAGATGTGGATCAAGGCAGGTTAAGGGAGGCAATGAAAGAGCCTGCAGTCATGTGTAGGAATGGTGGCCAGGAAGGCATGTGGGAAGAAATTCTGTGGGACTTCAGGGTGAAGGGACAGTTACGACAAAAGTAGACTCCAAGCAGGTGCAGGGGCATAGGATGTTATTTCAAATCAGTTACAGAACAAATAAGTTTGAGGCAAGATTAGTGATTAAATGTAATAACAATAAAATTACATTACCATATTTATGCCTTACTGAAACAACTTCTAAAGGATTAAAACTTTTTAAAAAAGACATCAAAGTTACTATTAAAAATGTAGATGAATATGTTTAAAGTGGGAAAGTCCTCCTTATAAACTATGAGAGAAGAAATTGATAGCTTTCACATCCATAAAACTTAAGTATTTTGCAAAGCAAAGCTCCCTACATAGTTAATGGCAAACAAAAGAAATTGATCTTAAAAACTGTTACTTAAAATATAATAGACATACAAAGAGTTAATAACCTTATGAATTAAAAGTTCTTGAAACAAACAAAAGAGAATTAAAATAAGTGAAGAATACAAAAAGCAATTCATACAAATAAATACAAAATATCCAATAAACATACTGACTACCTAAAAATGTTTAGCCACATTAGCAAAGAAATGCAAATATGAACTATCTTTTCCTACTAAATTTCTAAATTAAAAATTTTTGAAACAGTACTAGTACTTTGGTAAAAATTTTCAGTATAAATGGCAACAGGCTTCCTAGAAAGATATTTTGCAAAATGTTTTAAAAAAATGATTTAAAAGTGACTATCCATTGATTTATCAACTCCATGTCTAGAAATTTATTCAGAGAAATTAATAAGATAGCTGTGTACAGTGTATAAAGATCACAAATATAGTTATATACTATGGTATTGTTTACAAAAACAAATCTGGAAACATTCTGCATATTTACCAATAGGGATTAATTAAAAATTTAATAGATCAGTATGTGGCCATTAAAAGAGAAGATTTGTTGCCTTGAAAAAATATAGTAAGATGACATATTAAGGGCATATGATATATTACTTTTGTTTTTTAAAAGATATATATAGGCAAAGAATTTTACAATTAACAGTGGAAATTCAGGTGGACGTTATTTTCCTCTTAATTTCGAAAGTTTCTGATTTTCACTGCAGTGTATACTATCTCAAAAACACAACTACAAAGTTTTAAAGTTTAAAACTTAGTGGTATTTTAAGTGGTAAACATTACCGGCCTAGAAAATAACACGTGGAATAACCCTTTATAAGATAACAATGGAGAGTTGATAAAAATGAGATTGAAAGGAAAAAAAAAATCACTTGATTATACTTTCATATCTGCGATTCTTGGTGAAGAATTTATAACAGTAAGCACAGACTGTCCTTGGGAAAACAGAATTCTACATTTTAACATTGCTAATATTTAAAGCTACACATTTTAATGATTTGTTTTTCTTTTTGTCTTATTTGTTTTGCTGCATAGCAAAATTAAAATGTGGCCTAACTGGGAAATTCCATTTCATACCTTTAAGAGCCAAAATTTTATCTAGCCAAAAACTATGTCATGGGTCATTCCGCATAATCAGAAAAAAATGTTATTTTTTAAAATTATTCTTTCTATTCATTTTTATTCTGATAATAGCAATTTTAAAAAGCAAAAATAGGATAAAAACTGTATACCATTATTACATTAATAAAAAAACATGTCCTTACAAAGGTACAAAGACGGGAAGACACTCAATACTAAAGCAATTATGCTTGAATATTAGAATTGAAATTGTAGAATCTTTAAGTGTCTTAATAGTGTAAAGGTTTTATGACAAAAATACCTGAAAGAAAAGAGTTAATAAATAAAGTGAACCTTAAACAATCCTTCTGCAAGATAATTTGAAATGTCCTTATAACTTAAAGTGCTGTCCTTAGACACAATCATATTTCATTAATCCATATTTTAAGTGGATTACATTGAGACAAAACTCACAAAGTGAAGAACTTAACCAATTCAGTATTAAGACCAATAATAATTACTGACAGGTGATATGAAAAGTTTTCCGAAAATTAGGTAAATTAAGATACTTTTATAAAAGAGTTGGTAAACATGAACATCTATGAGTTTAAAAAATGCTGTTTCCTCCCATTTTATAGTCACACCTGAAAAGTTTGTTTCCTTTCAAAGCATTCAAACCTAGAATCCAAACATGGACTTCTCAGAGTTGACACAACTCTGGGCAGGGTTTTACTTGCTGGGTTTTACTTGAAGTTCAATATTCTTTGGCAAAAATCCACAAACACCTCAGGGGGCTGACCCAGATCTACCACGTGAGGAAATTATTCCTCACTTTCCCTGAAAACATTCTTCTACCGTCCCTGAGGCAAACAGATAAAAACTATGACCTCCCCCCAAGTTGTAGACTGGTCCCATTTTCACACAGTCAAACCCATGTGGCACGAATGAATGGAAAACCTGAATGACCTTGTTTAGACCTAAACTTGGGTTGATAGCAGAGGACAGCAGATGCCCTGCCCAAGTTATCATATTGCTTCTTTTGTAACCATCTTTACAACTGATACTGAAGATGGGCACAGCCCAAGTGGCCAGCAATCTAAAATCCAGTTGTCAGCAAGGCTGGTTTCTTCCTGGGAACTCAGGAGAATCTGTTCCATGCCTCTCTCCCAGCTTTTGGTGGTGGCTGGCAACTCTAGGAATCTCTTGAAGTCACATAACTCTTATTTCTGCTTCCATTGTCACATGTTTGCCTCTATGAGTCTCTGCCTCTGCGTCTCTTCTCTTCTTTTCAGGATACCAGTCATACTGGGTTAAGGGCACATCCTACTCCTGTATGACATCATATGAGGCAATTACAACGGCAATGGCCCTATTTCTAAATAAGGTCTCATTCCAGGAAGTACATGAATTATCAGGAGACCTTATCCAACCCAGGAAACCCACCAACTGTGTCCTCATTCTTCTATTGCCATTTTTGTAAACAGTCCTAGCCCTCAACCTCAAGCCAGGGTGCCAAAAAAGCACCCTTCATTCCACCTCCCCTTAACTTCATATCCCAATTATCATCAAGCCTAATCACTTTCCACTCCTAATATTTCTAGACTATGATACTCTTGTGTAGCCCTAAATTCTTCATCACTAATCCATGATTCACTCTCTAGCATCTCTTGCTTGGGCCGTAATAGTCTGTCCAATACTCCTCAAATCCAATCTTCTCCAAGCTGCAGAGTATATATAGATAAATACATAGAAATTCATGGCATGTTAGAAAGATGCAGAGTTGCTTTTTGTGTTTTTCTAAGTTTTCACTCCTGTGAACAGTTCTGCTTCTTTATTGCAATGAACACAATTACGACAGACATCCTTCTTCAGGGACACAGAAACAGAGGCAGAGTGGTTTCTGTGCTAGACTTTGGCCTTTGTAACATCTTCTGACTTGATAGATTCTTTACAAACTTTCAGAATGCAACAAAATCCATTATATCTGTAGTCTGGATTTTTATTAGACTCTATTAGATTTGGGAAAGATAGGCAAGAGGGTCTTATTTCAGTGTTTTGAGATTTAATATTATATCTGGCTCCAGAAGCCCCATGATACAAGTACTTATTCTCATTTTTTAATAAACAAAAATAATAAATGAATGTAACTGCATGAGTTAAAGGTTATCCTTAATTACACACACACACACTATACATAGTGATTTCAAGAACAGTGTTTTCTTATGAGACATATTAACCCAGCCCATAAAGATTAGTCTAGAAATAAATCACTTCAGAGTCATTTAATATAAGCATGTTTGGGAAGACTGCTTAACTCTTTCTTATCTTCCGTGAATTTATTCCCGAAACTATCATACTGAACCTCAGTTTCTTCCTTTCCTTCACCCAACAAGTGAAAACTTTCAGTTACCCATGCTGATTTCTGGGTTTCCCTGGTAGCTCAGATGGTAAAGAGCCTGCCTGTGATGCAGAAGACCAGAGCTCAGTCCCTGAGTGGGGAAGATTCCCTGGAGAAGAGAATGACCACCCACTCTAGTATTCTTGCCTGGAGAATTCCATGGACAGAGGAGCCTGGCAAGCTACAGTCCATGGGGTGGCAAACAGTTGGACGTGACTGAGCGACTAACACACACACATGATGACTTCCACACTCCCAAAGGCCATTCATGCCTTTTCATCAGCACAGCAGATTTCAGGGCTAAGCTGGAAATAGTGACTCTAAGGAGGGAGGATCCAAGATGTAGAGGAAGGCATTTAGCTCCATTTACACTGTCTATAAAAGCTTCTGCTGCTGTTCCCCAAACAAGTGTTCAAGCCATGTTGGCTCCAGATTACTACTCCTCCTCCTCCATAATCTTCAAGGGTATCTATTCTGCTGGCCCGCTTTTCAGTTTGAGAAATCTTATCCTAACTAATTCAAGATTCTAGTTAAGATTATTTTCTTCTATTCAGAAACATATACAAATCTGAACCATTTTATTCTTTTTTTTTTTTTAGTTGGAGGCTAATTACTTCACAACATTTCAGTAGGTTTTGTCATACATTGATATGAATCAGCCATAGAGTTACACGTATTCCCCAGACAGCTCTGAACTTCTTTTCCAATAAGCACCCAACTCTTGGACACCATCATTTTTTAAGAATTTGAGTTATTAGAAAACATGAATCCACTTTGATTTAAAGTCCCTTCAGTTGTGTCCAACTCTGTGGGACCCTATGGACTGTAGCCCATACGGCTCCTCTATTCATGGGATTCTTTAGGCAAGAATACTGGAGTGGACTGCCATGCCCTCCTCCAGGGGATCTTCCCAACCCAGGGATCAAACCCACGTCGCTTGAGGTCTCCAGCATTGGCAGGAGGGTTCTTTACCACTAGCGCCACCTGGGAAGCCCGTATAAGTCCATAGCGTGCTTTATACCTGGACAGATGCATAAAACCATTATTTGCCATTGAGCACAAGAATGAAAAATATATCCCACTTGAGTATGAAGCAGATTACCTATTTGGTTTTTTAAAGTCAACTGTACTTCCAATAAAAAGATAAATAATAATAATAATCACTTTTGGTTTTCTGCCTATGTTCAAGTGTTCTTTTTATGTAAGATCACTAACTGATAATGACTTATAAAAGGTATATCAAGGATCTGTGCTCAGTCATGTCCAACTCTGTGAGACCCCATCGGCTATAGACCCCCACGCTCCTCTGTCCATAGAATTTTCCAGACAAGAATACTGGAGTGGGTTGCCATTTCCTACTCCAAGGGCTCTTCCTGACCCAGGGATCAAACCTGCATTTCTTGCTTCTCCTGCAGTGGTAGGCAGATTCTTTATCACTGCACCACCTGGGAATAAAAATTACTGAGACCAACAAAATTCAAAGAACATGCAGTTTTCCTTCTTTTTTAAAAACTTAATTATTTTTAACTGAAGGATAATTACTTTACATTATTGTGTATTAAAGTAATGAAAGATAAACTGGTATTTACCCATAAAAACTTTAAAAAGTATGAGTCAATGAATAATACTGTGGAATGTCTGATCAAAGAAAGAAAAGCTAAGGGAGTGTATATTCGGGGATGCAAATAAAAAAGGCAAGAGGAGAAGGGGACGACAGAGGACGAGATGGTCGAATGGCATCACTGACTCAATGGAGATGAGTCTGAGCAAACTCCAGGAGATGGTGAAGGACAGAGAAGCCTGGCATACTTGCAGTCCATGGGTTAATATAGAGTCAGACACAACTGAGCAACTGAACAACAAAATAAAAAATCCCTGTGAACATTTAAAAACTGAAAAGACTAAAAAGAGCATGTACTAACCACAGGATTTTTAAAACAGAAAAACAGGAGCCCTGGATTTGTCCCTAATACATGATTTTTGCACGTCAATCACTTAAACTTGGGCCTTAGATCTCTATATATGATAATAAAATATGTTTAATTAGTATGTAAAAGAATTATGTGGCATCATAGTTATGGAAGCTTATTTTATCATATGATTTATAGGGTGCTTTTTTCTATTCAAAAAGGAATTATTTTTTTTTGTAACTCAATTAAAAATCTTGTGTTGAAGGAAAGGAAAACCACTGACTTTACTACCAAGCAATTCAGGTTTGAATTTCATCAACATCTTAAAATACAATTTTCAAATTGCTCAATTTCCCATCTTCACTGGAGACTGCAGGAAATTTAGTCTTAATTAGGCCTGATTTACTCTCATTTAGCATTAAAAGATACTGGGGGTGGGGAAAGAATAGGCAGAGAACAGAGGACTTTTAGAGCAGTGAAAATACTCCCTATGATATTACATTGATGGATGCCTGCATCTGCGTGCATGCTCAGTCAGCTTTGACTCTTGGCAACCCCATGGACTATAGTCCACCAGGCTATCTATGTCATTATATATTTGTCCAAAGCCACAGAATGTACAAGAGTGAACCCTAAGGTAAACCAGGGAATTTGGGTGAGTACGATGTGTCAATGTAGGTTCATCCACTGTAGCGAAGGTACCACTGTAGTGTGTGATGTCCACAATGGAGTCGGTCATACACGTACAGGGTCAGAGGTTACTTAAGAAATCTCTGTACCTTCCATTCAATTTTGCTGTGAATATAAAACAGCTCCAATAAACCTCGTCTTCAGAAATACTTTATTTCTCAGAAAGGTTACACCTTTTAACAAATTTGCTTACTGTATTTGAGCTCAAAATTTTTAAAGGAAGCAAAATGTTTCCTGTCCAACCTTCTCTCGTTGTATATATGGAATCATATAAAATCTAGTCAGAAACATTTATTTCTCCAGAACTTTCTACATTTTGTAAATACATAATTTTTACATAAAATTCATTCTATAATACTCTGAAAAAGTATTCAGGGTTCCCTGATTGCTCAGTTGGTAAAGAGTCCGTTTGCAATGCAGGAGACCCCAGGCTTCCCTGTGGCTCAGCTGGTAAAGAATCCACCTGCAATGACGGAGACCTGGGTTCGATCCCTGGGTTGGGAAGATCCCCTGGAGAAGGGAAAGGCTACCCACTCCAATATTCTGGCCTAGAGAATTCCATGGACTGTATAGTCCATGGGGTCACAAAGAGTCAGACACGACTGAGTGACTTTCACTTCGCTTCACTTAAAAAGTTAGATATATGTTTATCATACAACCCAGCAATTGCACTGCTGAATAACTATCCAAGGGAAATGAAAACATACGTACTCACAAAGCCTTGCATATGAATGTCCTTAGCATCATGACTCATAATATCCTCAAACTGAGAATAACCCAAATGTCCAACCACTGGTGAATAGACAAGACAAAATGTGGTGGATTCATACAATGGAAAACTTCAGCAATAAGATGAGTGAAATGCTGATCCACATTACGACATAGATCTCAAAAACTGTATGTTAAGTGAAAAAAAGCCATAAACAAAAGAGCACATATTTTATGATTCCATTTATATAAAATATTTAGAGAAGGCAAATCTATAGAGACTAAAGAAAGATTAGTAGTTGCCTGAACAGAGATTAATTCTAAGTGGGCATGAGGGATCTTACTGGGGTGATGAAAATGTTCTAAAACTGATTTATGGTCATGGATTTACAACTTCGTAAAATTTCTTTAAAAATCATTGAAAGGGGTAAATTTCTAAAAATCTAAACTTCTAGTTTAAAATTGCCTAAAGAGGAGAGAAAATTCTTTAACAAAATTGAAATCTGACACAATTTAAAATATCCTGTATAAGGTATTCCATTAGTCTTTGATATTTTGTTGAAGAAAGTTGTGGTAAATATAAAACTAAGAAGGTTATTACTAAAAACTTTTTGAAAACTCTTTTTCAACACATACTTTACTTCAAAATTAAAACATTTGAGCTTCCAAAACAGTTTTCGAAAATGAACTTCCTTATCATAGTGTCAATAGAGGGCTACTGATTGGTACCCGACAAGGAGGGGAAAAAAGGTTTTCAAAATGCTAATCTAACAAACCATGATCCAGAACCTATATGACTTACAGAACTTCCTGTGAACTTTATGACCATCAGATGTCATTTTAGTAACCCAAATTCTGACCTTTCTGAACATTAAATCACAGAACGAATTTTGTGTGTGTGTAGCAATGTCAATAAGAAGAAAGAAAGGCATCTTATGAAGAGATAAAGTGGACCGATGGATATTGAATCTATGTCTACAGAGAGAAATGCAATACTCGGCGCAGTTCTAATCCATACTTTTTCAGTATTCAAACCATTAGTATGAGTGTTTTAGTTTTTAGTTTTTCCAGTTGAATCGTTAAGTGGTTATCAGCATTGAATCTCCATTTTAGAGTCCTGCACAGACTCGGACTAAAAATTCCACCTGCAGGATTTTTTGTTTTTGTTTTGGGGTTTGTTCTTTTTTTGCAGTGCTTCCTACGTGCCCCACTTGTACCAAGCGCTGTTCCAAAGCAACCGTGTTCGCATGCGTTCCCTGGGATGAGCTCTACGAAGATGAAACTGACCCGTTCATCTGAGCTTCGCTAGGCAGGGACTCGGCAGTCTGGAGAGCAGGTAAATTGGGGTCATCTCTCCCAGAGGGAACTATCAGGACCTTCCCCAACGAGCTGCTGCACATCTGCAGTTAGGACCCATGCGCTCGTCTCCCGAACCCCTGCGACCACACTACACTCCTCTCCCTCCCTGGCTGCCGGCCGGTGTCCCAGACTCCGTGAAAATCCAGCAGTTGCAGGGAACCCACGAGTTCACTCGATCTAATTATTCCCAGGTTTTATCAAAGGAAATGGATGGAGGCTGATGAGGTGGGGTGACGGGGCTAAAGACAGCTCGACGCGAGCCGAGCGGGCTAGAACACTGCTGCCCCCGTGGCCGCGAGGGGCTGCCTGGGGCTGGAAACGCGGAGCCCAGGACAAACGACGTGGCAGTACTCGCGCGGGAGACGAACGCTCAGCAACTCACGAGACATCACCAATGTCCACCTTCAGGGCAGAATGGGCAAAAAGAGGTGATCAGACCTCCCTGGCTAGCCCTGTTGACCTGAGCGCCCCCTTCCACTCTGCAAGGACCTCTGCGTGTTACATGATGTGGTCACTCTGGCCAAAGAGGCATCTGCTTGAATTCCCCCCAGCTCGCGCGGAGTGGCTGGAAAACAGGAAAGTTGCTCTTACCGCATCGTCGCTCGCTCAGTCTCCCCTAGCTCCCCAAGTCCTTTTCCCTCCATCTTCGCTCCAGCAACCCCCCACTCCACCTCCCCTTCACCACGTACATACCAGCGGCGCACTGAGGTGTCCGCCGAGGCTGAGCCGGGTCCCGGCGCTCGGACTCGCCCGGCCTCTCGGTGGCCGCGAGCTGCGACGCTGACTCTAGCTCGCTGCCGCCTCTACCGTCCACGAAGATGCGACCGCGTCTGAGCCGCTGCGCTGGAGCGCAGGCTGAAGGTGGCGGCGACCGCGGGGGCGGAGAGAGCGGCCGCCGGGACCCGCCCCCGGGCGTGGAGCGCGCCTCCCTCCCTCAAACCGCCGCCCCCGACGCCGCGGCCCCGGGTCGGGCTCGGGGCGCGACCCGCCGCCAGCCGGCTCCCCGGCCGGCGACACGCTGGGTCTTACCTGTCGGCGTCCCGGGCGGTGTTGTTTGTTTGTTTTTTTCCCTGTGTGCGCCTTAACAGACAATTAATCACCGATGGTCATCACAGAACCCTCGCCTAACCACTCTGAGTTCCCCTGGGTGAGTGTTAAGGGTCTATTAAGAATTTCCTTGATGTGACTGAGGGAATTCGCTTTCCTCCCTTCTCCCTGTAGACCCTCCGAAGCATTTGTGGCCCCAAGTGTCTGTCCCAAGGTTGCACTTTCATCGTGGCTGTTTGGAGAAAGTAGCAATGTGCATGGTTTTCTTACCTGCACCCGAAATGTGGGTCTTCGTGTTTATTACCGCATTATTTTAGCAAATTGAGAAGTCATGTGCAATGTAGACAACTCTAGGGGAAAGAAAAGCAGAAATCAGTGTCTATCACGCTCCACTTTGAGGTTCTCAAGGAAAATGAAGTCCTTCTAATAAGGTCTCATTATGAACTTTAGGAAGCGTAATAGATGAATGATGATACTGCTATTAAAATTAAGGTGCTTTTCTCTGCTTCTTGAAAAGTTGGTTTCTCCTCACAGAAGTCCTGAGATTGCCTCTGGTTTCCTGAAAGGCATTATTAGTGTCCAAAGTCATCTTAACACCGATATGTTCACTGATACTGTGAACCCGATCTTCCAACCCAAGCGGGTGATACCTACCACTTCACTACTGACTAGTTCCAGTATTTTCATAGGCAAAGGCTATGAGATAGAAAGATGTTTTCGTTAATATCCCCGCCAATACTGCTGCCCTCGGGCTCTTTAAAGTATTTAATATTCCTACCCCAACACTGAGGCAGTAATCATCTCTGTTTTCAAATAAATAAACTGAGGCTCAGCAAGGTTAAATAATTTGAATAAAATGAAATAGCTTGGAAGACTCCAATTTTGAGCTCAAGCCTTTCTTTCTTTAAGGTTGATTGACGTTCTTTAAATTATACCCTGTTACTAAAACTTACCATTTTTCTAAATGCTGACATTGGTACATTTTGTTTTCTAAAAACATGGTTGTTTGTATGGTCGTACAAATAGTAATTAAAGAGATTGAGAGTTATTCATATCTTTAGTGTAATTTCAATTGTATAATAAAATACAATATTGTTATTTAAGGCAAATTATTTAAGGCCCATTTATTTTAGAGAGCCTATGATAGAGATGCTAAAATGTTTGAATTTATGAGTTACACTGCAATAGTTAGATTTTTATAGTTTTGCAACTGTACTCCTTATACTCACACAATTTGTCTTGTAAAACCTGTTTTGGGGGAAAGTTTGATAAAATCATTAGCCCTCTCTGATACACCTTAAAGTTACATATTTGAAATCATTAGAACTGCTTGAATATTTCCTCCATGAAAGCTGTATCTTCAGTAGCTAGAGTAGTACCTGTACAAAATAGCTGCTTAATAAGCAGTTTTTATATAAATAAATGGAACCTCATTTTCTTTGATTAAAAGAGAATAATGACTTAAGAAAACACTACCTATAGATTGCTTTTGTCTTTTTATAGTATATTGAAGATTTTTGATAGCTTCTCATTTCTGCTAGAAAAGTAAGGGAGATAATGGAAAAGAGCCTGAAGGTTTTGAGTAGCTGCAGTTGGGAATGATGGAACCTGACTATAAGTTAAAAAAAAAAAAAAAACTTTCGAATTCAGGAATTCGTGATAGCAGTAGTTCCACACAATTGTGTGAATTTGTGTAAAATATGTGACTGTAAATGCAGAGAGTTTAATTAATCCCACTTTGGGGTTTTACCAGATGATTTGATGGAAAGGCAAGAAGAAAACTTAGATGCCATTTTTAAAAGAATGGTTGAAGGACAGAGCTATGAGGTTCACTTAATAGTACATGGGAAGATAAAAAAGACATTAAAGGGGAGAGAGAAAGAAGCCAAAGAAGAACAAATCTCAATCAAATAAGATAGAGAAAAAGAAGAAGTTGTAATCAGGAGGTGGGATAGATTTTTTGAACGTTTTAGTAGCAGAATAATGGCAGGGTTGTGGAAGAACTATGACTGGGGTTAGCTGTTCTCCATAGAATGAAGATCAAACAGTTGGAGATTAAGTTATTGAAGAGACTAGCCATATGGACATTGAAGCCACCAACGGTGAAGCCATGGAGTAGAGAAGGAATGAATCAGATACCAAAGTCTTCCATGACTGTGGTGAAACAGTCAGGAACTGAGTGGAATGACTGTGCAGAAGTGGGACAGAAGGTACATATCCAGGGAACAAGAGCCTAAATGGATCAAGAGCTGCTGTAAGAGGTGGGGCATGGTTCCAAAGCAATACTGGGTATCTATAGGGATGCCAGCTCTGCTTCTCATGGTCCCAGGGAGTGACATAATGAGAGGTGTATATGCAAGGAAGATCCAGGGGAAACTCTTCTCAGAAGAAAGCTGATTTTTACCTAAAGCAAGAAAATGGATAAAGCATTGTGTGAATAGGTTATGAAGGTGGAGAGAATTTTCAGTAGTGAACAGGATTCCACATCCTAAGGGAAGCTGGGCTTAGGAGACAGGACCAACTTCATGGCGCTATGATCTGTGCAGTGGGACAGGGATCTACTTCTAAGAAAGTCCTGCACTTGTCTGAATGTTCTGATACCCTGCCTTGAAATTCTTAATAATTTTTAAACAAGTGATCCCACATTTGCGTTTTGTGTTGTTCCCCACAAATTATGCAGCCAGTTCTATTTGGAAGAAGTGGAGAAATGGCAATGTGGGTGAAGCAAGTAGTGCCAGCCTTCCAGGGGGCAAGGTATGGGAGAGATTTAAAAGCAGGAGGTTGTGTTTTGAGGGGAGTCCCGGGATGGTGGGAGAAGGGGGTGTGGCCTCAAGGTTTCAATAACATCTAGGTTCCCTTTCCTTAGGGCAAGCTAGCTGAGACCTGGGCGGGAGGGGCGGACAGCAGTCTCATCAGCCTCCTCTAGGTCTCTGTCATCTATTAGTTTGCTAGAGTTTTTGTTAACGAATTACCACATTTTGTGACTTGAGCCAGCATAATTTTACTCTCTCACAATTCTAGAAACCATAAGTTCAGAATCCAGTGGCTTTTGGTGGCTATAGGGAATCTTGGGCGTTCCCTGCTTTGTGACTGCACAACTCCAATCTTTGCCTCTGACTTCACAGATCCTCTGTGTTTCTTCCCTACTGTCTGTATTCTCTCCTTACAAGGACACTTTTTGGATCAAGCTCCACTGGGTTAATCCAGGATGAGCTCATCTGGAGCTCCTTACCTTAATAACATCTTCAAAGAGCCATTTTCCAAGTCAGGTTACGTTCACAGATACCGAGGTTAGGACTTTGGCATACCTTTCCGGAGAGCAGTCCACTACAGCGAGCTTGGCCGGGGCCGTGGGAATAACCAGGATGGATGACACAGGCAGCTGATAGCTTTTCAGGTCTGTTTGGCAAACCAGGAAATTTATAATACAGTGAAGCTTACCAGTGTTTCTAAAGCTTTCCAGCCGTGAAATTGAATACATACAAAATCCAGAGATTAGCCCTGTCCAGAGAGACTTTATATCCCTAGCCAGAGCTGTCTGTCCTTGGGGACAAATTGAGACCGGAATGAGGAGTTGTGTACCTGAGATTGTGCCAAGCCTGCTTACAGGGAACTGATGAAATGAGATTCCCCACTCTTCTTCACAATCTCCATTCCAGAGGACATACGTGCTTCCCTGATACGAAAGGATAGCTTACCGGTTGACCACGTTTCATGCCTCCCCATAAATATGAGCTTTAGAAGGGCTGGAAGAGTGACCTGGTGCCTCCGTCGTGGAGACCCAGCTGGCCTGTCAAGCCGTGCCTTGTAGAGGACGATCTTGACCCTCAGAGGAGAGAAAGAGTGGTTGAGACTGTGTTACTGTGCTAATGATGCTGTTATTTATTCTCCTCCTCCCACTGGCAGGAGCAGTTGAGCAGCCAGAGCCAAATGGAACGTGCTTTGAAAAGCATCACACTCACTGGGCCTTTCTCCCTTCTGCTCATGACAGAAGAGAAATCATAAATTCCCTCCAGTGTTTTCTAAGTGTTGACCGTAAGAGGATCCCAGGTTGTGGCCGTGGGGCAGCAGCATAACTGCACTAGGGTTCGGATCCCGTTAGAGGAATATCCCGCCACCTGGGAAGCCCAGAGGCACGTCCCGCTTCGGGCAGCCTCTAAGGAAGTTCCCCTGAGATCAAGCATGAGTAATGCGCTGACCGGAGGCAGAAGGGGATTGAACCTGAGTGGCTCGCTGGTGTCGTGATCCAGTCGTATGACAGAAATGATCCCACAGCCCCACATCCACCAAGGGAGAGGTCGGGCAATGTAAAGAATGGGGCACAGTTGACTTCTGGGAGATCAGAGGCTGAGCCTGAGAGGCCGAGGAATATTTAAAGTTAGAAATTCCTCGGTGAGTATTCCAAGTTATCATTGTACTCAGGTGTCTCTCCTGTTCCTGGTCAGTGGGCTAGCGTTTCGTGGAGTAGCAGTGAATGTGAAGAAAACACTGAGAATAGAAGCCTTTGGTCTAATCCCAAATGGAAATGCCACTGATGGTGTGAAATATCAGTAAAGGTAGTTTTCTCTGAAAGGGAGGTATCAGTCTAAAGGATGGCCTTGCTCTTAAATTCTTTGTCTCTGAATTTGCTTCCTTATTGAATTCAAAGTTCTCAGCCCTAGGTTTAAAATACCCACCCTCCTCTATCTCACTTCAGTTCTTATTTTCAAGTCAATACAAATCCTGTTTTCCAGAAAAGCTAATCAACTTGCCACTCTGTGTGATTTCCATGTTGCAACATTCATAATTGGTACAAGAGGATATGGTTTCTTCTTGTCTCTCTCTTTTTTTTTTTTTACTATCTTCCACTCTTAAGCAATATCACTTAATTTCTTCAAACTCCTGTTCACTAATAATCTATTTATGGAGATCTATTGATAAATTTTTTTCCACCCCGATCAATTCATTCAGACATGTGCCAAATTGCTGTCTAAATTTTATAACCTTTCTATCATGTGTTTGAGGAGTATAGCAATTTTAAATTGAAATAAAATATTCTCTTTAGCTTTTGTCAGATCCTTAAAAAACCTTTTCATATGTATTAATCATCCTAGTTATACCGTAAGTTTCTTAGCATGAAGCTTTTGTATTCTCTAATAGTACTTTCTAATTTATTCCAATAGATAATATAATTCTGATTGCTTTAGGATCAGTTTTAAAAATTGCTGGCTATCTGGCAGTGGTACAGTGTTGGCAAGGTGCTTGGCCCAGGGTTCACATTCAGTAACTATTTTTGCAAGAATATATAGGTAAGTTCTCATCTATTTCTCAATCACAGTTACATAATTGTACACAAAACACCAGCCAGTTTCCCTCCTTTGTTCAATAAAACACTTGGCAAAAGAATAAAAAGAAGCTAAAGAAATATAAAATTAACAAAGATATCTTTATGATTCAATAGTATGTGGTAATTTATTTGCCCAAATAAACTTAATTTTTAACTACATATATAAGAAATAGATATGAAATATATATAAGAAGTATATAGTAAAGACATTTTAATATGAATTGCTTCCATGTAGATTCATAAGGGCTTCCCTGATGGCGCTAGTGATAAAGAAGTGAAGTTGCTCACTCGTGTGCAACTCTTTGCGATCCCATGGACTGTAGCCTAACAGGCTTCTCCATCTGTGGCATTTTGCAGGCAAGAGTACTGGAGTGGGTTGCCATTTCCTTCTCCAGGGGATCTTCCCAACCTGGGGATCAAACCCAGGTCTCCTGCATTGTAGGCAGACAGATGCTTAACCCTCTAAGCCACCAGGGAAGTCCCTGTGATAAAGAACCTGTTTGCTAATGCATGAGACTTAAGAGACGTGGGAAGATTCCCCTGGAGAAGGGCATGGCAATCCACTCCAGTATTCTTGCCTGGAGAATCCCATGGACAGAGGAGTCTGGTGGGCTACAGTTCATAGGGTTGCAAGGAGTTGGACGCATGCACTCACAGACTGATAAAATCAGAGATGTGCACTGTAAGATTAGATGACCATCACAATTTAAAAATTAACTCATTACTTCTAACATAAGGAATCTAAATGTCTCTAAAATTTTCTCTTAGTGTATTAGAAAATATACATTTTATCAGAACTCCAGTAATATTTTCATAACATATATTGTATTTTTTTATTGTATTATTCATAGTAGATATTTCTTGTAATCCTGAATTTCTCAGTAACTATGAATAAATATAATTCATGCTAAGTTGTCTTATAAAATAAGTTGGTTCTTCTTTGATTTGGGGCAAACTCTAATTTAACATCCCTGAAAGAATTTAGGGTGGAATCTTCTATAAAAGGAAGCTTCTGAGATGTTCCTGGGGTATTTGAACTTTAAAGCTAGCCTCTTAGAAGTTTCTGTGAGAACTGAGAATTTAAACTTAACCCAATTGGGACACTTTTGGGGGGTAATTTTCCTTATACTGTACAGGAGTTAGAAAAGCTGTAAAAATTAACATTAGCCCATAAATCTAAGGTCAATCTCAACAAAAATATATATTCCTTAATTTAAAATATCTTAAGAGTTGAAATATAATCTTTAGCATTAACAGTTCACTGGGTTTCTTGAACTAGATGCATTTTAGCCCTGATTCTGCTTATTAGATACAGTGCCAGATAAAATGTTAAAATATGTAAAGCCTATCCCCTTTCTGCATCTTTTTCTTCTTTCCCAGCCATTTGGTTCTCTTATGAGCCATGAGTAGATTTTCTAACACACTGACCCTCTCCATAACTTCTCCATAACTCTTTGAGGTCAGCATTTGCGGAGTAGGGCAGAGTAACTGACATTGTGGAAGAGATTTTTAGGAAGATGATAGTGTCTGAAGGTTCGATTTTAAGCACCATTCTGATATCTAGGAGGGGACATCTTTCTCTAAAAATCAGGCTTTACCATTATCAACTAATAGATAGGCATAAGATGAATCCTTTTTTGCAGTTTTTATTAATAATAAAGGAAGGGAGAGGTTTGGAAAGAAAGAAGGAATGACTGCAATCAATCACCTTAAAGATTTATCAGACAAGACCCCTGCTTTTCTGTTTCCAGTCTACTTAATAAAGATTCCTTTCCTTAAGTAAAAAGGAAGACTTTGATATGTAATTCTGGGTTGACAGATTTTTTTTCCCCAGTAGTTTAAAGGAGTTGCTGTACTTTGTCCTATGTATAAAATAAGTCTCTTACTCTATGTTTTTAAGATTTTCTCTTTACCAGTGATTTTACATAATTTTATTATGATGTCTGCGCTATAATTTCATGTTTTGTGCACTTAAGCCCCATTGCACTTCTCGGGTTGGAAGCAATACATCCATTTCTTCAAATACCCCTTCTTGAGGATTCCTCCGTCTGCTTAAAGTTGTCCCACGGATCATTGGTGTTCATTTGGTTTGGGTCTTTTTCTTGTCTGTGTGTGTTTGTTTTACTAATTCTATTATTGTCTCTTCAAGCTCACTGATTTGCTTTGTTCTATAGTGTTTGATTTGTTAATCCTATGCAATGTTTGTTTCATCTCAGATATTGGATTTTTCATCTCTGTGTGATCTCAGTCTTTTTCGTGTCTTCCATGTCTCTACATAATATGCTCAGTCTTTCCTGTACTTTCATGAGCCTATGGGGTATAGCTACAATGAGTTGTGTAACATCGTCACCTATTAATTCCCCTGTCAGTTTTTGATTGTTTCTATTGATTGCTTTTTCTCTTCACCATCAGTGATATGTCCATGCTTCTGTGCATACCTGGTAGTTTTTAATTGGGTGCCAGATATTATGATTTTGCCTTATTGCATGGGTGATGGATATTTTTGTGTTCCTATTCGTATTCTTGAACTTTGTTCTTGGCCATAGTTAGGTTACTTGGAGAGTTTATCCTTTTGAGGCTTCCCATTAAGTTTTATGAGATAGGATTAAAAAGAAACCATTAGACTAGGACTTTACTATGCTCCCCTACTGAAGTAATAACTTTTGTGGTCTACCTAATGTCTGTTGAATTATGACGAAAACCCCATGCTTAGGAACACGAGCTACTCTCAGCTCTGCGTGAGCTTTGGCGATTGGTCTTTGTGCTCTGCAGGTGGCTCTTGTTCCCCTACATGCGTAAACTGATCTGTACCCAGCTGAAGACTTGAGGGGACCTTCTGGAGATTTCAGGAGCTTTCTCTGTGACGTTCTGTCTGCACACCGGACTTTACCTACAACATTTAGGTGCCCTGGCTCCCTAGATGGTCAGTTCCATTTCCTCGGCTCCCAAGAGATGGCCAGACTCAGCATGAGTGCCCCTCCCTGCACCATCACCTGGAGTCTTTCTTCAGACTCTGAGCTGAGGGAATCATAGAGCTTACCTTATTTGTTTCCTCTTTCTCAGGGATCACCATCCGTTGGTGCCTGATGTTCATTATCTGAAAAACCTTGTCCCATGTATCTCGTCTGCTTTTATAGTTGTTTCAGGAAGGAGAGTAAATGCGGTTCCTACTACTCCGTCCTAACTAGACACAGAAGTCCATTTAGTAATTTGTTTTTGCTTTTTAGCTTCAGTTATTTTGTTTTTCACATAAATCCTTTTCCACAAAGCATGTAGTAATAGTTCACTGCACACAATGCACCTTTAATAAAAGTTCTGGATTGAATGAAATAAATCTTAAAGAGGGGCAGAAGCAAGATGACGAAGGGAACCTCCTCGCTTGGGATGTGTTGGAATAAAACCATTGTGCTGCTACTGTGGCTATAACACCTACCACCTTTGGAAGTTGACTTCTGGCAAATGTGGCTACCCTGCCAAGTGTAAGAGAAAGTGTAACTGGAGTGCTGAAGCTAAAAGACAAAATACCAGTGGGACTGATTGAATGAGGCACCGAAAAATTGTAGACTGCAGATTTAGGCATGGATTCCATGAAGGAACAACACCTAAACCCAAGAGGGCAGCTGTTGCAGCATCCAGTTTGTCTTAAGAATTTCAATGAGTAAATGTGCAATAAATATTCTGGATTTTTAAAATATTTTTAAAAAGAAAGAAAGAGGGGAAATACTGTACATCTACATTTTGCTCAGAGAAGGCTTTTCTGGAGAATTTAGTGGAGGAGGACACAATTCTGAGATAACCAGTTCTATTCTCTACTCTGTTCCTGATGACTTCTGTGGCCTTAATTTTTTATGCCTAAATTTTCATATAAAAAAGTAATAAATGTTGGCCTTCCTGTCTAAAATTAAGAAAAGTGTTTTTTTTTTTTAATGTTAGAGTCAAACAAGGATAGTCTTAACTAGGATTATATTGAAATTCTTTCTCTATAGCCTTTGAAGTACTTGAACAATTGTGAATGTTGTCTGTCTGTAAATTATTCATTATTATAAAGGAACTGCTTCCAAGTCATGCTCCAGATATCACCTGATAGTCACCATTAATAGCAACACTGAGGCTATGTCTCAGGGGGGACAAATAAAAAATTATTTCTCAGGTTAATGGTGATATTATTCTCAGCTTTTACGTTAACTTAGTGATTTAATGGGTCCTTACTAACCTAACTAAACTAAATGTTTCCACAAACATTTTGGCAATTATTTGTAAACAGCTTATACAAATATCTGCTGCATTTCAAAAGAAAATTAAAAGCATATAAACTTGGACTCTTTTCCCACCCTTTCCCTGGTTCATGTCATGCCATCTGGGGCATCCAAATAAGGAAAATTAAATAGCACAGATACAGGAAAGAATTCTGTATATACCCGAAAATCCATGTGCACAAATCTGTAAGCACGGTTGGCTTGATATATTAGAAGATTTAGATTCATTTCAGCAAACAAATTCAGTAAAGGGATGATTTATAGCTAAAAATATTAGCCTGGCACCCCATACCTTTGCCATCAATACTTTTTGCCTGTGAAAGTTCATGAGAGAAAATGACCTCCAAACAGTCTTATATTTCAAATCCAAACATTCTTAGGTTTCAGATAAAAAGCATTAACCTTGCATGACCTTAAATATCAGAGTTATGTACCTCATTGTTGTGGTAGATTCCCAGAATTCATACCATCAGGGAACTTGTTAGACATGTAAGATCTCAGACCCCACCTTGACCTACTAAGTTACAATGTGCATTTAACAAAGAGCCCCAAGCCATTCCCAAACACATCACATTTTAAGAAGCACTTCTGTTCATCCCCTTACATCTTTAAGTTCAGTCCTTCAACCGGAGGTTTTACTGTAGATATACTGCACTTATCTTGCTCTGAGACATCGTATCTTTTGTCATCGTACAACAATCTGAATCCTAGTGCTGAAGTGAATCTGACTTCGGTGATAACAAATGCAACATTGGTAAAGTTTCCAGTGAAAACTTTGTGCTGTGGTGCTGTGGAAAGCCATTCTTTCCTGAGAATGTGTTTCGGATCTCTTAATTTTGAAATATTAGACACTGTGTATGACTATACAATATTAAAGTTGTGACTCCTTCGTGATTCTTTTAATGATTAGAATATTCCAAAATTTACTTAAGCCCCTAACTTAAAATAAGTTTTTATTTTTCTGGTGGAAAGGTTGGAGATAGTTGTTCAAAGCCCCAGTCATCATAGTAGAAATTTAGATTCAGCAAGGATGCCAGAAATTAGTTTTCCTGTTTTAGACCACCCCCTCTTACATTTAAAGGGAAATAATTTGCAATAAAAATTTGTGTTATTTATCCTTGGTTTAACTGATATCCTGTCAGCTTCCAGAAGGAATTTATTATTTGAGAAGACCTCTCTGTAAAATAAAGCCAGATTTGTGTAAAAATGTGTGTGCTCAGTTGCTCAGTCGTGTCAGACTCTTTGCAGTCCCATAGATTGTAGCCCATTAGGCTCCCTTTCTGTGCAATTCTCCAGGCAAGAATACTGGAGTGGGTAGCCATTGCCTTCTCCAGGAGATGTCCCCAACCCAGAGATCAAACCCAGGTCCCCTGCATTGCAGGTGGATTCTTTACCGTCTGAGCCACCAGGGAAGCCCAAAAAATGTGTAAAGGGAATGAAATAAACATATCAACCACTGTACCTGTGTTTACTGAGATTAAACATTAAATTTGGTTCTTCACCTCTTGGAAATTAAGGCAAAAAAGATAAATGAAACAAACTTTAAAGCAGATTAGCTTTTTCAACCCCGTGTATAGAATCCTGATTGGGGATATATAATAACAATATAATTCATTTTGCTTTTTAAAACCTTTATATAGATGATCAATTTTGAGCCAAACTTTTATCTGAAAGGTTACATTCCTTCAGTTAAATGAAAGATGCTTAAATTTAGGTTCAGTGCCATTCTACTGGATAAAGTCTAATAGGATCCACACCTCATTGGCTAAATCCCGAATAAATGAAACTGGTAGAAACAAAGGTATGGTTTAATTTTTTACAACATAAGATTTTAAAACTTTGACTTCCTAATGTTTGATAAAGTTAGAGTTACCTGGTCAAGACCTTCTGGTTATCACGAAACAACTGGTATTATGAGAGTAAAGTGCTTTTTGCTCAATAAAAATATTTAGTTCTTCCCTAGATGAAGACATTTTGAGAACCAATAGTTATCTTGTACACTTACTTGTGTTGACCTATTTTATGACAGTGTTGGCATTAAGACCAGAAAAAGAATACTGAATTCTTGACTTGGATTTCAACTACCACCTTGACAATTATTTTCAATACATTTTAATTTACAGACAGTTACTTTACAAAGAAGGTTGAAGAGACATTTTTTGTTTCTAGTAAAAGAAGTAGGGGAAATCAGTCTATCAATACAAAAAAGTGGTGTATATATGTCGATCCTAATCTCCCAATTTGTCCCATCCCCATCCCTGGCTGTGTCCACATGCTCGTTCTCTACATCTGCATCTCTATTCCTGCCCTGGAACTAGGTTCATCTGTACCATTTTTCTAGATTCCACATACATGCCTTAGTATATGAGACTTGTTTTACTGTTTCTGGTTTATTTCAGTCTGTATGACAGATTTTAGGTCCATCCTCATCTCTACAAATGACATAATTTTGTTCCTTTTTATGGCTGAGTAATATTCCAATATATATATGTATCACATTTTCTTTATCACACTCCATTTTTTTTATTAAAGTAAAGCTCATGATAGGTATACCCATGAGGGCAAAGGGCTATTCTAAAGGAACCACATAGCTATGGAATGATTTACCACCAGCAGATCCTCTTCACAATTTTACGTACTTCAGTCTATTTTCTCCCCCAGTCGTGGTCCACAGACAGTTATCATCTGTGAGCAGACAGCCCTGATGACAGAACAGTGAGTGTTCATCATGTCCCCGCTGTCACCTCAGTGATACCTTCTGTCCCTCCCTTCATTTCTCCTTGGTCCAGCTAAACCAAGAAAAATGTCTGATTGTTCTACTCTTACCTAAAACCCAAAGGCTAACCTTGAGGATTAAACTATCATATCTTTTGTGCCTGTCTTCATCCAACTAACTAAAGAGCTAGATGATCTACACTTTGTTCTGTAGAGCACTGATAAAAGGCTGTCATTTTACTGTCTGCTTACATTTCTAAACTTCCATTGGAAGAGGAAAATATGACTCTTCTCTAGCTTACTGAGCCCTGCTAAGTGCTTTTATTCGTCACTCCACTAAAGCAATCTGTGAGGTATGCAGTGTTACTTGCTTTAACAAAAGGGTAAACTGAGGTATAGATAGGTTAAATAAAACTTACCCAAGATCTTAAAGTGATCTTGGGCGTGGAAGCAGCAGAATCAGGTTTCAAAACGTAAGTATGACTAAGAACTAAGCCTGTGATCTTAATCTCTACACTACATAAACTTCCCACAAAGCATCAGTGTGAATCATTTTGATATATCTATTCATGAAGCTCTTTCTGAATAAGGCTTCCTTTCTCTTTATTTTTTTATTTTTTTTTCATGGTTAAGACAGTACGTATTATTCTATTTATTTTACCACAATTAAAAAAATTTTTTTTTCACTTTCTCATTCCCCCTTGCCTTTATTTTATTTTTTTTCTCATTTCTTTTCTTTTTTTTTTTTTTTTTTTTTAAGTTGGAGGCCAATTACTTTACAATATTGTAGTGGTTTTTGTCATACATTCACATGAATCAGCCATGGAGTTACATGTATTCCCCATCCCAATCCCCCCTCCCACCTCCCTCTCCACCCAATTCCTCTGGGTCTTCCCAGTGCACCAGGCCTGAGCACTTGTCTCATGCATCCCACCTGGGCTGGTGATCTGTTTCACCCTAGATAATATACATGCTGTTCTTTTGAAACATCCCACCCTCGCCTTCTCCCACAGAGTTCAAAAGTCTGTTCTGTATTTCTGTGTCTCTTTTACTGTTTTGCATATAGGGTTATCATTACCATCTTTCTAAATTCCACATATATGTGTTAGTATGCTGTAATGTTCTTTATCTTTCTGGCTTACTTCACTCTGTACAATGGGCTCCAGTTTCATCCATCTCATTAGAACTGATTCAAATAAATTCTTTTTAATGGCTGAGTAATATTCCATGGTGTATATGTACCACAGCTTCCTTATCCATTCGTCTGCTGATGGGCATCTAGGTTGCTTCCATGTCCTGGCTATTATAAACAGTGCTGCGATGAACATTGGGGTACACGTGTTTCTTTCAGATCTGGTTTCCTCAGTGTGTATGCCCAGAAGTGGGATTGCTGGGTCATATGGCAGTTCTATTTCCAGTTTGTTAAGGAATCTCCACACTGTTTTCCATAGTGGCTGTACTAGTTTGCATTCCCACCAACAGTGTAAGAGGGTTCCCTTTTCTCCACACCCTCTCCAGCATTTACTGCTTGTAGACTTTTGGATAGCAGCCATCCTGACTGGCGTGTAATGGTACCTCATTGTGGTTTTGATTTGCATTTCTCTGATAATGAGTGATGTTGAGCATCTTTTCATGTGTTTGTTAGCCATCTGTATGCCTTCTTTGGAGAAATGTCTGTTTAGTTCTTTGGCCCATTTTCTGATTGGGTCATTTATTTTTCTGGAATTGAGCTTCAGGAGTTGCTTGTATATTTTTGAGATTAATTCTTTGTCAGTTGCTTTGTTTGCTATTATTTTCTCCCAATCTGAGGGCTGTCTTTTCAACTTGCTTATAGTTTCCTTTGTTGTGCAAAAGCTTTTAAGTTTCACTAGGTCCCATTTGTTTATTTTTGCTTTTATTTACAGTATTCTGGGAGGTGGGTCATAGAGGATCCTGCTGTGCTTTATGTCAGAGAGTGTTTTGCCTATGTTCTCCTCTAGGAGTTTTATAGTTTCTGGTCTTACATTTAGATCTGTAATCCATTTTGAGTTTATTTTTGTGTATGGTGTTAGAAAGTGTTCTAGTTTCATTCTTTTACAAGTGGTTGACCAGTTTTCCCATCACCACTTGTTAAAGAGGTTGTCTTTTTTCCATTGTATATCCTTGCCTCCTTTGTCGAAGATAAGGTGTCTATAGGTTTGTGGATTTATCTCTGGGCTTTCTATTCTGTTCCACTGATCTATATTTCTGCCTTTGTACCAGTACCATACTGCCTTGATGACTGTGGCTTTGTAGTAGAGTCTGAAGTCAGGCAGGTTGATTCCTCCAGTTCCATTCTTCTTTCTCAAGATTACTTTGGCTATTCGAGGTTTTTTGTATTTCCATACAAATTGTGAAATTATTTGTTCTAGTTCTGTGAAAAATACCGTTGGTAGCTTGATAGGGATTGCATTGAATCTATAGATTGCTTTGGGTAGAATAGCCATTTTGACAATATTGATTCTTCCAATCCATGAACACGGTATGTTTCTCCATCTGTTTGTGTCCTCTTTGATTTCTTTCATCAGTGTTTTATAGTTTTCTATGTATAGGTCTTTTGTTTCTTTAGGTAGATGTACTCCTAAGTATTTTATTCTTTTTGTTGCAATGGTGAATGGTATTGTTTCCTTAATTTCTCTTTCTGTTTTCTCATTGTTAGTGTATAGGAATGCAAGGGATTTCTTTGTGTTAATTTTATATCCTGCAACTTTACTATATTCGTTGATTAGCTCTAGTAATTTTGTGGTAGAGTCTTTAGGGTTTTCTATGTAGAGGATCATGTCATCTGCAAACAGTGAGAGTTTCACTTCTTCTTTTCCTATCTGGATTCCTTTTATTTGTTTTTCTGCTCTGATTGCTGTGGCCAAAACTTCCAAAACTATGTTGACTAGTAGTGGTGAGAGTGGGCACCCTTGTCTAGTTCCTAATTTTAGGGGAAATGCTTTCAATTTTTCACCATTGAGGGTGATGCTTGCTGTGGATTTGTCATATATAGCTTTTATTATGTTGAGGTATGTTCCTTCTATTCCTGCTTTCTGGAGAGTTTTAAACATAAATGGATGTTGAATTTTGTCAAAGGATTTTCCTGCATCTATTGAAATAACCATATGGTTTTTATCTTTCAATTTGTTAATGTGGTGTATTACATTAATTGATTTGCGGATATTAAAGAATCCTTGCATTCCTGGGATAAAGCCCACTTGGTCATGATGTATGATTTTTTTAATATGTTGTTGGATTCTGTTTGCTAGAATTTTGTTAAGGATTTTTGCATCTATGTTCATCAGTGATATTGGCCTGTAGGTTTCTTTTTTTGTGGCATCTTTGTCTGGTTTTGGAATTAGGGTGATGGTGTTCTCATAGAATGAGTTTGGAAGTTTACCTTCTTCTGCAGTTTTCTGGAAGTGCTTGAGTAAGATAGGTGTTAGCTCTTCTCTAAATTTTTTGTAGAATTCAGCTGTGAAGCCATCTGGTCCTGGGCTTTTGTTTGCTGGAAGATTTCTGATTACAGTTTTGATTTCCTTGCTTGTGATGGGTCTGTTAAGATCTTCTATTTCTTCCTGGTTCAGTTTTGGAAAGTTATACTTTTCTAAGAATTTGTCCATTTCATCCAAGTTGTCCATTTATTGGCATAGAGCTGCTGGTAGTAGTCTCTTATGATCCTTTGTATTTCAGTATTGTCTGTTGTGATCTCTCCATTTTCATTTCTAATTTTGTTAATCTGGTTCTTCTCCCTTTGTTTCTTAATGAGTCTTGTTAATGGTTTGTCAATGTTGTTTATTTTTTCAAAAAACCAGCTTTTAGCTTTGTTGACTTTTGCTATAGTTTCTTTAGTTCCTTTTGCATTTATTTCTGCCCTAATTTTTAAGATTTCTTTCCTTCTGCTAACCCTGGGGTTCTTCATTTCTTCCTTCTCTAGTTGCTTTAGGTGTAGAGTTAGGTTATTTATTTGGCTTTTTTCTTGTTTCTTGATGTAAACCTGTAATGCTATGAACGTTCCCCTTAGCACTGCTTTTACAGTGTCTCATAGGTTGTGTCTTCATTTTCGTTCATTTCTATACATATTTTGATTTCTTTTTTGATTTCTTCTATGATTTGTTGGTTATGCAGAAGCGTGTAATTTAGCCTCCATATGTTGAATTTTTAACAATTTTTTTCCTGTAGTTGAGATCTAATCTTACTGCACTGTGGTCAGAAAAGATGACTGGAATGATTTCAATTTTTTTGAATTTTCCAAGACCAGATTTGTGGCCCAGGATGTGATCTATTCTGGAGAAGGTTCCAAGTGCACTTGAGAAAAAGGTGAAGTTGATTGTTTTGGGGTGAAATGTCCTATAGATATCAATTAGGTCTAGCTGGTCCACTGTGTCATTTAAGGTTTGTGTTTCCTTGTTAATTTTCTGTTTAGTTGATCTATCCATAGTTGTGAGTGGGGTATTAAAGTCTCCCACTATTATTGTGTTACCATTAATTTCCTCTTTCATACTCGTTGGCGTTTGCCGTACATATTGCGGGGCTCCTATGTTGGGTGCAGATATATTTATAATTGTTATATCTTCTTCTTGGATTGATCCTTTGATCATTATGTAATGTCCTTCTTTGCCTCTTTTCACATCCTTTATTTGAAAGTCTATTTTATCTGATATGAGTATTGCGAATCCTGCTTTCTTTTGGTCTCCGTTTGCATGAAATATTTTTTTCCAGCCCTTCACTTTTAGTCTGTATGTGTCGTTTTGAGGTGGGCCTCTTGTAGACAGCATATATAGGGGTCTTGTTTTTGTATCCATTCAGCCAATCTTTGTCTTTTGGTTGGGGCATTCAACCCATTTACATTTAAGGTAATTATTGATAGGTGTGGTCCCATTGCCATTTGCTTTGTTGTTTTGGGTTCACATTTATACAACCTTTCTGCATTTCCTGTCTAGAGAAGATCCTTTAGCATTTGTTGAAGAGCTGTTTTGGTGGTGCTGAATTCTCTCAGCTTTTGCTTGCCTGAAAAGCTTTTGAATTCTCCTTCATATCTGAATGAGATCCTTGCTGGGTACAGTAATCTAGGTTGTAGGTTATTCTCTTTCATTATGTTAAGTATGTCCTGCCATTCCCTACTGGCCTGGAGGGTTTCTATTGATAGATCAGCTGTTATCCTTATGGGAATCCCTTTGTGTGTTATTTGTTGTTTCTCCCTTGCTGCTTTTAATATTTGTTCTTTGTGTTTGAGCTTTGTTAATTTGATTAATATATGTCTTGGGGTGTTTTGCCTTGGGTTTATCCTGTTTGGGACTCTCTGGGTTTCTTGAACTTGGGTGGCTATTTCCATCCCCATTTTAGGGAAGTTTTCAGCTATTATCTCCTCGAGTATTTTCTCATGGACTTTCTTTTTGTCTTCTTCTTCTGGGACTCCTATGATTCGAGAGTTGGGGTGTTTCACATTGTCCCAGAGGTCCCTGAGGTTTTACTCATTTCTTTTGATTCTTTTTTCTTTTTTCCTCTCTGCTTCATTTATTTCCACCATTTTATCTTCTACTTCTCTTATCCTATCTTCTGTCTCTGTTATTCTACTCTTGGTTCCCTCCAGAGTGTTTTTGATCTCATTTATTGAATTATTCATTTTTAATTGACTCTTTTTTATTTCTTCTAGGTCTTTATTAAGCATTTCTTGCATCTTTTCAATCTTTGTCTCCAGGCTTTTTATCTGTAACTCCATTTTATTTTCAAGATTTTGGATCATTTTTATTATCATTATTCTAAATTCTTTTTCAGGTAGATTCCCTATCTCCTCCTCTTTTGTTTGACTTGGTGGGCATTTTTCATGCTCCTTAACCTGTTGGGTATTTCTCTGCCTTTTCATCTTGTTTAGATTGCTGTGTCTGGAGTGGGCTTTCTGTATTCTATAGGTCTGTGGTTCCTTTTTATTGTGGAGGTTTTACCCAGTGGGTGGGGTTGGACGATTGGCTTGTCAAGGTTTCCTGGTTAGGGAAGCTTGCGTCGGTGTTCTGGTGCGTGGAACTAGATTTCTTCTCTCTGGAAATCAATGGAGTGCCCAGTGATGAGTTTTGAGATGCCTCTATGTGTTAGGTGTGACCTTGGGCTGCCTGTATGTTGACGCTCAGGGCTATGTTCCTGCGTTGCTGGAGAATTTGTGTGGTATGTCTCCTCTAAAATTTATTGGCTCTCGGGTGGTGGTTGGTTTCAGTGTAGGTATGGAGGCTTTTGGATGGTCTCTCATTACTTAAAGTTCCATGTAGTCAGGAGTTTTCTGGTGTTCTTAGGTTTTGGTCTTAAGTCTCCTGCCTCTGGATTTCAGTTTTATTCTTCCAGTAGTCTCAGGATTTCTCCAACTATACAGCACTGATAATAAAACTTCTAGGTTCATAGCGAAAAGATTCTCCACCGTGAGGGACACCTAGAGAGGTTCACAGAGTTACATGAAGAAGAAGAGAGGGAGGAGGGAGATAGAGATGAGCAGGAGGAGAAAAGGGGGGCCTCAAGAGGAGAGAGACAGATCTACGCAGTTGTCTGTTCACAGAGTGTTCTCTGTAGCCCAGACACCCACAAAGATTCACAGAATTGGATTGGGAAGAGAAGGGGAAAGGAGGAAATAGAGGTGTTCTGAGGTAGAAAATGGAGAGTCAAGATTGGGAGAGAAAAGTCAACACACTCCTGAGTAAAAATGGGAACTGAATATTGGATTCTTAAATGTCCACAATTGATACCATATACTGAAAAACAAAGATTAAAAACCTAGAGTAGAGGTTAGACTTTTAAAAATACTATATTAAAAACAAAAACCAAAACACACAAAAAAATTTTTAGAAATATATATGAAGTTCGGTTTTAAAATAGGGCTTCTCTCTTTTTTTTTTTGTAAGGTTATAGTGTGATGAAAATGAAAACTAAGGAGTAGTAGAGGAGTAATAAAGGACTTTAAAAGGAAATAAGAGAAAAAGAAAAATGGAAAATAGAAGAGAAAAAGGAAAAAAAAACAAGAAAAAAATTTTTCCTAATTAAAAAAATCATAGAAATCTATGAAAATTAAAGTTAAGGAGTAATGGGGGAGTAATAGGGAATTTTAAAAGAAAATAAAAAGGAAAAAAGAAAAAAAAATTTTTTTCTTTACTTAAGAAAAAAAAGTAAAAATATATCTAGGAATTTCTCTGGAGCTGTTGTGGTCAGTGTGGGTTCAGTTCAGTTTCAGATAGCTCCTCATTCCAGCTTAAACTTCTCGATATCTTCAGGCCCCTTACGGTGTAGTCGGTGTTATCTACAGGGATTTTAATCTGTTGCACTGGTCCCTTCTGAAGCTGTTCCCTTTCTTTATTTGGCTTCTGTTTGCCAGTGTCTTCAGTGCCCAGTTTCAGCCCTGACACAGGCAGGCGGAGGTTATTCAGGTTGCTAGTTCCATCGTGTTGCAGGGAGGGGCTGGCGGTGCTTTACCCTCTACATTGCTCAGGCTCCCGGCTGCTCTATGTGGAGTGTACGCCGCGCTGCGCGCGGTTCCAGCCCTCGGGTGTTCCACGAAAGCACAGAACAAAAAGCTGTGCCTGCTTTTTGTGCCTTCCCCGTCAGAGCGGTCCAGGCAGCCAGGAGCTTGACGGGCGCTCTCTCCCCGGGTGCGGCGCGCCTTCTGCCCTCCGCGTCCCCAGCCCCAGTCCCCGCCGGCGCCGGTCGGGTGCCTGCACCCTGTGTCTCACGGCGACCCTCCCGGCGGATGTCGACCATCCAGAATCTCAGGAGGTCTTTGATTAGAAACTCGAGGCCTGTTTGTAGTGCGGTAGGGGATGTGGTCCTTGGGGCCGAACCTGCCCCTTTCCCCTCCTCCCTGCCTCCAGCCTCCGGCGGGACGGGGCTGGGTCTGTCCGCAGCCTGCGAGCTCTTCTCTGGACTTGCTCGGTCCCTTTGTTCTGCGAACAGCCGGCCGTTTGTTCGGGCCGGTTAATTTTCTATCTCTCATTTGCTATCCCACAGTTTAAGTTGCTATCTCACAAAAGCTCCCTCTGATTGTCCTCAGGGCACTCAGGCCCGGTCCTTACCCTAAGCAATGCCGCCCGCTCCTCTCCCTTCCGCCCCCACTTGCTGGTGGCGGATGCGGGCATCTGGGGTACTTTTCTGCTGGGAGTTGCTTTTAGGCTCGTAATCTGTGAGTTTTATTTATTGTTCCCCTCCCAGTCAGGTTGCCCTCCGAGATTCAAACACCCCCCAGACCCGCCAGTGCAAGGGTTTCCTGGTGTTTGAAAACTTCCTCTATTAAGACTCCCTTCCCGGGACGGGTCTCAGTCCTCAGCTCTTTTGTCTCACTTTTTCTTTTATATTTTGTCCTACCTCCTTTTGAAGACAATGGGCTGCTTTTCTGGGCACCTGATGACCTCAGCTAGCGATCAGAAGTTGTTTTGTGAAGTTTGCTCTGCGTTCAGTTATTCTTTTGATGAATTTGTAGGGGAGAAAGTGGTCTCCCCGTCCTATTCCTCTGCCATCTTGGCTCCTCAGGCTCTTTTTGGCCCTTGTCTTCCAGTCTTCAACCCACCAAACACCAGCCCCTTCTGGGTCCTCAGCGCTTCCCAGCGGTGCCAGCTCACCGGGTCATAAGGCTTCCTTTTAAGACATATTTGCTAGTAGTAGGCTCACAGCTCAGAAAGTTAAATATTTTAATTGGACACCACTTGTCTTTACCAATAACTTAACATTTTTACATACTACACTCTTTCTTCTTAATTATTAATATATGTCTAAATATCCCCTCTTTTCTCCTGCTATTGATTTTTACACAATTCTTCTGATTTTCACTGATGTCAAAACATACATAATGATTAAGAGTAGAAACAACAAAAGATATTTCAGAATAGTCAAAGCTTGGAAATTCTGATCTTTGTTTCAGAGAATAGTGAATATTTGAGGATCACTTATCCAGAGTTGAAAAAAATTGGTTTCTTATTATTAAATCTTTGTTGACAAAAGCATGCTCAGTGTAGCCATCTTCTTTCATTACTGCTCCTTTACTGTTTATAATTTTGTTTCCTATAATAATTAAATATCAATATCTTATTTATGTTATCTCTTTCATAGAACTTGAGCTGGCCTGGAATGACAACTGCTTCTGCACTTTCTGTATTCTTTCCTAGCCCCTAGTGTAAAGGAATGTCAGACTAGAGGCACATTAAGTTTTTATTGGATAATACTGTTTTTAAAAATCTTTTTTCACATTACATGAAAAAAACTCATGAATATATCCTGTGTTTTACAAATTTTAAGGATTTTCAAGGTGGCACTAGTGGTATAGAACCTGTCTGCCAATGCAGGAGAATTAAGAGATGAGGGTTCAATCCCTGGAGGAGGTCATGGCAACCTACTCCAGTATTCTTGCCTAGAGAATCGTATGGACAGAGGAACCTAGTGGGCTATAGTCCATAGCATTGCAAAGGGTCAGATAGGACTGCAGTGACCTAGTACACAAATTTTAAACTTGGAGATGAAATCAAGATAACTATTAAGCTGCCTTCTACTTTTAGTCTCATCTTCTCCAGAGGTAACTATGTCTATCAAAAATTTGACATTTATTTCCCACCCTTTGTTAATGCTATATGTCAAATGGATCCAGAATAGCTATACATATTATTTTTCATATGTCTGTGTGTTTTATTTACTGTAGGTATTCCTCAGCTTTCATCTTCTGTTGTACAATGTCTTAGAATTCTGTTTCTATAAACAAACATAGATATCAATATGTTGTTGTTCAGTCTCTAAGTCTTATCCAACTCTTTAAGACCCCACTGACTGTAGCCTGCCAAGCTCTTCTGTCCATAGGGTTTTCAGGCAAGAATACTGGAGTGTGTTAGCATTTCCTTCTCTAGGGGATCTTCTCAGATCAGGGATCTCACATCTACTGCATTGGTAGGTAGATTCTTTACACATAAGACACCTGGGAAGCCCCAGACATAGGGATGGCTTGTTCTTTTTAACTGTTTCATAATATTTCATAAAATAAAAATATCAAGAGTCATTTAACCACTTACCATATAAAAAAATTTGAGTTCAGGATTTTATTATTATTAAGATAACTGAAATAAACATTTGCTTTTGCATATCTTATATACATGTATCTTATATAAGTACTGAGTATATATATGCATATATATATGTATCTTACATATATACTGAGAAGTAGAATTTCTGGGTTATGGCATATGTCTTACTGTAAGAGATATTTCCATAGTAGGATGTTATATTATGGTCAATCTAGGTTCAGGTATAGAAGTAAGAACTTCCTCAATCCTGGGGTCAAAAGTTGTAAAGAGGGGGAGGAGCCAAGATGGTGGAGGCATAGGACGGGGAGACCAGTTTCTCCCCTACAAATTCATCAAAAGAACATTTGAACGCAGAGCAAACTTCACAAAACAACTTCTGACCACTAGCAGAAAACACCAGGCGCCCAGAAAAGCAGCCCATCGTCTTCGAAAGGAGGTAGGACAAAATATAAAAGATAAAAAGAGAGACAAAAGAGCTAGGAATGGAGACCCGTCACGGGAAGGGAGTCATAATAGAGGAAGTTTCCAAACACCAGGAAACCCTCTCACTGGCGGGTCTGGGGGAAGTTTTCGAATCTTGGAGGGCAACCTAACTGGGAGGAAAAATAAATAAAACCCACAGATTACATGCCTAAAAGCAACTCCCAGCAGAAAAGTACCCCAGACGCCCGCATCCGCCACCAGCAAGTGGGGGCGGAAAGGAGAGGAGCGGGTGGCATTTCTTAGGGTAAGGACCAGGCCCAAATGCCCTGAGGACAATCGGAGGGAGCTTTTGTGAGATAGCAACTTAAACTGTGGGATAGCAAAAGAGAGAGAGAAAATTAACCGGCTGGAACCCACTGCTGGTCGTTCGCAGAACAAAGGGACTGAGCAATTCCAGAGAAGAGCTAGCTGGCGGCTGACTGGCCTATCCCCCGCCGGAGGCTGGAGGCAGCAGGGAGGGGAAAGGGGCAAACTTGGCTCCAGAGATGGCATCCCCTACCAAACTGCAAACAGACTCCCAGTTTCTAACCAAAGACTTCCTGAGAGTCTGGATGGTCGACATCCGCCGGGAGGGTCGCGGCTAGAGGCCAACTCCCGAGAACAGACACAAGGCACACGCACCCGACTGGCGCGAACGGAAACTGAGGCTGGGGCCGTGGAGGGGAGAAGGCGCACCGCACCCGGGGGGAGTGCGCCGTCAAGCTCCTGGCAGCCTGAGCTGCTGGGGCAGGGAAGGCACAAAACGCAGGCCCAACCGAGTCTGCGCTTTTGTGGAATACCCGAAAATTGGAACCGCACGCAATGCAGGGCCCGCTCCATATTAGAACAGCCGGGAGCCTGAGCAGTGTAGACAGGGAAAGCACACACCCGTGAGCGGGGCAAACCCAGTGTGGTCGGAACAGTGTGAGTGCTCCCCACACATGCCAGCGACATTTGTCTGCAGCACCCCTCGCTCCCTGCAACGTGACTGAACCAGTGAACCTAAACAAGAGACCACCTCTGCCCGCCTGCGTCAGGGCAGAAATTATACACTAAAGAGACCGGCAAACAGAAGCCAAATAAACAAAGGAAACCGCTTCAGGAGTGACCAGTGCAACAGATTAAAATCCCTGTAGGTAACACCGACTACACCAGAAGGGGCCTATAGATATCAAGAAGTGTAAGCTGGAATGAGGAGCTATCTGAAACTGAACCGTACCCACACTGCTGACCACAACAGCTCCAGAGAAATTCCTAGATATATTTTTACTTTTTTTTTTTATTAAAAATTTTTTTTCTTTTCTTTTCTTTTTTATTTTTCCTCTTTTATTTTCGTTTAAAATTCCCTATTACTCCTCCATTACTCCTTAACTTTCATTTTCATTTTCATATATTTTTACTATTTTTTTTAATTAGGAAAAAAAATTTTTTTCTTGTTTTATTTTTTCTCTTTTTCTTTTAAAGTCCTCTATTACTCCTTAATTTTCATTTTCATTTCACTATAACCTTGCAAAAAAAAAGGAGAAGCCTTATTTTTAAACCGAACTTCATATATATTTCTAAAATTTTTTGGTTTTGTTTTTAATATTGTATTTTTAAAAGTCTAACCGCTACTCTAGATTTTTAATCTTTGATTTTCAGTATTTGATATCAATTTTGGACATTTAAGAATCCAATATTCAGTTCCCATTTTTACTCAGGAGTGTGTTGATTACTCTCTCCCACTTTTGACTCTCCGTTTTCTACCTCAGAACAACTCTATTTCCCCCTTTCCCCTTCTCTTCCCAATCCACCTCTGTGAATCTCTGTGGGTGTCTGGGCTACAGAGAACACTCTGGAAACAGACAACTGCATAGATCTGTCTCTCTCTTCTTGAGTCCCCCTTTTTTCTCCTCCTGCTCATCTCTATCTCCCTCCTCCCTCTCCTCTTCTTCATGTAACTCTGTGAACCTCTCTGGGTGTCCCTCACAGTGGAGAATCTTTTCACCATGAACCTAGAAGTTCTATTACCAGTGATGTATAGTTGGAGAAGTCTTGAGACTACTGGAAGAATAAAACTGAAATCCAGAGGCAGGAGACTTAAGACCAAAACCTAAGAACACCAGAAAACTCCTGACTACAGGAAATATCAAGTAATAAGAGACCATCCAAAAGCCTCCATACCTACACTGAAACCAACCACCACCCAAGAGCCAATAGATTTTAAAGCAAGACATACCACACAAATTCTCCAGCAACACAGGAACATAGCCCTGAGCGTCAACATACAGGCTGCCCAAAGTCACACTTAACACATAGACCCATCTCAAAACTCATTACTGGACATGCCATTGCACTCCAGAGAGAAGAAATCCAGTTCCACACACAAGAACACTGATGCAAGCTTTCCTAACCAGTAAACCTTGACAAGCCAATCATCCAACCCCACCCACTAGGTGAAACCTCCACAATAAAAAGGAACCACAGACCACCAAAATACAGAAAGCCCACTCCAGACACAGCAACCTATATAAGATGAAACGGCAGAGAAATACCCAACAGGTAAAGGAGCATGAAAAATGCCCACCAAGTCAAACAAAAGAGGAAGAGATAGGGAATCTACCTGAAAAAGAATTTAAATAATGATAATAAAAATGATCCAAAATCTTGAAAACAAAATGGAGTTACAGATAAATAGCCTGGAGACAAAGATTGACAAGATGCAAGAAATGTTTAATAAGTACCTAGAAGAAATAAAAAAGTCAATTAAAAATGAATAATGCAATAAATGAGATCAAAAACACTCTGGAGGGAACCAAGAGTAGAATAATGGAGACAGAAGATAGGATAAGTGAGGTAGAAGATAAAATGGTGGAAATAAACGAAGCAGAGAGGAAAAATAATCAAAAGTAATGAGGACAAACTCAGGGACCTCTGGGACAATGTGAAACGCCCTAACATTCGAATCATAGGAGTCCCAGAAGAAGAAGACAGAAAGAAAGTCCATGAGAAAATACTTGAGGAGATAATAGCTGAAAACTTTCCTAAAATGGGGAAGGAAATAGTTACACAGGTCCAAGACACCCAGAGAGTCCCAAACAGGATAAACCCAAGGCGAAACACCCCAAGACACAAAGTAATCAAATTAGCAAAGATCAAACACAAAGAACAAATATTAAAAGCAGCAAGGGAGAAACAACAATTAACACAAAAAAGGGATTCCCATAAGGATAACAGCTGATCTATCAATAGAAACCCTCCAGGCCAGAAGGGAATGGCAGGACATCCTGAAAGTAATGAAAGAGAATAACCTTCAACCTAGATTACTGTATCCAGCAAGGATCTCATTCAGATATGAAGGAGAATTCAAAAGCTTTTCAGACAAGGAAAAGCTGAGAGAATTCAACACCACCAAACCAGCTCTTCAACAAATGCTAAAGGATCTTCTCTAGACAGGAAATGCAGAAAGGTTGTATAAACGTGAACCCAAAACAACAAAGTAAATGGCAACGGGACCATACCTATCAATAATTACCTTAAATGTAAATGGGTTGAATGCCCCAACCACAAGACAGAGATTGGCTGAATGGATACAAAAACAAGACCCCTATATATGCTGTCTACAAGAGACCCACCTCAAAACAAGGGACACATACAGACTAAAAGTGAAGGGCTGGAAAAAAATATTTCATGCAAACAGAGACCAAACGTAAGCAGGAGTCGCAATACTCATATCAGATAAAATAGACTTTAAAAACTAAAGGTTGTGAAAAGAGACAAAGAAGGACACTACATAATGATCAAATGATTAAGCCAAGAAGAAGATATAACAATTATAAATATATCTGCACCCAACATAGGAGCCCCGCAATATGTACGGCAAACGCCAACGAGTATGAAAGAGGAAATTAATGGTAACACAATAATAGTGGGAGACTTTAATACCCCACTCACAATTATGGATAGATCAACTAAACAGAAAATTAACAAGGAGACACAAACTTTAAATGAAACAATGGACCAGCTAGACCTAATTGATATTTATAGGACATTTCACCCCAAAACAATCAACTTCACCTTTTTCTCAAGTGCACTTGGAACCTTCTCCAGAATAGATCATATCCTGGACCATAAATCTAGCCTTGGTAAATTCAAAAAAATTGAAATCATTCCAGTCATCTTTTCTGACCACAGTGCAGTAAGATTAGATCTCAACTACAGGAAAAACAATTATTAAAAATCCAAACATATGGAGGCTAAATTACACGCTTCTGCATAACCAACAAATCATAGAAGAACTAAAAAAAAGAAATCAAAATATGCATAGAAATGAATGAAAATGAAGACACAACAACCCAAAACCTATGGGACACTGTAAAAGCAGTGCTAAGGGGAAGGTTCATAGCATTACAGGCTTACATGAAGAAACAAGAAAATAGTCAAATAAATATCCTAACTCTACACCTAAAGCAATTAGAGAAGGAAGAAATGAAGAACCCCAGGGTTAGCAGAAGGACAGAAATCTTAAAAATTAGGGCAGAAATAAATGCAAAAGAAACTAAAGAGACCATAGCAAAAATCAACAAAGCTAAATGCTGGTTTTTTAAAAAAAATAAACAAAATTGACAAATCATTAGCAAGACTCATTAAGAAACAAAGGGAGAAGAACCAGATTAACAAAATTAGAAATGAAAATGGAGAGATCACAACAGACAACACTGAAGGACAAAGGATCATAAGAGACTACTACCAGCAGCTCTATGCCAATAAAATGGACAATGGGCAAATTCTTTAAAAAGTATAACTTTACAAAACTGAACCAGAACGAAATAGAAGATCTTAACAGACCCATCACAAGCAAGGAAATCGAAACTGTAATCAGAAATCTTCCAGCAAACAAAAGTCCAGGACCTGATGGCTCTACAACTGAATTCTACCAAAAATTTAGAGAAGAGCTAACACCTATCTTACTCAAACTCTTGAAGAAAATTGCAGAAGAAGGTAAACTTCCAAACTCATTCTATGAGGCCACCATCACCCTAATTCCAAAACCAGACAAAGATGCCACAAAAAAAGAAACCTACAGGCCAATATCACTGATGAACATAGATGCAAAAATCCTTAACAAAATTCTAGCAAACAGAATCCAACAACATATTAAAAAATCATACATCATGACCAAGTGGGCTTTATCCCAGGAATGCAAGGATTCTTTAATATCCGCAAATCAATTAATGTAATACACCACATTAACAAATTGAAAGATAAAAACCATATGGTTATTTCAATAGATGCAGGAAAATCCTTTGACAAAATTCAACATCCATTTATGTTTAAAACTCTCCAGAAAGCAGGAATAGAAGGAACATACCTCAACATAATAAAAGCTATATATGACAAATCCACAGCAAGCATCACCCTCAATGGTGAAAAATTGAAAGCATTTCCCCTAAAATTAGGAACTAGACAAGGGTGCCCACTCTCACCACTACTAGTCAACATAGTTTTGGAAGTTTTGGCCACAGCAATCAGAGCAGAAAAACAAATAAAAGGAATCCAGATAGGAAAAGAAGAAGTGAAACTCTCACTGTTTGCAGATGACATGATCCTCTACATAGAAAACCCTAAAGACTCTACCACAAAATTACTAGAGCTAATCAACGAATATAGTAAAGTTGCAGGATATAAAATTAACACAAAGAAATCCCTTGCATTCCTATACACTAACAATGAGAAAACAGAAAGAGAAATTAAGGAAACAATACCATTCACCATTGCAACAAAAAGAATAAAATACTTAGGAGTACATCTACCTAAAGAAACAAAAGACCTATACATAGAAAACTATAAAACACTGATGAAAGAAATCAAAGAGGACACAAACAGATGGAGAAACATACCGTGTTCATGGATTGGAAGAATCAATATTGTCAAAATGGCTATTCTACCCAAAGCAATCTATAGATTCAATGCAATCCCTATCAAGCTACCAACGGTATTTTTCACAGAACTAGAACAAATAATTTCACAATTTGTATGGAAATACAAAAAACCTCGAATAGCCAAAGTAATCTTGAGAAAGAAGAATGGAACTGGAGGAATCAACCTGCCTGACTTCAGACTCTACTACAAAGCCACAGTCATCAAGGCAGTATGGTACTGGTACAAAGGCAGAAATATAGATCAGTGGAACAGAATAGAAAGCCCAGAGATAAATCCACAAACCTATAGACACCTTATCTTCGACAAAGGAGGCAAGGATATACAATGGAAAAAAGACAACCTCTTTAACAAGTGGTGATGGGAAAACTGGTCAACCACTTGTAAAAGAATGAAACTAGAACACTTTCTAACACCATACACAAAAATAAACTCAAAATGGATTACAGATCTAAATGTAAGACCAGAAACTATAAAACTCCTAGAGGAGAACATAGGCAAAACACTCTCTGACATAAAGCACAGCAGGATCCTCTATGACCCACCTCCCAGAATACTGTAAATAAAAGCAAAAATAAACAAATGGGACCTAGTGAAACTTAAAAGCTTTTGCACAACAAAGGAAACTATAAGCAAGGTGAAAAGACAGCCCTCAGATTGGGAGAAAATAATAGCAAACAAAGCAACAGAAAAAGGATTAATCTCAAAAATATACAAGCAACTCCTGAAGCTCAATTCCAGAAAAATAAATGACCCAATCAAAAAATGGGCCAAAGAACTAAACAGACATTTCTCCAAAGAAGACATACAGATGGCTAACAAACACATGAAAAGATGCTCAACATCACTCATTATCAGAGAAATGCAAATCAAAACCACAATGAGGTACCATTACACGCCAGTCAGGATGGCTGCTCTCCAAAAGTTCACAAGCAATAAATGCTGGAGAGGGTGTGGAGAAAAGGGAACCCTCTTACACTGTTGGTGGGAATGCAAACTAGTACAGCCACTATGGAAAACAGTGTGGAGATTTCTTAACAAACTGGAAATAGAACTGCCATATGACCCAGCAATCCCACTTCTGGGCATACACACTGAGGAAACCAGATCTGAAAGAGACACGTGCACCCCAATGTTCATTGCATCACTGTTTATAATAGCCAGGACATGGAAGCAACCTAGATGCCCATCAGCAGACGAATGGATAAGGAAGCTGTGGTACATATACACCATGGAATATTACTCAGCCATTAAAAATAATTCATTTGAATCAGTTCTAATGAGATGGATGAAACTGGAGCCCATTATACAGTAAATATAGTATAAAGACCAATACAGTATACTAACACATATATATGGAATTTAGGAAGATGGTAACGATAACCCTATATGCAAAACAGAAAAAGAGATACAGATGTACAGAACAGACTTTTGGACTCTGTGGGAGAAGGCGAGGGTGTTATTTCGAGAGAACAGCATCAAAACATGTATATTATCTAGGGTGAAACAGATCACCAGCCCAGGTTGGATGCATGAGACAAGTGCTTGGGGCTGGTGCACTGGGAAGACCCAGAGGAATCAGGTGGAGAGGGAGGTGGTAGGGGGGATCGGGATGGGGAATACATGTAACTCCATGGCTGATTCATGTCATTGTATGACAAAAACCACTACAATATTGTAAAATAATTAGCCTCCAACTAATAAAAATAAATGGAAAAAAAGTTGTAAAGAGTCTATCAATTTATCAGGAGTTGTATTATTACAATGGAAAACATATTGAGAATCAAAGGAAATGAATACTGCCTCCCCTCTGCATCTAATTATAAATATACAGCCTTTCCAGACTTGCATTTCCTCAACTACAGTGTTACAATGGGATAGGGCTAGATGATTTATTTCTTAGAAATGTTCCAGACCTACATGGCATTTTTCTGGTCTTCATTTATTCATTCATTCATTAAGCATAAACAAGGCTTCTGTAAGGACTTAGCAAGAAACAATATCAGGAAACAAGACAATGTGTAAACAGATAGGTATTATTCAAATAAATGTATCTAGGCCACAAAATGTGTGCTTTCCAAAAAAAAATGATAGGAGAAAGAGTATAAAAGATAAATATGTATCATTTAGTTGCTTTTTTTTGTCCAGATTTCCCCCTGAATACATGTCCTCTCATCTGCTACAGCTTCAGCAATGTGTAGTTCATGCTCTGTAATGTGCTTAGTTGCTCAGTCCTGTCCAACTCTTTGCAACCCCATGGACTGTAGCCCACCAGGCTTCCCTGACCATGAGATTCTCCAGGCAAGAACACTGGAGTGGGTTGCCATGCCGTGCTCCAAGGGATCTTCCCAACCCAGGGATCAAACCCAGGTCTCCCGCCTTGCAGGCAGATTTTTTACCATCTGAGCCACCAGGGAAGCCCATGTGTAGTTCATCCACACTGAATAAAGAAGGGATCGAGGAGGACAATGTGTGGGAGAAGGCCTTTCTTGAGAATTAATGAATGTAATACTTGTTAAAGACTAAAAAGAAAAATATAGCTATTTTAATGCAGTCTTTAAAGAGTCCTCTTTCAACACTGAACCTGTACATCTCTTTATTTAAACTTCCTTTGAAGTTGTGGTAGCTTCAATGGCAAAAGGACTATCTGAGGACACAAAAAAGATGAATTTTTTCATGTAATTTATAACACTGAATTATTAGTCCACTGGGAGGTCAGCTAAAAATCAGTTACATAAAATATATTAAAATGATGTAGAGGTGTGGGATGGGGACAGTGAGAGGGAAGTTTAAGAGGAAGGTTATATACATATGGCCTGAAAGCTGATTCACTTCGTTGTTAAGCAGAAACTTGACACAACATTGTAAAGCAGTTACACTCCAATAAAAATTAATTTAAAAATGAGGGAAAACTATGACAGTATCAAGACAGCATTTAATAATTTTTCACAAATAATGAGAAACCTTAACCAGGAGAGAATCGTAAGTTCCTGTCAATGCCATCCTTGGCTCCATAGATCAATTTACTTTCAGTATAAACAGTTTGAAACTTATCCACCCAAAGTGGAAAGCTGAAACCCTCCCTGAGTAGGTGATTTCGAAGCATGATTTCACTATCCCTTTGTCAATAATATCATTTTGGTTCAGTTTGGCTAGGTTGGTGGTTTAGTCACTAAGTGTGTCCAACTCTTGTGACCCCATGGATTGTAGCCCGCCAGGCTCCTCTGTCCATGAGATTCTCCAGGCAAGAATACTGGATTGGGTTGCCATTTCCTTCTCCAGGAGATCTTCCTGACCTAGAAATCGAAGCAGGATCTCCTGCATTGCAGGCAGATTCCTTACCTTACGAGAGCATTCTAGTAAATGCTAGGGACATAAACATGACAAAACATGATCCCTGCCAAAAAGAATTTACCTTCCATTGTAAATATTTCAAAGTTCTGAAACCTCAAAACCAGATTAATTTGAGTGTGTCACCTTTAATCAAAGAAAAGCAGAGAGGGAGAGAGAAAAATGTTACATATATATTTTGCAAAAACTTACCGTGATTGGTTCCAGGACACACTACCACCACCACCAACCTGCTTGGATACCAAATTCCAGAGATGCTCGATTCCCTTTTACAAAACAGCGTTCCCACGGTAGCCAAGGTCCTGCTTCCACAGATTCAACCAAACACGTTGAATTAATGTGCAGATGTGGAACCTGGGGGTGAAAAAAGCAACTGTACTTCCATAATTTAATTTTACTTCAACTTAACTTTCTTTAGCTGTGAGATAGGAAGAGAATTAGATAATCTATGGCCCTTTTCAGCTTTAACCCAACAACTGAGTCAGACTTTAGGCTTCCAATTGTTGTGTAGAAGAGTGGCAGACAAAGTAGCCAGATAGGTCAGTTCAAAGAAAGCCATGTCAAGTTTAAAAAGGTGTTTAATTATTCAGTAGACCATCTGCCGCTCTTTGTATATCTTACCTCACTGTATTGGATAAATATGCTCCCACTGGTCGTAACACTTTGCAAGTAAGGTATTTAATGGATTTTAATGTTCTAGACCTATGGTAAATTCATCAGATAACTCATACTTAATCACAACCTTCCATTTATTAAATCTTTTCTTATTAGACTGAAACCACTTTTCTGATCATGAACAAATAATATGGTAAGTGTAATTAACATTCTTTGGTTCTGTTAATTTTTTAAATTTTACATAAATCTCCATGGTGTAAAAATTAGTCATACCTAAAATAGGAGATGTTTTTACTTAATAATTTTGCATCTTTTTTCTAAATGTAGAGTGTAGAAAAAATCCAATAGATCTTTCATCAGTGTATCACAGGCCTCTAACTTGCTACTGGGCTATTTATTTATTGAATTCATTTATGCAAAACCAAAACACCTTGTTAGAATTCTATTCATGGTCAGTTAGTCTAAGATTGATTATAATTTCCAAATGATACAACTTTGTACTAACATATTTAACCTCTGGTTTGTAGATGTAAATTTTAATTTAACTAATGCATTTGATATCCCATGAAATTAGAAAAAAAATGATACTTATTTGAGGGACAGTATAGCAATAAAGTGGAGATACTGCCTTAAAATCTTGCACGTGTAACCATTCTTACCATTCTTCCCATTCTCGATTTATTTTCTTTCTGATTGGGTTCTAAACATTTTAATTAGGTTTTCTTTTATACTTACTGTCAGCCTACACTTCAGATAGTTACTTGCCTCACCCACAATCATTAATGATGTATAATCTCTTAAGGATAAGATTAGATCCATTCAGCCTTAGTTCTGTAAATACTTTATATGTTAAGTGGGTCCTCATACACCAGACTTACAGAGGATTCCACTCAAATCATCTGTCTCCAACTCTTCCAAGTCCAGTGCTGTGCCTGGCAACGTACACTCATCATCCAAAAGCTCAACTCTGGTAGACATGTAAACGCAGCACAGATAATTCACAGCATAAATTTAATCTAATGTCTCACCAGGGCAGGAGTGGTGATGGCAGAGCTTCTTAGATCTCTTCCAACGGGACTGCCATCTGGTCTGTCATCTCTCAATCTTTCGAAGGATATTCTAACAAAAGAAATGCATGCATGCTTAGTCACTTCAGTCATGTCCAACTCTTTGCATGTGTAGCCCACCAGGCACCTCTGTCCATAGGACCCTCCAGGCAAGAATACTGGAGTAGGTTGCCATGCTCTTCTCTAGGGGATCCTCCCAACCCAGGGATTGAACCCTAGTCTCTTAAGTCACCTGCATTTGCCAGCAAGTCCTTTGTGCTTCTCTGGTGGCTCAGTGATTTAAAAAAAAAAAAAAAATCTGACTGCAATGTGGGAGACCCAGGTTCAATTCCTGGATCAAGGAAGATCCCCTGGAGAAGGGCATGGCAACCCACTCCAGTATTCTTGCCTGGAGAATCCCCATGGACTGAGGAGCCTGGTGGGCTACAGTCCATGGGGTCACAAAGAGCGACCAAGCACTCAAGAAAGGTTTTAACTTACCTGGCATTCCCCCTAGTGTCAGACTCAAAACACTCATACATTTCTAAGGAGAGGGGCAAGGGACAGGGTAATAGTACCACCAGAAAAATAATAGGTAAGACCTTCCCTCACTCTTCTGTGACTTCCCAAATTAGACTCTCACATACTGCAAAGACACTAAGTATTAACCCTCCAGCTCTCCATCCAAATGAAACATTCAAGTCTTGTCCAAGTGAAAGTCTGATAAGCCTTAAGTGTTAGTCGCTCAGGTGTGTCTGACTCTGTGACCGCAAGGAATGTAGCCCCCCAGGTTCCTCTGTCCATGGAATACTCCAGGCAAGAATACTGGAGTGGGTAGTCATTCCCTTCTCCAGGAGATCTTCCCTGACCCAAGGATCGAACCCAGGTCTCCTGTGTTGCAGACAGATACTTTACCACTGAGCCACCAGGGAAGCCCAGGCACTGGTAAGTGCACAATAAAAGCAGTCGTAGTGCTACAAGGAAAAAAGTTTCAAAACTAGTAAAGCACTGTTGTAAATATGGAGTTGTTTGGTGCCAAGAATTCGATTCTTAAGCAAAAGTGATTAAAATTACCCTAAAACATATGATCACAAAATGCTTCCATTCATAAAATAATGACAAGCCTTACAGTTGATCTTTCTGCTCTGTTCTCACTGGTCTCAGAGGAGCGTAAGGAACTGTTTGCCTCTGAAGTCAAGAGACATAATTTAAGTTTAAGTCCATGATTTTCTTCCTTCCAGTTTTATCACAATATAATTGACATACAGCTCTAACTTTAAGGTGTCCAGTGTGACGGTCTGACTTACACATATCATGGAATGATTACTACAATAAGTTTAGTGTACCTCCAGAATCATGTGCAGATACAAAAAAAAAAAAAAGAAAGAAAAGAAAATGATATTTTCTCTTCAGATGAGAATTCTTAGGGTTTGCTTCTTAACAAGTTTCATATATAAAATACATTTACCGTGTTGTACATTATATCCCTAATTTTATAACTAGAAGTCTGTATCTGTTGGTTACTTTCATCTGTTTCCTCTCTCCCCACCTACCACCTCTGGTAACCACAAATCTGATCTCTTATTCTATGAGTTGGTTGGTTGGTTGGAATGCTTGTTTTTGAAGTATAAGTGACCTACAGCACTATGTTAGTTACTGGTGCACAACATAGTGATTTGATATTTCTATACATTTCAAAATGATCACCATGGTAAATCTAGTTACTATCTACCACCATACAAAGATAGTGCATTATTATTATTGACTGTATTCCCCACACTGTTCATCTCATACCTATGACTCATTCATTTTATAACTAGGAATCTTTACCTCTTAATCTCCCTCACCTATTTCTTTCATTCTTCCCCCCAAGATAATAAAAAAATAAACTTAATCTGTGAAAATAAACTAATTTAGATGGATTATTATAATTATTATTAATATTATTATCATTTTGATTAATGATGCTTATTAGAGTTGCTAGAAGAAAACTGAAAAAACAACCCAGGATTATAACCAGAATGCATATATGTGTGTAAGTGTGTGTATATTTTTTTAAGTAAATGGTAGGAAGGGGTGTGGTGCTACAGTAGCACCCAAGGAAAAGCAGCAAAGATTCAGTGAAATAACTTGGTAAACAAAGAAAAATGTTGAAGAGGTATTTTCAGAGAATCGTTTGTGAACAACTGTATTCTGCAAGGTGAATTCTGAGTGTCATTTTTAATGTTTCCTATTAGTTTACTACTCATGTCATTATTGGTACACAAATCCTCAATTCTAGGAATAATTGAATATGACTATTAAGAAAGAAAATCTTTGTATAGAATTGCTTTGGCATGCCTATTTCACCATTTGCTGCCTGAATAGTATAGAAGATGCTACTGATATTTCTAATTTCTGAAATACATTTTTAAATAAAATTATGAGTGAGTGAAAGTCGCTCTGTCGTGTCTGACTCTTTCTGACCCAAGGGACTGTAGCCCACCAGTCTCCTCTGTCCTTGGGATTTCCCAGGCAAGAATACTGAAGTGGGTTGCCATTCCCTTCTCTAGGGGATCTTTCCAACCCAGGAATCTAACTAGGGTCTCCTGCATTACAGGCGGATTCTTTACCAGCTGAGCTACCAGAGAAGCCAAAATTATCAGAGACTCTTCTAATTTGTTCAAAATAATATTCACCAAAGTTTAGTTTGTTTGATTTCTAGTATATTGTGCAATGAAATCAAACAGCCCTTGTAATGAGTCTGTTTGAAAGAAATAGCAAAGAGGAAAAGAATACATTTGTGATATAAGTGCTTTTCTATTTTGATTGCTAAGACTATTATATATCTCATGTCTCTTCATATTACATAGTATTAACCAATACTCGGTAGATGATTATGAAATCAAAATGATATCATACTCCACATCCACACCCACTGCCAACTCTGCATTCAGACAACTCTTGTCCATTGTGACAGCAGTCAAGTTTCTGTTCTAGATTTCTATGTATAGAAAGATGGCAATCATGAAAACTCATGGCTCAATCAACAAATATTTACTCAGTAGTCAGAGACATCTGGCAAAATTAAAGATTTGCAATGGCCTTTGCCCACAAAAGAGATTAAGATTTAATAAGGAAGAAATCAGGGAAAAAATGCCATAAACATAAACACACATGGATAAATCACAGAATTATAAGAACAAGAACAAACACATTAAAAGGAGGATTAAGTTTGTGTAAGAGAGAAAATGAATTTTTTAAAAATATTTAATCTTGGCTCTTGAAATTTTAAAGATCTGGTAATTGTTTTTCGACATTTATGTGGCAAGTTACTTAAATTTAGGCTTCCGTGATAGTTCAGTTGGTAAAGAATCTGCCTGCAATGAAAGAAACCCCAGTTCGATTCCTGGGTCAGGAAGATCCACCGGAGAAGGGATAGGCTACCCACTCCAGTATTCTTGGGCTTTCTTTGTGGCTCAGCTGGTAAAGAATCTGCCTGCAATGCGGGAGGCCTAGGTTGGATCCTGGATTGGGAAGATTAAATTTAACCTGGTCTTGGCGTCCTGCATTCCAAATCTAATTTAAGTTCTTTGAGAGGCCGTCTGACCACATAATTTGCATTGCTTCTTCTCTGTTCAGGTTTGCATGCTCAACATTGCCTAGTTTTGATAATAACAACCAGTCATAAGAGGAAAGGAAAATCTTATATTGTAAAAGAAATGTTATAATAAAAACAACTCTGAGATGGCAGAGGGGGGAGGAAATTCTCTAAATAGAGATCTGCATTTCCCAGGAGATCTTAAATTTCGATACCGAGAAACTGCTTCAGTCCTAAAATCTCTGTTCTATTTTCTGTATAGAAAAATTGTGGCAGGATTATAATGGTTCGATTCTTCCAAATCACAGTGTGACATGGTAGTTCAATTTTTATTTCCATAAAATTGCTAGGGCTGTTTGAGAAGTGACATGCCATCCTGTGTGATCTCTAAAGGCCCTTCCCTTTCATGTGACTCAGGGTATACCTAGAGCTGTGACTGATGGAGGATCCTGGGCATTTGGCAGACTCTAATACAAAATCACTGCCATCCACCTGTGGTAACCAAGGCAACAAGAATTGATGATAATGCTTGCTTCTCCATCAGTTTCGATTCTCATGTTTTCTAGAGGGACTAAAACAGCAGATTTACCACAGGTGGTGTCAGACAAGATATCGAACACAATTCTGTAAAAGTAAATAAACCTTACTATTCTAGGTGTCCATTAATTTTTCATTTTGGAGGCTCACCAAAACAGATTCGATCAAAAAAAAGAAAGAAAATATTGGTGTGCCAGGCACTGAGAAGATACCGGACCAAATGGTAGTCTCTGCTGCGTGTAGTGTATGATGCATGCAGACACGTTACAGGAAAATTCCAATCTCAAATTTTGCAGCAACATGGACAGTTGAACACTCAGGGAGGCTTAGCTAACAGTGTGAAGCTGGGCTCACCCTGCCTGGGCAAGCAATTCACTTCGTTAACAGGCTAATGAGGAAGATAATTAGTTTTTCAAGAAGAGAATGAGGGAAAGTGTTGTGTAGAAGAAATGTATTTCTAATTCATTTACTGAATAATATACCAATAGCTGTAGGCTTAATAATTACCTCCATTTAATAGAAGAGATGAAAGCAAATAACATCATTTCATGCCAAAGTCACTTTCCAGAACTCCCAATTTCCCATCAAAATCAACCAAGTTTCAATTTCTAAAGATTTGTTTTCTGTAATCCACATTTTAATATAGAGGAAGTATGTGTTTCTGTATTTAGACTTCAGCTGAGCTGTTTCAGCACCTATAGAAGAATTTTCAAAGAAAATAATTTTAATGGTTGAATTTAGCTGCATTTATACAGAACCCTCTAATTTCAAACAGGGAACAACTGATTTTAAATCTTTAACATACTGGGCTAGTAAGACTGGTCAAATGTAAAACAGTTGTTAAATAATATCAGTATAAATTCACTTAAAAATTTTTGTACATTAAAAATTAATGTAAGAAATGTGTTAATTTCACTGACTAGAAACACTTCAAGCACCAATTTTTGATAATTTCATAACAAGGCTAACTGCATCATCTGTCTATATACACTGTCTTTTCTTTGCACCTGAACTCTCTAAATGAGGAATATCTGGTAGTGTTTAATTCATATCATATGTTTGATGTGGTTGCTTCTGTGAGAACAATTTAGATTTCGTCAACTTGAACTATGGAGAGACTGCCACTTTATTTTCAGGAATAATACTTATTGTTTCCAATCTGATCTTAATACATGGGGCCCAGAGGAAATATCAGAAAATAACTCTTTAATTTGTTGTATAGTACTTTTCATTAGAAAATAGAATATCTTAAATTTTAAAATTTGAATGAAAGAATCATCAAATATGTTGTATTTTCCTTTGTTACTAATTATTGACTAATACTTATTCAATTGAGATATTTACTGAGGGCCTAATCTGATGTGAAGAGTCTTAAAGATGAGTTGTACACAAATCCTTACTCTGGAAAAGGCTATAATCTAGTATAGTAAATACAAATACTTCACATATTATTCTAAGAAAAGATAAAGGAAATGACATAAAACTATTATAAAGAGAATTCAAATGAGAAAACAACCCCAAGGAATTTGATGTTCCAGAAAGTCCTTCAGAGAGGAATTTGAAGAAGGGTCTTAAAGAAGAGTTTAGGGTGTGTGGTTTAGAGGAGGAAAAGAAGGATATTCCATGCAGAGAGAATACAATGCAAAGATGTGGAAATGGAAAGGCATAGGTTATATTATTGCATCGGTGAAAAACCAGGTTGTAAGGAAGTAATTGAAAATAAACCTTAGAAAGTAGGTTGTAGGAAAACTGTGGGATCCTTGAACTCCTGACTCCTCCTATAAAGTCATGAGGAGTCATGGAAAGGATTTGAGCAGGTAGAATGATGTGATCAGATCTAGCGATCAGAAGATTACATCATCAATCATGTACATTGTGGGGAAAGCTAACAGGCTCTGAGAGCCCAGACAAAAAGTAACAGAGACCAAAATTAGAGTAGTGACCTTGGAAATGGGAAAGAAGGAAAGATAGTTGAGACAAAGGGAAACTGGGAAACTCAGGAAACATTTGAATATAGGAAATGGAAAAGACAAAGTAACAGTTTGGCACCTAGATAACTAGAAAAATAATGTAATAACTAATAGGTAAGTCCAGATCAAAGTCAGTTTTTGGTAGGAAATTGAAGAGTTCCATTTTGAACAAGTAGAATTCAGGATTCTAGAAAGATATCAAGGGAGTGAAGTCAAAAAACTGGATCAGCTTTTTTTTTTTTTCTTTTGATGTAATTAGAAGCTTGAAGCAATGTACGTGACACTAACTCATCTTCGAAATCGTCTGAAGATGTCTTAGTTGACCCTTGATTTTATTCTCTTCCATAGCTCCTCAGTTCATTTCACTCACATTTGAAGTAGAAATCAATCTTCCTGGCTCTCATTGTCTTTCTCCACGTTTCCTTCTAACTCAATTTGTCATCAGTCACATCAGTCACATTTCTCCTCTCCATCCTAAAATGGTGCACCTGCCCACTAAGTTTTACCCCTTCATCCTAAATTTTACACAGAAATTATTTTTCCCCTAACTATGCTCTTTTCTGTTTCTTTCCAGTCAATGCATTTTGAATAAATGATTTTCTTCCCCATTTAAAATGAAAAGAAACCACTCCATTTTTCCTCAGTGCTGGTTTCTGTATATTTTTTTTTATTGTTATCTGACAGCAAATGTATACTGTTTTTCTTTAGAGATTAATGTTCCCTGTGCTATAGAGTAGGTCCTTATTAGTTATCAATTTTATATACAGCAATGTGTATATGTCGATCCCAGTCATCGAATGTATCCCTCAAATTCACAAACTGATATTCTTTGTCACCTTTGTTCTGCAGATCTGTTTGAAAAACCATGTAACTATAAACTCCTAGAGCAACACATACGTAAGTCCAGATTCAGGGTCCACACTTAGGATCTTGCTCCTTTTTTGGTTTTTCTGTGACCTTTCTCCCTACCTTCTTCATTCCATGAAAAAGTTATTTAACCATATATTTTTATACTTAAAATAAGTCAGGTTTTAATCTCATTTTTCTAGATTTCCTAATTTGAAATATACTTGGGCTGAATGCCTTAAGCCAGGAATGGCTTCTGCCTCTATGCACTTGCAACACTGCTTTCAGTTCAGTTCAGTTCAGTTCAGTTCAGTCGGTCAGCCGTGTCTGACTCTTTGTGACCCCATGGACTGTAGCACGTCAGGCAGCCTTGTCCATCACCAACTCCTGAAGTTTACTCAAACTCATGTCCATCACATCGGTGATGCCATCCAACCATCTCATCCTCTGTCATCCCCTTCTCTTCCCACCTTCAATCTTTCCCGGCATCAGGGTCTTTTCCAATGAGTCACTTCTCTGCATCAGTGACCACAGTATTGGAGTTTCAGCTTCAACATCAGTCCTTCCAATGAACATTCAGGACTGATTTCCTTTAGGATGGGTTGGTTGGCTCTCGAGAGTCTTCTCCAATACTATAGTCCAAAAGGATCAATTCTTTGGTGCTCAGCTTTCTTTACAGTCCAACTCTCACATCATACATGACTACTGGAAAAACCATAGCTTTGACTAGATGGACTTTTGTTGGCAGTAATATCTCTGCTTTTTAATAAACTGTCTGGGTTGGTCATAACTGTTCTTCCAAGGAGCAAGCACCTTTTAATTTCATGGCTGTAATTACCATCTGCTGTGATTTTGGAGCCCAAAAAATAAAGTCTCTCTCTGTATCCATTGTTTCCCCATCTATTTGCCACAAAGTGACAGGACCAGATGCCATGATCTTAGTTTTCTGAATGTTGAGTTTTAAGCCAACTTTTTTACTCTCCTCTTTCACTTTCATCAAAAGGCTCTTTAGTACTTCTTCACTTTTTGCCATAAGGATGGTGTCATCTGCATATCTGAGGTTATTGATATTTCTCCTGGCAATCTTGATTCCAGCTTGTGCTTCTTCCAGTCCAGCATTTCTCATGATGTACTCTGCATTTAAGTTAAATAAGCAGGGTGACATTATACAGCCTTGATGTACTCCTTTTCCGATTTGGAACCGTCTGTGTTCCATGTCCAGTTCTAACTGTTGTTTCTTGACCTGCATACAGATTTCTCAGGAGGCAGGTCATTTGGTCTGGTATTCCCATCTCTTGAAGAATTTTCCAGTTTCTTATGATCCACACAGTCAAAGGCTTTGGCATAGTCAATAAAGCAGAAGTAGATGTTTTTCTGATACTCTCTTGCTTTTTCAATGATCCAGTGGATGTTGGCAATTTGACCTCTGGTTCCTCTTCCTTTTCTAAATCTAGCTTGAACATCTGGAAGTTCACAGTTCGCATACTGTTGAAGCCTGGCTTGGAGAATTTTGAGCATTACTTTGGTAGTGTGTGAGATGAGTGCAATTGTGCGGTAGTTTGAGCATTCTTTGGCGTTGCCATTTTTTTGTGGTTGGAATGAAAACTAACCTTTTCCAGTCCTGTGGCCATTGCTGAGTTTTCCACATTTGCTGGCATATTGAGTGCAGCCCTTTCACAGCATCATCTTTCAGGATTTGAAATACCTCAACTGCAGTTCAATCACTTCCACTAGCTTTGTTTGCAGTGATGCTTCCTAAGGCCCACTTGACTTCACATTCTAGGATGTCTGGCTCTAGGTGAGTGAACACACCATCATGATTATCTGGGTCATAAAGATCTTTTTTGTATAGTTCTTCTGTGTATTCTTGCCACCTCTTCTTAATATCTTCTGCTTCTGTTAGGTCCATATCATTTCTGTCCTTTATTGTGCCCATGTTTGCATGAAATATTCCCTTGGTGTTGAAAGGTTGTTGCTAAACCATGAAAGACACCGGGATTCTTGGCCTCTGGAGGAGATGTATTCAATCAGGGGCCAGAGACGAGGCTTGATCGCTTAGAGCTTTTGTGTAATAAAGTGTTATTAAAGTACGAAAGAGATAGAGAAAGCTTCTGACATAGACATCAGAAGGGGGCAGAAAGAGTACTCCCCTGATAAGTCTTTAGCTGGATGTTACATAGCTACTAGCAGTCTGCTAATTAAAGAACGGAAATGTCTCAAAACTCAGAGAATGGCACCAGGTGAGTCATCCCCGGCCATAAAAGGATTGACAAGAATCTTGAAGAAAGGCAAATTTCCATACAAATAGATCGTTTCATTAACATAGGTTAGGAGAACAATGTATGAGTATAGCATACTGGTTTGTCAAATGGGTTCTGAGCCTAAATCTGAGCCTTTAGGAAGATAGAGTCTAGGGTAAATGCATAGTATTTTAATATAGCTTAAGACAAACATTTACATAAGAAAAATGCATTGGTTAGCTCAAGGTTTGAGAAAAATTAAGTTCAGGTGGAACCAGGTGTCATCATGGCAACACAGAATTTTAAGAGAAACCTCTTTTTAAATTCGTATAGAGAAGGGAAAAAAATATAACACTAGTTTGTTTCCTCCTGCTGCTTAAGAGGGAGATAAAAAATGTTTGACACTTGCAGCCTATTTCCTCCATTTGGAGACCCCTGGCCTTCCTGCCTATGACCAACCTAGATAGCATATTAAAAAGCAGAGACATTACTTTGCCAACAAAGGTCCGTCTGCTCAAGACTATGGTTTTTCCAGTGGTCATGTATGGATGTGAGAGTTGGACTGTGAAGAAAGCTGAGTGCCGAAAAATTGATGCTTTTGAACTACGGTGTTGGAGAAGACTCTTGAGAGTCCCTTGAACTGCAAGGGGATCCAACCAGTCCATCCTATAAGATCAGTCCTAGGTTTTCATTGGAAGGACTAATGCTGAAGCTGAAACTCCAATACTTTGGCCACCTCATTCGAAGAGTTGACTCATTGGAAAAGACCCTGATGCTGGGAGGGATTGGGGGCAGGAGGAGAAGGGGATGACAGAGGATGAGATGGCTGGATGGCATCACTGACTTGATGGGCATGGGTTTGAGTAAACTCCCAAAGTTTGTGATGGACAGGGAGACCTGGCGTGCTGCAATTCATGGGGTCGCAAAAAGTCAGACACGACTGAGCAACTGAACTGAACTGGCCTTCCTGCCTGTTACCCTCTCAGTATCTCTAATTTTCTTGAAGAGATCTCTAGTCTTTTCCATTCTATTGTTTTCTCTATTTCTTTGCATTGATCACTGAAGAAGGCTTTCTTATCTCTCCTTGCTATTCTTTGGAACTCTGCATTCAAATGGGCATATCTTTCCTTTTCTCCTTTGCCTTTCACTTTTCTTTTCTCAGCTATTTGTAAGGCCTCTTCAGACAACCATCTTGCCTTTTTGCATTTCTTTTTCTTAAGGATGATCTTGATCACTGCCTACTGTACAGTGTCACGAACCTCTGTCCTTGGTTCTTCGGGCACTCTATCAGATCTAATCCCTTGAATCTATTTGTCACTTCCACTGTATAGTCATTAAGAGATTTGATTTAGGTCATACCTGAATTGCTTAGTGGTTTTCCCTACTTTCTTCAATTTAAGTTTGAATTTGGCAATAAGGAGTTCTTGATCTGAGCCACAGTCAGCTCCCAGTCTTGTTTTTGCTGACTGTATAGAGCTCCATCTTTGGCTGCAAAGAATATAATCAATCTGATTTCAGTATTGACCACCTGGTGATATCCATGTGTAAAGTCTTCTCTTGTATTGTTGGAAGAGGGTGTTTGCTATGACCAGTGCATTCTCTTGGCAAAACTCTGTTAGCCTTTGCCCTGCTTCTTACATAACTCCATAGATAATGTTAGAATGTAAGTATTGTGTGTTGTCCCCTTGAATTGTGAGATCTTTGAAGAGAGACAACCCCACCTTAATTCTTATACACCTCATGTCTGGCACAATACCTCACACATAAGTGGTCGGGCAAATGTTTGTTGTATGAATACATGAATAAATGAATGTTCAAATCTAAAGGTAGACCTCATGGGCATCCAGGCCTTAATGCTTTAGAATGATGCTTAAAATGTCATTTCTGTTTCCCTGATTTTCTGTCCTGGTAGTTTTCAGTGTGTTTAGTTACACATAAAGGCAAGAGAGAATTAATTTTAAAGTGCATTAGCTAATATATCAAAGTTTAAGAAAATCACATATGGTATATTAAATATATCCTTTTAAATAAATGTTGTCAGCAATGTTTCTTATAAATTACTTATATATATATACATATAAATTAAACTATACTCTTTGCCATCATATTACCTTTGTGGCATTTTATAATTATGAAAGTATTGTTTTTTTGTGGTAGACGATCTGGAAAACAGCAAAAAGCATAAAGAAGGAAAAAAGTAATTCATGTCCATTGATGGATGAATGGGTGAAGAAAGTAAGATATAGATTATAGATGCATACATACACACAGTGGAATGTTATTCAGCCATTTAAAAAAAAAGAAGAAAACCCTACGCTTTACAATGTGGATGAACCTTGAAGGCATTATGCTCAATGAAGTCAGACAGACAAACACTATACGATCTCATTTATATGTGGAATCTAAAAAAAAAAGAACTCTTAGAGTAGATTGGTGGTTGCCAGGGGCAGGGGAGTGAGAGAAATAGGTGAAGATGCTTAAAGAGCACAAAAAATTCCACTTATAAGATGAATATGGCCTGGGAATCTAATGTACGAGCATGGTGATTGTAGTTAACAATACTGTATTATATACTTAAAAGTTGCTAAGAGAGTTGATTTAAACATTCTCACCATACACACACACACACACACACACACACACACACCCAAATGGTAACCCTGTGGGGTGATGACTTTGTTAACCAATCTGATTGTGGTAATCATTTTGCAATATATACCTGTATCAAATCATCATGTTATATACCTTAAACTTACATGATATGTCAGTTATGTCTGAATTAAAATGAAGGAAAAAAAGAAATGTGTTATGAAACCAGCTACTATTGGTAAGTAGGTGACTGAAGCTTAATTTCGCAGATAATGGTGTAAAACACATGCTTCAAAGGGCATTTTTTCATCAGCTCCCATCAGTCATTATTTGATGGATGTTCCTCAAGTATGTTAATGCCCTAGCATTTCAGACATGCAACACACAATTGGACAGAAAGACTCTTTCCCTCCCCCAAAACGTCTTAAGTGTGTAGATACAGATGCCAGGAACTGGTGTTATTGAGTACATCAAAATGATCCTGTTAGAGGAAGCGGAGGAAGACCATTTTAGCATCTGCTACAGCCACTTGGGTTTCCCTAGTGGCTCAGAAGGTAAAGCGTCTGTCTGCAATGCAGGAGACCTGGGTTCGATCCCTGGGTTGGGAAGATCCCCTGGAGAAGGAAATGACAGTCCACTCCAGTATTCTTGCCTGGAAAATCTGGTGGATCGCAGAGCCTGGTAGGCTACCATCCATGGGGTGTCAAAGAGTCTGGCACGACTGAGTGACTTCACAGCCAGTGAGAACATAGTGAAATTTGTACTTCTATACATTTCCAGGTACAATGTAATTTGCCACAAGTATTTTAGAAAGATGTTTGACTACCTATATGCCAAGGGCTTTAGAAATGTTGGTACTTAGGGCAACTTCATAATAATAATTATGTGTATATTCATCATAGTATCATTTAGAATGTTAAAAAGTAAGGAATAATCTAAACATCCAACAATATAAAAATAAGAGAATTCTGTATGTCTGATCAATGAAGTTTTGCTGTGACAGTGAGACAATGCAAAGACTACATAGCTATATGAAAAAATGATTTTTTGAGGGAAGAAGGAAACAGGAAAAAGCAAGGTGGAAGATGAGATAAAATATTTCAAGATGATAATGTGTGATTGTGCTGCGGGAGTGGGCTTATGCAGTTATATTAGTTTTATATGTCAAATAACAGATTTTTTTTTTTATTAGTTGGAGGCTAATTACTTCACAACATTTCAGTGGGTTTTGTCATACAATGACATGAATCAACCATGGAGTTACATGTATTCCCCATCACGATCCCCCCTCCCACCTCCCTCTCCACCCGATTCCTCTGGGTCTTCCCAGTGCACCAGGCCTGAGCACTTGTCTCATGCATCCCACCTGGGCTGGTGATCTGTTTCACTATAGATAATATGCATGCTGTTCTCTCGAAACATCCCACCCTCGCCTTCTCCCACAGAGTTCAAAAGTCTGTAATGTACTTATGTGTCTCTTTTTCTGTTTTGCATATAGGGTTATCATTACCATTTTTCTAAATTCCATATATATGTGTTAGTATGCTGTAATGTTCTTTATCTTTCTGGCTTACTTCACTCTGTATAATAGGCTCCAGTTTCATCCATCTCATTAGAACTGATTCAAATAAATTCTTTTTAACAGCTGAGTAATATTCCATGGTGTATATGTACCACAGCTTCCTTATCCATTCGTCTGCTGATGGGCATCTAGGTTGCTTCCATGTCCTGGCTATTATAAACAGTGCTGCGATGAACATTGGGGTGGACGTGTCACTTTCAGATCTGGTTTCCTCAGTATGTATGCCCAGAAGTGGGATTCCTGGGTCATATGGCAGTTCTATTTCCAGTTTTTTAAGGAATCTCCACACTGTTTTCCATAGTGACTGTACTAGTTTGCATTCCCACCAACAGTGTAAGAGGGTTCCCTTTTCTCCACACCCTCTCCAGCATTTATTGCTTGTAGACTTTTGGAGAGCAGACATCCTGACTAGCGTGTAATGGTACCTCATTGTAGTTTTGATTTGCATTTCTCTGATAATGAGTGATGTTGAGCATCTTTTCATGTGTTTGTTAGCCATCGGTATGCCTTCTTTGGAGAAATGTCTGTTTAGTTCTTTGGCCCATTTTTTGATTGGGTCATTTATCTTTCTGGAATTGAGCTTCAGGAGTTGCTTGTATATTTTTGAGATTAATCCTTTGTCTGTTGCTTCGTTTGCTATTATTTTCTCCCAATCTGAGTGTTGTCTTTCACCTTGCTTATAGTTGCCTTTGTTGTGCAAAAGTTTTTAAGTTTCATTAGGTCCCATTTGTTTATTTTTGCTTTTATTTCCAATATTCTGGGAGGTGGGTCATAGAAGATCTTGGTATGATCTATGTCGGAGAGTGTTTTGCCTATGTTCTCCTCTAGGAGTTTTATAGTTTCTGGTCTTACATTTAGATCTGTAATCCATTTTGAGTTTATTTTTGTGTATGGTGTTAGAAAGTGTTCTAGTTTCATTCTTTTACAAGTGGTTGACCAGTTTTCCCATCACCACTTGTTGAAGAGGTTGTCTTTTTTCCATTGTATATCCTTGCCTCCTTTATCAAAGATAAGGTGTCCATAGGTTCGTGGATTTATCTCTGGGCTTTCTATTCTGTTCCATTGATCTATATTTCTGTCTTTGTGCCAGTACCATACTGCCTTGATGACTGTGGCTTTGTAGTAGAGTCTGAAGTCAGGCAAGTTGATTCCTCCAGTTCCATTCTTCTTTCTCAAGATTACTTTGGCTATTTGAGGGTTTTTGTATTTCCATACAAATTGTGAAATTATTTGTTCTAGTTCTGTGAAAAATACCGTTGGTAGCTTGATAGGGATTGCATTGAATCTATAGATTGCTTTGGGTAGAATAGCCATTTTGACAATATTGATTCTTCCAATCCATGAACACGGTATGTTTCTCCATCTGCTTGTGTCCTCTTTGATTTCCTTCATCAGTGTTTTATAGTTTTCTATGTATAGGTCTTTTGTTTCTTTAGGTAGATATACTCCTAAGTATTTTATTCTTTTTGTTGCAATGGTGAATGGTATTGTTTCCTTAATTTCTCTTTCTGTTTTCTCATTGTTAGTGTATAGGAATGCAAGGGATTTCTTTGTGTTACTTTTATATCCTGCAGCTTTACTATATTCATTGATTAACTCTAGTAATTTTCTGGTAGAGTCTTTAGGGTTTTCTATGTAGAGGATCATGTCATCTGCAAACAGCAAGAGTTTCACTTCTTCTTTTCCTATCTGGATTCCTTTTACTTCTTTTTCTGCTCTGATTGCTGTGGCCAAAACTTCCAACACTATGTTGAATAGTAGTGGTGAGAATGGGCACCCTTGTCTTGTTCCTGCTTTCAGGGGAAATGCTTTCAATTTTTCACCATTGAGGGTAATGCCTGCTGTGGATTTGTCATATATAGTTTTATTATGTTGAGGTATGTTCCTTCTATTCCTGCTTTCTGGAGAGTTTTACTCATAAATGAGTGTTGAATTTTGTCAAAGGCTTTCTCTGCATCTATTGAGATAATCATGTGCTTTTTATCTTTCAATTTATTAATGTGGTGTATTACATTGACTGATTTGCAGATATTAAAGAATCCTTGCATTCCTGAGATAAAGCCCACTTGGTCATGGTGTATGATTTTTTTAATATGTTGTTGGATTCTGTTTGCTAGAATTTTGTTAAGGATTTTTGCATCTATGTTCATCAGTGATATTGGCCTGTAGGTTTCCTTTTTTGTGGCATCTTTGTCTGGTTTTGGAATTAGGGTGATGGTGGCCTCATAGAATGAGTTTGGAAATTTACCTTCTTCTGCAATTTTCTTCAAGAGTTTGAGTAAGATAGGTGTAGCTCTTTTCTAAATTTTTGGTAGAATTCAGTTGTGAAGCCATCTGGTTCTGGGCTTTTGTTTCCTGGAAGATTTCTGATTACAGTTTCGATTTCCTTGCTTGTGATGGGTCTGTTAAGATCTTCTATTTCTTCCTGGTTCAATTTTGGAAAGTTATACTTTTCTAAGAATTTGTCCATTTCATCCAAGTTGTCCATTTATTGGCATAGAGCTGCTGGTAGTAGTCTCTTATGATCCTTTGTACTTCAGTGTTGTCTGTTGTGATCTCTCCATTTTCATTTCTAATTTTGTTAATCTGGTTCTTCTCCCTTTGTGTCTTAATGAGTCTTGCTAATGGTTTGTCAATGTTGTTTATTTTTTCAAAAAACCAGCTTTTAGCTTTGTTGATTTTTGTTATGGTCTCTTTAGTTTCTTTTGCATTTATTTCTGCCCTAATTTTTAAGATTTCTTTCCTTCTGCTAACCCTGGGGTTCTTCATTTCTTCCTTCTCTAATTGCTTTAGGTGTAGAGTTAGGTTATTTATTTGACTTTTTTGTTGTTTCTTGATGTAAGCCTGTAATGATATGAACCTTCCCCTTAGCACTGCTTTTACAGTGTCCCATAGGTTTTGGGTTGTTGTGTGTTCATTTTCATTCCTTTCTATGCATTTTTTTTTATTTCTTCTATGACTTGTTGGTTATTCAGAAGTGTGTTATTTAGTCTCCATATGTCTGAATTTTTTAACAATTTTTTTCCTGTAATTGAGATCTAATCTTACTGCACTGTGGTCAGAAAAGATGACTGGAATGATTTCAATTTTTTTGAATTTTCCAAGACCAGATTTGTGGCCCAGGATGTGATGTATTCTGGAGAAGGTTCCGTGTGCACTTCAGAAAAAGGTGAAGTTGATTGTTTTGGGGTGAAATGTCCTATAGATATCAATTAGGTCTACCTGGTCCATTGTGTTATTTAAGGTTTGTGTTTCCTTGTTAATTTTCTGTTTAGTTGATCTATCCATAGTTGTGAGTGGGGTATTAAAGTCTCCCACTATTATTGTGTTACTATTAATTTCCTCTTTCATACTCGTTAGCGTTTGCCGTACATATTGCGGTGCTCCTATGTTGGGTGCATATATATTTCTAATTGTTTTATCTTCTTGGATTGATCCTTTTATCATTATGTAGTGTCCTTCTTTGTCTCTTTTTACATCCTTTATTTGAAAGTCTATTTTATCTGTTATGAGTATTGCAACTCCTGCTTACGTTTGGTCTCTGTTTGCGTGAAATACTTTTTTCCAGCTCTTCATTTTTAGTCTGTGTGTGTCTCGTGTTTTGAGGTGGGTTTCTTGTAGACAGCATATATAGGGGTCTTGTTTTTGTATCCATTCAGCCAATCTTTGTCTTTTGGTTGGGGGCATTCAACCCATTTACATTTAAAGTAATTATTGATAGGTGTGGTCCCGTTGCCATTTACTTTGTTGTTTTGGGTTCACATTTATACAACCTTTCTGCATTTCCTGTCTAGAGAAGATCCTTTAGCATTTGTTGAAGAGCTGGTTTGGTGGTGCTGAATTCTCTCAGCTTTTCCTTGTCTGTAAAGCTTTTGAATTCTTCATATATGAATGAGATCCTTGCTGGGTACAGTAATCTAGGTTGTAGGTTATTCTCTTTTATTACTTTAAGTATATCCTGCCATTCCCTTCTGGCTTGGAGGGTTTCTATTGATAGATCAGCTGTTATCCTTATGGGAATCCCTTTGTGTGTTATTTGTTGTTTTTCCCTTGCTGCTTTTAATATTTGTTCTTTGTGTTTCATCTTTGCTAATTTGATTAATATGTGTCTTGGGGTATTTCACCTTGGGTTTATCCTGTTTGGGACTCTCTGGGTTTCTTAGACCTGGGTGGCTATTTCCTTCCCCATTTTAGGGAAGTTTTCAGCTATTATCTCCTCGAGTATTTTCTCATGGCCTTTCTTTCTGTCTTCTTCTTCTGTGACTCCTATGATTCGAATGTTGGGGTATTTCACATTGTCCCAGAGGTCCCTGAGGTTGTCCTCATTTCCTTTGATCTTTTTTCTGTTTTCCTCTCTGCTTCATTTATTTCCACCATTTTATCTTCTACCTCACTTATCGTATCTTCTGTCTCTGTTATTCTACTCTTGGTTCCCTCCAGAGTGTTTTTGATCTCATTTATTGCATTATTCATTTTTAATTGACACTTTTTTATTTCTTCTAGGTCTTTATTAAACATTTCTTGCATCTTTTCAATCTTTGTCTCCAGGCTATTTATCTGTAACTCCATTTTGTTTTCAAGATTTTGGATCATTTTTATTATCATTATTCTAAATTCTTTTTCAGGTAGATTCCCTATCTCTTCCTCTTTTGTTTGACTTGGTGGGCATTTTTCATACTCCTTTACCTGTTGGGTATTTCTTTGCCTTTTCATCTTGTTTAGATTGCTGTGTCTGGAGTGGGCTTTCTGTATTCTGGAGGTCAGTGATTCCTTTTTATTGTGGAGGTTTCACCCAGTGGGTGGGGTTGGACGATTGGCTTGTCAAGGTTTCCTGGTTAGGGAAGTTTGCTTTGGTGTTCTGGTGCGTGGAACTTGATTTCTTCTCTCTGGAGTGCAATGGAGTGCCCAGTGATGAGTTTTGAGATGTGTGTATGTGTTAGGTGTGACCTTGGGCAGCCTGTATGTTGGCATTCAGGGCTATGTTCCTGCATTGCTGGAGAATTTGCGTGGTATGTCTTGCTCTGGAACTTATTGGCTCTCGGGTGGTGGTTGGTTTCAGTGTAGGTATGGAGGTTTTTGGATGGTCTCTCATTACTTAAAGTTCCATGTAGTCAGGAGTTTTCTGGTGTTCTCGGGTTTGGGGCTTAAGTCTCCTTCCTCTGGATTTCAGTTTTATTCTTCCAGTAGTCTCAAGACTTCTCCAACTATACAGCACTGATAATAAAACTTCTAGGTTATTGGCGAAAGATTCTCCCCCATGAGGGATGCCTAGAGAGGTTCACAGAGTTACATGAAGAAGAGGAGAGGGAGGAGGGAGATAGAGATGAGCAGGAGGAGAAAAAGGGGGACTCAAGAGGAGAAAGACGGATCTATGCAGTTGTCTGTTCCCAGAGTGTTCTCCGTAGCCCAGACACCCACAAAGATTCACAGAATTGGATTGGGAAGAGAAGGGTAAAGGAGGAAATAGAGGTGTTCTGAGGTAGAAAACAGAGAGTCAAGATTGGGAGAGAATAATCTACACACTCCTGAAAAAAAATGGGAACTGAATATTGGATTCTTAAATGTCCACGATTTATTTCATATACTGAAAAACAAAGATTAAAAATCTAGAGTAGAGGTTAGACTCTTAAAAATACTATATTAAAACAAAAACCAAAAAACACAAAAAAAATTTTAGAAATATGTATGAAGTTCAGTTTAAAAATAGGGCTTCTCTCTTTTTTTTTTTTTTTTTTTGGTAAGGTTATAGTGTAATGAAAATGAAAATTAAGGAGTAGTAGAGGAGTAATAGAGGACTTTGAAAGGAAATAGCAGAAAAAGAAAAATAGAAGAGAAAAAGAAAAAAAAAGGAAAAATAACACAAGAAAAAAAATTTTTTTCCTAATTAAGAAAATCCTAAAAATCTATGAAAATGAAAGTTTAGGAGTAATGGGGAAGTAATAGGGAATTTTAAAAGAAAATAAAAGAGAAAAAATAAAAAAGAAAAAGTAAAAAAAAATTTTTTTCCCTTTACTTAAAAAAAAAATATATATATATATATATATATATCTAGGAATTTCTCTGGAGCTGTTGCAGTCAGTGTGGGTTCAGTTCAGTTTCAGATAGCTCCTCGTTCCAGCTTACATTTCTCAATATCTACAGGCCCCTTCTGGTGTAGTCGGTGTTATCTAAAGGGATTTTAATCTGTTGCACTGGTCCCTTCTGAAGCGGTTCCCTTTGTTTATTTGGCTTCTGTTTGCCGATCTCTTCGGTGCCCAATTACCGCCCTGACAGAGGCGGGCGGGGGTGGTCTCTTATTCAGGTTGCTAGTTCCGTCGCGCTACAGGGAGGGGCCGGCGCTGCGGGGAGGGCCGGCGCTGCTTTCCCGTCTACGCTGCTCAGGCTCCCGGCTGCTCTACATGGAGCGTGCCCTGTGCTGCACGCGGTTCCAGCCCTCGGGTGATCCACAAAAGCATGGAACAAAAAGCTGCGCCTGCTTTTTGTGCCTTCCCTGTCCGAGTGGCTCAGGCAGCCAGGAGCTTGACGGGCACTCTCTCCCCGGGTGCGGCGCGCCTTCTGCCCCCCGCGATCCCAGCCCCAGTCCCCGGCCGCGCCGGTCGGGTGCCCGCACCCTGTGTCTAGCCACGACCCTCCCGGCGGATGTCAACCATCCAGAATCTCAGGAGGTCTTTGATTAGAAACTGGAGGCCTGTTTGCAGTGTGGTAGGGGATGCGATCCTTGGGGCAGAGCCTGCCCCTTTCCCCTCCCCCCTGCCTCCGGCAGGGCTGGGTCTGTCCAAAGCCTGCGAGCTCTTCTCTGGACTTGCTCGGTCCCTTTGTTCTGCGATCCGCCGGTAGTGTGTTCAGGCCGGTTAATTTTCTCTCTCTCTTTTGCTCTCCCACAGTTTAAGTTGGTAACTCACAAAAGCTCCCTCCGATTGTCCTCAGGGCACTCAGGCCCGGCCCTTACCCTAAGCGATGCCGCCCGCTCCTCTCCGTTCCGCCCCTACTTGCTGGTGGCGGATGCGGGCCTCTGGGGTACTTTTCTGCTGGGAGTTGCTTTTAGGCTCGTAATCTGTGAGTTTTATTTATTGTTCCCCTCCCAGTCAGGTTGCCCTCCGAGATTCACAAACTTCCCCCAGACCTGCCAGTGCGAGGATTTCCTGGTGTTTGGAAACTTCCTCTATTAAGGGTCCCTTCCCGGACGGATCTCAGTCCTCAGCTCTTTTGTCTCTCTTTTTATGTTTTATATTTTGTCCTACCTCCTTTCAAAGACAATGGGTTGCTTTTCTGGGCGCCTGATGACCTCAACTAGCGATCAGAAGTTGTTTTGTGACGATTGCTCTGCGTTCAGTTATTCTTTTGATAAATTTGTAGGAAAGTGGTCTCCCCGTCCTATTCCTCTGCCATCTTGGCTCCTCCTCCCCAAATAACAGATTTTTAAAGCAACATAAGCCTTACTCTAAAGATCAGTCAAAATATTTAAATAATAATTTTCTTCTTTGTATAACTTCTGAGCCTGTGTAAGATCTCACCTTGTCATCATAAAAATCTTGTGAAGTAATTGAGATTAATGTCCTTATTTTACAGATGAGGAAACAAAATTTCAGAAAGTCATATGGCTGGAAAGTGACAGTACTTGCGATTAGACTGTTTATGATGACTCCTGGCCCAGTCTTTCTGACAGCAGTGCGTGTCTGCTGTGCTTGCTTGCCCAGCATCCCTTTTATAATAACTGAATTTCTTCTTTTGTTTTCACGACCTTCTTCATCCCCTCATCTTCAAGGGTGGGTGGTAGATCCCAGCCTGACTAGTCTGCGGTAACTGGTACAAGACTGGGCATATGACCCAAGTTAGGCCAATCAAAGTCAGTCCAGGAGTTTTGCTGGAAATCTTGGAAAACAGACATCTTCTTCCATTGAGGGTACTATGCTTGAAGATGGGAAGCCTGCAGTTGGCCATGGCCATATTTGTTGGCTCATGAAACAGGCTACCTGAGAGTGAAGGAAAGGCAAAAAAAAACAGAGCAAGAAATTCAGAGAGATTTCTCATGACATTGTTGAAGCACTTGGATATTCAGATCAGACTGCCTCAAACCAAGGTGTATCCTTGGCCTTTTTATGTTTGTGAGTTGATTAATACCTTTCTCTTTGAATTATGATAACTAAGTGAGGTGGTTGTTGTTTCAACTAAAACTATGCTGGCTAATATGGAAGTCAGTTGTTAACAACTTTTAAAATTTGTTGGCTGAGTCGAGGTGGGCTATAGGCTGGTGGCTATTCCCCTTGTACTAGCTAGAACGTGGTCCATCTGTGCTATGCAGTAGCAGAGAATATGGTTAAAGTGTTACCTGTCATATGCTTGGACTCAGGTTATGTGTCTGCTGAGGCTAGAACCTTAAGGAACTTGGTGGAAAAGTGCCAGGATGCTGTAATATAGTAGCAGGTTCTCAATATGTCAAGTTTGCCTGTTAAAAAGCCAAAAAAAAGGAAAAAAAACACCACTTCGCTTTATGGGCACTTCAGGACAATCCAAGACAGATGATATTCAAATAACTATGTGCTTTGAAAATTATAAAAGGCATATTCTCCACCCCAAGAAAAAGTTAGTGAATGGAAATCCAGGGAGGCTAACGACAACGTTGCAAATGAAAGTAGTTATCTAGAAGACACTGCAATAGGATTCTCCCGGTCATTCCCAAGAACCTTTCAACAGTTCCTCCCTGTCTAAGAGAAGTGTTAGGTGGGGCTTTCCTGGTGGCTCTGACGGTAAAGAATCTGCCTACAATACAGGAGACCTGGGTTCAATTCCCAGGTTGGGAAGATCCCCTGGAGAAGAGAATGGCTATCCGCTCCAGTATTCTTGCCTAGAGAATTTCATGGACAGAGGAACCTGATGGGCTACAGGCCATGGGGTCACTAAGAGTCAGACATGACTGTGACTAACACAACAACAGGATGTTTTTAGGTGAAAATAGTAGAAACTCCAATCTAATTATTTTAGTTAAAAGACAGTGGAAAGCACTTTCCTATTCACACCACCTAGAGATACACAGAGGATTAGATATAACTGATCCCAACCAGTTGTTCTGCACCATAATAAACCTTTAAACTGAGATATGGAAAATGGATAGAGCATTGAGACCTCGTGTAAAAAACTGTAGACCAGATTTCTCTTGAAACTGTGACTCAGCATGATCTCAGATTCCAGTTATTAGCCTGGAGCATTGACCAAATGCAAATTAACTGGAAGCTTATCAAGGTGTTAAAAGGAAGTTTTCCTTCCAGAGAAACCTCATACCTGGCAAGCAAATGCGTAAAAGTACTTAATCCTTATACATTCTCTCCAAAACTTTACCAATACGAAGTACATTGGTAAAAGAGCACCCAACAACGGAAGGGGGGTGGGGGAGTCAAATGTAGCCACAAGAAAATAATTGTCAAGTGAAATTCTCTGCAGATTCCTAACCTAGGGACTCACTGACCTTTCAGGGTAATAAGTACTGCACTGGTCAAAAAGTTAGTTCAGGTTTTTCTGTACCGTCTTATGCAATTATCTACTTGCAATCCCTGATCAGTAGAATCATTATTTATTTCTTTTTCCCCCTCTTCTCATTCCCAAATGAGGATTTTGTTACATTTGTCCTTTATTTACTCCACCATTGTCTATCATGTTTCCTGTAGGTGGTTAAACAAATGCACCATTAGTCATAGACTGCTGTATCATGAGAAGCTAGATCTAAGACTGACAGAAAGACAGGCACACAGCAAAGATCCAGATCCGGAGGTAATATGGAAACTGCACAACACATATTTGTACTTTTTAGACAGAAGCTGAATGTGGTATTTGTTGTCTATGAAATAGTTGCCTTATGTGACATAGGACCAATGTGTATATATAAAAGGAAATGTTGAAATGTATGAAGGTGTAGGTGTTTGCTGGGCAACCAAGTGTGATATAATGGAGATGTACTGATTTTAGTTATTAAGCATCCCTGGCCACAGAACCCTTGCTTTAACTTATGGACCCCTCCACACAATGCATGGGGTTTAAATGGACGGGGTTTAAATGGGCTGCCCCAGGTCCAGGAGTATGCTCTCATTTGATCATTCAATATCAGAATCCACAATTTCTATTAAGAAATGGGCACATGGCCCATGGTAAGTCAACCAAATTAGCCTGAAGGTTTTTGCTAAAAAAAAGTATTGGGAAAAGAGCACTTTTCTTCCACTGGCACTGGTGTTGGTAATAGAATATAAGTCTGGGACTTCCAATGCTCATTTTTGCTACCACTTATAAAGCTTCTGAGAGTGAAGTGAGCCAAGAAAGCAGAGCTGAGAGCTGCAGAGAGAAACTCTTGATAAGGTGTGAGCACCTAACTCAGCCATGCCCAAAGTCTATTATATATTACATGCGCTTCTCAGTTATTTGAGCCATTACATTCCCTTTTCTGCTTCCGTGAGTTCACAGGGATTAAGAAGCAAAAATGCTTATGGATGCTTACTTCTATTTCTGTTAATACCCTTTGAATTCTAGCTGTGGGAGAAACAGCACCCTATTTTGGTCTCAGATGCAGATAGTATACCTAATCCAGGAGAAATTACTTCAGCCCTCAAGGGTGTTGCTGTCCAGCTGGTTCCAGAGATGAGCTTTCTAAAGATCGTTCCACTGTTCTGTCAGGCCAGCTGCTTCAGGGTGATAAGACAGCAGCCTAAGACCAGTGAATTCAAGTCCACTGCCACATTTCCTTTGTTGCAAAAATAAGCTCATTGGTTGGAGATGATGCTGTGTGGAACTCCATGATGCTGAATAAGGCATTCTGTATGTCCATGGATAATGGTTTTGGCAGAAACATTGCAGAGAGGGACAGCAAATCCATCTCCAGAGAAGTGTCTATTCAAACGAACCTAAAGCACCATGATGGAAGTGGTTTGATGTAATCATCCTGCCAGTGGCTGGCAAAATTACCAAGGGAATAGTGCCATATGAGTGTCTCAGATTTTGTCTGTTGGCAGGTCGGAGATACAGCAGTGGCCATGGCAGATCAGCCCACGTTACTGAGCCCATGCAAAGCCTCCATCCTTCCTTCCATGGCCGCTTTCCGTGTTCATTTAGGAATGAGAGCAATAGCTGGGGATAGATTCTAGCTGACATCCACAGAATAGCAACTTTTCACATGGTTCTTACAATCCTCCTTTGTTGATGTCACCTTCTGGTGAGCATTAACGTAGGTCACAAATATCTTAATATTCTCTTTCTTACACTGTCTTGCGACCAATTTTCTGATTGGGTGCCTCACAAGTCTCTGACTGTTCATCCAAACATTAAGCATTGCTTATGGATCAGGAGATCAGAGTAGATTCATGCCCCTGCCCATCTCTTCTCCCAGGCAGAAGTGAACAGCATTGTGCCCTGTTCTGAGTTCCACCTGTTGGAAGGATTCCTCGTCACTGTCCTTTAGGGATACTCCGGAATGAAGTTGTAGTCCTGCAGGTTTCTCCACTGTAAAGTGATGCCAGCATCTTATGCAGAATCACATGTAAACCAGACCATAAATTTTGCTCCTCTGGAGTCAGTCATGGGGAGCTCCCCAAGAGACCTTAGGTACAAACTGAGACGGAGGAAGCCGCTTAGGCAGAAACACGGGCCGTGGGCATCTGGGATAGTTGCTCTGTGCCAACTTGTGCCTTCAAGACCTGCTTGATCCTGATCTTATGTGACTACAGTCATGTGATGATGAAATGCTTCCCAGTGACTTGGCTTCTTGTCAACACTTGGTTCATGATAGGTAGCTCTGGTGACTTAATGGTCCATGATCAAGCATTTATTTACTTGTGGCTTTTCAAAAGGAGGAGAGTTTTCTGCAGAGAAGACAAACCTCTGTCACAAAATTATTAAAGCTCTGTGCTATGACTCACAGGGACCTGCCAAAGCTTTCATATAGCATCCCTATCTACCTCTGATTCTTCAAGAACCATCAGATCTGCTCTTACATAAGGCCCAAATTAAGGAGCAACTTGTATGGCAGCCTGGACCTTATAGAGAGCCTTCTCTTCCTCTTACTCAAGGCAGCTTTTGGTAATAGATTAGAATAAATAGTCCAAATGAGATACATGTTTATCTAAAAATCGAAAGAGGTCCACAAGGTGTTTCTTTCTTCTTGTTGGATGAGGCAGATGCAGCAGTAATTTTTCCTTCATCTTCTAAGGGATGTGTCAACATGCTCCAGACAACTAGACCTCTAGAAGTTTCCCCTGAACCTTTGGGTGGTATTTCTGCACTATATATATCTGTATATTTCCAAGGTGGAAATATACATTCTCTTGCGTGTTATGATTAGACTAGCCTGCTCAGAGTAGTGAGTGACAGGGAAGCCTGAAGTGTTGCAGTCCAGGGGGTCGCAAAGAGTTGGACGTGACTTAGCAACTGAACAACAACAGCAAGCCTCCTCTAAAGTATCATCGCTAATAAGCAAGAGTTAAATGATAGGGAACAGGATCTCTGAGCCAGTCATAAATTATTTTTTGAAAGAAAACAGAACACTAAGATAAGAAATGAAACCAAAGGCTAGTCCTAATGGCAATATGAAAGAAAAAGAGGGCCTGCAGGACAGAAAAGCACAATATTAGGATATGAAATTATTCCTCATCTCCCATCGAAGAGAGAATGCTACATTCAGGACTAGTTCCAGATCCTTTTACTTCTTCTTTATATTTTTTCCTTGCTTTTGGCACTGGGTGTCCCTTCTACTTTCAACCTAAATGCTGGGTTTTATCAATCGTATCTCCAAAATCTATCCGGTTTCTGCCTCTCTGCTGCCTGCGAGATAAAAAGCAAATGTGTGTGTGCTCAGTTGGTCAGTCGTGTCCAGCTCTTCGCAACCCCGAGGACTGCAGCCTGCCAGGCTCCTCTGTCCATGGAATTTTCCAGGCAAGAATACTGGAGTGGGTTGCCATTCCCTTCTCCAGGGCATCTTCCCAACCAGGGATCTAACCTGAATTTCCTGCATCTCCCTGCACTAGCAGATGGATTCTTTACCACTGCGTCACCTGGGAAACCAAAGAGCAAACAAATCACAGCCAAAAGGTTGCTTCAGGTATGACATTCCACCATCCTTCCAGTCTCCCATGCAATCTACTCTTGTACTGAATTCCTCCTCTTACCTAAAATATACTGTATGTTTTTACAACTTCCAGTCTTTGCATAAAAGGGTCCCTCTCCTGGGAAAGACCTCTCTCCTCCTCTTCTCCTGGATTGCTCAATCCATCCTCAAGACTCAACTACATTTCTTCTCCAGCTTCCCTGATTTCCCCAAACAAGTAGATCAGTCTCACCTCTGGGTTCCCCACAGCATTCAGCTTATAATTGTTAGAATGCTGACCGCAAGAGATTGCTGTTTTTATATCTATATATGCCCCTCTCAGTGAATAGAATAAGGGAGGAGTGCAATAAACATTTGCTCAGTAAATGAATGGATGGATTTATTACCTTTTGCTTTGCCAGATCTTCCACTGTAGCCCCGGATCTATTTACTTGCAGTTTGTCGATGATGTTACTTAAAATCTTTAACGAAGAATTTATTTTTCCAAAACAGCAGTGTAAGTAATTACCTAAAGTCACTGACAGAACATTCCCTTGAATTGATTTGTTTAAAGGTCACTTAGAGAAGTACTGGATTTAGTGTTTAATTAGTTGATTTTCTTTGGCCGGGTAAGGGGGTAGGGGGTGGCACATCCATGCATGAATCTCAATATAAGAAAGAAAAGAATTGAACAGTGAATTGAAATGCTGATCTTCTCTTTATAGTTTATTCTGTCAAAGTTATTCACTCATCCCAGCTAGAATAGTGGACAGAGCTCATCATTAATATCCTTATTTTTCAACATCCTGACTGTGTAACCGATGATAGACAATCCCTCTACTGCTCAGGTACCTTTTCACTGTAAAATGGAGATAGTAATTATTGCCCATGTACAGATTTCTTGAAAATGACAGTTTTTTAACTGAGTACAAATGCTCATCAAATACAAACATTGCGAGGATTTTGTGTGCCTAATAAACATACCAGTATATTCAGTGAGGCATTCCAGGAACAACCTGGGTACTCTGAGATTTATTTAATATATCTTTACCAACCTACACAGTGTCTGACAAATTAGGAACCTAATTAGCATATACTTAAATATCTTTATTTCAAAGAAGGTCATTGAGATAGTAACCAGAAAATTCAGGAGTTTTTGCTTCATAGGTAGAGTTAACTTTTTCTGTCATTATTGTAAGCTAATGTCTTGTTTTCATCAGAAAACAGGTAGTTGGTAGTCATAGTCATCCAGTGTATGAGTTCTCATGTCTATGTCAAATTCCATCCCAAGTAAATCCCAACGTAGTTAAATTGGTTTATTTAAGGGAGCTTTGATGCTAGGGACTTCCCTGGTAGCTCAGACGGTAAAGCGTCTGCCTACAATGCGGAAGACCCCAGTTCAATCCCTGGGTGGCACCAGTGGTAAAGAACCTTCTTGCAATGCAGGAGACATAAGAGATGTTGGTTTGATCCCTAGGTCAGGAATATGCCCTGGAATGAGCGTGGCAACCCACTCCAGTATTCTTACCTGGAGACACCTATGACAGAGGAGCCTGGTGGGCTACAGTTCATACAGTTGCAAAGAGTGGGACAAAACTGAATCAACTTAGTATGCGCGCACACACACATGAAATGGTAATTTCTGAAATTTTTTGAGAACTAGAGATTCTGAGTTATATCTGTTGACCTATAAATGTAAATGTCAACCAGAATACAGGAATACACTGACAATTTTTTTTACCTAAATTAGAAGTGTCACGTTGCTTGAACTAAATTAGAAGCACCTGTGTGACTTTGATCAGAACGCGTGAGTTGTGAAGAGCTCCAAGTTCAAGCTGGTCCGACAGCTGCTTCAGTGTGAGGGGGCTGGCAGGGGCAGGGCGGGGAGGTGGTGCAGCTGTAATTGTGGAGACAGCAGAGGAAATAGGGCTACACATGAAGGGAGAATCAACCTACCATTTAATATTTTTCCCCCTCCTGAAATCTCACCTTAATTTTGCTTTATATTCATAGTTCATTTCTCTATGGAAGAAACTGTAAATTAGGTTCCTTAAAAATTAAACACGTTCATTTATTTCACAAAAGTTATTGAGTTCTTAATATGTGCAAAAGGGCAACGTGCTGGGTCTGGTGATAGAAAGAGAGAGGGTTCACTGTAAACTCAGGAAGACAGACCTGTGAACTGCTTGCACCCTAGGGGAGCAAGAGGTTAAAAAAAACAACTGATTTCAAGAGAGAGAAAGTCAAGAAAGGCTCTTTGAGATAGTTGCATTGAATAATTTTGAAAGATGAGGACTCTCTGAGTTGAGGTATTTCTAGAGGGCGGGAACTGCACCCATTTATTCCCCAGGAGTATCGATTTCCTTTGTGAATTCCAAAAATAATAAAAATAATTCAGCACTCTTTAAAATCATATTTGGAGGTGGAGAGCAGAGCTCAGGGCGGTCAGGATAGCCAGGGGGGAAGAGCACCGCCCGCCACTCTTAACCAATGGGGACCCTCAGCCTCTTGCCAGCTTGAAGGGCAGGCTCAGAGTGACTATAGCAGTCGGGCCGAGTCGCTGTCATTTGCACCGGGATGGTTTAACATAAAGAACCACTAACTCATGGCATTGGAGCACCCAGGGATTAGCTAGGAAGAAGTAGAAACAACTAAAGAATATAGGAATCCCGGATAGAAGGAGCAGCCGTGCCCTCTCGGGATGAGATGAGGATTAACCTACTTCCACCCCAAGGCTGAGATCCTGACCTTGCTGGAGAGGGCACAGACGTGGCTGACTGGATGCAAAGAGGATGCTGTGATGTTGCGCTGGTGAAACTTACTAGAAATTTACGCTCCAGGGTGCCAGCAAAAACTATTCAAGGGCAGATGACTCGCTGGAGGCTAGGGCTGTAGGCACTGGGGAGCTGGATTCGGCTGCCCGACGAGATCCGCCGAGCTGGGCACTGGAGACGCTGCCAGCATTGGAGGAGCCTAGTGCTGCGAGAGTACCCATTTCCAGGCTGCAGGAGCCGGACAAGAGGAACACACTGGAACCGGGAAGAAAAGCCTGCGTCCTGCGATATCTCTCTAGCACCCTCTGGTGGCAAAGCTTAGCTGCTGCTGCCTGCTAAGCAAAAGACTCCTTGGGCTTGCTCTGTATTCACAGAGCACGTAAAAAGGACCTATGGCTGATTCATCGTGATGTTTGGCAGAAACCAACACAATTCTGTAAAGCAATTATCCTTCAATTAATTTTTTTAATAAATAAATTTAATAATTTTTAAAAGGGTGAATTCAGAGCAGAGAGGCAGCAGTGGAGAGAGCATAGAGACAACACAATTTACATCAAGAATTCACAAAAGGCTTAAAACTTGCAGAGGAGGCAGAGGCTGAAAGTAAATGATTGGTGGAATGTTAAGTGCTTTGATCCATAGGTTCCTTCCCTCAGTCTCTGCAGTGGGGTGACTGCCCTCTCTCCACTCCAAAGAAAGACTCGAGTTTTATTCTTGAAGACAAAAGAGAAGATCTTTGAACTGGGACGTGCTGTGCCTGGAACCATCTGAAAATCAAGCGAATGAAATGAATACAGACCTAGGGTATGTTGAACCCCTTGTGTTCGTCCTTCCTAGTTCCAAAAGGCTGGCTCAATGTTGACAGCTTTTTAGTTCCCACATTTAAAATGAGGAGAAGACAAGGTTAATGAGACATCAGAAGAAGCCTCTAACATGAAAAATAGAGACAAAAGTAATAATTGAAATGAAGACCTCAGAAAGGAGAAGAAAGTTCAATTATTCTCAAATAGGAAAAAAGTTGCAAGACTTTCTTGCAGTACAAAGGAACATTTGGTGGGGGAAAAAAGGAGAATATGATAAAAAACATGATGACAGAGATGAAAAATTCAATAGTCATGATGAAAGATAATGTCAAGGAAACTATTCAGAAGTGAGAGTACAAAGAGATGGCAAATAAAAGATAAGAAATGAAGAAGATGGTTCAGGAGGTACAATATTTGAATCATAGACATTTCCAAAAGAGAAATCAGATGAAACAGAGAATCATCATAAAATCCAATAATAAGGTAATAAAAAATGATATAATTTAAGAATAAAATAAATAACAAGAAAATATTTTAAGGCTATTTTTCATAAAATAAATAGAATAATTTAAGAAAACTTCCTAGAATAAGTTTTCAAATTAAAAGTGCTCACTAAGTGGTAGATTAAAAGATGAAAAATAAGCCCAACTAAGTGAAATTTCAGGTAAGTAGAGAAAGCTTTTAGATAGAAAAAAAAAAAAAGACAATAAGTATGCCATGAAAAATAAGGAACCAAATGTGATATGTCAGCAGCAACACCTTTTTCTAAGAGTGTGAAGCAGCACTTAAAGTATTATGAAGAAGAAAATCTTTCAGTGTAGAAATCAATGCCTGCTTACTGTATTACTGTAAAATATATTTTTAGATGTACAAATTCCCAAATATTGTGTTTTCCTTGCACCCTTTCTCAGGAGATAATTAGAGGTTGTACTCCAATGAAACAAGGGAAGAAGCTAGAAAGAAGAGAAGAGGGGTATCAAGAAAACAGGATCCCCAGTTAGAAGAAAAACAAGTGCATTCTTATGATGACAAACAAAGAAAGTTTCTGGACAAGTGCTTAGCAGTATCCCTAGAGAGTAGTCAGTTCAAACAGAAAATGATTGGAGATCTCCAGATGAATCATTTCATAACGAGATAATTGGAACTGAGAGATTACCTGAGAAGAATGATCTTGGGGAAGGTGGTACTGAAAGCCTACTGTGAAAAATTAGCAAAACTGAATAAAACCAACCTAATGAATAGAGCATGGTTATGACCAGTGTCAAAATAATCAAAGTTTAAAAGAAAGTGTAATTTTAGTAAATTCCTAAAGGGCTCAGCTATAAACATGATTTACATAGTCATAAGAATGTAAGCAATTAGTTGAATCTAGACGAGCCAGAGGAGATGGAGATTTCAGGGAGGTAAATGCTCAGCCATCATACTGGAAAGTCAACTGATAATGTGTAAAAGTGAATCATCAAAAAATAGGGTTATATGCATATTATTGAGAAATATGAAGAAGGAAACTCTGAAGTAATTAAAAGGGATTGCCTCTGGGAAAAATTGCAGAAGAGATTGACAGAAAACTATTGTATTTTGTTATATATGTTTCACATATAGATTATGTGTATATATTACCTTTCAAAAATAAAGTTAATGTGAAAAGTAATAAAAGAATATATTAGCTAAAGTATTTTCATATTCATATGCATTGAACAAATGTGTGCTAAGAATTCACTATGTGCCTGGCTCAGTGCTCTGAGCTAGAAATTGGAGTAAAACAGGGTTCCTACCCTGAAGGATCTCACACTGTCGGGAGATGACTGAAGGATTATGAGAGAAACGTGAAACAAATAAAGTAGAGAACATTGCCGTTATGTGCTAATGTAGAGTATGAGTTGTAGCATTCGTGTGTGCTAAGCTGCTTCAGTCGTGTCTGACTGCTTGCAGCCCCATGGACTGCAATCTGCCAGGCTCCTCCGTCCATGGGATTCTCCAGGCAAGAATACTGGAGTGGATTGCCATGCCCTCCTCCAGGGGATCTTCCTGACCCAGGGATCTAACCAAAGTCTCTTATGTCCCCTGCATTGGCAGGCATGTTCTTTACTGCTGCTGCTGCTGCTGCTAAGTCGCTTCAGTCGTGTCCGACTCTGTGTGACCCTATAGACGGCAGCCCACCAGGCTCCTCTGTCCCTGGGATTCTCCAGGCAAGAACACTGGAGTAGGTTGCCATTTCCTTCTCCAATGCATGCTAAGTCGCTTCAGTCGTGTCCGACTCTGTGCGACCCTATGGACAACAGCCCACCAGGCTCCTCTGTCCACGGCATTCTCTAGGCAAGAATACCGAAGTGGGTTGCCATTTCCTTCTCCAGTTCTTTACCACTAGTGCCACGAAATTCAGTTATCAAAAGACATGTAAGAGAAAATGTTTCTTGAAAAGCAAATGTTTTTACAGTTTAAAAGAGGTTGCCATATTAGTTCATTGGTAATAATAGCACTTAATAGCTGCTACTTTTTTTTTTTTTACTGCCTCCTATGTGTATGATGTTCATACTAGGTCTTTTGCCTACATCCTTTGATTTAATCCTATCTCTAATGAGGCAGATCTTATTAGCCTCATTTTATAGATGAGCTGAATCATAGTGGCATTAAGAATAGAAAAGCTTCACGGCTGTGCCAATTGCTGACATGATTCAGACTCAAAGGGAGGGAACGAACTAGATTATCTTCTTGGCTTACTTCAGATACTGTGATTTCACAGTGTATTTCTTTCTGTAGGTTGCAGTCAGTAGAGTTGAAAAGTCGTGGCTGTATATTACCAGAACTCCACAATATTGAAATGGACCTGCATTCGGGTCTTTGCAACAGAAGAGGTCTTTGTCCTGCAAAACATTCCTGTAGAAGTTTGATATTAACTCTTTATACAGATATATATATATATATATATATATATATATATATAGCTACCAAAGAAAGTATTTCTTCTTTCTCTTTGAGTAAACATCTTAAAATTTCCATATGAATAAATTCAAAGCACAATCAAAATATGCTTAGTTGTTCTCTTCTTTTGTAATTCCCAAAATGCTAATATTGTTCATTGTACTTTTAATATATTCTGAATAATTTAATTTAAACTCTGGTTACTTAACTCCATTTGCCTGCCAATTTAATCATTATGCACCTGCCATATTTGTCTCTCTATAGCCTAAAATAAAGAATAAAACTGAATAATAAAATAAAATGCTTAACTCTATCTTGTATTCATTCTGTCACCCTATTATTGAAACACTGAATAGGGTCTACATGTGACCTGTATAACTATCACAATACTGTATTCTAAATTGAAATGAAATGACAGATGCGATCAATATTTGATGTCCTTTCATCCTATTATGCTCTATGTATGGCTTTCCATCTTGATGTCAGATGACCATTCTGAAAAGAGTGGGATGAGATTTCATATATGTAAAGAGATTTCTTTTCTCATGCTTCAGAAATGCTCAGAAAGTCAAGACTGCAGCCGTTGAACATCTATAAACCATTGCATAAATTATAGCAGCTTTTAAAGTCCTCACCATAAAAGCCTCATCAAAGGTTATTTTCACATTCAGTACTCACTGTGAATTTATTTTTAGACCAGAAATTGAGTTGAGAGTTGTCTTTAAGCTGCTATAATTCCCAGGTGTGTTTCCAATTAATTAGAGTCATGTCAAAACAGGTCTGTTGAATTTAAATTGCCTTTGTTATTCCTTTAAAACACATTTCCAAACCTGGGAGAAAGAGATTCAATAAACTACCAGCAACAAGGTTCTGAAATATGAATGGTAAATAAAACATTAAAGGTGCACACAGATCGATTTTATGGATTTAGCTTTGATGTTCACTGGTCTAAAGCTGGCCTGTACGCATAACAAGTAAATGAAAGATAACCCAAGGTGGTAGTCACAATCTCTTCTTTCGCTGCATTTGTTCTGCACTTATTCTGAGCCCTCCTATTACATTTGCTACTTCCTATGTCTGTGTTTGTGTGTCTCATTTCCCCTGCTACAATACAGCTTTTTAAAGAAAAGCTCCTTCTCTCGTTTATCTTTTTGTTCCCACTGTACCTAAGCTCTGATCTTCCACTCATTTAGCACTTAATACATTATTGCATCTTTTAAAAAAAGAAAATCTGTCCATTAAACAATACATGGACAAAGTAAAGTTTGAAAACAAATCAAATGAATCACAGCTTCTTCATCAAAAAAAATGCCAGAGATAATATTTTTAAAATACTACCCCTCCTTTTCTTTTTTCCTGTATGTGAATGTTTTGTGTAAGCCTGATGTCTGCATAATTAGTATGCAAAAGTTAGACATTATAACATGAACAGTGTCCATTCTATTTTAAAATCATAGTAAACAGTGAAATAGCTACATAATATTTCATTAGAGAATTTTAAAACATAAAATTATTCATAATTCTTTTGTTATAAGGCAGAAATGTTGCAGACTAAGCTGAGCCCCAGTGTTTTTGAAAAGCTGCACAATCACTTTGAGGATAGAAGTGTGGCCAGTGATCTGGTGAGACTACATCTCGAGGGGTAGGTTTTAGGATGTACTGTATACAACTAAGGGAACTCTGGGTTAGGCTTCCTCCATGGCTCAGTGGTGAAGAATCCACCTCTACGCAGAAGATGTAGGAGATGCAAGTTCGATCCCTGGGTCGGGAAGATCCCCTGGAGAAGGACATGGCAACCTAGTCCAGCTCAATAGTTGTGGCACATGGGCTTAGTTGCTCCAAGGCGTATGGGATCTTCCCGGATCAGGGATCAAAACCAGGTCTCCTGCATTGGCAGGGTGATTGTTTACCACTGATCCACCAGGGAAGCCCCATATTGCTCTTTGTATGAAATTCACCAAATATGATTTTCAAGTATTCCAAATATTTCATAATTCTGTTTTAACCAACTTAACATCTGAGTTTCTATGGCCTTAGCTTTCTCCCCTCCAGAGTTAATTGTAACACTAGGGTGCTCCCAGGAGGTCCTTGAACATTTTAAGCAGCTTGATTTCAAATTATTACAGACAGTGCTTCTTGATTCTCACCCAGCTCTCTGCACCTCATTCCACTACCTGTATTCTCTGTTACTCCAGTATTCTTGCCTGGAGAATCCCATGGACAGAGGAGCCTGGCGGGCTGCAGTCCATGGGGTCACAAAGAGTCGGACACAACTGAAGCAACTTAGCACACATGTATGCTACAACTCATACTCTACATTAGCACATAACGGCAATGTTCTCTACTTTATTTGTTTCACGTTTCTCTCATAATCCTTCGGTCATCTTCCAACAGTGTGAGGTCCTTCAAGGTAGGAGCCCTATTTTATTCCAATTCCTAGCTCAGAGCACTGAGTCAGGCACATAATGAATTCTTAACACACATTTGTTCAATGCATATGAAAATACTTTAGCTAATATATTCTTTTAACTTTCACATTAATTTTATTTTTAAAAGATAGTATATACACATAATTTATATGTGAAACATATATAACAAAATACAATAGTTTTCTGTCAATCTCTTCTGCAATTTTTCCGGAGGCAATCGCTTTAAATTACTTCAGAGTCGAACAAGCAAGCAAGAATTCAACTAAAGGAACTCTGGGTTACCCACAGCTCTGAAGTGTGAGGTTCCCGTGGTTCATCAGGCATCGTTGGCAGTTCTGTTATCCTGCTTTTCTATCTTTATCACCCAGAAAACCAACTTCCTCCAAAAGAGGAAGCTTGTCACAGCTTTTGGCAGCTGAAGACCTACCCTGCCTCCTTGCTTTCCTAGTAGACACCAAGTCATATCATATTTATGCTGTTGATTAGGATATTTCCATTAAAGAGAAATTAACCGTTAAGAAAAGATCCCTGTTACTGGGACTTCACCACCTGTAGATGAAACCCCTTGACTCTGTCCGTGGGTTCCCAGGGCAGGCAGTCTCTCCAGGCTTTACTCCTTACCCACACATCATAACCCCAGGAACTCTCTGCTGTCCTGCATGCCAGCCTCTGCTCTGTGCTGTGTATTCAGCTCTCTGCTCGTTCCTTTTGAAGGTAACAGTCTGTTCAGATACTTTTTTATTTGGAAAATGATGGAAATCTCCACCCAAGTTTTGCGATGGACACTGCATTTTCTGGTGTGTTTCATTCCAACATCCAGATCTCAAAACTCCTTTCGAGGCTAGAGCCTTAGAACACTTTCTTGTCCAGGGGAAAAGATCAGACACTGGTTATTTGGGAGATAATTGTAACATTCTTTAGGACTTCCCTGGTGGCTCAGACGGTAAAGTGTCTGTCTACAATGGGGGAGACCTGGGTTCGATCCCTGGGTCGGGAAGATTCCCTGGAGAAGGAAACGGTAACCCACTCCAGTATTCTTGCCTAGAAAATCCCATGGATGGCGGAGCTTGGTGCAGGTTACTGTCCATGGGGTCGCAAAGAGTCAGGCACAACTGAGCGACTTCCATTTTCCTTTCTTACTGCATATTAGGAGCTTAGTGAATATTTGTCTACTATTTAGACATTTCCTAGAAGTCCTGGGAAAGAAAAACATTTTTTGAAATTCTGTAATGGAAATCACTTTGGGGGTTGAATAATTCCTAGGAGTGAGCATGAGGGAAACTTTAAGATACTGGAAATATTCTATAACTTAATTTAGGTGGTCATTAGGACCAGCTCACTAGGTAAAAATCCAAGAGTTGTAGACTTACTTGTTGCTTTTCTGTTTCTGTCAACTTCTCCCCTTATGTCTGTTAACATTTGCCTTATCCACTGAGGTGCTCCTATATTGGGTGCATATATTTACAACTCTGTGTCTTCTTGGATTGATCTCTTGATCACCATGGAATTCCTTCTCTGTCTCTTGTAGCAGTTCTTATTTTAAAGTCTATTTTTCTGATAGATATATTGCTACTCCAGCTTTCTTTTTATTTCCATTTTCATGGTATACCTTTTTCCATCCCTTCACTTTCAGTCTGTCTGTGTCTCTAGATCTGAAATGGGTCTCTTGTAGACAATATATATATGGGTTTACTTGTGTATCCATTCAGCCTGCAATGCAGGAGACCCCAGTTTGATTCCTGGGTCAGGAAGTTCCCCTGGAGAAGGGATAGGCTACCCACTCCAGTATTCTGGGGCTTCCCTGGTGGCTCAGATGGTAAAGAATCTGCCTGCAATATGAGAAACCTGGGTTACAGGATAGACCAGGAGAGAATTTCCCCTACTCCAGTATTCAATAGGGATCGCTCCCTTCCTCTGGTCCCTGTCTCTTGTCCCTGACTTCATTCCTTGGCTACTCCCATTCTCATCTGATGGAACCATTCTCTCTGACTCATTTGGTGGAACCTCTCCTCCTGCTTTCTGATATTGTCCTGTCTTATTTCGTTCTAAATTTTTCCTATTCCCTCAGTATCAGTCATCCTGGCTCTTGCTAAAAGCTAGATCTGAATGATCAGTGATCGAGCTGCAAAACAGAACACACAGCAGCTGGGCTAGCCTGTGGCCTCCCCACTAACAGAGGGGTCTGGGGCACAGGACAACTGGATAAAGAGTACAGACATGAAGGATGCCAGGCCTGCGGTCTGCAAGCACAGTCATCAGAATTGGGAATTCAGGCAAGGCTTACAAGAACAGTTACCTATTAAATATTAAAAAGGAAAAAGAGAACTTATTCATAATCCAAGAGTCAATCTTAGAAGAAGGCACAAAGCAAGTTGGAAGCTGAAGGCAAGAACTTGACCAAGTGATAGACCGTCAGTGATCAGAATCATGAAAAATGAACGTGCACGAGGGAGAGGGAACGGAAAGGCAACTTGATTCATCCTGAGAGCGCCTGGAATCCTGAGGTGCTGGTGAGTTAAGATACCACCACAGTTTTAAAGAGGTTAAGATATGCCCTGAAAAGTGTTTGCAGTGCAAATCTTTATATATATTTTTTATTGGAATATAATTGATTTACAATATTGTGTTAGTTTCTGCTGTACAACATCATGAATCAGCCATATGTATACATATATCCCCTTTTGAGCCTTCCTCCTACCCCATCCCCCCATCCCACCCCCCTAATCATCACAGGGCATCAGACTGAACTCCTTGGGCTGCACAACAGCTTCCCTCTAGCTATCTTTATGTATTTTTAAACCAATACATTTTATTTACTAATGTGCTATAAAAGGTTTATCTTTTCAGTGAATAAAATATACAATTATAACTAGAGCAAAACACAAGAGAAATATGAAGAACATTATATACCACAGCAAGAAAAATTTGAGTGATAATTTAAAGCCAGAAATTTAGACAGTGTATTAAAAAGCAGAGACCTCACTTTGCCAACATAGGTCGGTATATTCAAAGCTATGACTTTTCCTGTAGTCGTGTACAGGCGTGAGAGTTGGGCCATAAAGAAGGCTGAGCACCAAAGAATTAAAACTTTGAATTGTAGTGCCGGAGAAGACTCTTGAGAGTCTCTTGGACAGCAAGGAGATCAAACCAGTCCATCCTAGAGGAAATCAAACCTGAATATTCATTGGAAGCACTGATACTAAACCTAAAGCTCCAATACTTCGGCCACCTGATGGGAAGAGCCAACTCACTGAAAAAGACCTTGATGCTGGGAAAGATTGAAGGCAAAAGAAGGAGGCAGCAGTGGATGAGATGGTTAGCATCACTGACTCAATGTGTAAGGCATAGTTCGGGCAAGGCAGAAGAGGAAAGACAACCTCAACAGAAGTAGGTTACCTTTATTCAGGCAAGGAGAGGCGACACTCAGCCTAACAACCAGGGTGAGCGCCGAGAGGGATCAGGGAGGCTTCATATTTATAAGGAGGTTTGTGGAAGCGATAAGGGAAACGTTAATCAGGGGGGATATTTTGAGTATTCTTTTGCGGAGATGACATTTGTAGTTGAGCAGGGGGTGATAAGTTTTCTGGGCGGGTGTAGGGGGTGGAAAGGTTTCCAGACAGGGGGTGATAAATCCCAGATAGATGCAACCGGTCTGGAGCATCAGGGCGGAACTAAAGTTCTGTTTTGTCTTCTCCGAAGTTAGATGATTCAGCTAGGGGCCTTTGAGACTGTTGTTCTCTTTTCTAGGCCCAAAAGACTCCTTCACAATGGACATGGATTTGAGCAAACTCCAGGAGATAGTGAAGGACAAGAAATCCTGGCATTTTGCAGTCCATGGGGTCGCAGAGTCAGACATGACTTAGCTGCTGAACAGCAACAAAAAGAAAACAGCCAGAAAATATAGCACAGCTTGTGGAAATGTGCTAAATTGTTTTTCAAGCTATGGGAAGTATCTCTGAGCATCCAGGTGTCTCTAACAAACATGATAAAATTAGACAAAAAATGCATTAAGAGAAACTGTCATTGTGTTTTGAGAATTCTCAAATGAAGGGCAGCACTCCTTGAGCAACTCCACTCAACTGCTGGACACTGATCCCTTAATGACATGGATGTTTCTTAAACTATATAGGTTTAAAAAAAAAAAAGGAGTACTTCATTAAATTTGTGTTTATTCTAGGTTATCAAAGCCCATACTTCTTAAGATAAGGTGAACTTTATAGTAAAATGAACTACTTTATCAAAAGGAAAATGCATTTAATTGATGTTAAAGATTCTAAAATAGGGAAAACCTAGATTATTAAAGAATCTTAAAAGCCATAATCACTAAGATCAAAAAACTTTACACTCATTGACTTCAGCAAGGAGACTCATTACTTTAGAGTCTACCACAAAAGATAATAAATATATGCCCCACCCACTGAACCAGGAATTAAAAAAAAAAATTAAAGCTTATGAATATACCCCTTGTTAGCATCTTTCCAAAGAATATAGATAGTTATCTGGTTTAACCTCTAGAAAATATTCTGGAACTGCCATTAAAGGCATTGGAATCAACTCATTGTCATTATCAGAAACTATAATGTAGTTGCACATGTTTGGCTAAATATAATAGACATCTCTTTGAGTTTTGTTTTGTTACCTGTTTTCATCTTCCCAAACTCTTTTTGTCGCTCCTAAATGTTTGGTATTGGACTCCCCACTTCTCTTTGGGTAATGTCCTACCTTGATTCTAGCCTGGAGAATGAGGGGCTAAAAAAATCACAGTGCCTCACCTCCATGATGTAAGAGATGGTTATGTGACCAAGACTTGACAGGCACGGTTGGCCACTGCCCTGGCCACGGGAAGTAGCAGAGGAATGGGCAGAATTAAAACTGGGTATTCAGTCTGCCCTCTAATACCCCCAAATCAGCAAGTCCTCTTTGAAGAGATACTTAGTGGGATGATATGTTCTTTGTGAAGGAAGCTTGTGGTGGTGGAATAGAATTAAACTACAAACATAAAAGAGATAAGTGATGGAAAAAAGAAAATCCTGAAGACCTCATTTACATTCCTGGATTCAGTCTCTCTGAAACACAAAATAAGTTTTTTTTTAATTTCCTTAAGTCAATTTGAATTGTGTTTTAAGAAACAGAAACATTTATATAAATTATTAACATCAAATACCAACTATCCAAAATAATGGTAACATTTGAATAAATTTACAAGTAATATGTAAGCCTTTGGCAAGGCATAATTTTTACTTCCTCTGTGACTTTTAAATCTTCACAGGAGTTACATGAAAATTTCGGAGACTCACTATCCTTGCCTGATTCTTTCACGGATTGTATGTAATTAGTTATGAAAAATTACTGAAAAGTGATTTTTGAGAGAAAAGAAGCCAGAATACATAATTCATGAGCTGCTGAATTCATCTCCAAAAAATATGGAACTTACTGTATTTAGCGTACAAAGAAAATGTCCTTGTACCTAAGAAAATTAGATCTTGACTTATTTATAGAAACAAACAATATGTAGGATTCCATGCATGTGATAGGGGATAAATTCTTAACTCTCTGTACCAATCAACAATTCTAGAGACAAACCTAGACAGAATTTTTTTTTTTTTTATAAACTCCCAGTTGAACAGTATAGATGTTTATTACTAGCAATGTGCAAAAAGAATCAAAGAAAATTATTTCTTGTGCTAACTGTGCACAAGTACTTGTACCGTAAATAAATTATACTGCAAATAAAAATTTATCTATAGAAAAAGATTGAAATAGAGGAACAATCTTCTGTTCCCTTCCTCAGTATTACAATTCATTTGTATTAATAGTCATTGAGCACCTAGTATGTGCTAGATACTGAATATAAAAACGTACATGGCGTAGCCTCTGCTACCTAGGAATTCAAAGCCTGTTGAGAATTCTCTTCCATGCGGCCACCAGGGGCTACTCTCTGCAGTATGCAGGCTTCTCATCGCAGTGACTTCTCTTGTTGCAGAGCACAGGCTTTAAGGCTTTGCAGGCTTCAGTAGCTGAGGCACACGGGCTTCGTTGCTCCACAGCATGTGGAATCGTCCCGGACCAAGGATTGAACCCGTGTCCCTGGCAGGCGGATTGCTAACCACTGGACCACCAGGGGAGTCCCAGCCCGGGATCTTTCCTGAGTGGCTTATCTCACTGAGGAGTCTCTGATGTTTCCTATCTCTAATGCACCGCTCTGGTGGCCCTCTGCTGCCCCCTCTTGGTTCTACGCAATATTTTCTCAGGAACTGGGAGAACCGGTTTTAAAGCCTCTGAATAAAAGTTTCAAATGTTTCAGAAATACCTGTGTAAACAAATCACACTTGGTGAGTCTTGCTTCCAAGTAATGTAATAGAATGACAGAGGGTTTTCAGTACTCATAATCCTCTCATACAACAAAAGAAAATTTGACAACTGTAAAAACAAAATACTTAATTTTTGCCAAGTAGTTCTCAGCTCAAAGCTTGACTTCAGCTCAAAGTTTTCTAGATTAAAACAGTTAAGGTATACACATAGTACATTTTCCCAATAATAATTTCTGAGTCATGAACAGCTTTGAAATGAGGTGAAGATTAGAGTCCAGAAGAGCGCATACTCAGAATATATCCACCAGAACCCTGTAATGTGATCCAGTTTCGAGGAAAGATTGGTTGCCTCTGCTGTGGGAGGTGCTGTCTTCAGCTGACTTTCAGCTGTCAAGCCCTGCAGGGAACCTTGGCCTTCCTGTCCCCATTGCCCTTCTAGAGCCCCATGCCAACAACTGATCGATGCCAGGATGTAAATGTCTGGCCATGTTAGTCCCACTCGGTCACGGCTAAAGGGTCAGTCTCCATCCCAATCTCCCCTAAGGAGTCAGCTGAGGCTGCAGTTGGGCCTCTGCCCATTCTCGTTTCCTTCTCCTTCTTGCTGCAGGTGTTGATCCCAAGACATAATGTCCTCATGGGAAACCTCAGATCAGAGTCTTCTTGGGGAACGCAACATGTGACAACTATGAACGTGACTGCATAATCTATTTCCCCCCTCCTCGTGGGAATTATTCAAAATCTACAAGAAACTTTTATAAGTTCACACACTATTTTTGGAGAACTTGGAAACATGTTTAACTTCCATACTCCATTTTATTTCAAGATAAAATTTGACTCTATATAGAATAAAACTATTATTTGAAACTGAGATTCTAAGTCAAAGATAAATACATATAGACTCAGCAATTTATTTTTAGAAGAAATAGCTGTTCTACTTTCTCAGACAAAACAGTTGGTTTTATTTATATAAAAGCTACTATATTTTTTGATTGGCAAAATAATGCACACACAAATCTCTCAAGCATTATAATGCCTGCTTTTTATGAAGCCAACATTCTGACTTTAAATACAAAAGAAAGGTCAAGCTGTGAAAGTCAAGAGAATTTATGACATTGTTCCCTAATGAGTGCCTACAGAAGAGGGTATTACTGAGGAAGCAATGAAAAGCTCTTAAAGAATCAAAAATCAATCTGTATGCAACTAACATTGGCTGCAGGCATTTTTGCAAGTGGGAGTAAATGCACTAGAAAATTTTTCTTATTTGTACGTAAATACCAATTTAAAAACTGTGCGTTTTGGGAGCAACAAATGACAAACAAGGTGTGCCTATAATGAAGGAGTTATTTGTGATCACACTATGGTGACATGTTTTACTTTTTATTCACTTACATAACATTCACAATTATGCTTTATCTATTCAGTTCAGTTTTTTTTTTTTTTTTGCCTCTCTATTCAATGACTTGAAAGCATCTCATGATTTCGATCATTTCATGAAAGTATGATTAAGCAACCATACTTTCTGCAAGACTTGCTTCCTTCACCACATCTCTTTAGTCCCAATTTTCTAAATCAAGATTGATACCTTCTGAAATAGAGGATGGTTTGAATGCTGCGAACCTTTAAATTGGCTTAATATTTCTAAAAGCTGAGAAGAAAAGTTTTTAAATTCTTCACGACTACAGGGATTTTCTTAGTTAAAATTCACAGGATCTCACATTCCAGGCTTTGTAAATGTTACAATTTGTAGCAATTCAAATTTCTGGCTTTCTCAAATAAATTTTAAAATAAAGGATAGCTTCAAGTTTTGTTTCCAAGACAGTCACTTGTTCTACTCATTTATGTACAGAAGAGGTCATGTTTTCAGGCCCCATTCATTAGACAAGTATTAAGTTTTGTTGAGATATTTTATTATAACGAGCCAACACTTACTACTCTTTATATCACTGAGGTTGAACACAATAGAAAATGAAATTTTGATTTGTGAGCTGGAATTGAATTTTATATTGGTTTTTGCGTTGTGGGGAAGCAAACTTGCCACCCTCAAATATCTCTTGGGCATTCAGAGTATTTCTAGCTGAAAATAATCAAGGTCCCAAAGACTCAGGAAGAAACCTTGACCTTCCCCCCTGTCTGAAGAATTTAGGTAGAGGGCCATTTACGAGAATAGAGTTGTCACCAGAGACGTCTGCAATGAATATGGACTAGGAGTGGTGGGGGAAACGGAGATCAGAGGCGACTCTACATCCCGCTGTTTCTGTGTAGAACAGCAAACATTTGTTTACCAAATATTTGCTTTGTCATCTCCAAGTGAATTGCTTTCCTCCCCTTTGAAGTCCCAAACCACGTCCCCTAACATCCTCTTTTGTCTTTCACTGAAGATGGTATTTAAGATGAGGGTTTCAGTCATTTGGCAAGTCACCCAGTTTTTCTAGGTTTCTCCTATGTGTACATGTTATTAAAATTTTGTTTGATTTTCTCCAGTTAATCTATCTCATGTTAATTTAATTATTAGACCAGCCCCCAAAACCTTGGAAGGTAGAGAAAAATTTCTTCCCTCTCAAGAACATTAAAGCCCTTCTATTTTTACTGGAATTTGGGGGGATGGGATAGGAAGTGGGAAGAAAACTCTTACTACATTTTCCTCAAATAGATAATGTCATGATTGCTTTTCTTTAAATTTGTTAACATTATAAGATTTAATAATAGCTCTTTATTTAGCACTGTCAACATACTTGCTTGTTTTTTTTTTCACAGAAAATAATAATCAACCTGGGGGAAAAAAAAAACATGATTTCCAGATATTGATATCTTAGATTATTTCCAAGAAAATAATTTTGAAAAACATAAGAAATTTTTAGACTCCTAAAGAAATATTTTCATCTCAGGATTAAGAAAAGGCAAAAGGGGACCCTAATTAAGTACTTAGTGTCATCAAATCCACCTTCACTTATTTCCCCCTGTCTTCAAGTTCACCCTTAAATTCACTTATTTGTAAGTATTTATTGAATGTATATTATATGTAGAACCATGACAAGTACAAAGCATATCAGAACATATAAAAAATAATGTATAACGTTATGTAATTTATACTATAGTAGAACATTCAAGTGGAGAAACAGAACTAAAGGATGAAAACAGAACTAAAAGAACTAAACAGAACTAAAAGTTAAGTTAATTTCACTGGCTTTGTAATTCAATAATTAGTTCAACAAACATTTACTTAAGCATACCTACTATGTAAAGGGCATGTTTTCATTTTGCAAATACAGTAAATTGCTAGGTATTGTGTGGTTAAATGCTGGGTATAATGTTTGGGCTTCTTTACCACTAGCACCACTGGCTTCCCAGGTGGCAGATGGTGTTAAAGAACCCGCCTCCCAATGCAGGAGGTGCCAGAGACATGGATTCCATCCCTGGGTGGAGAAAATCCCCTGGAGGAGGGCATGGCAACCCGCTCCAGTATTCTTGCCTGGAGAATCCCATGGACAGAGGAGCCTGGCAGGCTACAGCTCATAGGGTCACAAAGAGTTGGACACAACTGAGGTGACTTAGTATCCTCGCACATAATGTTTGGGACATGGTGAAGACTACACATTACTTAAATAGGTTGAATAATGGACCCTCCAAAGAAGGCCACGTTCTAATTTCCAGAAGCTATGAGTGTGTTACATAACAAGGCAAAGGGGATTTTCCAGGTATGATTAAGTTTTTAATCTGGAAATAGGAAATTAGCCTAGATTATGCAACTGGGCACAATGTATTCACAAGAATTTTTATAAAATGAAGGAAGTGGCAAGAGAGTCAGAGAGAGAAATATGACAACACAGCAGCATTAGGAGTGGTGAGAGGCTGGACATCAAGGGATGTGGGCAACCTCCAGAGATTAGAATAGGCAAGAAAATGGATTCATTCCAGAAAGAATACAGCTCTACCACCATCTTGGTTTTAGCCCAGTGAGACCTATTTTGGACTTCTGACCTTCAAAATATAAGATAATAAATTTGTGTGCCTATACACCACTAAGTTTGTGGTAATTTGTTACAGTAGCCATAGGAAAATAATACAGAACCTTCTCGAGCATTTATGGTGTGCCACTTCCCGTGTTAGATGTATTATATCATTTAATCTTCATAAGAGCCCTATAAAGCAAATATTAACATTATAATTTTCTGTGTCTCACAAATGAGGGAACCAAGGCAAAACTGTTGAATCAGTTTGCTCAAGAGGCTGAATTCTTTTTTTGACATTTTAATTAATTTATTTTTAATTGAAGGATAATTGCTTTACAATATTGTGTTGGTTTCTGCCATACAGCAACATGAATCAGCCAAAGGTATACATATCTCCCCTTCCTTCTGAACCTCCCTCCAGCCTCCCACGCCCGTCCCACCCCACTGTGTGTGTGAAAATCTCTGTCGTGTCCAACTCTTTGCAACCCCAGTGGAATTCTCCAGGCCAGAATACTGGAGTGGATAGCTGTTCCCTTCTCCAGGGGATCTTTCCAACCCAGGGATTGAAGCCAGGTCTCCCGCATTGCAGGCAGATTCTTTACCAGCTGAGCCACCAGCAAAGTCTATCCCACCCCTCTAGGTTTTCACAAAGCCCCGGTCTGAGCTCCCTGAGTCATACATCGAATTCCCACCAGCTATCTGTCTTGCATGTGGTAATGCATATCTGTCCATGCTACTCTCTTCATTCGTCCCACCCTCTTCTTCCCCCTCTGTGTCCACAAGTCTGTTCTGCATGTTTGCGTCTCCACTGCTGCCCTGCACATAGATTCATCAGGACCATCTTTCTAGATTCCATACATATGCATTAGTATATGATATTTGTTTTTCTCTTTCTGACTTACTTCACTTCCTATAATAGGTTCTAGGTTCATCCACCTCATTAGAACTGACTCAAATGCATTCCTTGAGTAGTATTCCATTGTATATATGTACCCCAGCTGCTTTATCCATTCATTTGTCGATGGATATGATTGCTTCCATGTCCTAGCTGTTGTAGGCAGTGCTGCAGTGAACACTGGGGCACATGTGCCCTTTTCAATTATGGTTTTCTCAGGATATAGGCCCACCAGTGGGATTATTAGGTCATATGGTAGTTTCATTCCCAGTTTAAGGAATCTGTACTTTCCTTCACAGTGACTGCATCAGTTTACATTCCCACCAGTAGTGCAAGAGGGTTCCCTTTTCTCTACACCCTCTTAATCATAATTAGATGTCCTCATGATCAAGCACAGGAATGTATATACATGAAGCAGGATACCAACCTATTAGCAATTTTATTATTGAGGTGTTTTGTCAAATGCTCGTAGTTTCCTTGGATTTTACTTTTACCTTGATGAAAATTCTGGAAGTATACACTACTATAGATTTGAGTGATTACTTGAATTTCATGATAAACATAGTGGCTTCTGTGTATTCTTGATGGCTATATTCCATTTCTAACATTTTCCATTTATTTCACTGTAGGAATTTGATGAGATATCTGCCACTGTCTATCTCTCTCAGAAATGTACTGAGACCTCCAACTACCACCATACTGAAATGATAGTTGAACAGCTTAAGGTAGAGTGGTTTACTTAAACAAGGCTAATTGAGGGACAGTAGAGACATATTGCTTAAAAATAACATAGAAGTTTCCTGGAGAAGTATAATAAAGGTATAAATTTTATATCACAGAAGCCTTAACTATTTCTTTGTTTAAAACTCAATCTTCCTCTACTAGTAAAATATAGTAAAATATTCTGTACATATATATTGGTAAACTCCTGTGAGAGTTGGTCCATAAAGAAGGTTGAGCACCTTGGAATTGATGCTTTCAAATTATGGTGCTGGAGAAGACTCTTGAGAGTTCCTTGGGCTGCAAGGAGATCAAACCAGTCAATTCTAAAGGAAATCAACCCTGAATATTCAATGGAAGGACTGTTACTGAAGCTGAAGCTCCAATACTTTGGCCACCTGACGCAAGGAGCCAATTCACTGGAAAACACCCTAGTGCTAGGAAAGATTGAAGGCAAAAGGAGAAGATGGCAACAGAGAATGAGATGGTTAGATAGCATCACCGACTCAATGGACACGAATTTGAGCAAACTCTGGGAGACATGGAGGACAGAGGAGCCTGGCATGCTGCATCCATGGGGTCACAAAGAGTCAGACATGTCTTAGTGACTGAATAGCAACAACAACAATACTCACTCAGACATTACATAAAACACATTTATCTTCTATTTTCACACATGGATGAAGATTTTAAAAAGGCAACTTTAAGCATATTAGAACTTCTTATTTTATAATGAATTATTATGCAACATAATTTGGATTAATCCTGTCAGTAAGTATATATGTAATTAGTTTTATTATACCGTTTATTTGGTTGAACAATAAAATGTGTTCTTTTATATTTACTTTTTACAGTAAATGAAGTGCAATATGCAGTCTATGTAGTACTATCTTTTTCTCAAAACAAAGCAAAAAAAATTATTTTAAAGAAATATCATATGATACTTTTTCATGTGCCAGTTTTTGTTTTCAAAAGGTTTATGGAACAGTAGAACACCCAAATTCAATACACTGTTGTTCATGCACAACTGAGAAAAATATATGTCAAATTTTTATTGCTGAATGTCAGAGATTCATTTCCCAAGGGGTTAAAAGTGAAACACTAACATTAAGATATATGACTCTGGATTATATAAAGGATACTTGCCTCTATGGTTTCACTAAAAGGCTGACTTCTCCAGGTATTTATTGAAGAAAGAATAATAGAATGTCTTTTTTATACTACAGAATGAGACTTGTCAACTAAGATTCAGTTGCAGTAATGGTCACTGATGAGATGCAAAAGATAGAAATACTGTCGGGAGCCGCTGGGGTGCGCCCAAACCGTGACAAGGTCATGGGACGAGAGAGGAACCTGCAAGGCAGCTCTTCCTCACCTGGGGCTGCCCCGGGGGCCCAATATGTCCCCTCGGGAGCCGCCGGGACGAGAAAGCAATCTGCAAGGCAGCTCTTCCCTCGAGGTTGTTCCGGGGGCCCGGTATGTCCCCTTCCTCCTTCTGTCTTACTGTTGTTGGGCTTTCTATTAATTTTTGGAAATATAATATATAGTAATAAGGCCTCCCTGAAAAAGTCCAAGCCTTTTTGGAAATGCTCATGATTGCTCTGGCTCAGGACACGACCATAAACATCAAGTCAAAAAAGAAAAGGCCACAGGTATAGTTTGGCTGTTTGCTTAAAAGATTATAATGTTCTAGAATAGAAAAGAGTAGAGGCATTTAGATTTAGAAGTAGATATACTGCTTTAGTTTACTTGCTCCTTGGTTGAAAGGGTTTTCATTATTGCTATTTCCTCGCTGCTATTTGTTCATTGTTTCCCTTTCTTTAAACAACATGGGATATTATGGGTATTTTTGTAGAATTAGAAAATGGGGTACATAAGATTTCAATAGAAGATTTATATTAACCAGCTTTACTGCCATTATCTCACTATTAATAGAGGTGTTTTGCTGCTTTAGAGGTGTTTTTGCTGTTTAATAGTTAATTATTGTAAATTGAGGTTTTGTGGTTTCAGGTAAAGAAAAATATCAGGGTTTTCACGTGGTACTATTCTCAGAAATGTCAAATATGTTACTGTGACCCTTCCCATGTATTGTTTTATTGTCCAAAGAATTTACACTATATCTGAGATTTGTAGGATATTGTTTTTGTTAGAGTGAAAATGTTAGGCCATTGAGGCAAGAAGACTATGTACAGGACATTTAAGAAAAAACTCTGTAACTGGAAATGTTCTAGATGAATGCATAGGGGAAAAACATGGGAAAGAAAAATATTGACAGAAGCACAAACCAATATCTGATGTAATATGTGGTGACTTAAGGGGGAGGTAACATTCATTCTATAAAAACTGAGCTGTTCAAAAAAAAAAAAAAAGCTACCTCTTGTACCCAACCTTCTGTGTGTGTCTGTCTGTCTTCTTCCTCGCTGATGCCACTCATCCCTTGGGTATTTCTGGTCCTGCCGGAGCTGGACCTCAGCAAAATACCACTCACTTCAGTTCAGTTCAGTCACTCAGTTGTGTCCGACTCTCTGCGACCCCATGGACTGCAGCACACTAGGCCTTCCTGTCTATCATCAACTCCCGGAGTCCACCAAAGCTCATGTCCATTGAACCGGTGTTGCCATCCAAATATCTCATCCTCTGTCGTCCCCTTCTCCTCCTGCCCTCATTCTTTCCCAGCATCAGGGTCCTTTCCAATGAGTCAGCTCTTCACATCAGGTGACCAAAGTATAGAGTTTCAGCTTCAGCATCAGTCCTTCCAATGAACACCTAGGACTGTTCTCCTTTAGGATGGACTGGTTGAATCTCCTTGCAGTCCAAGGGACTCTCAAGTCTTCTCCAACACCACAGTTCAAAAGCATCAATTCTTCAGCGCTCAGTTTTCTTTCTAGTCCAACTCTCACATCCATACATGACCACTGGAAAAACCATAGCCTTGACTAGACAGACCTTTGTGGGCAAAGTAATGTCTCTGCTTTTTAATACATGGTCTAGGTTGGTTATAACTTTCCTTCCAAGGAGTAAGCGTCTCTTAATTTCATGGCTGAAGTTACTATCTACAGTGATTTTGGAGCCCCCAAAAATAAAATCTGCCACTGTTTCCACTGTCTCCCCATCTATTTGCCATGAAGTGATGGGACCAGATGCCATGATCTTAGTTTTCTGAATGTTGAGCTTTAAGCCAACTTTTTTACTCTCCTCTTTAACTTTCATCAAGAGGCTCTTTAGTTCTTCTTCACTTCCTGCCATAAAGGTGGTGTCATCTGCATATCTGAAGTTATTGATACTTCTTCCAGCAATCTTGATTCCATCTTGTGCTTCATCCAGACCAGCGTTTCTCATGATGTACTCTGCATATAAGTTAAATAAGCAGGTGACAATATACAGCCTTGACATACTCCTTTTCCCATTTGGAACCAGTCTGTTGTTCCATGTCCAGTTCTAACTGTTGCTTCCTGACCTGCATGCAGATTTCTCAAGAGGCAGGTAGGGTGGTCTGGTATTCCCAACTGTGGAAAATTCAGAATTTTCCACAGTTTATTGTCATCCACACAGTCAAAGGCTTTGGCATAGTCAATAAAGCAGAAGTAGATGCTTTTCTGGAATTCTCTTGCTTTATTGATGAACCAGTGGATGTTGACAATTTGATCTCTGGTTCCTCTGCCTTTTCTGAAACCAGCTTGTACATCTGGAAGTTCACTGTTCATGTATTGCTGAAGCCTGGCTTGGAGAATTTTGAGCATTACTTTACTAGCATGTGAGATGAGTGCAATTGTGCAGTAGTTTGAACATTCTTTGGCATTGCCTTTCTTTGGGATTGGAATGAAAACTGACCTTTTCCAGTCCTGTGGCCACTGCTAAGTTTTCCAAATTTGCTGGCATATTGAGTGCAGCCCTTTCACAGGATCATCTTTTAGGATTTGAAATAGCTCAACTGGAATTCCATTATCTCCACTAGAGTTGTTCATAGTGATGCTTCGTAGGCCCACTTGACTTCACATTCCAGGATGTCTTGCTCTAGATGAATGATCACATCATCATGATTATCTGGATTGTGAAGATCATTTTTGTATAGTTCTTCCATGTATCCACATGTTTTTAATATCTTCTGCTTCTGTTAGGTCCATACCATTTCTGTTCTTTATTGAGCCCACCTTTGCATGAAATGTTCTGATGGTGTATCTAATTTTCTTGAAGAGATCTCTAGTCTTTCCCATTCTATTGTTTTCCTCTATTTCTTTGCACTGATCACTGAGGAAAGCTTTCTTATCTCTCCTTGCTCTTCTTTGGAACTCTTCATTCAAATGTGTATATCTTTCCTTTTCTCCTTTGCTTTTTGCTTCTCTTCTTTTCACAGCTATTTGTAAGGCCTCCTCAGACAGCCATTTTGCTTTTTTGCATTTCTTTTCCTTGGGGATGATCTTGATCCCTGTCTCCTGTACAATGTCATGAACCTCTGTCCATAGTTCATCAAGCACTCTATCGATCTAGTCCCTTAAATCTATTTCTCTCTTCCACTGTATAATCATAAGGGATTTGATTTAGATCATAACTGAATGGCCTAGTGGTTTTTGCCACTTTCTTCAATTTAAGTCTGAATTTGGCAATAAGGAGTTTATGATCTGAGCCACAGTCAGCTCCCAGTCTTGTTTTTGCTGACTGTATAGAGCTTCTCCATCTTTGGCTGCAAAGAATATAATCAATCTGATTTTGGTATTGGCCATCTGGTGATGTCCATGTGTAGAGTCTTCTCTTGTGTTGTTGGAAGAGGGTGTTTGCTATGACCAGTGTGTTCTCTTGGCAAAACTCTATTAGCCTTTGCCCTGCTTCATTCTGTACTCCAAGGCCAAGTTTGCCTGTTATTCCAGGTGTTTCTTGACTTCCTAATTTTGCACTCCAGTCCCCTATAATGAAAAGGATATCTTTTTTGGGTGTTAGTTCTAAAAGGTCTTGTAAATAATGCATTTACTGCTTATCAAAGGCCTAAAGTGTTTCTAGACTGATGATACAAAAATTTTGAGACATAGCCACTGTCTTCAAGAAGCTTCGAATGGTTTGGGAGGTTAATAAAATACCACAGACAAATAATCCAATGAGGTAAAGGCACTCATCATACTTAATGTTAAGAATCAGTCAAACAAAGATAGGAAGGCTCTCAGGGAAATTTCATAAAGGAGATGCACCTAAACTGAGTTTTAGAGGATGAATTGGTACCAGCTAGATACAGGCATTTATGTAGCATGGGAACATATACATGAGCAAAGACAAGAAGATAAGGAAGTTCATGGCATGTTGAGTCAACCCAAACAGCATGGAGTGACTGAAACATAAAATGAAGTGCAAGTTACAATATTGGTCTTCCAGTTGCAAGATGGAAGTAGAAGTTGACATTTTCTCTATTTTATTCCTGTAAATCATCCAAATAGAATGAGTAGAAAGAAAAAGTTATACAATCTCCTTTTTAGTCAAATCAAGGAAGAGCTAAATCCTAGATGAAACTGGAGGAAAGGCTAACACAAATTATTAGAAATGAAATGAGTGCATTTCCCTTGCTTTTTCTATGGTAATGCCTTTGACTGTGTGAACCACAACAAAGTGTGAACAATTCTTAAAAAGATGGGAATAAAAAAAAGAGATGGGAATATCAGACCACCTTATCTGTCTCCTGAGAAATCTGTATGCAGGACAGGAAGCAACAGTTAGAACTGGACATGGAACAATGGGCTGGTTCAAAATTGAGAAAGCGGTTTGTCAAGGCTGTATATGTCACCCTGTTTATTTAACTTATACACGGAGTACATCATGCAAAATGCCAGGCTGGATGAGTTACAAGCTGGAATCAAGATTGCAGGGAGAAATATCAATAACCTCAGATATGTAGATGATGCCACCCTAGTGGCAGAAGAGGAGCTACAGAGCCTCTTGATGAGGATGAAAGAAGATAGTAAAAAAGCAGGCTTAAAACTCAACATTCAAAAAACTAAGATCATGGCATCCAGTCCCCTCACTTCATGGCAAATAGATGGGGAAAAACTGGAAATGGTGTCAGATTTCATTTTCTTGGTCTCTGGAATCACTGTGGACAGTGACTGCAGTAATGAAATTAAAAGACACCTGCTCCTTGGAAGAAGAGCTATGACAAGCCTAGAAAGCACAGTAAAAAGCAGAGACATCGCTTTGCTGACCAAGATCCATATGGTCAAAGTTATGATTTTTCCAGTAGTCATGTATGGATGTGAGAGTTGAACCATAAAGAAGGCTGAGCACTGAAGAATTGATGCTATTGAATTGTGGTGCTGGAGAAAACTCTTGAGAGTCCCTTGGACTGCAAGGAGATCAAACAATTCATTCCTAAAGAAAATCAACTTTGATTATTCATTGGAATGATTGATGCTGAACCTGAAACTCCAGTACTTTGGCCACCTGATGCAAAGAGCCGATTCATTGGAAAAGACCCTAATGCTGGGAAAAATTGAGGGTAGGAGGAGAAGGGAGTGACAGAGGATGAGATGGTTGGATGGCGTCATCGACACAATGGATTTGAGTTTCAGCAAACTCTGGAAGACAGTGAAAGACAGGGGAAACTGGCGTGCTGCAGTCCATGGGGTCACAGAGATCAGACTGAACTTAGTGACTGAACAACACAACAAGAGTACATTTATGAGGAAAGCAAGATGGTTTGCCTTGGTTGTAGGTTCCCAAAAGAACCAGCAAAACCTACTTCTCAATGAGAGAGAGCACACTTGGAGAATTTATATTTTCACTAAATTCTTTATTTCAGTTCAGTTTAGTCACTCTGTCATGTCCGACTATTTGTTACCCCATGAACTGCAGCACGCCAGGCCTCCCTGTCCACCACCAACTCCCGGAGTCCACCAAAACCCATGTCCATTGAGTCTGTGATGCCATCCAACCATCTCATCCTCTGTCATCCCCTTCTCCTCCTGCCCCCAATCTTTCCCAACATCAGGGTCTTTTCCAATGAGTCAGCTCTTTGTATCAGGTGGCCAAAGTATTGGAATTTCAACAGCTTCAACAACAGACCTTCCAATGAATATCCAGGACTGATTTCCTTTAGGATGGACTGGTTGGATCTCCTTGCAATCCAAGGGACTCTCAAGAGTCTTCTCCAAAACCATGGTTCAAAAGCATCAATTCTTCTGCGCTCAGCTTTCTTTATAGTCCAACTCTCACATCCATACATGACTACTGGAAAAACCTTAGCCTTGACTAGATGGGCCTTTGTTGACAGAGTAATATCTCTGCTTTTTAATATGCTGTCTAGGTTGGTCATAACTTTCTTTCCAAAGAATAAGTGTCTTTTAATTTCATGGCTGCAATCATCATCTGCAGTGATTTTGGAGCCCCCAAAAATAAAGTCAGCCACTGTTTCCACTGTTTCCTATCTATATGCTATGAAGTGATGGGACCGGATATCATGATCTTATTTACAATTGTTAAAACTATTAGTAGGTAACTACAATTAGTAGGTTACAATGCTTCTCTGGACCTAATTTGGGTTCAAAAAGCAGAGGTAGGATTAACTGAAGTGTCATGAAAAAAATTCATTTAGGAAGGAAGAAATCTATGGTAGCAGAAGAAAGAGAAAATAGAAGAAAATAGAAACTTTGGTGGAGTGGTAAGAAAGGGGAAAAATTTCCCCTGGCTAAGGAGAAATGAAATAAAAATGACATCTCCCCCTACCCACCAAAAAAGAATCCTAGGTCAAAAGAAAACTTTCAGATAGATAGAACATGGTCCTGGATATTTCTCCACATGAATCTCCTTTAATTACCAAGTCTAAGACAAAACTCATCATTTAAAGATAAGAAATTAAAATAGTACGAGAATAGGGTCTATAGAAGATGTTATAAGGAATAATGAGAAAAGAAATAAGAAAAGCAAGTGTCAGATGATGATCATGGACCAGAAAAAACAATGTGGTGGAGCAAATAAAAATAGTTATGACATTAAACAAGCAAAACAACTTCTATGAAGCATTAGAACAAGTGAAAATAAACTTAAGAATTTTGTGAAGAGATAAGGAAATAGTAGGAAAACAAGAATTGTGAGTTAGCAGAGTTCAGACACTAAGTGAAAGAAATCGAACAAAATAAAATAGAAATACAGTTGACCCTTGGACAACACAGGTTTGAACTGTGCAGGTTGAATTATATGCAGATACTTTTCAACAGTAAATATAGAGTACTACATATCTCATCAATAGAAGAATCTATGAATGTGGAGAAACAGCACATATGGAAGACCAGCTGTAAGTTTTGCACAAATTAACCCTTGCATTGTTCAAGGGTCAACTGAAAAGAGTTTAAAAGGATACAAAAGAAGATAATATGTATGAAAGATAGGCAAAAAAGAGTCAATATGTAAATAACTGATGTTTCAATAAAAAGTAGTTAGAATAATTAAAGATACAATTCAAGACAATTTTACTTTTTTAAAAAGCCTTAAATTTAGTCAAGAAAGTGTTCCCTATACTTCAGGGAAACTTGACTCAAGGGTGTTCAATACGAAGATATATCCTAGTAGAGTTACTGGACTCGAAATAGGTAAAATTGGCAGCTAATTTGGAAGTGAAGCTAGCGTTTATGCTCTAGCAGCCTTACTTCAGGTTTAAGCATGTCTTTAAAACGTTTTCCTCAACTGCCATTCAATCCAAGGTTTCTCTGTATGAAGAACCAATCTTTTGGATTCCGTTTGTAAGAGGTACTTAGAGTATAATTTTCACGTTTTATTAATACTGTGTTAACGGATTCTGTTAATGGTTTTTTTTTTTTTCTCTCTCTCTCTTTCTTACCAAAGACTACCAGTTGAAACTGCTAGCTAATCATGCCTGGATGAAAGCATACCATAGAGAAAATAATACCCTTTAATATATAGCTGGATGAGTATTGCTGGGAAAGGTAAATGCACACAGCGTTTGTATTAAGGGTACTGGCAGAGAAAGTAGGTGGAGAGAGCTCTGCTCTCAGCCCAATAGCCCCTTAAAGGATTTCAAAAACTAGATGATCCCAAGAAAGACTGAACTCTACTACACGGTATAAGTAAGATAGGCCAATTGAGGCAGGAAATTCCCTTTGAGAGATGTCAATGGAAGATGGCTTCTGGTTGACTCATATACTTAGCTTCCTCTGACACCAGATCTTTAAAGAAGATAGGACTGCTTCTGGAGAAAGAAAGATCTATGAGCAATATGGCAGAGTTGGTGGAAGTGAGGTCAAACTATACCAGAAACAAGTTTGGGAAAGTTTGAAGGAAACAAATGACACAGCTGGATGCTACCAATAGCTAAACCTTGGACTTTTGCAGGTAATGCCAAATGGGTTCCATGTACGAAGACCTTGATACTAGGAGATACAAGGATGCTTTATGAAGAAATTAAGACCTTACCAGTGAGTTACTGGGTTGGATACCACTTGGCAGGAAAACTGCTGAAGGGTGTTCACACTTCTAATCGTTTCTGAAGTTAAAGTAAATTTTCAAGAGAATAAAGACTGTGAAGAAATAACGTACTCAAAGTTCTTGATCATTCAGCATAAAGAGAACAAGAAGAGATCAGCTTTTTAATAAACTATACTCCAATACAAAATAAAAAGTTAAGAAAAAGATCAGCTTTATATAAGAATTTGCAAAAGTGTTACATGGGGTAACAGAGAATACAGGCAGTGAAATGAGGTGCAGAGAGCTGGGTGAGAATCAACAAGCACTGTCTGGGATAATTTGAAATCAAGCTGCTTGAAATGTCAAGGACCTCCTGGGAGCACCCTATTGTTACAATTCCTCCCCCCTGGAGGGGAGAAAGCTTAAGTCCATAGAAACTCAGATGTTAAGTTGATTAAAACAGAATTATGGAATATTTGGAATACTTGAAAATCAAATATGGTGAATTTCATACAAATAAAATAGCAATCTTCCAGATGTTCAATGTTCCAGATGGATTTAGAAAAGGTAGAGGAACCAGAGATCAAATTGCCAGCATCCGCTGGATCATCAGAAAAGCAAGAGAGTTCCAGAGAAACATCTACTTCTGCTTCGTTGACTAAAAGCCTTTGACTGTGTGGATCAAAACAAACTGTGGAAAATTCTTAAAGAGATGGGAATACCAGACCACCTGACCTGCCTCCTGAGATATCTGTATGCAGGTCAAGAAGCAACAGTTTGAACTGGACTTGGAACAACTGGTTCTAACTGGACTTGGAAAAATCACAGGTTCCAAATTGGTAAAGGAGTACATCGAGGCTGTATATTGTCACCTTGCTTATTTAACTTATATGCAGAGTACAATCATGAGAAATGCCGGGCTGGATGAAGCACAAGCTGGAATCAAGATTGCTGGGAGAAATATCTGTTACCTCCTCAGATATGCAGATGACACCACCCTTATGGCAGAAAGTGAAGAACTAAAGAGCCTCTTGATGAAAGTGAAAGAGGAGAGTGAAAAAGTTGGCTTAAAACTCAACATTCAGAAAACTAAGATCATGGTATCTGGTCCCATTACTTCATGGCAAATAGATGGGGAACCAATGAAAACAGTGAGAGACTTTCTTTTTTGGGCTCCAAAATCACAGAAGGTGATGACTGCAGCCATGAAATTAAAAGACACTGTTCCTTGGAAGAAAAGCTATGACCAACCTAGACAGCATATTAAAAAGCAGAGACATCACTTTGCCAACAAAGGTTGGTCTAGTCAAAGCTATAGTTTTTCCAGTAGTCATCTATGGATGTGAGAGTTGGGCTATAAGGAAAGATGAGTGCCGAAGAATTGATGCTTTTGAACTGTGGTGTTGGGGAAGACTCTTGAGAGTCCCTTGGACTGCAAGGAGATCCAACCAGTTCATCCTAAGGGAAATCAGTCCTGAATGTTCATTGGAAGGACTGATGCTGAAGCTGAAACTCCAATATTTTGGCCACCTGATTCCAAGAGCTGACTCATTGGAAAATACCCCGATGCTGGGAAAGATTGAAGGCAGGAGGAGAAGGGGACAACAGAGGATGAGATGGTTGAATGGCATCACTGACTCAATGGACATGAGTTTGAGTAAGCTCCAGGAGTTGGTGATTGACAGGGAAGCCTGGCATGCTGCAGCCCATGGGGTCACCAAGAGTCAGACACGGCTGAGTGACTGAATTGAAAATGGCAATATTAGGTCTTTGCAGTGGCTCAGTGGTAAAGAATCCCCCTGCCATTGCAGGAAACTTGGTTTTGATCCCTGATGCAGGAAGATCCCATAGGCCTTGTAGCAATTAAGCCCATGTGTCACAACTATTGAGCTTGCACCCTGGAGCCTGGAGCCGCAAATACTAAAGCCTGAGCGACTGAGAGCCTTTGCACACAGGGAGAAGCTACCACAGTGAGAAGAAGCCTGTCACCACAGGCTGCTAGAGGGTTGCCCGCGCTCTCCACAACTAGAGAAAAGCTCTCACAGCAGCGAAGACCCAGCACCATCAAAACTAAATAAATAAATAAAATTAGATAAAAAGAGAATTGCTAAGGAAACACTCTCCCTGGAGGAGGAAATGGCAACCCACTCTGGTATTCTTGCCTGGAAAATTCCATGGACAGAGGAGCTTGGCTGGCTATAGTCCATTGGATTGCAAAGAGTCAGACAAGACAGAAGTGACTTAGCACACACAGCACAAGGGAACACTCCGTGCAAAACATTTTTTTTTTTTTTAAATAGCAGTATGATAGCTAAAATACTTGAAAGAATTTAACATCTACCCTTCTTTCTAACAGATTTGATTTTTATACAAAATATCAGTTAGATGAAACAGATTCAACACCCAAAGTAAATACACAGGCTTAAACCTACTTTATTTCGAAGTATCTAAATAATTTATGCAAAGAAAAGTATGTTGGCTTGTTTGTTTAGCTTGGACTGGATCACCTGAATAACTGCCTCAGTTTTCTCGCTCAGCTTTAGATATGCAGTGTCCAGTAGAAGAGCTAGTGAACTCATTATGTGGCTGATCTGAATTGAGATGTGCTGTAAGGGTATGTTATAAACTAGATTTAGAAGACTTATGAAAAAAAATGTAAAAAAAAATAAATAAAAAAGAAAAATAATGTAAAACACATTATTAATAGTTTTTATTTTAATGTCATGTTGAAATGATATTTTGGATATATTGAAAGTAAAAGCGTTAGTTGCTCAGTTGTGTCCAACTCTTTGTGACCCCATGGACTGTAGCCCACCAGGCTTCTCTGTCCATGGGATTCTCCAGGCAAGAATACTGGAGTGGGTTGCCAGTTCCTTCTCGAGGTGATCTTCCCAACCCAAGAATCGACCTTGGGTCTCCTGCATTGCAGGTGGATTCTTTTACCCTCTGAGCCACCAGGGAAGCCCAGTATATTGGGCTGAACTAAATTAATTTTATCTGTGTTGTTTCTTTTTAATGTGGCTATTAGAAAATTTTAAATTACAGATGTGCCTTATATTCCTATTGCAAAGCACTGATTTAGACATTACCTTAATAATATATTTAATAAAATTCAAAAATCTGATGAATGCTTAAACAGAAATAGTTAGCTTTTTTGTATAGCGTAGTAAGTTACATTTTTGGTACATGAATGCTTGATTTTATTATTTTAATATATCTTCATTATATGTAACATTATATTTGATCAACTTCTATGTGAGATCAGTAAATCTTAAATGTATTTCGGCTAAGGGTTCTTGAGATGCTGAATGTTTTAGAAGTGCCATTAGCATTTCATCAAGTAATCATTCCCAATATTTATAAAACAACATTTTAAACATTCAGTTCAGTTCAGTTCAGTTCAGTGGCTCAGTCATATCCAACTCTTTGCGACCCCATGAATCACAGCACGCCAGGCCTCCCTGTCCATCACTAACTCCCGGAGTTTACTCAAACCCATGCCCGTCGAGTCGGTGATGCCATCCAGCCATCTCATCCTCTGTCGGCCCCTTCTCCTCCTGCCGCCAATCCCTCCCAGCATCAGGGTCTTTTCCAATGAGTCAATTCTTTGCATGAGGTGGCCAAAGTATTGGAGTTTCAGCTTCAGCATCAGTCCTTCTTTAAAACATTTAATTCTCTACCTACTTCATTATTTTGATGGGGAATATTTGCTCTTTGTCTTTAAATGTGCATATGTTCTACTTGAAATAAATGTTATATTTTTGTAGTCATGTGCTTCACCAGTTTAAATATATCTGACTATCTGTGAAAATTACTGACTTAGATTTGGGGAAGAAAAAGAAAATCTGTGTGGAAAGAAACTTGTTCATTTGTATTTTTAGTATTAGGTTAATAATTTAGGGGAGTGTGCCTTTAATATTATTATTATTATCATTTTAAATATCAAAATCACTAACAAAACCATATCTTTAATCAGGATATAGTTTCTTACAATTCTAAGTTTATGCTGACCCCTATAGGTTATTATGTCCTAATCTATTTCTGGCTTATTCTTTTTTTTTTTTTTTTTCTGGCTTATTCTTATAGAACATATAGTAAAATATTTAAACCTGTTTACATTTAGAATTACAACCATAAAATACTTTATAAGCCTTTTCTCTCCTTCTAGATGTAAAATTTTATTCATCCTTTAAGACAGTTTATTTCAAGTGTCCAAGATGTTTTAGCCATCAATAGTTTCAGTGTGGGTCTACTGAGGACAGGGGAACTAAATAGCATAATCCATAATTTACAGTGAAATATAACCTGATTATTTTCCTTTTAAAATCTGTTCTATTTGCAGTGTTCCATAGCTATAGCCCATTAAGAAATTACCTTTAAAGTTTATGCGGAAATTTGTACAAAGGCAGGAAAACCTTGGGACCAAACATAAGTCTGACTTCAGTTAACCTTGGCAGAGGGACACTCATTCCAGGTTAAACTGGGAACTTTTAAAGTGATGTGCAAGATACCATACTGTTTCCTTGTGGGTACAGGTGAGGAATGACAGGAGAGGGCAGAAGGCTATAGACTGCTGGTTTCTGGACATGGGCATCTCCAGCAACAAGTAGTGGGAGAAGAATTGTCTGTGGATGACCACTAAAACAGTGGACTGTGAGTGGATCGTGGCAGCAGCAATCAGCCAAGATAACAGTGGAAATTGTCCTTTAGGTCATTACTGATAAACTGCAACCGGAACTCTGTACATTCCATATGCTTCCTAAAATTGCCAGTCCCTGAATGAGATACTGAGCCAATTTCTTCGCAGTCTATGTTTTGCAGACATAGACAGAAAGGGAAAATCTCAACCTGTTAAGAGTTTTCAACAGTGCTAATTTTTAGGAATCAAGAACTGCAGCAGCCCAGGAGTTATTGCAGGGTAGTTCCAAAAGGTACAATCCCAGGAAACCCAGAATGTCAGTTCCATATCACCGTAATAATGAACCCTCAAGAAAGAGTGGTGTGTGAATATAAGGCCTCCATAACGAATTCTTAAAAACATCTGTCATTATTCACCAGTGGCACTAGTGGCAAAGAACCCGCCTGCCAATGCAGGAGACTTAAGAGATACGGGTTTGCTCCCGGAGTTGGGAAGATCCTCTGGAGGAGGGCATGGTAATCCACTCCAGTATTCTTGCCTGGGAAATCCATGGACAGAGGAGTCTGGCAGGCTACAATCCATAGGGTCGTAAAGAGTCAGACATGACTGAAGTGATTTAGCACTCATGTACATCATTATTTACACTTATTCTGGAGAAAAAAATCAGTCATGAACTATGCTGTATGAATTTAATCTGAAGCACGGCCTACTCTTGTTTTTCTTAAACTTGTATTTTAATATAATCTGAGAATTAGGGATAATAAAAATTGTCTCCTTACATATCAGATAGTAATTCCCAGAATATTAAGGAGCAAAGATGTATTTTGATCCCTTTCTGACTTGAAACTAGACATAGATTGCCATAGAAAACATAAAACTAAGTATTTTCTTTTACACTGAAGATATGGTTTTATTCCCATGAAGGTACGTTCTGAAAGCAAAATTATTACTTGCGTAGATATTCTCATAATACTTAATGACTGATAGTCAATAGTCTAGATTTCAGAGTAACTTACTTATTTGGTTACATTAGGGTAAATTTTGTGCCAAGTTCATCCTGGGTATTACATTGGCATAAGTAGATTTTTATTAATGTATTATTGAAACTTTTACTATTACCAGGATAGCCTTGGTAACCCTGCTTTCCATTTTTCTCAGGTTACAATTATCACAATCTTCCTCTACTCGGTAGCTTTGATTCTTTGTTCATCCGTGTATGATAATGAACCCAGAATGTTTCCTGAGGAAACCCTGACTGTAGTATTCCAGAATTCTCTCAGCCCACTTCTTGTCCATGTCTGTTCTGACCTGTGTCTTGTTCTTATTATTAATACAGGAGACTATTAATTTTCAATTCCATTTGTTTTAATGCCAAAATTTATATCTTGTCCTTAATTGGCAACATAGAGCCTGCTCACATTCTTGGCAAGGAATATAACCTTGAGCTCTCTAGTGCTCAGAAAGATCTAGTCTTTTGATCTAATGATCAAAAAGCTCAATTATGAAAAATTATATTTTAGGAGGATGGCCAGGAGGCTAGGCAGTCCATCCTTCATGATAGATATTAATACATGTTTCATGGGGGGAAAAAAAGGTTTTTAAAAGTAAAATAAGTTTCCAATGTTAATGTGCAACATCAATCACAAGCATATAGTGTGCAGTACCACCCAAACTTACTTGAAATCTTTCTGACGGTGGCTACCTATTACCATCTCAAAAAATTATTATTCTAATACTTTTGAAAATTGCCCACTTGAGATATTTTAAATTCGACTCCGGAATCAGGTCACGCCATTAGAGAACTAAGCAATTAGCATCTTTTAAAACTCCTAATTTACTTACTTTGTAAGTAATTTGTGCTTTGGCATTATGACTTTGACGTGCTATAAAAAGTAGCCTAGGGAAACTGCTCCTCCTGAATTGCTGGTTTGTACTGAAAACATTGTGTTTGAATGCAAATCTTAAAAAGCCATCTTTTTAAATTTCTCACAGCCAACAAGTAGACAATTTGTTAATTATAGCTAATAATTATTTACTTTGCTATTGATTTACAATCAATGGGTATATTGTTCCTTAGAGGGTATCAAAACAATTAGGAGGAGGGGATAATTCTCACAGTAAGCGGGGGTTAATAACACTAACAAATCAGTCTCACAAAGTTTAATCTTACATAATAAAGTGCTGTCCAATCTAGAATGCTAATAATGTCTCATTGAGAAACTCTCTAACCACTAAGAAACTTATAGGTCAAATTCATTACACACCCAACTTTTATGGGGTTCACGGGGTCGCAAAGAGCTGAACACAACTGAGCGACTGAACAGCGACAATCACTCTTAAGACTCCTGAGACTATATGACTTGTCATCCAAACTCGAACACATGACTAAAATGTGTAGAGAAAAGAAAAGGATCAAGAACAGCCAAAACAAGTATGAAGAATAAAGTATAGAAACCTTCCAGATATCAAGATTTATTTTAAAGCAACCATAATTAAAACTATTTATTAGAGACACAACTATAATTAAATCGATGTGTTAGTAAACTATGTATAGACAACCCAATCCATAAAGTTCAGAAACATGTGTATGGGAATTGATGTATGACAGCAATGATATTACAGATGAGAGAGAAAGGATTATTATTCTCTAATTTATACTAGGACAATTGGTTATCTATAAGAAAAACTAGAATAGAGTCGGACCTGGTGGTATGTTGGCACGAGATCAAACCATTCCTAAATGGTCGAGAATTTCACAAGTGTCTTCTTCAAACACTGATAGATGGGAATTGCCATAGTGGGAGTATTTATAATAGAAATCTGCAAATGCTATGTATCAGGGCTATTTTTCCCCCAGAGAGCCAGTTTACCATCACATCACTGATTGGATTTCACCTCCTACCATACACCGAAATCAGTTCTTTAAGTGGATTAAAAACCTAAGCATTTAAGAGCAAAACTTTAAAACTAGAAGAAAATATACGGAGGAAAATGTCTTTCAAATCTTGATACTAGTGAGTTCTAAACAACAAAATCATGTAACTTTATGATCAAGTTTGTTAAATTTGATTATGTTATAACAAATTTTAAAACATGCTAAGGTGTTGTCAAAAAGTGTTACTCGTGTTGGGCTCTTTGAAACACCATGGACCGTAGCCTGCCAGGCTCCTCTGTCCATAGCATTTTCCAGGCAGGAATACTGGAGTGGGTTGCCAAATCTTCAAAAGATATCACAAAAAGAAAAAGGAAGTGCAGATTGGGGGATGTAACTGCTCCACACAAAACAAAGAATTTGTATCCAAAAATAGACTAAAACTATCTACAAATCAATAAAGAATAGGCAAAATACTTGAAAAGGCATTTTATTCAGAAGAGAATGTCCTAATAGTCAATAAAAAGTTCTCAACCTTACTAGTTATCAGGGAAATGCAGATTGATAGTATAAGGAGACATTTCACTTCTCTTTTATTAGTTAGAGTGTGAGAACCCCTGGTGCTGATAAAAATGTGACACACAATTCTCACTGCTGGAGAAAGTTTATATTGGTTAAAACCACTTTGAAGAGCAATTTGCAAGTCAGTAAATTGAAGACATTGTAGCAGAGATTGCTGGTTCGTCTCTGACATTCATTCATTATGACCATCTTTTGGTGGAGGGTGAGGAGCGATGCAATCGGGAGCAATGGTTTGAAATGTTATTTCTTGAAGACAGGAAAGTTCACGATTATAACCTTTTTTCACTTTACCCTTTTTGTAGGTCAAAATAATTTTAAAGATGTTTACAGCTTATTGGGTGATAAATGTCTCCTCAACAGCTCGTGATATTCAATAAAATCCATAACATGTTTGCGTTGTTATTCGTAAGTTTTAACTAATTTACAAATTTTAAATGTGCAAACTTCTTGTAACATCTTAACAGCACAAGAAATTAAAATGTTACAGCCGCAAACAGTGATAGAATTGGAAGCACCCAAATAAGTAGGAATAAGTGGGCTTCAGGAATAAATTGAGAACGTAAGTTGGGGGAAAAAGATGCGCAAGTGGAAAAACAAGACGCTTTTTGCCACCTGAATTAGAAGACCTATAGCCGAACGACAGAGGCTTGGAACCCAGGGCCGCGCGTGCGCCACCCAGCACGATGCCCTCCCCTTCCCGGCCCAGGCCGCGAAGGAAGTGACGCAAGCTGAGGGGCGGGGTGGGCTCTGCGCCGGAAGTGGGTTGTAGTTAGTAAATAAGCTGGGAAAGGCGAGGGGAGCTGCTGTCTCCATTTTGTTGGCATACGCTACTCCTGCGACGTTGTGGAGATGGGGAGCGTCTTGGGGCTGTGCTCCATGGCGAGCTGGGTAAGTTGGTTGTTAGCGGCCTGAGGGGTGCTAGCGTGAGAGATGAAAGAAAAGCCCCCGAGCAGGCCTGGGTGAGGCCCGGCGGGACCGTGTTACCCCACCCAACAGGGAGGCCGGCCTTTCCCGTTTTCTCCTTATCTCCCTTGGCCACTCCGACACAGCTTGGCGGCTCTGAGCCTTTAGAAGAGCCGACCCGGGTCGCCACGAGGAGCAGTGAACATGAGTGAATGACCCGGATGGGAGATTCCAAGCTGAGAGCTAGTCGTTTTTCCTCCCCCACCCGCTTTTTATGAAGGCTATTCCCTATTCTTCCAGGTCCCTTTTTGTGCTTTATGTCTTATGTCTGCCTGGGCCCTTCCTACAAAGGTCTTAGGCCGCTTCGTTTTGCGGAGTACCCCCTCTCTTCTCGTCATCTCCTCCCAGCGACCTCAGACTGCAGCAGTGCCATTCCCGGAGGCCTCTTTGTTCTGTCGCGCAGACTGCAGTTAAATGACGGATATGTGGGGCAGCTCGGCAGTAATACTGATACAGTAACATGCTTTTTAAACAGCCCCAACTCTGGGAGTGAGTCCTCGAGCTTAATGATAGGAGAAAATGATGTATTTCTCAAATAAGTGAAAAAACTGGTCAGTTCTGTGATATGAGATATCTGTTTTTTGACAGAAAGATGCTTGTGTAATTCGACACCACTTTTAATTTGGTGTACGTTGCATTTTGATTAGATAGCGTTGTTAGAGTGAAACCATTCTTCATTATAGTGGCAGGATTTTTTGATTCGGGTGGTACAAATAAATTTGAATTTGATATAAACACTCCCCCGTCCCCCAATAGACAAAACTTGACTTTACAGTTAATAAAGGTATTTGTAATATGGGGCGAGATATTTGGGTTCAAATTTTAGTTCTTTAACCTATGATTTCTAAATTCTGTTTCTAACAGTTGCTTGTCTGACTTCCCAGATGACTCCCATTATATACATTAGGTAGCATTTCTGTTGTTTTTGCATATCTCTTTTTAAAAAGTTTTCAATGTAGCTTGAACTGTAAATGTTAAATTTTAGTAAAATACTACATAGAGGGTACTCCAACCCAGGTCATTGTCTTGATTTTACACACACACACACACACACACACACACGCAGTTTTTTTTCTTCTTGTAGCTGGGCGTGGAAAACTGGTATGTTTTTCTTTCTTTCAAAGCTGGTATATTTTTATCTCAGTAAGAAAGTAGAGAATCTACTTGAAATCATTAAGTATCTTATAAGAGGCATAATTAGGGTAATAAACTTAATGTATTGCAAAATGATTATTATAGAATTGTTTTAATTGAGGGAGGTGAGATGTTGTGTAATTCTATTTGTAAAGTCTGATTTTGTCCAGTTAGCAAATGGGCATGTTCTTTATATAGTAAAGATTTAAAAGGAGGGATACACGTTTTCCATTTTGTTTTCAATTTCTAGACCTGTGATGATCAGTCTTTTTTGCCTCGAGGACGATTATGGTTAAAAATAGATTTGGGGGATTAATAAAAACATGTTTTAAATCGTTTTAGTGAACAATGTGGGAAAAATTACATTCGTATTAAAATTTTTACAACTTAGTTCTCCTTCTCCTTAGTCACACTTCTACAGACACAGCCTTTTACTTACTGTTAATATTAAGGTGCATTGGAAAGATGGTAATAAGGAGACACTTTCTTACCTTCCAGTAATTAGGTCTCTGATGGTTAGAGAGGCTAGGTGGTTCTAGGCAATTCTGGTTATTTTTTCCCCTTTGTTTCCTGGTATCTCTCATTATTTTTGAATTGTTCAGTTTTAGTGCAGTTCAATAGAGATTAAAAGAGAATATGCCTTGTATTTTACAAATCCCTTTCTTCCACGGTCTTAACAGTCAATATGCTCATTTACTTAGAGGTTTTGACACATTGAAATTTAGTCAGATATTCAAAAGTATTCAGGTCGTTAACTTAGATCAGTTAAGCCAGAATGAAAATGAACCTCATTCTTTTCTTTGCTCAGGTTTCTTTAGACTTAATCAATTTTTACAAAGATTTTTTTGTTTGTTTTGGAAAACAGTAGAAAATGTCTGAACTATGGAAAAAGTGTAAAAAATTACTTGTGATACTACTGTATATCACAGAGTTTGGAGTGTTAATTTTTTAAATTTCATTTTGTGGGTTTCTTTGTTTTGTGTTTTTGCTATTTAGTGGTCTAGAATTAGATTGATCATAATCCCTGGTTTAAGCATGGCTATCTATCTGATTGGTGATTAAGCATTTTTATAAACATAGGTGGACTGCCACCTAATCCTCTAACTACAGCATCACCAGCAGTTGATGCTTACTTAAGTGCTTTCCCCACCCCAGTCTTAAAATGATGCTAGTGAGTAGCGTTGACTTTTTGAATCACTATATTTTGTACAAAATAACTATCATTTTTTTGCCCAAGATGTTTAGTAATTGAGAAGAAGCTTGTGATTCTTGACTGCTAGTTTTGTGCAGTCTCTTGCTAGATTTTTATTTTTTAGTACAATGACTTGATTTTGTAGAAATGATTCATAGTTGATATAAATAGCCAAGCCATGCAGAGTTCAAAATGTAAATGTCACCAACAAAATCCCACCACATTTCTTCTCTCTCAATGCATGCATACACATGGATGAATAGACAGAAATACCTTTTTAAGGAGTGGTAGCGTGCTGAACATATATTTTTAAACAGAATTAATTTTTTCTGAATTTAACAGAAGAATGTAAAAGTAAAGGAATTGCTGAATGTTAAACACTTCATCAGGAGAGGTTCTGAAAGCGTTATCTCAAGAGATGTTTCTAGAGCAGTAGTTTTCAGCTGTCCCCCAGGGAACATTGGACAATACCTGCAGATGTTTTTCATTGTCACAACTTGGGATAAGGTGCTAATAGCGTCAAGTGGGTAGAAGCCAGGAATACTGCTAAATGTTTTACAATACACAGGATAGCCCTCAACAGTAGAGACTTATTTGGCCCCAGATATCAATATTGCTATAGTTGAAACATCCTGCCTTATCCTTTTCAATTGGTCAGTATAAGAAATGAAATGAAATCTAAGGGTCTCAGCTGCACTTTAAAAAAAGTGAATTCAACTAATCATTTTATTTTCACCTCTGCCTTCAACTTCTCTTATGAAGGTATGTGGTACCGCCTATTCCTGATCTGTTTGATGATCCTGTACAAATTTTATTGCTTAACTTTTTTCCTTTGATGATTTAGAATTTAACTTTCTGACCTGTTAACTCAGTATTATTCTGATTTTTTGGTTTGTTTACCTTTTAATTTTATTCCTTTGGTTAAAAATCTTTTATTTTTCATTTTATTGGTGTTTCGAAAATAATTTATATATTCAGTTTGCCAACTTTAACTAGAATTTCTTTGTATTATTTTTTATATGACTGTTTTGTTTTATAACCATAATTCCCTCAGTTGTTTAATCTTAGAACTAAACCAGTCATTCTTAAAGTATATCCTGGATTAAACTTACTGGAAATGCTGACTGGGTCCCAGCATTGTGGTTTACTATTCTCAGCGGTGATTCTGATGGAAAACCACTGTTGTACTCTTAAGGGGATTCATAGTTCTGAGCATTCTTTTTTTTTTTTTAAACCATAGCTTCTCTCAGTTTTGTTTCTTTTTTTATGTATCATCTCATAATTGATCAGATTTGATCATCTAATAGATTTCTTCCAAAAGAATTCATGGATATTGAAATCCGTGAATTTTTTCATATTTAAAAATGCCTCTTGCTTTCTTGAGAAACATGGTGGACTGGTATAATAATACATCCGTTTCTTTCAGGATCTGAGATATTTCTGTGGATTATGTGCTGGCTTACCCTGCCCTGGTAGCCATTTCCTTTTAAAACGTCTCATACACAGTTGGGCTGTCTCTTCTGCCTGGGTGTCTGAAGAGTTGTATTTATCTTTAAAATTAACCAAATATTTCTGACTTTAAATCTTTTATCACTTTTTATTCTTCTAGAAAATAGTGGGTTTTTATGAAGATACAGATTTATTTCTTCAAGGAAATTCTTACTGTATCTTTGAATGTCCTTTTTGTTACACTTATTTAGAGGATTCTCCATTTTAAAGACATGAGTTCATTTCGTATTATGTTGCCTTCTTTTTTCTTCCATAATATTTTTCCTGTTTTCTGTCATTTTTCTTTAGTTGATTTAATTTACTATGGTGTCTATTAGTAATTTCTTCCTTTTTATTGTTAACGTAGTATTCCATTGCTTGGATTACAACAGCTTGTCTATCCACTCAACAACTGAGGGGCATTTCCAGATTTTGGAAATGAAGTAACTGTTAGTGTTCCTATAAAGTTTGTCTTGTATGTCTATAACTTCTTATTTTGTTTACCTAAAAATAAACAAATGGGACCTAATTAAACTTAAAAGCTTTTGCACAACAAAGGAAACTATAAGCAAGGTGAAAAGACAGCCCTCAGATTGGGAGAAAATAATAGCAAACGAAGCAACAGACAAAGGATTAATCTCAAAAATATACAAGCAACTCCTGCAGTTCAATTCCAGTAAAATAAATGATCCAATCAAAAAATGGGCCAAAGAACTAAACAGACATTTCTCCAAAGAAGACATACAGATGACTAACAAACACATGAAAAGCTGCTCAACATCACTCATTATCAGAGAAATGCAAATCAAAACCACAATGAGGCACCATTACACGCCAGTCAGAATGGCTGCTATCCAAAAGTCTACAAGTAATAAATGCTGGAGAGGGTGTGGAGAAAAGGGAACTCTCTTACACTGTTGGTGGGAATGCAAACTAGTACAGCCGCTATGGAGAACAGTGTGGCGATTTCTTAAAAAACTGGAAATAGAACTGCCATATGACCCAGCAATCCCACTTCTGGGCATACACACTGAGGAAACCAGATCTGAAGGAGATACGTGCACCCCAGTGTTCATCGCAGCACTGTTTATAATAGCCAGGACATGGAAGCAACCTTGATGCCCATCAGCAGACGAATGGATAAGGAAGCTGTGGTACATATACACCATGGAATATTACTCAGCCATTAAAAAGGATTCATTTGAATCAGTTCTAATGAGATGGATGAAACTGGAGCCCATTATACAGAGTAAAGTAAGCCAGAAAGATAAAGACCAATACAGCATACTAACACATATATATGGAATTTTGAAAGATGGTAACGATAACCCTTTTTGCAAAACAGAAAAAGAGGCACAGATGTACAGAACAGACTTTTGGACGCTGGGAGAAGGCGAGGGTGGGATGTTTCGAGAGAACAGCATCAAAACATGTATATTATCTATGGTGAAACAGATCACCAGCCCAGGTGGGATACATGAGACAAGTGCTCGGGCCTGGTGCACTGGGAAGACCCAGAGGGATCAAGGGTGGGAGGGGGGAACGGCATGGGGAACACATGTTAATCCATGGCTGATTCATGTCAATGTATGACAAAACCCACTACAATATTGTAAAGTAATTAGCCTCTAATAAAAATAAATGGAAATATATATATATATATATATATATATATATATCTTGCAGTGGGATCACTAAATCATATGGTAAATGTACATTTGACTTATAAGAAATTGCCAACTTTATCTCCAAGATGGTCATACTAGTTTTTTATCCCACCAGCAAATATTTTCTTAAAGTCTGTGGCTTGTGTTTTCATTCTCATAATGTCTTTAAAAGAGTAGAGGTGATTTTTCTTTCTATATTGATCTTCTTTGGCACTTTTATCAAAAGCCATTTACCAGACTTGTTTTTCTTAGCTCTGTTGTTCTTTTGTGTCCACAGTTTTGCGTAAATTACCGTAGTTTGATTACTGCTGCTTTTAAGTTAGTCTTGAAATCAAGCAGTGTGGTTCTTCCAACTCTTTCAACATTCTTTGAGCTATTCTAGTCCTTTTGCCTTTCCCTGAAAGTTTTGGAAGCAGGTAGTTTGTTGCTACCAAACACTTGCTGGAATTGTGATTGGGCTTGGGTTAAATTTATAAGTCAGTTTAGAAAGAATTGTTACCTTAATGAGGAGTCTTCCAATCCGTGAGCTCAGTTTATCATGCTGCTGCTAAGTCGCTTCAGTCGTGTCCGAGTCTATGCGACCCCATAGACGGCAGCCCACCAGGCTCCCCCGTCCCTGGGATTCTCCAGGCAAGAACACTGGAGTGGGTTGCCATTTCCTTCTCCAGTGCTTGAAAGTGGAAAGTGAAAGTGAAGTTGCTGAGTGGTGTCCAACTCTTAGTGACCCCATGGACTGCCGCCTTCCAGGCTCCTCCATCCATAGGATTTTCCAGGCAAGAGTAGTGGAGTGGGGTGCCATTGCCTTCTCTGAGTTTCTCATGCCATTTTTAAAAATCTTTGATTTCTTTTTTCAGTGTTTTTTTTTAAATTTTCATCGTTTGAAAGCTGGTGTATATTTACTCGTTTTATAAATAAGTATTTTTGTTTAGTTTCACTTTCCAGTTGTTTGTTGTTAGTATGCAGAAGTATAATTGATATGTGTATACTGACCTTGTGTCCTGTGAGCTTATTAAACTTTCTTGTAGTTCTAGTAAGCATTTTGTAAGTTCTTCGGGATTTTTCATGTTGACAATTATGTGTGAAGGAAAGCAGCTTTATCTTTTCCTTTTCAAAGTATGTACTTTTCTTTATTTTTCTTGCCTTTATTTTTTGATAAAATGCCTTTTATCAAAGCATCTACAAGATAGTTAAGGGTATCCTCAAGTCGAGGATATTCTATTTGTTTGCTGAAAGTTTGTTCTTCAGTTGCTCAGTCATGTCTGACTCTTTGTGACCCCATGGACTGCAGCACACCAGGCTTTCCTGTCCTTCACCATCTCAGTAATGCCCTTTCATCCTCTGTCATCCCCTTCTCCTCCTGCCTTCAGCCTTTCCCAGCATAAGGGTCCACTCCAGTGAGGCAGCTCTTCAAATCAGGTGGCCAGAGTGTTGGAGCTTCAGCTTCAGCATCAGTCCTTCCAGTGAACATTCAGGACTGATTTCTTTTAGGATTGACTGGTTTGGTCGCCTTGCAGTCCCAGGGACTCTCAAGAGTCTTCTCCAACAATACAGTTTGAAAACGTCAGATCTTGGATATTCAGCTTTCTTAATGGTCCAACTCTGATCTGTACGTGACTACTGGAAAAACCATAGCTTTGACTATATGGACCTTTGTTGGCAAAGTGATGTCTTGCTTTTTAATATGCTGTCTAGGTTTGTCATTGCTTTTCTTCCAGAGAGCAATCATCTTTTAATTTCATGGCTGTGGTCACTGTCCACAATGATTTTGGAGTCCAAGAAAATAAAGTCTCTCACTGTTTCCATTGTGTCTCCACCTATTTGCCACGAAGTGATAAGACTGGATGCCATGATCTTCGTTTTTTGAATGTTAAGTTTTAAACTTGCTTTTTCACTCTCTCCTTTCACCTTCAAGAGACTCTTTAGTTCCTCTTTGCTTTCTGCCCTAAGGATGGAGTCATCTGCATATCTGAGGTTATTGATATTTCTCCCTGCAGTTTTGATTCCAGCTTGTGTTTCATCCAGCCCAGCATTTCACATGGTGTAATCTGCATATAAGTTAAATAAGCAGGGTGACAATATATAGCCTTGACACACTTCTTCCCAATTTGAAACAGTCCGTTGTTCCATGTCTGGTTGTAACTGTTGCTTCTTGACATGCATACAGATTTCTCAGGAGGCAGGTAAGGTGGTTTGGTATTCCCATCTCTTTAAGAATTGTCCAGTTTGTAGGGATCCACACAGTCAAAGGCTTTAGTGTAGTCAGTGGAGCAGGAAATGTTTGTCAGAAATTCTCTTGCTTTTTCTGTGACCCAGCAGATGTTGGCCATTTGATCTCTGCCTTTTCTAAATCTAGCTTGTACATCTGGAAGTTCTCAGTTCATGTACTGTTGAAGCCTAGTTTGGAGGATTTTGAGCATGCCCTTGGTATAATGTGAGATGAGTACAATTGTGCGGTAGTTTGAACATTCTTTGGCATTGCCTTTTTTTGGGATTGGAATGAAAACTGACCTTTTCCAGTCCTGTGGCCACTGCTGAGTTTTCCAAATTTGCCGGCAGATTGAGCGCAGCACTTTGACCACATCGTCTTTTAGGGTAGGAAACAGCTCAGCTGGAGTTCCATCACCACCACTTTGTCCTTAGTAGTGCTTCCTAAGGCCCACTTGACCTCACACTCCAGCATGTCTGGCTCTAGGTGAGTTTTTAAATTTCTTTTATAATGAATGGGTATTGAATTTTTCAAATTACTTTTTTGCATTCTTTGAGATGGCCCTGGTGGTAATTTTCTTCAGTCTGTTAATATGTTAAATTAATTTTATTGAATTTCAAAAGCTTAACCAAATTTGCTTTCTCCCAGCTCACCCCCACTTGATTACAGTGTATTAACCTTTTGTATGCTTTTTTAAAACTATTTTTAGAAACCAGTTTTAGCTTCACAGAAAAATTGAGAGGAAGATAGAGATTTCCCATCTATGCCCTGTGTGCAGACATGCATAGCCTCCCTTGTTGCAAACATTCCCCACCAGAGAGGTGCGTTTGTTACAGTTACTGAGCCTACACTAACACATCATCATTTCCCAGAGTCTGTAATTTACGTGAGTTCATTGTTAGTGTTGGGCCTTCTATGGATTTGGACAAATATATAATGACGTGTCCACCATTATAGTAGCATACAAAGTAGTTTCACTGCCCTGAAAATTCTCTCTGTACTTTGCCAGTTCATCCCTCCACCAGCTCCCCACTGCTGATCTTTTTGCTGTCTGCATAGTTTCATCCTCTTCAGAATGTCATACAGCTGTGACTGTAGATATATGCATGTATGTAACCTGTTCAGATGGGTTTCTTTCAGTTAGTAGTATCTGTTTAAGGTTTCTCCATGTCTTTTCAGAGCTTAATGACTCATTTCTTCTTTCCACTGACTTATATTCCACTGTCTTAATGTATCATCGTTTATTTATCCATTTACCTCCTAAAGGACATCTCATTAGCTTCCAAGTTTTTACTCCCAGTTTCTCACAAGTCACTGTGACTTTGGCTGTAGGTGTTTTGATATTCTTTACCAAGTTGAGAAAGTTATCCTCTATTCCTAGTTTATTGAGAATTTTTATTGTGAATGAGTACTGAAAGTGAAAGTTGCTTAGTCATGTCCAACTCTCTGCGACCCCGTGGACTATACAGTCCATGGAATTCTCCAGGCCCGAACACTGGAGTGGGTAGCCTTTCCCTTCTCTAGGGAGTCTTCTCAACCCAGGGATCGAACCCAGGTCTCCTGCAGTGCAGGCAGATCTTTACCAGCTGAGCCACCAAGGAAGCCCAAGAATACTGGAGTGGGGAGCCTATCCCTTCTCCAGGGGATCTTCCTGACCCAGGAATCAAACCAGGGTCTCCTGCGTTGCAGGCGGATTCTTTACCATCTGAGCTGTCAGGGAAGCCTGTGACTGAGTATTGGGTTTTGTCAAATTCATTGTATGTATCCAAAATGTGATCATATAATTTTTATCTTGATGTGATGGATTACGTTAATTCATTTTTGAATGTGAGCCAGTCTTGCCTTTTGGGACAAATCCTACTGGTTGTGGTGTGTAATTCTTTTTCCTACATTGTTGGATTTAATTTGCTAATATCTTGTTGAGAATTTATGCCTTTATTCATGAGAAAGGTTAATCTTTTATTATAATGTGTTTGTCAGGTTTTATTAGAATGATGCTTATTTTATAGAATAAGTTAGAAAGTATTCCCTCTACTTATGTTCTCTGAGATTGTAGAGAATTGATGTAATTGTTTCTTAAATATTTAGTAAAATTCACCAGCGAACCTGCCTGTGCCTAGTGCTATTTTGGAAGGCTGTTAATTGCTGATTAAGTTTCTTTAATAGAGGTCTATTCAAATTGTCTGTTTCTTGTGTGTGAGTTTTAGCAGCTTGTATCTTTCAAGAATTTTGCCCATTTATGTAGGTTCTCAAATTTGTGGGCATAGAATTGTCATAGTATTCTTTCATTATCCTCTTCATGTCCACAGGACCTACACTGACATCCTCTCTTTCATTTCTAACATTAGTAATTTGTGTTATCTTTTTTTGTTAGTTAGCCTGGTTGGGGGCTTTTGATTTTATTGATCAAAGAACCATGTTTTGTTTTCATTGGTCTTCTATTTTTTGTCTTTGATTGCATTGGTGTCTAGTCTAGTTCTTCTGTTTACTTTGAGTTTAGTTTGCATTTCTTTTTCTAGTTTCCTAAAATGGAAGCTTAAATGATTGATTTTAGATTTTCTTTTCTGGTAAATGCATTCAGTGCTGTAAATTTGCCTAGAAGCACTGCTTTCACTACATCCCATAAGTTTCTATAAATTGTGTTACTTTAATTCAGATTTTTAAAAATTTCTCTTGAGACTTCTTTGACTTCTGTGTTTATTTTAGATAAGTTTTAAGAATTTGTTTTAAGTTTTAAAACTTAAAACTTTGTAATAAGTTTTTAAGAATTTGGGGATTTTCCACTTACCATTTTGCTATTGATTTCTAGTTGATTTGTAGTCTGAGAGCCGGTCAGTGCTCTTTCAAGTTAGATAGTGTTTTGTTGTCAACAGTGTGGTTTTGGTTAATATTCCATGTCCTCTTGGAGAAGAATGTGTGTTCTCTGGTTATTGGGTAGTCTATAGATGTCAGGTATCCATTTGATTGGTGGTGTTGAGTTCAGCTGTTCTTAATGATTGTCGTCTAGCTCAGTCTGTCCATTTCTGAGAGAGATACTGACAGTCTCTCTAACTGTGACAGTGCAGTCATCTGTTTCTGCTTGCAGTTTTACCAGTTTTTGCATTCACAGTTTGATGCTTTGTCATCAGGTGCATACATATTAAGAATTGTTAAGATCTTCTTGGAGAATTGGATCCCTTTATCATTATGTAATGTCTTTCTTTATCACAGATATCTTTCCTTGTTTTGAAGTCTGTTCTACCTGAAACTAATGCAGCTACACTTACTGTCATTTAGTGTTCACAGGTTGTATTTTTTCCCCCTTCGATTTACTTTTCTTCTGTGTGTCTTTAAAGTGAGTTTCTTGTAGACAGTATAATTGGGTCTTGTTTTTTGAACACTCTTTCAGTCTGTCTTTTAATTGAATAAATTTAGGCCTGTGATCTCCAAGGTGATTATTGATAGATTTGGACTATTACTTACCATATTTGTTACTGTTTTCTATTTTTCCTGTTGTGTGTTGGGGAAGGAGGGTGTTTAAAGTAAGCATTGTATATGATTCCGTTTTCTCTCCCTTCTTAGCATATCCGTTAAACATCTTTTAATTTTTATAAAGTGTTATTTACCTGTTTTTCAGTTGTTGCCCACTTTATTAGTCCATTTGGGCTACTGTAACAATCCTGCAGGGTGGGTGGCATGTGAACAACAGGACTTTGTTTCTCACGGTGCTGGAGGCTGGCAGTCCAAGATTAGGGTGCCCGCAGGCCATCTTTTGTATCTGGTGAAGGCCCTCTTCAGGGTTGCAGACTGCCAGCTTCTTGATGTGTCCTCATATAGTTGAAGAGGTGAGGATCTCTCTCTGCCTCCTTTATGGGAGCACTTTTCTCATTCATGAGGGCTCTGCCTTTTTGACCTAATTCTTCCCAAAGGCCCTATCTCATAATATCATCACCTTGTGCATTAGATTTTCGTCATATGATTTTCAGCCTGTAGCACTCTAGAATTTGAAATACACATTTATAGCTTATCCACTTTGAAGTAACAGCATACTATGATACTACACACTTTTGTATAATGCTATACCACTTTATGGCTAGTATTAATACCTTATAATAGGAAAACAATCCTAATTCCTGTCTCCTGTCCCTTCTACATTACTGCCATTCATTAAATACACACACACACCTATGTGTATACACACATGTATATAGAAGTATGTGTCTAGGCATAACATAAAATGTGCATATATAACAATACATTGTTTATTTTGAGCAAACAAGTTAGCTCAACTAAGAATAAGAAAAGTAAGTCTTAATTGTACTTTTATTTATAAAAGTAGTTTTATATGTAGAGTTTCTGAATTATATTATTTTCCTCCTCTAGAGAATTTTGAGCATTTCTTGCAAGCAAGTCTAGAGTTTGGCAATAAATTCCATTTTATTTGAGAAAGTATTTCTTCTTTTGAAGGATAATTTGCAGAGTACAGAACTATAGGTTGGGTTGTTCCCTCTCAGCACTAAAATATTTCACTTCACTCTTGTTTGCATGGTGTCTGAGGAAAACTTGAATATATCAATAATTTGTCCTTTGTTTCTCTGTAGGTAAGGTGTTTTTCCTCTGGCTTCTTTAGAATTTTGTATTTTCTGTTGCTTCAAAGCGATTTGTCTAGATGTAGGGGTTTTGTTGTTGGTTGTTTTTTTTGTGGAGGGTGGGCTGTGTATGTCTGTTAATTTGGGGGAAGTCTGTCATTTAAAAAACATTTCTTTTCCTTGTGATATTCACATTATGTTTTACCATTTGCAGTTACCTCACAATTCTTGGATATTCTGTTGAACTGAATGTCAGTCTTTACTCTCTTGGCTTTTCAGTTTGGGAAATTTCTATTGATACAGCCTTAAGCTCAGAAATTATTGAGGAAATTATTTCCTCAACCATGTCTGCATTTTTCATTTCTGCTACTGTTTTTTGTTTCTAGCTTATTTTTTTTTTAAGGATTTTCATTTCTGCTTCATGTATGCTGTCTACTTTATTCATTAGAACCCTTAACATATTATAGTTGTTTTATATTTTTGGTTTGATAAATCTAACATCTCTGCTTTGTCTGGTTTTGATGCTTGCTCTGTCTCTTCAAATTGTGTTTTTTGCCTTTTGTAATGTCAGTAATTTTCCTGATAGCCAGACACTGTGTACCAGGAAAAAGGAACTTGATTGTGTCCTGGTGAGGTGTGGGTGAAAGAGAAACACTCCATTATTCTCTGATTAGATTTTAGTCTTTTAGTAAGCTTATGCCTCTGGATTGTGAACTTCCTACATGTTCCTCAGCCTCCTCTCCCTCCCCCTTTAAATGGGAGAGAATGGCTTGAATAAGGTAGAGTTTAGTATTTCTCTTCCCCTAGGTTATTTATCCTCTAGTTAAATAAGTTAGACTACTCTATTTAACTAGTTTCTCTTGAGGTCAGGTGTTCAGAGAAGAGTGTTCTAATATATTTTTTTAATATATTCTTTCCTACAAGAAGCTGGAAGGAATTTTTTTCTCATGTTTACTCTGAGAACCTGATTGAACTAGTAGTAAAATTCACAAATTTGCAGGGCCCTTTAACTGGATTTTCCTGGTTTTTTTTTTTTTTTTTTTTAACTCTCAGACTTGTCCATGTTGAGGCTCCAGCAGTTCTTCGATTATCTTTCAGGATTTCCTTCCTACACACTAGTTCCCAAATCAGTTTCCACTTGTGGACACTAATAAGCGATGATTCCCTGTATTTTCCTGTTTGTCTTTCAGTCTTGGGGGCAGTGACTTACCCTGTGACCTCACCTAACTTACGGATCCTAGAAGAACTGTTGATTTTTTGAGTCACTTTGCTTTTTTCTTTTCTTTAGGATGGAGTCATGGTTTCCACTCTCATTTGTGAAAATGAAACAGATCTTTGTATACTTTTTGTATTATTGACTTGACAGGATATTAGGGTTTTTTGGTTTTGTTTTTTTTTGTAATGTTCATAAAGGATATCAGTATGTTGTTTCCTTGTGATATCTTTGGATTTTGTATCAGTTTTTTGCCTCTTTAGTTTTCCGGAAGAATTTGGGTAGAGTTGGTTTGATTTATTCTTTAAATGTTTAATGGAATTCACTAGTGAAGCTACTTATGCCTCTGAAGGTTTTTAACTACAAATTCAATTTCTTGAATAGTTACAGGACCATTCATCTTATATATTTCTCATCAAATGATTTTTGGTAGTTTGGATTTTTCATAGAGTTTACCTGTTTTATCTAAGCTGTTGAATTATTGAATAAAATCACTCATAGTTTTCTTTTATAATCCTTTGATGCTCACAGACTCAATGTCTTCTCTCATATTTCTGGTTTTGATGATTTGTGTGTTCACTTTCTTGCTATTTTTTTATCCTGATCAGTCTGACTATAGGTTTCTAAATTATAATGGTCTTCTAAAACTAGAGTCACTGACTTCTTTCCTGTTTTTTATTTCATGGGTTTATCTTTATCATTTGTTTTTTCTGCCTATTTTAGCTATAATTTGCTCATTTAGTAACTTAAGATGAAAGCTCTGGTCATTGATTATTTTTATCTAACATAGCCACTTGAAACTGTAGGTTTCTTCTAAACATTGCTTTTGGTACATTTCAAAAATGTGATACCTTATTTTCATTGTTTCTTTTTTGACCTCTTCTGCTTGTGAGTTAGACTGTTATTTAGTTTCTGGAGAAATAAATCCTTCTGTTACTGAAGAGTATTTAATTCCATTGTGGACCACAAAAACATGTATGATTATATTTACTGAGATTTGTTTTATGGGCCATAATATGCTCTGGTTTGGTTAGGTGTTCTTTTAGTTTTTGAAAATAATTTTTATTCTGCTTTGGTTAGATGGAATATTCCCTGAATGTCAGAGACAATTAATGATGTTATTTAAGATTTTCTACATGTATATTGAGTTTTTTTTTCCTACTTCAGTTAATGAAAGAACATAGATGTGGACTTGTTTTTACTCTTTTCAGTTTTAATAATTTTTCTTTGATGCATTTTGAAGTTCTTTTTTACAGGCAGAAGTATTTAGAATTTTATGTTGTATGTCTCCTTAATGAATGTCCTGTATCTCCATGTATGTCTTTTATAATGAAATGGCCCTCCTTGTTCCTGATGAAATTCTTTGCTCTGAAATCTAATTTGTCTGATACTGGTATGTATGTTTATGTGTATATGTGTGTATATATACACAGACACACATATATATACCCACATGTGTGTGTGTGTGTGTGTGTGTGTGTGTTTAATTTTCAACCAGTTCTGTCTTTATGTTTAAGTGGGTTTCTTGTAGAAAAGATAGAGTTGGATCTTAACTCTTTAATCTGACAGTATGCTTTTTATTGGGCAGTGTTTAGTCTCTTTATACTTAATGTGAGTATGGATTACGTTTGGGCTTAAATCAACATCTTTCTATTTGTTTTTTGTTTATCCTACCTGTTCGTGGTCTCTTTTCCTTAGTTTTTGCCTTATTTTGGATTAATTAGCGATATCTTAGTGTTTTTTTGTATTTTTTGGCTTAGTAGCTGTATTCCTTTGTTTTGCATTTTTAGAAGTCACTGTAGGGTCTATAGTATTTAACTTATTACACTGCTTTTGTGTCATATCCATTCTGTTTCTAATTTAAGTCTACAGTAGTATAGTTGAATGTCTCCTTTTATAACCTGTTTGTAACTGTCACATATTTTACTGCCATCTTTGTTATAACCACCCAGAATACATTGCTGTTTTGCTTTAAAAAGATAATAATCTTTTTTGAGTAACCTTTTATATGTAAAAAAAAATACACAGTTAACCATTTCTTTTTGTTCATTTCTTTTATGTAGATCCACATTTCTGGTGTAACTTTCTTTTCACATTTCTGATAGTTTAGATTTGTTAGTTTTGTTTTTTTTCCTGTGTCTTAGTTTTCTTCATTCAGTACTGATTTTTGCATTGCAGTATTTCTTACTAGAAGTCTGATATCTTTCTTCTTTATATAATGTGCCTTCATTTTCTGCCTGCTTTTAAGATTTTTCTGTTTATCATTGTTTTTAAGCAATTTGTTCTTTTCAACCATTTTTTCCTTTTAATTTCATTTATGTTTGGCTGTGCTGGGTCTTTGTTGCGGCACACGGTTTTCTCTAGTTGGGGTGAGCGGGGGCTACCCTTCAGTGCACAAGCTTCTCATTGTGGTGGCTTCTCTTGCAGCGAGCAGGGCTCTGGGGTGCGCGGGCTTCAGCAGCTGCAGCACACCGGCTCGGCAGTGGCAGTTTCCAGGCTTTAGAGCGCAGGCTTAGTAGTTGTGGTCGTGCGTGGGCTTAGTTGCTCCATGGCACCTGGGATCTTCCCTGCCTGGGGATCAAACCTATGTCTCCTGAATTGGCAGGTGAATTCTTTACCACTGAGCCAGGAAGGAAGCCCTGAACAGTTTATGATGTAACTTGATGTGTAGGTTTCATTACGTTTTTGTTGAGTTTCTTGGATCTGTGAGTTTACAGTTTTCATTAGGAACATTTTGGCAGTTACTTCTTCAAAAGGACTCTCCTGTCTCCTCTATTTTTCAGAAGCCCCAGTTTGACGTGTATTAGGCTGTTTGAAGTTGTCTCACAACACTGATTCTCTGTTGTTTTTGTTCTAATCTTTTTATCTCTTTTTCATTTTGGATTGTTTCTTTTGCTATGTCTTCAAGTTCATTTGCCTTTTCTATAATGTACTTTTTGGTTCAGATACTTTACTTTTCATTTTCAGAAGTTTGATACGGACATAACCTTCCATGTCTCTCCTTGACATGCTGTGTTCTCCTCTACTTGAGCAAATGAAGTATAGTTAAAATAACATAGTCACTAAGTTGTGTTCAGCTCTTTGCAACCCGATGGACTACAGCACACCAGGCTTCCTGTCCTTTACTGTCTCTGAGTTTGCCCAGATTCATGTCCATTGAGTCAGAGATCCCATCCAACCATCTCATCCTCTGCCGCCCCCCCCCCCTTCCTGCCCTCCATCTTTCCTAGAATCAGTCTTTTTCCAATGAGTCAGCTCTTCATATCACATGGCCAGAATATTGGAGCTTCAGCTTCATCAACATTGCTTTCAGTGAATGTTCAGGGTTGATTTCCTTTAAGATTGACTGCTTTGATCTCCTTACAATCCAAAGGACTCTCGAGAGTCTTCACCAGCACCACAACTCGAAAGCATCAATTGTTTGACAATTAGTCTTTTTTATGGTCCAACTCTCACATCCATACATGACTACTGGAAAAGCCATAGCTTTGACCATATGGACTTTTGTTGGCAAAATGATGTCTCAGCTTTTTAATATGCTGTCCACGTTTGTCATAGCTTTTCTTCCAAGGAGCAAGTGTCCTTTAATTTTGTGGCTGCAGTCACCATCCTCAGTGATTTTGGAATGCCATTTCTATAATTAAATTCAGTTATCTGTGTAATTTTCAGGCTGGTTTTTATTTGTTGACTTTGCTCCTCGTTACAAGCTGTATTTTCCATACTGGCATGCCTACCAATTTCTTACTAACTGTTAGATATTGTAAATTTTACCTTGATGGGAGCCGGATATGTTATTTTTTTTTTAATCCTTGCTATTCTCAGACATAGGTGAGTTATTTGAAGAGAAGCTTTTCAAAGTTTGCTTTCAGGCTTTGCTGAGATTGGGGTGGCTTTTTTAGCCTTGTGGCAGTTTTGGCCCGCCGCACCTCCCTGTCCCCACCCCCAATACTGTGTAGTAAAAGTCTTATAATTTTACTCAGGGCCTCATGGATTATAACGTTTTTTCCACTCTGGTTGTTAATACCACCCCGCCCTGCCCCCTGGAGGAATTTAATCAAATACTTGTGCTGATTAGTGCTCTGCTGAAGACAGAAATTGAAGCCTCTGCAGATCTCCAGAGCTCAATCTCAGTATAGCATTCGCCTTTATTTTTTTATGTCCTGTGAACTCTCATCTGCCTTCACTCCCTAAAGTCTCAGCTCTGCCCCAGCTGTGTCTCCTCAGTTCAGTAGACTGCTGGCCTGCACTGGAAGCTCTTCCCAGGCAGAAAAATTGGGCTGTCATAGGCTTCACATGGTTTCCTCTCTCTCAGAAATTAAGTAACGTAAATTGCCTCTTGTTAACTGTCTGAAAAACCATTGTTTCATTGTATTTTTCCCCATGGATAGAGGCAGTAGGGTAAGTCTGGTCACTGTTCTGTGTCTTGGCCTGAGTTTATGGTACTTATCCAAAATTTATCTATTATTATTTTTATATTCAGCATTTTTGTTTTGTTCTATGATAATTAGTTTTTTAAGCAGGTTTTTCCCCTTCTCATTTCTCCTCAGCCCTGCAGTCCTCCTTTTCAACTTGTTCTGTTCTGTTCTGTTCTTTTTTAATTCTCCTTTTTGCTCCAGGTGAACCAATTTTAGGGAGTTTCCTTTTCTTACCGAGTTACGTTTTATTTCAGATTGGATTTTTCAAATACCTTTTTTGTTTGTTTGTTTTGGTTGGGGCATGTTTGTTTATTTTTTGCTAAAATGTGTTTGTGTTGTTGCCATGACATTTATTTTTACCATATCGAAGTTTAGTATAAGTGCTTCTGATGCTACCTTATATTGGTTACTGTAGTCTGTCTGACTTCTACAATACTCCTTTCCTGTGATATCTGGTAGTATGGTGGAGCTCAGCCTAGATTAAGGTCAGTTGTTACAAGAATACTTTCACTTTGCCTTTCTGAGATATTATCAAATTCCATTACCGGTATTTGCCTCAGGGAGATAGCCTTTTCCCTTGGGATCTACTGCTAGTTTAGTGTGGAATTCTGTTGGAGAATGCTAGCTCACCCCACTTGTTCACTTAATCCTATTTTTCCTAATTCTAATAGGAACTTTTACTTGGTGGTTATCACCACCACCAAGTCAGAAGAGGGAAAAGATGAGAATACCAATTTACTTCTTTTCCTTCTCTGAAGTATCTGAGAAACCTCAGACTTTTGTGGTTTCAGCCTGATTTCTGGGGGTTAAAAGGTAGGAGTTGGAGATCCGCTTGTAATTACAAATATTCCATTTCTTTTCTCAGCTAAACTTTGAGTCTTGTTGCTGTTTTCTTTTTTTCTTTTTAACTGAATTTACTGATTTTGCTTGATATAAAGGGCAGACTTTTTTTTTTTTTTTTTGCTTTATTTTGCTTCATTTTTACCCAGAAGTTACCAAGTTTTATAGTTTCTACATAACATGTGAACCAAATCACTTGTTCATTAATTTAACTTCATCCTTTTTTGAGTAGATAGAATGTAAATTTTCACTGTATCATTTTAAACTATACTGATTTTTAATGTTCTTTTCGCAGATCCCATGTCTGTGTGGCAGCGCCCCGTGTCTGCTGTGCCGATGCTGTCCTAGTGGAAATAACTCCACTGTAACTAGGTTGATCTATGCGCTTTTTTTGCTTGTTGGAGTGTGTGTAGCTTGTGTAATGTTGATACCTGGAATGGAAGAACAGCTGAATAAGGTAAGTCTTTTTTTTTAATGATTAACTGAACCTTTATAGTGTGTGTGCCTATGAAGTCACTTCAGTTGTGTCTGACTCTGTGACCCTATGGACTGTAATCTGTCAGGATCTTCTGCCCATGGGATTCTCTAGGCAAGAATACTGGAGTGGGTAGCCATGCCCTCCTCCAGGGGATCTTGCTGACCTACCTGCCTGTCTTAGGTCTCCTGCATTGGCAGACAGATTCTTTACCACTAGCGCCACCTGGGAAGCCTGGACCTTTAGTATGCTTATGCATAAAATTGCTTCCAATGTGTTGGAAGCAGAATACTGTAAAAAGGAAAACAATACTTAATCCCAGTTTTAGTAGCTCATAATTATTTAGGAAAGACAAACAGTAAAAGTGGTTTATGAAATTGTGATGGTGGTGCAGAAAGTGTGCTGTGATAATAAGAGGAAATAAGTAATTTCCACCTGGGGAAATGTCAGAATCACTGTGGGTCTCATGGAAAAAGGGGCATTCTAAGAATAAATTTTTCTATACAGAAATTGAAAAACAGGAAGCAGAATGAGGATACAAGCTTTTTGAGCCAAGTATTTATGCCTTAGGAAGATTTATCCGATAATTAGGAAAGAAGGCAAGCTGTTATGCGTAGAGGCTATTAAAATGATGTAACCAAGAAGGGCATAGAGAACCTGAAATAGATTCCCTGAATACAGAATTAACTGGGTCTGAGTTGAAATATAGTCGTGATGGAATAATAGTAAGGAGGTTCTGATCCTAGATAACTGAGAGGAAAATGTTGCTGTTAACTAAGAAAAAGAAAGAAAAGGTATTTTATTAAACTTACCACCTGCCCCCACCCCCCCCCACCCCCGCCCCATAATCTAGTTCACAGTATGTTGGCTTGGGGGTACTTCACTACATTTGTGTCTCTGTATGTGTCCAACAGGAAGTAGAAAATACGAGTGTGTCACGCAAATCAAGGATAGAGATGAAATTCAGACTGGCAGCATATGCTGAAGAGGAGGACCATTTGGAGTGAGCAGAGCTAGAACTTTGACAGAAGGGGGTTGGTGGAGAAAGGGAACCTCTAAAGGAACAGTGAAAAAGAGAACCAAAAACATGTTTTGTAGATCTTAGGAACGGAGTTTTAAGAATGACAGGATAATGTCTGTGTAAAAAGGGCATAAAGGAGTGTGAGGATTAAGTAGTAGTCATTGGATTTGACAACCAGTATATGTCTAGTGTCTTAAAAAAAAAAAGCTGTAGTTTTAAGAGTGCTGGACCTAGGAGGACTGGGAGGGAAAGTTAGGTGGCTGTGAGGAAACAAATCCAATGAGTATCAACTACTAATTTGAGGATCTTTGTGATGAAGATGGCAAGTCTTAGAGGGAGGCTGAGTTGAGATTTAATCATTTGCTTTTTGAGAAGTCTCAAGGGATCTAACGCGTAAGAGATGAGAGAGAATGTGATCAAGAGATGGCATATAAAAGTTTTCCTCCAAGGAAAGATGAATGACAATAGAAAATTTGAGATTGAGAAAGTGTTTATGTTAGATAACTTGCATTTTAAACCATGATTATCTGCTTGTGATTGACTTTGGGGTAAGGAAAAATCATGTACATTTGGGAAATGAGCTTATCACAGTTGTGAACGTAGCATTGTAAATGTCATAAATAGATGCTCAGTTAATTTTACTTAAGTCCTGGGTATAAGCAAAAGACATTCATATGGTTTTGTAATGGAACCAGTTGACTTCTTGTGAATGGTTTTAGTTGATACTGTTAGCTTGTTTCACTCATTTATTTCACTTAAAAATATTTTAAAAATACTTCCTTGTACTGTTTTCAATGTGATTTTCTAAAATGGTCTTCAGTCTTTTTCAAGATTTTAAGTTAGAAAAATAAAAATACAGCCAGCCATTTTGCTGTTAATCCAGTTCTATCCCTGATAGCTCAGTTGGTAAAAAATCCACCTGCAGTGCAGGAGACCCTGGTTCAATTCCCGACCCTGGGTTGGGAAGCTTCACTGGAGAAGGGATAGGCTAACCACTCCAGTATTCTTGGGCTTCCCTGTGGCTCAACTGGTAAAGAATCCGTCTGCAATGTGGGAGACGTGGGTTCTGTCCCTGGGTTGGGAAGACCCCCTGGAGAAGGGAAAGGCTACCCACTCCAGTATTCTGGTCTAGAGAATTCCATGGACAGTCCGTGGGGTCACAAAGAGTCGGACACAACTCAGCGACTTTCACTTCAACTTTACTTTCAGATCTATCCATTATCAAAAATATTTGTAGAATCAGGGACCAGATCTTAGAATGACTTTAAATAGCATTGGCTTTGAAAAGCCATCATTGTTCTCTTCAGTATTTAGAAACTGATTCAATTACTCTGTAATTCTTTAAACTTTTATTGATTGTGATTTTCTTTTATACATGTGATTCAGCATATCACAGTGGAATGTAAGTTTTAAAAAAACTTAGAATGAGTTTGAATAAGTCTGCAAGTTAAAATAAGCATTCACTTTAGGATTGACATTTGTAGTTTATCCTGTGTGCACATAAGTGAAAAAAAGAGTTAAACCTCTGTTTATGAAAGTGTGTAGACTTACCTTGATTCCATTATCAGCATAAACTGTAAAGCAAACTTCAATTTTCTGAAGCTTAAGCTATTTAATTACACAGAATTGTCATTTTTCCTTGAAAAAATTCTAGATTAGAAATTCTTATTTTTTTCAGATTCCTGGATTTTGTGAGAATGAGAAAGGAATGGTCCCTTGTAATATTCTGGTTGGCTATAAAGCTGTATACCGTTTGTGCTTTGGCTTGGCTATGTTCTATCTTCTTCTCTCGCTATTAATGATCAAAGTGAAGAGCAGCAGTGACCCTAGAGCCGCAATACACAATGGGTAAGTATTTTAATAAACTTCACTTTAAAGTCTGCGTCGGCTCTTCTCAGTAATTTCGAGTCTGTCTAAAGAAAGTTTAAAATAAACTTGAACAATCTGCAGAATTATTTTGTTCATGAATGACAAAGTAAGAAAATCCTCTTGTCTGTATCAGAGAATGTGTCAGAATTTGGAGATACAAATTTTAAATAGTAGACTTGGATCACTTATTGCGTGCATAATATTTAGTAAAGTTTCCCGTTGTGAACAATACAGGTTTAAACTGTGCCGGTCCACTAAGAGATTATTTTCCAACAGTTAATAACTACGGTATTACACACTCCATGATCTCTGATTGACTGAATTCACAAATGAGGAACCTCTGATACAGAGGGCTGATTGTAAGTTAGAGGTGGATTTTCAACCATGCAGAGAGTTGGGAGTCCCTAACCCTAGCATTGTTCAAGGCTCAACTACGTTTTCATCCTAAAAAGAAGATTTATCACATCTCTGACTAATAATGAGTTTATTCTTCCTCCTTTTAGCCTTCTGTAGGCCAATCTCGGGAGAAGGCAATGGCACCCCACTCCAGTAGTCTTGCCTGGAAAATCCTATGGGTGGAGGAGCCTGGTAGGCTGCAGTCCATCGGGTCGCTAAGAGTGGGACATGACTGAGCGACTTTACTTTCACTTTTCACTTTCATGCATTGGAGAAGGAAATGGCAACCCACTCCAGTGTTCTTACCTGGAGAATCCCAGGGACGGGGGAGCCTGGTGGGCTGCCGTCTCTGGGGACGCACAGAGTCGGACACAACTGAAGTGACTTAGGAGCAGGCCAGTCTAGCTACATAAAACTGAACTCAGTTCTTATATATGTACGATGCAGCCAAAATGAGAAACTTTATTGCTTTGAAACAAGGTGGTTGATTTTCTAAATGGTTATAATGGACAACCTAGACATTTCAGGGTACCTTTTTGTCAGTCTCCTTTAATACAGAGCAATGCATCTGACAGTTTTGAATGTTTTGAATGTTATCACTGTTCCACCCCATAAATAAAAATAGTTTTTTAAGTATCTGATATTGCTTATCTATTAACATACACTATCAAAGACAGGAAGAATGAAATAAAATATTAATGATAAATGATGTTTTGTGCTAGGTTGATTTTTTTTTTTTTTTAAATTCTCTGAGTCATAGGTTGTTTTGATTTTTAATTTAATTTTTTTGCACTGTTAAAACATCTTTATTAAATGTATTTTTTAAAAATACATTACAGGATGGCTATCACAATAATTTCCTGAGATAACATTCTTCTCAAAGTATGTACTAAACACTTACATCATTGCTAATGGCTCTTTTTTGCGATATAATTGATGATTTTCTGTTAGGTTTAAAGTGTACAAAATGTTAATTTCATATGTATTATATATTAGAATATGATTACCATCATAAATTAGCTAATACCTCTGTCACATCACATAATTATTACTTAGTTGAGATGAGAACAATTAAGATCTATTCTCTTAGCAACTTTAAAGTACATTTTTCTTTTTCAGATTCCACATTTTGGTAATATAGTTTTTTTTTTAATTTGGATTATCTCATTTAGCATAATTCCCTGAAGGTCCATCCATGTTGTTGCAAATGATAGGCTTTCCTTCTTTCTTGTGGCTGAGTAGTATTCCATTGTGTGTATATACTACAGTCTCTTTATTCGTCTGTTGCTACACACTTAGGTTATTTCTGTATCTTGGCAGTTACGAATAATTCTGCCATAAACATGGATGTGCAGATACCTTTTCAGTACCCTATTTTCACTTTCTTTGAAGATATACCTAGAAGTAGGATTGCCAGATTGTATGGTAGTTCCAGTTTTGTATTTTTGAGGAACCTTCATAACTGTTTTCCATAGTGGCTGAATTAGTGTACATGCCCATTAGCAGTGCTTAAGAATTCCTGTTTCACCACATTGCCACCAACATTAGTTATTTCTTACCATCTTGGTGGCCATTGTATGGTTTTGATTTACATTTCTCTGATGATTAGTGATGTTTAGCACCTTTTCATATGCGTGTTTGCCATTTGTATGCCTTCTTTGGAAAAATATTTAGTTTTGTCCATTTTTAAATTGTTTTTTCTAAGTTGTTGAGTTGTATGGGTTCTTTATATATATTTGATATTAACCACATTTTGATACATGGTTTGCAGATATTTTCTCCTATAGTTTGTCTCTTCATTTTGTTCATTGTTCCTTTTTTCCTGTGGAAAGTGTTTTTGTCTGAAGTATTCCCACCTGTTTGATGTTACCTTTGTTATTTGTACTTTTGTTGTCTCCCCAAAAAACTCATTGCCCAGACTAATGTCAGGGAGTTTCTTCCTTATTTTCTTCTTCCCAGTATCAGTATCTTCCTAGTAACTTTTGTGGTATTAGGTCTTAATTCATTAACTAGGGGATTTTTGCTGGAAACATAGGCCTGTGCCTGGTGATTTTTATTTTTGTTAACCTGAAATTAATTCTATTATTTAATTAACACTTTGCAGATTATTACATTCAATAGTTACACCTGACACACCTGTAAAAAAGCACCATGCATTTCATTTTCACTTTCCCTGTCAGAATCAATCACTAAGATTTATTTTGTCTTTTTGTTGATCTAATATTCATATTGTCTGAGTCAGAACTATATTCTGAAGAACTGTCATCTTCTGAGATACTAGTAGTTATGTTGCTTGAATAGTCAGAGAAAGTATCTGCTCAAAATTTCGCGATGCATCATTTTGAAAATTTCATGGTCATAAGCGTGTATCTATAACATACACAAAATTGGAGCAGAAGCCTAACAGGGAAACGTGAATGAAAACAATCATAAGTTCTGTAATGAGCCCTTATCAGTTTTAAGCTCTAACAACTAAACACTGTGATGTTAATTTTGTGGCTTTCTAAAAGCATATGATTCCTCTCCAGTCAGTAACATTCGGGTAACAGAAGACTTGTTAACACATCTCCAGTCAATAACGTGTTCAGTGTGTTTAAGTCTTCCATTCAGTTTGAGTCGATTCTGTGAATGGTGTAAGAAAGGAGTCTGGTTTCATTTTTCTGTATGTGGTTATTAATAGCTTTCCTCTGTTGAAGAAACTGTCCTTTCCTACTGAATATTCTTGACTCCCTTGTCAAATATTAGTTGATCCAAAATGCAAGGGTTTATTACTCTTCTGTTACATTGATCTGTGTGTCTGTTTTTATGGTATTACTGTTTTAATTAGTAGAGCTTTGTAGTATAGTTTGAAATTAGTAAGTGTGATATTTCCAGTTTTGTTCTTCCTTCTCATGACTGATTTGCCTATTTGGGGTCTTTTATAGTTACATACAAACTTTAGGATTGTGTTTTCCTGAGTTTTTGTAAATGACATTGAAATTTTTATAGGGAGTACTTTGAATGGAAGGGTGGCTTTGAGTAGTATGAACATTTTAACTATTCGCTTCCACAAATGTGATTCCGTTTGTCTTTTTCAGTTTTTTTAATTCAGCCACTCCCTTTTGGTTAACAAATTCACTCATTAGCATAATTATTGATTTGTTAATGCCATGTTAGTCATTGTTGTCTGGTTGGTCATATTTTCATCGTTCGTTTTTTCTCTGTTAACACCTATGTAAATTGGTGATTTTCTTTATAAACTAATGGTATATTCTGCTTCTCTGTCTTATCTACTCTAGCTTTTTGCTTTGTGGTTACCATGAGGCTTATGTAAAACATGTTATAGATAAAAGTTAATTTTAAGCTGATAGCAGCTTTAAATGCATAAAATAACCCTACATATTTATTCCTCTTTTTTTTTTTGATGTCACAATTTACCTCTTTTTATAATACTCATTGTTTTTAAATACTTTTTAAAATCTTTTTTTTTTTTTACTATTGTTTACTTAACACACTATCCTGTTAAAGAATTAGACGTTTATGAATCTGTGTATTTACTTTTACCAGTGTGTTGTAGGCTTTTGTGTCATTAATTAGTGTCTTTTCATTTCAATCTGAAGAATTCCTTTTACCATTTTTTACAAGACAGGTTTAGTGGTTGTTTGGATTTAGGGAAAAGCCTTATTTCTCCTTCATATCTGAAGGATAACTTTGCTGGACAGAGTAATCTTGGCTGGTGGTTTTTTCCTTTCAACACTTTGAGTATGTCACTCAAAGTCACTCTTGCTCTATCTTGGCCTATAGATTTTCTAAGAAATCCACTGAGAGCCTAATGGAAATACTTTGTAGATCAGAATCTCTTTTTGGACCCCTCTGGCTGCTTTTAGGATTCTCTTGTATTCTTTGATTTTTGACAGTTCTATCCTCAAGGTCTTTTTGCACTGAGATGATACTGTGACCTTACTAGCTTTGTGAACTTTGATGTTCATGTCCAGGTTTAGGAAGTTCTCAGATATTATTTCTTTAAGTTAACTTTCTGTCCCCTTCTCTTCTTCTGAAACCCTGATCATTCTAATATTTAAATTCCATATATTACTGAGGCTTTCTTCCCCCCCCCCCCTTTTTTTTTTCATTTTTTTCCTCAGTTCATCCCTGATTGGGTTATATCAAAATGCCTGTTCACTTGTTCTGTCTTCCTTTTGATCTACCCTTCTGGAGATCTCTGGACTTCCCTTGTGGCTCAGCTGGTAAAGAATCCACCTGCAATGTGCGAGACCTGGGTTTGATCCCTGGGTTGGGAAGGATCCCCTGGAGAAGGGAAAGGCTACCCACTCTAGTATTCTGGCCCAGAGAATTCCATGGACTATACAGTCCATGGGGTCACAGAGTCGGATGCAGCTGAGCCACTTTCACTCCTAAAGATCTCTATTGCTTTTTTTTTTTTTTTCATTTCTTTTCTTGAATTCTTAAGCTTCAGAATATATTTGGTTCTTTTCTGTCATTTCTGTCTCTTGGTTAAGTTTATTGTTTTTTGCTTGTTTTCATTGAGTTATTTTTGTATTTTCTTATAGCTCATTGAATTTCCTCAGAACAGCTATCTTGAATTCTTTATCTTCTAGATTGCCAGATTTTTATGCCTTTATGATCAGTAATTGCAGGATTGTTGTTATCTTCGGGAGGTGAAATGTTCATATTCCTTACAGTTTTGCATTGCTGCTTTCACTTAAGAAGTAGCAGACACCTCAGATCTTTGCTAGTTGTCTTCAGATGGAGTTATTAATCTGTTACTTCTGGGTTTTTTTGGATTCTGGACACCTGCTTTGCAGTTCTTGCTCTTTCTGTGTTAGAATTCTTAAGATATTATGTCTTCTCTGGTTCTTTCAATTCATCTGGCTTGCTACTGGAAATGTGTTTTCCAGACTTTTGTGTTTTCAAAAACTAATCCTTTGTGCAGTGTAACTTATTTACACTTCCATATATTATCTCACTCATTTAAGTAAACCTGTGAAATGAATCTAATATTCTCATTTATTAGGATCAGTTAAAATAGCCATGCCTCCCTGGTGGCTCAGGGGTGAAGAATCTGCCCGCCAGCGTCCATGTGGGTTTAATCCCTGGATCAGGAGGACCCCTGGGGAAGGAAATGGCAACCCATTGCATATTCTTGCCTGGAAAATCCCATGAACAGAGGCGTCTGGTAGGCTGCAGTCCATGGGGTTGTAAAAAGAGTTGGACACTGAGTGACCAAATAACAACAACACAACAAAATAATTGACACATGATGGTCTTCTCATTTTCAGGATATCCTCAGAAGGAATAGAGTAGTCACAATAAAGTGTAGCTGTTTTTTAAGAGCAGCTCTCAAAAGATTTCATATATGAAACCATTTGTTGAATGAATATTTACTAATAAAAAATAATTTGTTGTTGTAGATTCTGGTTCTTTAAATTTGCTGCAGCAATTGCAATTATTATTGGGGCCTTCTTCATTCCAGAAGGAACTTTTACAACTGGTAAGAAATCTTTTTTTTTCTTTGTATGATGTTGATACTTTATAAGGAAATTGAAAATAATTGTTGCCTGGAACTGTAACTGTTTGTTTTGTGTTTTCCTTTAAGACATCTATGTAAAAGTTTGTTTTTCTTTGGGTGTATTAATTGTGGAAACAGTAAAAAGTGAAGCAGTTACTCACTTGTGATTTTTTGATTTTTTTCCTTTCAGTGTGGTTTTATGTCGGCATGGCGGGCGCCTTTTGCTTCATTCTCATACAGCTCGTCTTACTCATTGATTTTGCCCATTCGTGGAATGAATCATGGGTCGAAAAAATGGAAGAGGGGAACTCGAGATGTTGGTATGCAGGTAGGTTTTTTGCCTTACAGAACATCTCAAGATAGTTGAACTTTGAAAGTGAAAGCAGGTAGTAGAGTATGGGGAAATCATGATTTTTATGGTACAGTTTACTGTGAGGAGGTTTTTAGTTTAAGTTTGTGAGTGGCATCCTGTCACGTTATATGTTGCATGTCAACTAGGAACATACCCAAGAATGAGACAGTCATCCAAAAGACTGGGAATGGCTAAAATAGCAAAGCATATTGCTGAGTATATGTATATTTTATAGCCTAATTTCCTGGGAATTTTCTAAGTAAAAGCTTAAAAAGTAAAATATTAAAGGGATGAGGACTACTAGAAATAGATTAACAGTGGTACAATTCTGAAACATCAGCAAGCAGGAAAAAGAAACCACTCCGAAGCATTTTCTGTAAGTGCAAAGAATGCCTTTATGTGTGACACCTTAGGGAGTTATTATAGTAGTGTATTTAATGTGTGTTTATAATGATGAGCTTGAGTCCTTTGGTTGTACTCTAAAACAGGAATCAGAATTCGGGTGCTTACAACAGGTGACACAAATGAGGGAGGAGAAACAGTTTAAGTGCATTTTCAATCCTCTTGCAAATAAAAGGGACTGTGGTGAATTAGAGAGTGTGAAGGCCATTATACTGCTTAGTTCCGTCCAGTAATTGTCTTGTGGAAATGTGAACCCAGTGTCGCTTAATTTTTCTGAAGTTTTTTAAAAGAAGCCATAAATCTGGATTTTTATGTGAAATAGTCAGCTTCAGCTAAAAATACATATATTTTAAGTCAGTGAAAATAAATCAGCATATCTGCTATATTCATATTTTCTTTCATACAACTAGTTTGTGATATTTGATCTCAGTGGTAAAAATTTGATATTCAAAGAAATAAGCTTTAATCATTTAGAAAATTTACTTACACAGAATGTTTCATTTTTTACTGTTAAATCTAATGCAAGAGTTTCTGCTTTGTTGCCTATTGTATCCCCAGGGCCTTTGTAGGTATTCAATAAATATTTGTCTGATAGAGCATTTGTTAGTCACATGTACATAAATACATACATACTAAGCATACATTAACATGAAAATTAAAAGTGTGTGTGTGAGATAGAAGAAACTTAGGTTGTCTTATTAAATAATGACAACTTAAATAGTTTTTTGTGGTTTTTTTTTTTTAAGATTTTAGTTGATAAGGCAAATAAAGCATTGTTCTGTGGGCTTAGCATTAACAAAATAGTTTTCTTAATGCCCGTGTTTACAACTGAATGATATAACTTAAAAACTTTAAGTAATATTCTCCTCCTAGTTAATTTTCTATATTTTGAAAATAATGGCTAATGTATCTGAATGTGTTTTGGACACTCTGTATGTAAATATTACTTTAAATTAAGATCGTATTATTACCCTTAAAATGCATCAGAATAGTGAGCTATGTGTAAAGGCTGGAGTAGGAAATGGCAACCCATTCCAGTATTCTTGCCTGGGAAATTCCATGGACAGAGGAGCCTGATGGGCTATAGTCCGTGGGATTGCAGAGTTAGACATGGACTGAGCACGCACACACGCATGTGTAAAGGCAACAAAAGTCTTAATGTGGTACAGGCCAGAATTAAATCTTTATCTGCTTTTATAGCCTGTGTAATGCTGATAAAACGTTGCTTAAAATAATGTTTTTGAATAAAATAAGATTGTTTTTAAAGCAAGCCACATGCCACATTCCTAGTATTAGTGATAAAATCTAATTGTCAAAATGTATTTCTTTCACAGCTTTGTTATCAGCTACAGCCCTGAATTATCTGCTGTCTTTAGTTGCTATCGTCCTGTTTTTTGTTTACTATACTCATCCAGCCAGTTGTGCAGAAAATAAAGCATTCATCAGTGTCAACATGCTCCTCTGCCTTGGTGCTTCTATAATGTCTATACTGCCAAAAATCCAAGTAAGCTTGGATTAGTTCTTTCATTTTTATGAAGCTTCTGTTTTTCTCTAAGGTTTCCTAAATCTTGAATGATCACAATATTTTTCTGTTTTGCCTAATTATTTTCTTGTAGGAATCACAACCAAGATCTGGTTTGTTACAGTCTTCAGTGATTACAGTCTACACAATGTATTTGACTTGGTCTGCTATGACCAATGAACCGGGTATGTTTTGTTTGCCTGATTTGTTTCTTTTAATGAATCCTGCAAGCTTTTCTCTTTTTCAGAGATGGTTGTTTTGTAAAATTAAGCTCATAGAGGAATGAAGAGAATGGAAATACCATTTTCATCTTTGATGTACTGCTATATTTTTTCACTTAAGCTTCTTCCTTCACTAACAAAACTATAAGAAATTATAGGAAAATTATAAGAAATATACCTGATTTGTACAGTGCATGTAATAGTATATGTAAAATTAAAAACTATTGAAATGTTTGTTGATTCTATTTTAATCAGTATAGATTTTTTTTTAAGTTCTTTTTGCCTGTGATTACCTTACAGGTGAATATAATTGGTCTTTGTAATCTTTTTATAGGCCAGCTTTATTGCATTTCATAGTTATAAGCCCATATATGTTATTTGGGGTGAAACAAATTGGAAAATAGATGTACTGCAGTATAGTCTGCATTTGGTTGAATCCACGGATGCAAAATTGCTAATATGAAAGGCTGGAGTATAGAGGCCAGCCATAAAGTAACATGCAGATTTTCAGTTGTGTTGTGGGTTGGTACTGCTAATCTCCTTGTTTAAAGGTCAACTGTACTGTTTTTTGAAAAGGGAAAAAAGGGTCTCTTTTCCTCAGAATAAAAAAAATTACAGAATTTTTGACAGAAAAAAGTTTCCTGACTCTTAAATTTCATTCCATTTATAAATTTCATAGGTGCTTTATCACTAGTTGGAGAAAAAGAGTTTTTTTAGTATACTAGAGAAAAATTGTTTATTTTTGTCCAGGTAAGTGTCGAGAAAAAAATTAATAGTAATTTACTTTAGGGATTATCCTTATACAAGTGGCTTCAAGGTAAACATAATTTTTCAGTGATAAGATGGCAATTGACATATCTGGCATTGTGGGAGGTAAAAAAAACATATTTGGGACACTTAAGTGGATACCAACCCCATTTTAATTCTTTCTTATAAGAGTCAAGAGGCTGAATAAGCATTAGGTCACTATGATTTATGTACTCATTTCCACAAACTATTTGCTAAAATTCTAGTAACTGATTTTGTGTGTAAACTATCTTGCTTATATAACAATGTAGTTTGACAAGTTGATAAACTTCATAAAATCACTATTGTTATTTCATAGTATATAACAGGAAAGGCAGTGCATCTTAGTTTAGGATACCTGAATTTTATTCTTAACTCTGCTTGAGCTTTACTATAAAGTAAAAAATTTACTTTACTAAATTTCACCAATTTCCTGATTAGTAAAAAGCTTAAATGTCTCAATTGCATGAGGCTGAAAATGAGATTGCTTTCCAACCAGTTGGATAAAACTAGCATTATATAATGTAAAAGGTCTCATTATTAATAAATACATGTTGTCTTATTTTGTTTGTGCCCTTTTCTCACAATTTTTTGAGTTTGCAAGTGTATAAAGAGTTAAAAAGAACTACAATTGTGCTCTGAAAAATTTTTTGTACTTTTCTAACATTTTAATTTGACCTTAATTTACACTATAGAAACAGAATGTAACCCAAGTCTACTGAACATAATTGGATATAACACAACAAGCACTATCCCAAAGGGGGGGCAGTCTGTACAGTGGTGGCATACTCAAGGAATTATTGGACTAATCCTCTTTCTACTGTGTGTATTTTATTCAAGGTAGGAAAAATTATGGATTTTATTTTTTTGAAGAGAAGTCCAGCTATTATTCATATATGAATGTTGTGTTTAAATTCCTTTTTTTTTCTTTCTCTTTCTAAACTGTCATTCATGTAGCATCCGTACTTCAAACAATAGTCAGGTTAATAAACTGACTCTAACAAGTGATGAATCAACACTAATAGAAGATAGTGGAGCCAGAAATGATGGATCACTTGAGGATGGTGATGATGTTCACCGAGCCGTAGATAATGAAAGGGATGGTGTCACTTACAGTTACTCCTTCTTTCACTTCATGCTTTTCCTGGCTTCACTTTATATCATGATGACCCTTACCAACTGGTACAGGTACTTTTATTTTATGAAAACTTCGCATGTGGTAATTTGGGTGGCTTTTGTGTAATTCCATTGTAAAAACAGGGTATTGAGTACTTTTTATCCTCCAATATATTTCAAAATTTACAACTAAATGGTGAGATCAGTATGAGAAATGCAGACTTTATTTCCTTGCTTTAGCATTAACAATCACTGAAATAGTTCCAGGTCTTAAAAGAGATTGAAATAGTTCTTTTACCTGTTTTTGTTCAAACTTTGTCATTAAAAGCTTTGAGGATTTCAAAATTGAAGTGTGAATACATTAACATAGATGGATTCTTAGAATTCTTTAAAACTAATTTTTGCTTTTATATCACTTCAAAACTGATAAATCTTTTTTGTTAAGAGGAAGGTAGTGGTTTATATTTTGTCTTTAAAAATTCTGATTTAGTTCAAAGGATTGCTAAAAGATATAAGATTCAAATTGAACTGTATAGTTAGGGTAGTTCTATTTTTAATACTCTTTTTTTTTTTTTTTGAGGAGGGAACGCAGACAGTCTTTAATACTCTTTAATGCATAATATCCTTAACAATTTGTAAGAAAACTTTGAATACCAGCAAAAGATGTTTTTAAAAAAAAGATTATTCATTTGTTTGAGAGCAGCCTCTACTGGCATTTATTATTGAATATATATATATACACACACACACACACACTTAAAAAGTCTACACTGCAGCATATTAAGGTACAAGAACTATTCCAAATAATTCTCAGTAATTCACAGCTTTGGCTGTCATGTAATAATAGTAAGTATTAAAGATGAAAAGTATCATGGTATGTTTCATCAACATAAAAATAAGCTAAATTTGGGATGTATTTCCTTCCCAGTTTCCTAAATCTGAGAAGGTGGAGGGAGCTCCTGTATATACTTTGAACAAATTATATTCTTTGTACGGTTTAGAATTGATAAGTCTTTGTTAAATAATGTTTCATTTATCCAGAGGTCACACTCCATTTCTCTGCTATCTCATTAATTAGTGAGCCAGAGATACATAAAGATTCTCTGAGTATTACGTAAAGGAACTACTTCAGAGGCCTATGTCGTCTACTCCTTTAAAGGTTTTTTTTTTTAACCTTCATATTAGCTGTCAAAGTGGTATGGAAAACAAGACAACAGAGATAGTCTGACAACTATATATGTTATCACAGATTATATACAAAGAACACTTCTAAAATAAGGAAACCTGGTGGCTTGATGACCAGTAATCCAACTTCCCTCTGCTTTTTGTTTCCCTCGAACTCTCAGGTACGAGCCTTCTCGTGAGATGAAAAGCCAGTGGACAGCTGTCTGGGTGAAAATCTCCTCTAGTTGGATTGGCATTGTGCTGTATGTCTGGACTCTGGTGGCGCCCCTCGTTCTTACAAATCGTGACTTTGACTGAACGGGACTTGAGGCATCAAAGTCTCACTTTGATCATCATTTATTTGAAATCAGCAGTATTCCCAACTTTCGTGAAGTTGTGTATGTGTGTGCTTCCCATGTAACTTCTCCAGTCTTCTGGCATGAATTAGATTTACCGCTTGCCATTTTATTCATTATAGTCTTGCCAAGCGCATCAGTATGCGTTTTAGAATGAATCAAGAGTTGTATGAGTATGTTGGTGGTGGTAAGTTAGGAGAAGTAGACATTGTTAGGTTTATTCTCTGCTCTGTACCTGTGAAAAGAGTAAAAACAAAACTGCTTGGCAGTTTGATTTTTAAATTGTGTTAGAGAACATAAAATGTTTTAGAAAAACATGAAAAATGTATGGCTGCCTTTTCAAATATTTGATGCCTTGTCCTACAGGATACTGCAAAGAACATGACTGTCCTAAAATTGTATAAACAAGTCACAAATGTCAGTTTTCTAAAGACTTTTCAGATTTTTCCCTTGATATGAAGGTAAGGAACATATACAGGTATGGAGTATTTGATTGACAACAGTGTAGGTTATGGAGGAGACGGAGACACAGAACTTTCAGAGATTTGCTGGTGGTGGGTATTTAAAATACCCAGGTAGGTTGTAATGTTCCCTGAATAGGGGTAGTCTTCCATACTAACATAGTGAACTTTGTTTTGGTCATTATAAACACATGCAGATGTGTTAAAATGTGTTCAGTGGAGAAGTTAGGAACTCTGAAGGATTTGGACAAAGATTTTGAGAAGAATATATAGGTTAGAAGGAGGTTGAAAATCACTTTTAAAGTTTGTTTTGAAAATCAGAGCTGATAAACTGAAGCCTACTAAAGCCTATTTTGCAGTTTCTTTCTGTTCTGTCAGAAGTTTAACAGTGAAGAAACTGAAGCTCAGATAGCTGATCAGTGGCAAAACTGGGAAATCCCACATCTGTCAAACACAAATGGCATTTTTTCTGGCATTCAACAATAATTTCTGTTCAAATACATGCCTAATAGATTTTGCACCATTGTGAGTGGTAGATCATTTATGTGATGTGAATTGCTGGTATCTAGTATGCCTTCTACACACAAACTGAGGCCAGGAGAATGATGACTGCTGTAAAATAAACTCCTGCTTAACAGTATGCTATTCCGCTCAAAAGATGCTTTTCTATTTGCTGCCATCTAATTGAAATATATAGGTTATTAAAAATCTTTCAACTTGAAAATCAAGCAGTATCACTGTTAACTTCGATAGAAACTCTTAGTTGTGTCATTAGTGTCTTAAATCTTAAAATCTACATTTGCTTCTTTTAAGAAATCAATGTAAGCGAAATATAACAATTCCTCACCTTTTATTGTGTTGGTATTGTATTCCATGATCTCAAATGGCTGTTTTATCTTTAAATAAATGAATTCAGAGAAAATGTGTGGTGTATTCTTTTAAATTCTAAAGGATATAATTTTAGCCAATTTAGGTGGTGTAATACTCTGAACTACTTTCTTCCTGTGTATATTTTTTAAAAAATAAGGTGGTATTTACCCTTTTGGTTCTCTGTAAATAACCCCTGAAGTAGATCTCAAAGGTAATTTAAGTGTTATTCTCCTAAAGAACTAGACCAGTTAAGTTTGGAGACTAATTTTAATTCATTTGATAGCTATTCTAGACTTCTGTGTCCTCCAGGCCTTTTTTCCTGAGATGCCAATTGATGCTACTTTTTTCTGACACTTATTTTTTTTTTTTTTAATCCCTCATTTAAAAAAAAAAAGCTCTATCCCATAGCAGCAAAGTATCAGAAAGAGAAAGAAATACTCCACTTACCTTCATATCACAAAGAATAAAACACCTAGGACTAAACCTACTACCTAAGGAGGCAAAAGACCTGTACTCTGAAACCTTAAGACACTGATGAAGGAAATGAAGACACAAATAGATGTAAAGATATACCATGTTTTAAGACAGATAAAATCAATATTGTTAAAATTATTATACTACCCATGGCAGTCTACAGATTCAGCGCAATCCCTGTGAAATTATCAATGGCATTTTTCATAGAACTGGAACAAAATATTTTTAATTTGTATGGAAACACAACAGACCCCAAATAGCCAAAATGGCCTTGAGAAAGAAAAATGAAGCTGGAGGAATCATGCTCCCTGATTTCAGACTACTACAAAGCTAACAGTAATCAAAGCCATACAGTACTGACATAAAAACATATCAATGGAACAGTTAGAAATACCAAAAACCCAAATGCTCCTGAGGGACAGTCTACTACAAAGGAGGCAAGAATACACATTGGAGAAGAGACAGTCTCTTCAATAAGTGGTTCTGGGGAAAAGATCAGTCTCCTGGAATAATGGAAATAACAAAAGTAAACAGTTGTGACCTAATTAAAGTTTTTGCACAGCAAAGGAAACCATAAGCAAAAGACAAACTACAAAATGGGAAAAGACACTTGCAAATGATGCTACCCATGAGATTAATTTCCTAGTAATACAGCTCATGCAGCTTAATATTTAAAAAAAAAAAACTTAAATAGATGTCACTATTTGGCCAGTGTTACACCCTTTTCAGTTCTGTCCTGTGACAGGAGTAATTGTTTAGTCGCTCAGTCATGTCTAACTCTGCAATCCCATGGACTATATAGCATGCCAGGCTTTCCTGTCCTTCCCCATCTCCTGGAACTTGTTCAAACTCTCGTCTGTAGAATCAGTGATGCCATCCAACCATCTTGTTCTCTGTCATCCCCTTCTCCTACCCTCGGTCTTCCTCAGCATCAGGGTCTTTTCCAATGAATATTCAGGGTTGATTTCCTTTAGGATTGACTAGTTCGATCTTGCAGTCCAAGGGACTCTCGAGAGTCTTCCCAGCACCACAATTCTTCAGGGCTCAGTCTTCTTTATGGTCCAACTCTCACATCCATACATGACTACTGGAAAAACTATAGCTTTTTCACTTGTGGGCAATTAACAGCAAAGTGATGTCTCTGCTTTTTAATACACTGTCTAGGTTTGTCATTACTTTTCTTCCAAGGAGCATCTTAATTTCTTGGCTGCAGCCACTATCAGCAGTGATTCTGGAGCCCAAGAAAATAAAGTCTGTCACTGTTTCCGTTGTTTCCCCATCTGCTGGCCGTGAAGTTAAGTGATGGGACCAGATGCCATGATTTAGTTTTTTGAATGTTGAGTTTTAAGCCAGCTTCATTCTTTTACTTTCATCAAGAGGCTCTTTAGTGCCTCTTCGCTTTCTGCCATAAGGGTGGTGTCACCTGCATATCAGATGTTATTGATATTTCTCCCAGCAATCTTTGATTCCAGTTTGTGTTTCATCCAGCCCAGCATTTCTCATGATATACTCTGCATAGAAGTTAAATAATCAGGGTGGCAATATACAGCCTTGACGTTCCTTTTTCCAATTTTGAACCAGTCTTTTTGTTCCATGTCCAGTTCTAATTGTTGCTTCTTGACCTGCATACGGTTTCTCAGGAGGCAGGTAAATTGATCTGGTACTCCCATCTCCTATGAATTTTCCAGTTTGTTGTGATTCACACAGCCAAAGGCTTTAGCAGAGTCAATGAAGCAGATGTTTTACTGGAATTCTCTTTTTTCTGTGATCCAGTGGATGTTGGCAATTTCATCTCTGGTTCCTCTAACTTTTCTAAATCTAGCTTGTACATATGGAAATGTGTGTGTATTTATAATACATATGCATTTATGTGGAATTGGCTCACCAATTACAGAGGCTGACAAATCCAAAATTGGGCTGCTTGGGGTGGTTTTGAGACTGTGTGGTAGATATTCCAGAAGTTTGGGGCTCAGTCTACTAAGTCAGAGTTAGTATCAATGAAAAATCAGGTTGATAGCATGCACCTATCATATACTGAAAATGGCACTTAACATGATCTTCCCCAAGACTCATAATCCCATCTAATTATGGGAAGAAACAAAAAGTGACCCCAAATTGAGGGACACTAGAGTATCAAGCCAGTACTGCTTAAGACTGTCAAGGTCTAGCTTATGTGTATTGTAGTTTCTCTGAAACCAATTTCTTGAAATTTACTCTTATGACCTAATCTGCAACTGATTCTCAAAGTAGTTTTACCTATGCTTGTTATTTCATGTAGGTGCTAATTCTCAAATGTAGCATTTTATGTATGTTTATCGTTGAGTGTCATCTGGTCATCTTCCCAGCCTGTGGACCTTCTGTTCTCACACTTCAGCTTCTGAACTTAGTATACCAACCCTATGAAGCACACAGTGAAAGTCACTCAGTCGTGTTTGACTCTTTGTGACCCCATGGACTATAGAGTCCATGGAATTCTCCAGGCCAGAATACTGGAGTGGCTAGCCGTTCCCTTCTCCAGGAGATCTTCCCAACCCAGGGATCGAACCCAGCACTGCAGGGGGATTCTTTACCAGCTGAGCTATCAGGGGAGCTGGAAGCACATAGTGAAACACCCTACAAGAACATTTATCTCTAAGTCACTAGCTCTCCTATGGGCTTACTTGTATCCCAACTGAAGCAAAAGAAACTTGGAGGTGGTATGAAGATGAGGGGTACATACCTCTAAATCATACTGTGCTGTTTTCCACAAAACACACAGAGACTTTTTGCAGTAAACACAAGTTTATGTTATTTTTAAAGGAAGCAGTTTCCAGGTCTTCAATTTCCATGTGTACATTTTCCTAAAGTGATGTACTTGAAAAGATGTCTCAGGACAAGGTATCATCCCTTTTAACAATTACTCTTTTCACACTTGAAACAAATCAATTACTCCTCTTAATTCATCCTGAATCTTAATAATACCAAGGCACTTCAGATAAACTTGCTAAACACCCAAGCAGAGACAATTTTAAATACTGGTAAAAGAATGATACTTGTTTATAAAACCCTTTGCAATTCAGATGATTTACATTTCTTTCACTGAAATAATCAGGATGATCTAATTAAATTGCCAGCTAATAAAATTTTTTCATTACTTAAGTGAAATCTGAAGGACTTCTTATTTGGTAACATTGCTAACAAATTTCCTATCTCTTTTTTTGTATTAAAATTTCTTAGGACTTGATAAAAACAAATGGATGCTCTCAGTATATTGATATTGTAAACGTATCCCCAGATAATAAAACATTTTGGGAAAAAAATCCCCGAGATCTGTTCACCCCACAAAAAGATGTATTTCTGATAAAATTTTAGTTTTTATGTTAACAGTTCAAAATTTAAACTATATTAGTGAACAGTGAAATCTCTTAACAGATCAATCCCCCAAAATTCAGAGGCGGAACACAATAAAGATTTGCTCCCCCCTCACCTGAAGTCTAAAGGAATATCCAGGATTGATGGGTGGCTCTCCTCTAAGCGGTGATCCAGGAAGCCAAGTTTCCTCCTCCTCGTGTGTATACTCAGAAGCCACATACTCCTCTGCGTCAAGCTAGCAGATAAGTAAAACGCGAGGAGGGTTGCATGGGGGAAATATCCACAGATCAGACCTGTAAGTTCTGAACACTGCTTTTCCTGATTTATTAGAATTCAGTTACATAGCTACCCTGTTTACAAAGATGGAGATAATGTAACTGCATGATAGGAGATGGTTCAGCAATCAGTTAATACTCTCTGCCACATACCTTTATACTGTTTTGATCAACTATGTATTTATAATTGGAGACAAATTTTAATGCTTGGAATTTTAAGGTTACAGAAAGTAATTTCAAATTTAGTTGCAGAGCAGTGCAACAGTTACCATCAAATGTATGACTATCATGCATAATAAAAGTAGTATAAAATTTTTTGGAGGAAGTGGAATGGATAATGATGAACACCAAGTCTCTATGGTATTTAGATGCTTTTAGATATACATTTAAAAGCACATAACTTTTTAAAAATGGCAGCATTAACAGTATCCTAAATTCCTCCTGGCTACTTAAGATAAAGAAGTTTAAATGTCACCTTAAAAAGTACTAGGAGATGTAAGGTTTTCAAAACTATTTTTAAAATACTTCTAGAGTTATCCTTAAAGGAGAAGAAACTTAACCATATCCCCGTGATTAAAGGAAGGGAAAAAGAAAAAGTCTGACGTTACCTCTCCTCTCTAACTCTGCACTTTTATGCAGAACACTGTTTTGAGTTCTTGAATTTGTTCACCAAGATCCTGCTGTCAGAGCCAAGTTATTTTAGGATCTGCTAAGGAAAGGTTTCTTACCCCTCTGTGATAGGCTTTATTTGAATTTTTATATCATAGTAAGAGAAATTCCAAGATACTAAGAGTCTATAGCCAATAAGGAAAGCCATCTTTGTAATTTCTCATCAAACAACCCTATTTAAAAAAACATTCAGATACTAGCTCACTGCTTCCAGTTCTCTGCTCGAAGGTAGAATTCTTCAGGTGATAGTTCTCTGGCCTTGCATTAAGTCTAATCCTTCTGAGCAAATGTTTCAAAGGGAAAAAAGTGATTTAACTATTTCTCTTATCTTCTCTCAAGGTGAAAATTAAAGGCACTTTGCATCCAGTGATAATAATGTTCGTACCTAATTTGAACAACTGGAAGCATACTTTTCTAAATTCTTTATTAGAAACATAGAAAGTAAGCCAGTATAATTTTTAAACAAAGAACTTAAAACACATTAAATTTGGAGTTATTCTATTTTCCTCATTGTTGCAATACAACCGGTCCTCTGAGATGAGGCACAAAGAGCTTGGTATGATTCATGTTTAGAATAATGGACAACAGACAAAGTTCACAGTTTACATCTACCTACTTCATATGAAAAGGAAAGACTGTCACATGTGGATGTCACTCCAAAGAAGACACGTAACAGACACACTAGTACGCAACATTCATTATATTTATTTTACTAAATAGTATGCTTCAAAAAAACACAAAACAAACCAGAAAACTTTTACTTAAAACTAGTCCCATTAGCTGGATGGGTTGACACCATCCCATCCCCTTCTTTCTATAATATATGCAGCTGAAACTGTTATCAGACAGCAAGCACTCAAGTATATGTTGCCTTCCTTTTGAACATGGATGAACTTCTCTGAACCAAGAGAGACAAATGAAGTTTTACAAGATACAGGCACTTTATGTTCCCAGTTTTATAAAGAAGCCATGTGAAAAATACTCAATAAAAGCAACTGGAACAGAGAAAGCTTTAGGAGTTCTACCATTAGTTATAGTGACTTACACTCAATGCAAACAAGACAGCATCAAACAAGTAAAACAAACAAACGAAAAGTTTAACTGGGGTTAATGAACATACATGTAAAAAATAAATCCAATTTAGTATAACTGGAGAAAAATGGCCATTTGAATCCAACTTAAAGATATGCCAATAATGTGTTTTAACACATCAAATCTTTATGTACCTACGTAACTGAGTAACACCTGAAAGCTTTGCAAGAGTGTGTGGTTAGTGAGAAAAGCAAAAGGTGCTTTTGATTCCACAGTTATCAGATAAAATGAAACAGAAATTTACAAAAAAAAGTACCAAATGATACTTTAAAATAAATAGTTCATCATTTTGATGAATATATACACGCAGAGTCCACTTCTTGGGGATTTAGCTATCTAAAAGTGGCATGTCACTATCCAGAGGTGCAGGAGCAAGTTCACATAAATAAAACAGTGTGGCTTCACTAGCTTCAGCTTCAGTCAATGGCTCCAGGCGAACAAGCTTACTTTGGGTTGGTTCTGGGTCCAAGCTGCTGTCCAGAAGCTCATCAACTTCTATGGGTTTATCTACAGAGGACATAACTTCTGACGATGCAGTACTCCCCTGTTCAACAGAAGAAGCAGGGTTCCCATCGAGGAATGCAAGAAGTGGAAAAGCAGTGTACTGGATAAGCTGCTTATCTATAACGAAGATAAGAAAAATGCTCTTTTACCACCAGCTTATACAGAGTTCAAGCTGAAGGTGGAAAAAACAGAAGTAGATGTGCATATGTGCAATCATTACCCTGATATACAGTCAAACATGATACTCTGTGTCAGTAAATTTAAAAATATGTAAGTCAGAAAATGTAGTCTTGCATTCAATAATTAAGAAACAAGAGTTCTTTCAGTTCTTCTGAAGTTAAATAGGGGGGAAAATGACAAACTTTAAGAACTATCACCACACCAATTTCCTTTATATGCTGGAACCTTGATATGTTATGAATACAACCAAGACTAATACATATCCATGTTCAATAATTAAGCATGGCAAAACCTTCCTTTGCTCACATTAGTTTCTACACAGAAATCTTAATTTTAAAAAATGAATACTACATTTATACCTACCTGTTTTGGGTTTAGGTTTTCTTCCCTCTTCTGAAACTGGCTGAACTACATTGTTCTTGGTTTCTAATCCTTTATTCTCAGACTAAAAGAGAAAAAATAGTATAAAAATCCTTGTCTCATATTTTTAATGTTCCTGAAAAACAGCAAAACATTTAAAATTGGTACAGTATATGAATACTGCTATGTTCTCTGAAATACATGGGAAAGGGGAGCATCAGGAGAGGTAAACTAGAGAGAGAGAGAGATCTGAGTAGATGCAATCAAACTGGCTAAGAAAACTATTGCTGTCACCAAGTGGATGAAACAGAACCTGAACTAGGATGCCAGTAAGTACAAAAAAGGAAGGGCATTTCAACAGTAGAATAGACAGAGTCTCTCAAGAGTAGAAGATGGTAATGAATCAAAGATGGCTAGTTTCAAATTGCTAATGAAGAGCTAACTCTTTAAACAATTTTAAACAGTTTTGACTTAAAATGTATTACACATTTCTTTTCGCTCACAAACAGAATATTTAGCATAAGTAAACATATTTACAGTAGTCCAGGATGACACAATGATATCCTTGAAACTATTTATCTCTATACTTGGAAGCCTCAAATGTGAGGTGGTATTTCTTCATTTCCTTTTTGTGGCTCTTTCAGTTCTTTTCTGTCATTTAAATTACTTCTTTTGACACTATCTTCTCTCCTTACACCTGACTGTAAGGGAATTAAATTTTTAACATTAAGTTCTTCAGTGCTCTTTTAAATGATGTTCAAACTGAGGTGCTGAGGTTCACAATTTTTCCTGAATATCTGTTAAGTCCCAGATATCTGCATGCTTGTAAATTATATATGGTATAGCAAATATACTAATTCCTATAATTTCCCTGATATCAACATAAAATTAAGCAGTACAAATTTCCAGAATTCACAGATAATAAAGACTTCATGACATAATAAAAACTACGTAAACTTCCCCCCAAACTCTTCTCATTCAGCATTCACAGTAAAAAAAGCACTAACGCAGTAACATTTTCTTTATGTTTCTACTTCCTGTGCTCAGTCGCTTCAGTCGTGTCTGACTCTCTGCACCCCTATGGACTGTAGCCCGCCAGGTTCCTCTGTCAATGGGATTCTCCAGGCAAGAATACTGGAATGGGTTGCCATTTCTTCCTCCAGGGAATCTTCCTGACCCAGGGATCAAACCTAGGTTTCTTATGCCTCCTGCACTGGCAGGTGGGTTCTTGACCACTAGCACCACCTGGGAAGCCCTAAATAGGCATTTTTCAAGGATGCCACTATTGTTATTCTAATATGAGAACCAGGAAAGCAAATGTGTTTCATCTCCCAGGCAAATTTTTGCTTACTCCTAGTGGCCACATAGATTGCTATACTGAGATTGCAACACTGCATATTGATTCATTAGGAAAGAGTGTTTTAATACATATCGTACAATACTTGTCACTGGCAAGGGAATGAGAGCTGATGTGCCAATTATTTAAAATTAACTGAAATTCTAAAACATGATTAAAAAGTCACTCTCAATGTTAATTTTTCGATAGTATTGTAGAATACCATAGAATTTGGACTTCCCAAGTGGATGCAGTGGTAAAGAATCCACCTGCCAATGCAGAAGATATGGTTCGATCCCTGGGTCAGGAAGATTCCCTGGAGAAGGAAATGGTAACCCTCTCCAGTATTCTTGCCTGGAAAATTGCATTGACAGAAGAGTGTGGTGGGCTACACTCCATAGGGTTGCAAAGAGTCATACATGACTTAGCAACTGAACAAACAGTATTGTAGAGAGTATGCAAGCCTGCCATTTAACTGTTATTTCTGAAAGCTTTTGGGAACAAGATGATTATCCAAGAACAGAGAATGCCTTAATGTCTAACAATAAACAAACAGTATAGCACATTCACTAAATATATATGCATGATCCATGTTCACTCAACTTAAGGTCTAATGCTCAGTAATATTGTATTTACTAAAACACAATCGTATCATGGTCCATAGATTCTTACAGTATAAACCTAGGCAAACTACAGTCCACATGCCAAACTCAGCATTCTACCTGTTCCTTAAAAAGTTTTACAGAAGCACAGCCACACTTATTCTTTTATGTACTGTCTATGGTTGATTTTGCAGAGCTGAGTAGTTGTGAAAGAGGATACCTGGCTTCCTGCAAAGCCAAAAATATTTAGTCTTCAGAGAAAAAGTATGCCAATCCCTGATATAAACCATCCAAATACTGAATATATAACCAACTTCCTAGTTCAAAAATTCACAGGTACCTTCAACTTTTAAGTTACCCAAGCTATAACTTTGAAAATGTGGTGAGGCTATCCTCACACATGACAACAGTTAGAAAAATTCCACCTCCTCACTCTAATACCTTGTATTTATTTGATATATGTTCATTTTTTATTAAAACAAAAATAAAAATTAAATTTTGATTCTACTAAAGAATTTGTACAAATTTCAGGGGAACTGATTTCCTTTTTATTCAATGAAAAACAGGAATTATGAAATGACCTGGTATAAATACAAGATAAATGAAGTATACACCTACTCAAGACAATAAGCCATACAAAGTAACAGACTGATTTCTAAATGTCCGCTCTAATAACTTGATATTATCCTCATCACTCACTGAAAACCAGTTCTAAAGAATCTGTTAACTCGTGCTAATCCCAACTATAGTTACTATTTTTAAGAACATAAAAACTCCCCTTAAAAAAGTCCCAAATCCATACTTCACTGATTCCACTCGCCTTCCTTACGAACAATACAATTCCTGTGCTTTCACTATATGCTAATAAAGTGAAGGAACTCATTTTCAACATGAATACCCTTAAATTTTCAACAAAAATGCTGAGATGTTATTTATAGATGGATAAGAATGTAAAATGAAGGCATTAAAACATGAAGAAATCATATTTTAATAATTTCTTTCAGTGATATACCTAAGTATGCCAAATTTATTCAGTTTATCTTCCAGCATGTTGAATGCTAATTTCACATTCACATTTAACAGCACAAGGCACAGAAGAATTGGGCAATGATTCACCCCATAACCAAAAACTAATTTTTCATTTAGAATTTTATTATCTTGATTACATGTATTAGCTAAGAATATAAAATGCTTTTTGTAACTGGGAGTGATACTGCTCTCTACTTACTAGAATTTTTTTTTTTCAAATTCTTACAGCTATGGGTCCTGAGCAACATGAATTAAAACTTACTTTTGTATTATTGATGTAATCTGTGGGATTCATCTGCACAGAACTAGTGAAAAGCTGAAAGACCAAACAAGAAAGATGATAAGTTTAAAAAATATTTTAAAAAATGTTAACTGTGTGTTCAAAATTTTATACAGCTATGTAGGGTGAAGAGATGTAGTTCCTGCACTAGGAAGTTTCCACATAGTAAAACAAGTTTGGAAGAGAAAAGCAAGAAAGCAGAAAGAAAAACAAAAGCAGAGCAAGCTAGCCCATGCATTAGATGTTTTAAGAATTTCTACCCTATAATAGTAGTAGGGTAAATCACTTGAGACAAATGGTGGTTTTCCCACCTTCCCTCTCCTTCATTTATTTTCCTCCCTAAATGCCTTCAGCCTTAAATGATAAGCAGGGCTGACTTCCTTGCCCTTACGATGATCCTTCACTGACTGACTACCTGCTAATTATGTGATAATTGTACAGAATCTGCTCTATGAGAATGGTTCCTAAATCACACCTCAGGTAATCCTCTGGTTAAATGGCATAACTCCATGTTGATTCTCCACATAGCAAGGGAAGCCACATAGCAAGGGAAGCCATAGATGCTAAGACCACTTGCTCACTGCACTCCTGAGACCAGCCACTCTACAAACATAATTTTTTTTTTATGTCATAAGCTTCAAAGTCATCCATCCCACAGAGATTTACTGAGCATCTAAGAAATAATTGACATCATTAAGAATACAAGATGACACTATACCTGCTCTCCAGGAGCTTACAATCTAAAAGACAAGATAACGACAACAACAAATAGCAACATGTGATCATATACAATCCAGTATTATTATAATTAATGGATGGTGGAGCTCAAAAGTACTAAGGAGCTAAGAGAAAGAGAAAAGAAAACAGAGACACATAGGATGAAACAAAAAGTATTGATAAAACTATGTGACATGTATCAGTTCCTGGAAAATGGTTAGGACCTAGAAAGGAGAGGATGTCATAGCACTAGCAACAACAGAGAAGAAATGGTTGTGAAGTAAGTTCTACAAATGAAATGACTAGTCCAAATGACACAGAAGTTCTGACTTGAAGAGTTAAGTTGTATACGTAAGGTTTTAAAAAATAAGGCAAGGCCAATGAATGGACAGGACATTCTGTCCACAGTGAGAGTCTTGGGAATGGCCTGAGTAATGAAATATATTGACTAAAGCATTTTAAGAGAATGAGCACACCAAATGGTTTGCAGGACAGAATGAAATGCAGAGGCTCCTTCACCCTCTATAGACACTCATTCCTCTCCTTTAAAGTTCCACATTCACTGTGACCCTAAAAATATCCTCAGCTCTTCCTTTCCTTTCATTCACTTTTCCTACTTCTATACCACCTACTAATCCAGGAAGAAGAAGAAACTCAGATTCTTAACTATAGGTAGGTGACTATACACATTACTGCCAACCTCTACCAGTTCAGCCTGCACACGCCCTGGAGACCTGACCAGTTCTGTGCCCATTAAGAACACATCTGAGGAGGCCCCGCAGCATAAACAACTCTCTCCTCCTTTGCCCCAACCCCCGACACACCAACTCGGGACACCTTCATGTACTCCTAGCAGACACATGGTCTCAAGTAGGAAAAAGGAGATCATGTACGAGGAACTGACATGGTTCAATTCCAAGGTCAAGTCTCTCCTACTGATTCCACACTGTGTCACTTAGTACTGAACTCTAGCAAGAACCCATGAACTTCTCAGCATACTTATTCACACATATACTTATCTTTTCCATTTCAGAGAACAATGCAACTTATGAGTAATTTTTTTTTATAACAACACCGCATAATTCAAGAATGAAACAATGAAGGTCTTAGATGAGAAAGGCAACAGTGGAAACAGAAAATGGGCATGGTTTGTGAATACTACTCTGGAAAATACACAGGACTTGGTAAATGGGGAGATAAAGAAGTGAAGATAACTATGATTACTATCCTGTGTCAGTAAAGAGAAGTCTGATACCACTACAGAAAATAAAGGTAAAAGGTAGCTACTTTAGAAAATAAACAAAAGTTTGGTGTTAAACACAAAGAATTTAAGGCAAGATGTAACTGATGACCCCAAAGGCATGGAATTAGAATTCAAGTGAAGTTTACTTTAAAAAACATTAAGAGCTGGAGATACGCTTTTGAGAGCAATCCTACAAGCCAAAATCCCTTGAGAGGCAAGACATAAAAAGGAAGAGGCAGAAAAAAATAGGATAAAAGACTGGGGACTTTGGGGAATATCCATAGGTGTAAGACAGCAAGAAAAAGAAAAGCTCTTAGAAGAAACAGAATGGTCAGGGACACAGGAAGAGAACAAAGAGGTCCAGTGCCTTTGAAATCAACATAGAAAGTTCTATGGAAGAAATTCACTAGTGTTAAACAATAATAGTGTCAGTTACGTATAATCTTAACAAAAGCCCTTCATGTCAGGCATTAGCCATATTTAATAGATGGGGAAACTGAGCAAGGGAGGTTAATTTTTCCAAGATTAATAATATAGCTAGTAATTAACATGAGTCAAAAATGGAACCCAAATTTGTCAAAACAAACCTTCTTCCACTAGCCCAGTGGCCTAATTTAGGGTGAAAAAAAGTTACAGCCTACTTACAACGGGTAAACCAAGGCAGCACAGTATTTGAGTAAATACAGATATTTACAGTCAGATTTTCTTGACAGATATATATATCTGTCAGAACTTCAAAAGAAAATATGGAATAAAAAAAGTAACAAACACAGCCACTCATTTCTACAGTTTTGGAGTATAAGGATTAGAGAAGCAGAATGCTATATGAGCAGAGCAACACATCAAAATGTTTTATAAGATGGAGATTACCTGTAACTACTGAAGGCAGTTGGGAAAGATCAAGGCTAGAGATAGAGAAACAGAGTGGCAGAGGGCAGGTGTACAAACTGGCTTTAAAGAGGAAACAGGTACTTACTTTCTAAGAACAAAGTATATGAGACTGTACAACTGATGAGAGAACTAGGGCATGGTGAATTATGCTCTGTGAATAGGGAAGAATAGATAAGGTCGTGAGGACAAAAGAATGTGTTAACTGTTCCAAAGTTAAATGACCTAGTTGAAGACAGAGGATCTGTAGGGAATTAAGAATTACAGGATTTTATTTCCTTCTATGTGATGTAAGGGACAGATACTCTAAAAGGTCTCTAAATTCAGACTGAGAACAAAGACTGTAGAATCAAGAAGGGCTGTCAAGTCATTGTTAACAACTCGAAGCAGGTCATTAGTATGGATGTTAAATTTACTAGAGAGTAACATGGAAAGGGAATCTTCTAAGAAGGTGAAATCCATCCTGTGAGGCACTAATGATTTAGGAAGAATAACAGTCATCTGACACTGACAAGGCTTTCCAGGTGGCTCAGAGGTGCAGAATCTTCTGATGTGAGAGAAGCTGCATTTTAAGGGAAAAACATACAAACAAACAAACAAACGTTTTCAAGAAAAAAACACAACACAAAATGGAAATAGAGGAGAGAACAAGATTTTTCTGGATAAGACCAGGCCACACAGGAAGCTTTAGCTAGGGGAGACAGGAGTGGTAGGAAGAAGACAAAATAAAGCAAGGAAGGTGGTTAGTGCCAAAAATGATAGACAAGGATTCAAAGTCCAGACAACACTGGAATCAAGTTTATACAGGTGCTGGTGAGGACTGGAATAGGGGAATCTTGGAACTCAAAATATAAAAAATGTTTAAATACAGCAAATATGACAACATATAGTACATCTGACTGAAAAATTAATTCCCAAATATTGCGAAGTGTTTCCATGATCTTTTCTACAAACTTCTACTAATTTCTATTCAATGACAATTTATTCTAGAGCAAAATATAACACAGCAACAAGTCCAGACAAGACCTGGATTTAACAGTACTTTGAGAAGAGTTGATATGTTGTTACAGAGGGATTAACTGAACTTCTACTCAGAGACAAATAGTGACCACCCTCCTTCACTGTCCTGAAACCATCTGTCCACTCTAACAAAACCATTTCATTTAAAATAAATGAAATGCAAAAACAGTGTAGAATTCAAGAAAATGATGCACTGATTTATAAATAATATTCACATATACACAAACTGACAGTACAACAAAGAATATTCAAAGTACCTACATCAACCAGGAGATCTGGGTCTATGCTAAACTGTCTTCCTGACAGCATGGCTTGGAAGTCCTCTAAACTGCAATCAATACTGTCAAGATAATCCAACAGCTCAACCCTAAGGAAAAAAGACATTAAAAAAAAAATCAGATATAGGTTTCCTGGCTTTTATGCTTATAATCACACTGCAAACTTGCTAGGCAAAATATTCCTAGCAACTACTGAATCCTTACCAATTCTTAACCTTAAGAGATCTTATTCAGAACTTAGGATTCAAAAATTCAGTTATTTGAGAACCTACAGCCTTTATATAAAACATTAGTTTTTAAAGGAAAAACTTCTGCAATAACATAGTCTGATTTATCTTTTTCCTCTGTATTATAAATTATAAAATGTTTCACCTCTTATTACCAGTCTTTGCTACTAACTTATTTTCTTATACTATAAATAAGCTCCTTAATAGAGATTGTCTTATTCCAAAGTCCTGACAAAAACACAAATACACAAAAACACACACACTTTTAAGACATTCAAAAACAAGTATTTCATTAAATAAATCTAATGAAATGACAAGAAAATCCCAACACTGATCTTGGAATAATCAAAGCTTTCTCAAAATAACATTTGCAGAGGTCAGTCCTGATCAAAATAGAAAGGTTGACTACCTGGGTTCATAATCTGAAAGTAAAATCATTCAAAGAGAAAAAGAACATATGAAGTAAAAAAGAATGCAAATAAATTTAAATAGCATCCAGATGAGCACTCACTTTCCTAGAAGATTGATGTTATCATTTAGAATGGAATCCATCATGGTCACGGGGTCTTCTGTGGTCAGGCTAGATGGGCCGTTTAGCTGGACAGCACTAGACATGAGAGGGCTGGAGCCATCACTGCCTGAACTCAGGGAGTCTCCAGCGGGTTCACTCTGATCTCCACTTTGGATGACAGGTGCATATTCATCTTCATTGTCATCTTCAACAATGACAATATCAGGGTACTGGCTACAGCTAGATCAGCAATGTGAGAAATAACCGATTACATTTTCAGACTAATTCAATAAATTCACCCTATCCAGTCACTCTCCAGGGAAACTGCCCCCCGCCCCCCGCAAAGCACTGGACAAAAGGTCTAATTTTCTTGTGTGTGTAGTTTAACGACAAATATTGATACTTCATACAATTTAAGAGTACAAAGAATAATCAATTAAAGGTCTTAAAACACCAAACCTTAAAAATCAGAGTTAATTTTCATTACTTTTTGCTGAGAGTCTTTTCACTGGAAGGAGGGAGGTACTTGGTTGAATAATTTGGCTTAATTTTTCAGTTCAACAATTAAAATATGGGTGAGATATTAGTTTATCAAAGAATAAAGTAGTTTTAAATTCAGATCTGTTAAGAAAAGTATTATTTACATAAATGTTATTTCACAATCTCCTTACTTGGAGGGATCAGATATAACATCCTCATTAGTTTCTGGAATAACTGGGATATTTTCTTCATCTGCATTATCATCAGTAACGTCATAAATAATGATATCATCTGAAATCCGCTCCCTTGACTTTAAACCTTCAGTCCTACTGTGTGGAACCTAAAAAAATCAGGTAGAAAATATATCAGAAAACAAATTATTTTGACTACCAAACAACATATAATTTTAAAAATGGTAATTGGGCTTTGAGATACAACGGTAAGCAAAACATATCTTCTCTGCCCTTATGGGACTTATACACTAAATTGGTATTAGAAGTACCAATTCACAAAGGTATAAGGTATATTATCTGCATGCTACTTAACTATTTCTTTCATTGTAAGGGACTGTAAAGATGACATACCTCATAATGTTTCTAAGAAAAGACCTTCAAATTTTAAAGTATTTCTTATACCCAAAGAGTTATAAAGCTTAGGACTTCAGAAATCTCAAGCATAACCAGATGGTCACTGGGCTGGTGGGGATTATTTCATCTTCAGCTACTCTTGTTAGACACGTTTTATTCTGACTCATGAGATGGTTTCTTTAACAGGGAAAAAAAAAAACCACTTCAACTATCCTACAGCTAGATGTCAGTTTGGCTTTTTGGCAATGATTTTTTTTTTTTTTTAATTCAGCTACAGATATATTCAGACCATAGGTACATTAATAAAAAAGCATTCAATTCTTCAGAGCAAACTTAAGTAATTATTATAATGCAAATTTCTATCAATTTCAACACTAGATAATATAGAGGCATAAGATATAAACCAAATTAAATTATGAAATCTTCATCCATTTACATGAATCTTCAATCCTAAAAACAGGTATCACTGATTATTTAGAAACGCTGGGAAGAGGAACCAGGTGTTTGGGTGACTCTAACTTGCCTGAGAACAAAAATCTCAACACCCTAATAATAAATCTAAAACAGTATTCAGAATTCTAAGACTTTAAAGTTACAATGATAATCAGATATTAGTAAGTCTGGACTCAACTAACCTTCCACTGGGTATAAGTCTGACAATTTATCTAGAGAGCTTGTAATAAAAATGGAAGTAAACAAAAATATTTTTTGCAGTTGCTATACTGAAGGAGTCTAGTCTGTGTACATTTATAGTAAAAGCTAGAAAAAACTTAAAATAACCAATGGACAAGTACATAATTGCCTTATCATAATATTCAATTAATCCCACAGAGTAGTTAAGATGAACTAAATTTCTATGTTTAATAAATTGCAAAAGACCAAGTTAAAAAAGCCACACCGCAAATGGGTATGTACAAAATAATTTTAGACATATACAGGCTTTCCTTGGTGGCTCAGATGGTAAAGAATATGCCTGAAACTACAATGCAGGAGACTCGGGTTTGGTCCCTGGGTCAGGAAGAACTCCTGGAGAAGGAAATGGCAACGTACTCCAGTATTCTTGTCTGAGACAGAGGATCCTGGAGAGCTACAGCCCACTGGGTCACAAGAGTCGGACACGACTAAGCAGACTTTCACAACAGAGGTATACAAAGTAATACCAAATACTGTTCATGTAGTCACACATCAAATAGTCATGGGAATAATAAGTACTAATTCAAGATAGTGATTTATCTCTGGATGAGAGGCGAGAGTGAGAGGGAAAGAAAAACTAACTTGGAAATAGGCAACTGAGACAACTGTATAGTTTATTTCTTAAAATAATCTAAATTAAATAATAAAAAATGGCATGATTTTTAAAAGCTGGAGGATGAGCAGTTAATATTATTCGGTAAACTTTTTTAAATGCATGAAATACAGCTGTATAAAATTTAGTTTGAGATAATAAACAGAAAACAGAATTTGAAAAATTACTTTATGATGGTGATTATCAGCTGGTTCTTTTACTATGTGCTGAAACAAATTCTTCTTTTGGGCTCCATTAGTGTTCAGAAGTAGAGGTCTGAAAAATCAGAGGATATATATGAAGTTTGGTGAAGCAAATATACAAGGAGTTTAAGTTGCTTCTAATAATTTACCCATATATAAACACACTCACTTTAACAATGAATAAAAAATTTCAGTAAGGGTCAAAGAAACTCTTAAAAAAGATTACATCTTAGGAATAGAAACTGGGGGATAAGTGTGTCTAGGACTTTTATTTCTCCATTCTTCTGTATTATCTGTTATAATAAACATAATAAATTACGCTCCCCAAATACACTTCATTGTGACTGAACTATGTAACTCTTTACGGTACTTACATAGTTTAAAAAAAAAAAAAAAAAGGTAGTATCACAAAGAATTAGTAGAAGCAGAGTTATTTTCACAGCATAAGCTGTAAGGGTAAACAAGGTCTGCTAAAATCCTCAGCCTTACAAGATCATCTTTTTAATCTTTTTCTCCTTCTCCTATTCCTTTGCCCACTGTTTTTTTAAATTGTGACAAAGGTAGTTATTCACATTTATGGGTAATACAACCCATAGTCAATACACAAGATTTTTAAAGACCCTTATGAATGGATTAAACATGAGATAAAAGTTTAAACAAGTAAAAATTTTTTGTTTTCTTCAGCATGTATCCTCTTTTAACAGTTTCTCATGAGGCCTTCTAATGCCACAATAATTTGGTACTGTAAATGAAAAACAAATTCTTTATCAACCATATGTATGTAAAATGACCATTCAGCCTATCCTGATCTCTCAAAAACAGCAAGATGACAATGGTAGAAACAATACCACTCTTGAAATGTTGAAAGAGAATAAACAAGGAAGGACCATTCACCTGGGACAACAGGCATATTAAGCAAATGAAGGCCTCTCATGATGAAACTCTTAACATGTTTGGTCGTCTATAGGTAGGTCAAAATGAATTATCACAAAAACTTACCTTTTACGTTTTAAACTCACAAGTTGGTTATTCTGAACCAATGTAACAATAAACTGGACAATCTAAAAGGAAAATACAGGAAATATCCCATCATAGATTCCTAATTCTTCCGTCTACAAGTCTTATAAAATTAATTCAGGTACTATATGTCCTCTATTCTTAGTCACATAAGCTTTCACATTTAATAACACTTTAAATTTGGATGCATCTTATAATGATACTTAAAAAAAATACCAACTTCCAGGCAGAATAACCTGTGATAAAGTTGCTGCTACTTAAGATACAGAGGTACCTAGGACATCCATCTTCCCATATATCTATATCTAGCTTCCTCCCCTGCCATCCACCTATTTATCTATCCGATATTCAGTTCAATTATTTCTTATACTGGGTAACACAATTAGAAACAAAAGAGATTGCCAACTCTCTCAGATCATAATGTTTTCAAGTTATAAAAGTTATTAGCTAATTCTAGAAAATTACTGAGACAGTGAACATCTGTCAAAGCTTCCAGATGACAATCAGGAAGCTGATTTTCAGTCTCATTAAATTTAGAAAAAACTATTAAACAGATCCAGACATGCAATCAATTCTTTATATTTTATGACAGTTTTTCTTAAAATATGGTCCATGGACCAGCAGCATTGGCCTAGGTGCCTTTTAGACATTCAAATTCTCTACCCCACTCCAGAAATGCTCTAAAATTCTGCGGATAGGGTCCAGTGATGTGTGCTGCTCACTAGCAAGAGCTCCAGGTGATACTGATGTGAACGTGCCAATCACTGGTTCAGGGTACACCTTGAAACCGCACTGCCTAAAGGAGTTAAAGAAGTCAACTATGAAAACTAGTATATCACTGAGATGCTATGAATAAAGGCCAAGTGACTGACAACTATCTAGAATCTTTGCAGGAGTTCCTTGTACAAGCTTATAAAATATAACTACATGATTAAAGAGAACTGACAACTGAAAATACATAATGTATAGCTTTAATATTAAACACTCCCCCAAAAGAGGCTACTAAATGGCTTGCCTTACAATCAATATATTAACTTTTCTACAGAGAAAATACAAATGTTTTAATTGAAGAGTTAGACGGCATTAGTCTATGATGCTTTTGAACTGTGGTGTCTACAGATAGGTCAAAATGAATATTTATTGGAAGGACTGATGCTGAAGCAAAAGCTCCAATACTCTGGCCACCTGATGTGAAGAGCAGACTCAGTGGAAAGGCTCTGAAGCTGGGAAAGATTGAAGGCAGGAGGAGAAGGGGGCGACAGGATGAGATGGTTGGATGGCATCACTGATTCAATGGACACACACCTGGGCAAATTCTGGGAGACGGTGAGGCACAGGGGGACCTGGCATGATGTCCCCCTGCCATGGGGGTCACCAAGAATGGGACACGACTTAGTGACTAAACGACAACAGAGTCTACACAAAGGAGGTTTGCCACTAAATTTACTTGTTTAAAAGAAAATGCTGACAGCTGATGAAAAGACAACAATTAACCTTAACGATACGTATGAAACGGTTTAATTATTTTTGTTAATTTATAAAAAACTGTTAGGGAAAATTCTAAAAACATTAGTTAGTGGAATTTATAAGAACATGAAACGCTGGCTAAATTTCTCGTGAAGTTTGTTGTAAACTTCAGCTCTCTTTTGACACTTTGGCACTATGTTGTACAGAGTCTGTTTCCAGAAGAAGATGAGGCATTTAACATTTATATCACTGGACTTCTGTACCTGACAAGTTGTCTAACAGATAACTCCAATATATTATTCCAGTTAATCCAAGGCCAAAGAGTAAATGGCAGAATTAGAAACAAACTCCAGGAATAGGGAAAAAATTATCAGCAATCTATCATGCATTATGGAAACTTCCTAACCCCACTAAAACATATAGGTTCAAACTCAAATTTAAGGAGATAGAATGTTCACTTTCATGAAAAACTGAAATATTAAGTATTTTACCAACTAGCCTTGCTTTCAAGGAAAAAACAACAACAAAAAATTATGAAGTATTTTTTTTTTTTTTAATATTATTTTATTAGTTGGAGGCCAATCACTTTAAATACTTAAAAATTATGAAGTATTAAGAGTTAACATTTAACCAAAACATTGTTTTGTATTATGTATCTGAAAAAGATACGGATTTTTTTAAAATAAAGCACAGGTTAAGATACAGCTATCGTTTAAAACTAGGTATTCCTAAATAGGGCTTCAAGTTGGAATCAACTATGGAAATTTTAAAAATACAAGTACTTGGACTAAACAATAAAAACTGAATCTTACATTCAACCTTCCCTTGTAAACTTGTTTTTAAAATTAATCAGTGTATCTATTTTGACTATAGGCCAAAGGGTGCAGCTACCATTCATCTCTGTATTCTAAACCTCTTCACTACATCCAGATCCTTTCAGTCATACTCCTATTTTTAGCTAATGGCCTCCGAGTAGGAACAAACTGAAGCTCTCCCACCCTCCCTCCCCGCATAAAACCTGTTGCTTAAACTTGAGAGTACAGTTTACTCATGAGCAAAAAATAGCTGCCTTAATTACTTTTATGTTTCACCTCTTATTAACGTATGAAAGCTGATATGAGAAGATTAAATCACAAAGACACAATGCAGCAAGGAGATTTTCAGTTCCCCCAGTAATTTTCAGCTCAGATACTAAAATTTAGGATTTATAGTATACCACTACCTTAACTGCTTTTCTGCACAGGCTAATAATGACATACTTTGATAACTAATTTTTTTGTTTGGCTGCTTTGAAAATATTAGTCATTTATCTTTCATGGTCATATCTTTGCCTTTTAGAGTAAAAAAACAGTAAAACAAAATCAAAAAATTTGACTCAGTATAAATGTCTTTTACATATGTTAAAAAATTAGTAGTATATTAATTATGCTCCTAAGAATGAAGTATATTACAGTTGTTTTATCAGGCAAAAGATTTTACTAAAAGCTAAAGAAACATTAGCTGGAAGTATGGTATGATTATATTAAGCTAATGAGAAATTTTTTTATTAAAAAGAGTATGTAACACTTGGCTTGATTTCATAGTTTTACGTCTGTGTACCCAATATATAAGAAACTAAGATCAATCACTGACTATTCAGGTTTTTTTGAGGGTCACAAATGGTACTCATTAAATGCAGAATATAGTCAAAGAGAAAAAACTCACCTTTCGAATAACTTGTTGCTGTTGTGCATGTTTTGCTCGTAATTCAGACACCTCCTTCCAAAGGGACTCATTCTCACTGTTATCATTTATCAAAAGTAAAAATTTAAAAAATTCAGTCAGAAAAGCCAGATCTCAATATCTTTAATTAAGAACAGCAGAGAAATAAACTAGTTTTTACTATATATCTTCGTGAGAGTAGGAAAATTTTGGTTCAGTTACACAGAATGGCAATTAACCTTGACACAACTGCAGAATCTTTACTTCCTAACAGTAGTACCCTATACTCATGGCAATACATATATTCAAAAACTAAGACACACACCTACATGCATACAATAGTAGGCCATTTACTCCTCTGACAATCTGGTTCATTATTTCTTATTTAAAAAATTAACTTTTCAATATGGTTACCATGTGAATTCAGGACTTGTGCTTAGGAAACAATTCTTAAAAGAAGTGACATTTACTCAACACTTGTTATGCCAGGCACTATTCTAAACATTTTATGTGTATTACTTAAAATTTTCTAAAATCTGTCAAGAAAAGAATTATCTCTCTTTTAGAGAGGAGACTGAGACTCAGCTAACTGAGAAGACTGACTCAAAGTCACACAGACAGCTGGGTAAGTCCTACGACTACAGACTATCGAGACTAAAAAAGTCTAAAGATCTGTCTCAAATACAATCATGTAAATGTTTGGTTTTTTTAAAGTATTAAAAAATGTTTCTTGTTTTAAGGCATACCCAAATACATGACAGGGGCTTTTCAGGTGGCACTGTGGTAAAGCATCTGCCTACGATCCAGGAGACGCAAGAGACAGAGGTTCAATCCCTGGGTCGAGAAGATCCCCGGGAGAAGGAAATGGCAACCCACTCCAGTATTCTTGCTTGGAAAATCCCATGGACAGAGGAGCCTGGTGCGCTACATCCCATGGGGTTGCAAAGTGTCAGATACAAGCAAGCACACACACACACAAATAAATGACAAACCAATTATATGTCCAGTAGCAACAGCTTTATTTTTTCCCTCACTCATCGTCTATGAAAACTGCAATTATTAAATGTTAGTAGCAATGGTAATTTTGAGTAAGACATGAAAGAATTCATCTATTAAATGCTTTAATTTTTGCTCTTTTGTTAACTTCCACAAAAGCGATCTTCCTCAATCCAAACTATTACAAAAGATACTGAATTTAAATATAGAAGTATAGAAAATAAGATTTTAATACTTACTGAATAATAACTGTACTTTCTCTGACTCAGAAATATAAATATACTGTCATTTGCCTACTAGAGATAAGTAGGAGAATGGTTACCACGAAGATTTACAGGATAAATTTGGAATCCCACGCCTTAAAAGCTAAACCTGAGATTCAAGGAACTGGGTCAAAGGACACTTCAGTAGACACAAGATACACACAGTAAACCAACGTAGAGTTTAAATAAAACATGCAGAATGAGTAAGCTTAAAATTAATGCTTATTCACAAAGGGACTCAAAGTTCAAGTTTACTCTCAATGAAAATACTTGAGTTAAGAATAGCTAAAGTAATGACCTATGTTACAAATGGGAAAGACAATACATAAAATAACTGCTCTTTAAGACCTTCGTGCCTATTTACATTCAGAAGGGTTCTAGCCACTTACTAAGAACAGAAATATAGGTCTACTATATATACAAGTTGTTAATGTGGCGTTAGAATAATGGTGCCAAAAATTCCAGTTTAAAAAAAAAAACAAACATTTTTCTGTAGAGAAAAAGTATGACTATGGCCTTCTCAAGTCTACGTAAAGTATCAAGTAGGCCAAGTCTCTTGTGACCTTTTCCCCCTATTTTTTGTGTCCTACTTTTTCCTAAAAGATAGGCCACATAGAAAATGTCTTAAGAAATTTCTATAGAAGAAAGGACAGGTGACATATGTAGTTTTTACAGCTTGTGGTCCTCACATGTGTGTGAACAAATGAAAGTCAACTGAAACAGAATCATAATTTCCTACACCAACTTTAATGATCTATTATTTCATCAGTAAGACTGTGCATCAAATTGTTTTGATTGCCCAAGTTTATATATATTCTTTTCACCACCATCATGGAAACATAATATTGGGGTAAAGTCTATGGCTACCAATAAAAATAGAGGGAATTAATACTTTAAAAAAATGGTTTTTGATCTTGGCTTCAACAACATAATCTAGTTACCTAAAGCACCAACCTCCAAACTTCAAAACACACACACACTCAAACACCAACCCCTGTTATGATGATTACATTTGGAAATACTTTACCTTTTTAATTCAGAAAGCCTGGACTCAATTGTTTCTTGCTTTATTTGAACCTTTTGAGCACTACTTATAATTTTTGTTAAATCTTCCTGACGAATTTTATTTTCTTCTGGTTTTGAAGATGAAACCTTTCAAAAAGTAAATGTAGGAAATTAAACAAATACTAAACACTGTGGCTATAACTCAAAGTCTTCGTGTTATAAAAGGTTTTGTAGCCTGTCAATAAGGTAAGATCCAGTTCCAAAAGCCCAGGAGAAGAACAGCATTCATGGCTCACAGAGAGGATGAGGAATAACCTATTTATTTATTTTCAATGTGGAAAAGTTTCCATGAACAGAAGCAACTTAAGGGCTTTTTTTTTTTTTTTTAATTTTCTTCTGCCAAATTTCCTGTAGTTCCCCCAAGCCTCTTTATTATCACATTCCACTTTTAATTAAATTTATGCAGAATAGCTGCACACTAAGGCCATGTTCTTTCATGGTTCACTACCCTTTTATCCCCACCTCCCTTTGTGGATTTAGTCAAAATATCTCATTTCAGCAAAAGATATCATACATTCAAAAATGTTGTTATTAAATATCTACTATATATAAGGGACTTAACTTTGGGCACAGGATATTCAGCAGTGAATTACAGAAAAAGGCCTTCTAAGCAGCTGACTTTCTAGTAGGAGCTTATGCTTTTTAAGCTAAATTATAAGCAGTGCGCCATCACAATACAGTTGACTCCTTATCCTAAGTCAGAATGTAAACATTTCCTTCCCTCTAAAAAATTATTTAAAGACTGAGCCCTGTACAGCTGAACACAGAGGAAAAATAAGAAAATACACAGAAGGCATAATTAAAGCACTATTAGTCTAAATTGTCCCCAACAAAATCTGTGTATTTCAGTACATTTTTACTTTCAACAAATGAAATACGTCTTGACCAAGTATACTACATGTTAATGCCCTAATTAAATCATGCTAACAATAACTCACCTTCCTTTTAATGTTCTCCAGTAAGTCATCCTGGCCTTGTTTGAAGTAAGGATGTTGAAATTCAACAGGACCATCTCGTTCCTGCTTCACAATTCCAGAATCAATATGTACTACTTTACGAAAACCATCTGAAATACATTGAAAATTCAGGTAAGTTAAATAGATAAAAGTAAAAAGCTTAAAAATTAATGGTGCTTCCATGAATATATTTTCCTTTATCATCCTAATGGGAGGAAAATGGTTTAATCAGTGACTGATGACAGTACTCCAATTAAACTGTTGTTCTTACTTACACATATTCAGTTGCCTCACAAAGCTTGCCATGTTATTGTGCTTGAAGTATTTGGGAAGAATTTCTTTTGCAAATCTTTGTTCATCCAAAACCAGAAAACTCTGGCCATTCTGAAAAAAATTGAAAATATCAGTGTTATGATCCTCCAAAAGTAGCTGACACATATGAACCTCAAAACTTTTCAGTCCTTCCGTAACACCTCGGACCATCATTTTGTTCCTGTTAATAGCAATAGAAACATAATGAAATTAAGTTCCAAATTTCAATTAAGCTCCAAACTGCAATCAAGCATTTTGATGTCAATCTCAAAAGTTTAGAAGTATATCTCAAAACAAAAAATGCATCAGACTCTATGGCTAAATATTAAAAAGACTTCCTTCATCTACACAAAAACAAAAAGAAATACATTATGTAGCCAGTATAATTACTTAACACTGTTTTAAAGTCAATGGAATTAAGACAAAAATGAGATAAAATTTGAAAAAAAGCCATATTTTATCAAGTAAACAAAATTATATCTTTGTAAAATCAAATGAAAAACCACAGGAGAATTCAGCAGGATATCTGGCTACTAATTAATACATTAACAACAAAAGGGTCAGAGAGAAATTACAGAAACAATATCATTTACCTTTGTATCAAAAAGAATGAAACATCAAGGAATGAATCTATCTAAGGAAACAAAAAACCTGTACTCCAAAGGCTGTAAGACAATGATGAAAGAAATCAAAGATGACATAAACAAATGAAAAGATATACCATGTTCTTGGATTCAAAGAATCAATACTATCAAAATGACCATAGGACTCAAGGCAATCTACAGATTCAATGCAATCCCTATCTAATCACCAATAGTGTTATTCACAGAATCAAAACAAAACAAAATCTTAAAATTTATATGGGACACTGAAGACCCCAAACAGCCAAAGCAACACTGAGAAAGAAAAACGGAGCTGGAAGAAATCAGACTCCCTGATTTCAGGCCATATTACAAAGCTACAGTCATCAAAACAACATGGTACTGGCACAAAAACAGAAATATAGATCAACAGACAAAATAAAAGCTCCAGAAATAAACCCATGAACCTATAGTCAATTAATCTACAACACAAGAAGCAAGATTATACAGTGGAAAAAGACAGTTTCTTCAATGGTGCTGAAAAACTAGACAGCTACATGTAAAAAAATGAAACATTCTTTAATATCATACACAAAAATAAATTCAAAATGGGTTAAAGGCATAAATATAAGGCTGGATACTATAAAACTCTTTGACATAAATCACAACAATATATTTTTTGAGCCCTCTCCTAAAGTAATGGAAATATTAAGTTGATGAAAAAGCTAACTGTGGTTTCATACTATGAATTTTAAATCATTATAACTAGACTCAAACACATCTTTAATCAAAATATTAACCATTACAACATTACAATCAACACATTTTTGCCAACAAGAGATAAGTTTATTCCTGCAGCATAAAAAACCATGCTTCACAACTGGCATTTTCTGCCTCCTGCTGGCTGTGGGAGCGTTTTCCCAGCAAAAAGTTGTTGCGATGCTTGAAGAAGCAGTAGTCAGTTGGCAAGAGGTCAGGTAAATATGAAGGATGAGGCAAAACTTCATAACCCAATTTGTTCAACTTTTGAAGTGCTGGTTGTGCGACGTGTGGTCAGGCGCTGTCCTGGAGAAGACCTGGGCCCATTCTGTTGACCAATGCCAGTTGCAGGCATTGCAGTGTTCCGTGAATCACATCAATTTGCTGAGCACACTTCTCAGATGTAATGGTTTCGCCAGGATCCAAAAAACTGTCATGGATTAGATGGGCAGCAGACCACCAAACAGTATCCATGACCTTTTTTAGGGGCAAGTTTGGCTTTGGGAAAGACTTTGGAGCTTCTCCTCAGTCCAACCACTGAGCTGGTCAATACTGGTTGTTGTATAAAAACCACCTTTTGCTGCACCTCATAATTCGATCGAGAAATGGTTCATTGTTATTGCTTAGGATGAAAGACAACAATACTTTAAAATGATTATTTTTTTGATTTGTGGTCAGCGCATGAAGCACACACTTATTGAGCTTTCTCACCGTTCCAATTTGCTTCAAATGCCGAACGACCACACAGATGAATGATGTGGAGTTCTTTGACAATTGCTTGTGTAGCTGTAAGAGGATCAACTTTGATGACGGCTCTCAATGGTCACTGTCAACTTCCAGTGGTCAGCCACTACGCTCCTCGCCTTCAAAGCTCTCGTCTCCTTTACAAAAGTTCTTGAACCACCACTGCACTGTATATGTGTGTGTGTGTATTAGTTTCTTAGCCGTGTGCTACTCTTTGCAACCCCACAGACCGCAGCCCACCAGGCCCCTCCATCCATGGGATTCTCCAGGCAAGAACACTGGAGTGGGTTGCCATTTCCTTCTCCTAAAGGAACTATAGAGAGTGAAGTCGCTCAGTCATGTCTGACTCTTTGCGACCCCATGGACTGCAGCCTACCAGGCTCCCCCATCCATGGAATTTTCTAGGCAAGAGTACTGAAGTGGGCTGCCATTTCCTTTGTTAGCAGTTCCTAGGCCAAATGTGTTGTTGATGTTGCAAGCTGTCTCTGCTGCTTTATGCCCCATTTTGAACTGGAAGAGAAAAATCGCTCAAATTTGTTTTTTGTCTAACATCATTTCTAGAGCCTAAAATAAATATAAAATAAACAGCAAGTAAATTCACTGCAGCACTATTTACAACAGCAAAGATATGGAAACAACCTAATGTCCATAACAAATGAATGGATAAAGATGTGGCACCTATATAAAATGGCTATTACTCAGCCATTAAAACAATGAAATAACACCATTTGCAGCAACATGGATGGACCTGGAGATTACTATACTAAGTCAGACAAGGAAAGATAAATACTATATGATACCACTTATATGTGGAATCTAAAAAAAAAAAAAAAATGATACAATGAACTTACTTTTAAAACAGAAGCAAACTCACAGACTTAAGAGAAAGAATTTATGGTTATGGGGTAAGGAGGGGACAGATTGGGATTTGGGGATTGACATGTACACACTACTATATTTAAAACAGATAACCAACAAGAACTTACTGTATAGTGCAGGGAACTATACTCAATATTATGTAACAATCTAAATGGGAAAAAAAACCTGAAGAAGAATGCATGTGTGTGCTTAGTCGCTCAGTTGTGTCCAAGTCTTTGAAACCCCATGGACTGTAGCCCACCAGGCTCCTCTGTCCATGGCATTCTCCAAGCAAGAATACTGGAGTAGGTTGCCATTCCCTTCTCCAGAGGTGCTTCCCCACCCAGGGATCAAATGCAGGTCTTAATGCACTGCAGGCAGATCTTTACCATCTGAGTCAATGTAACAACCTAAATAGGAAAAAATCTGAACAATAAATACATGTATGACTGAATCACTTTCTGTACACCTGAAACTAACGGGACATTGTTAATCAACTATGTTCTAATTTAAAATAAAAATTAAAAAAAATAAAATCACTAGTATTTTTCTATATAAAAATAAACAATTTGAAACTTCCTCCTCAATAACCAAAAACAGTATGGTACTGGCATAAAGACAGACTGACCCAATGAAATAAAATAAAGAGCCTAGAAGTAAACCCTCATATATACAGCCCAAGAATTTCTGACTAGGGTGCCAAGATAATTCAACAGAGAAAGAACAGCCTTTTCAACAAACAACATCGGTAAAACTAGAACCTCACATGCAAAACAATGAAGTTGACTCCTCACCTCATACCACATATAAAAATCAACTCAAAACAGATCAAAGGCTTAAACATGACAGCTAAAACTACACAAATCTTAAGAAAAAACACAAGAGAACACAAGAGGAAAAGCTTCATGACAATGTATCTGGCAATAATTTCTTAGGTAACACCAAAAGCACAGGCAACAAAAGCAAAAACAGACAAATGGGGCGATTTCAAACTTACAAACTTCTATGTAAAGAACACTATTAAGAGAGTGAAAGGACAACCCACAAAATCAGAAAAACGATTTGCAAATCATATATCTGACAAGGGATTAATATCCTTAACAATTATTTTTTAAACTCCTATAACTCAACAACAAAAAATAAACTACCTGATTAGGAATGGGCAAGGACTTGAATGGGCTTCCCTGGTGGCTCAGTGGTAAAGAATCCACCTGCCAATGCAAGAGACTTGGGTTTGATCCTTGAGTCAGAAAGACCCTCTGGAGAAGGAAATGGCAATCCACTCCAGTACTTCTGCCTGGGAAATCCCATGAATCAGAAGAGCCTGGTGGGCTATAGTTCATGGACATGATGAGCTGGACACGACTTAGCCGCTAAACAACAAAAACAAACGACTTGAATAGACACTGTTTCCAAAAAATATATACAAATGGCCAATAAGCAAATGAGAAGATGCCTGGTATCACTAATCATCAGGGAAATAAAAACCAAAGCCACAATAAAATGCCATTTCACTCATCAGAATGGCTCTTTAAAAAAAAATACAAAAACCTAGAAAATAATTGTTGGTGAGGATGTGGAGAAACCGGAACCCTTGTGTACTTCTAGTGGGAATATAAAATAGTGCAGCTACTGTGGAAAACAGTATGGTGGTTCCTCAAAAACTTAAACATTTTTGTTGGTATTGGTAATGACCAATATATCCAAAAGAATTAAAAGCAGGGATTCAAAAAAAGTACTTGTACACATATGGTCATAGTAGCATTATTCACAATGGTCAAAAGGTGGAAGAAACCCAAACATCCACTGAGAGACGCACAGGTTAACAAAATGTGGTACACACATACGTACAGTGGACTATTATTCATCTTTAAAAAGGAAGAACATGTGCCACAATGTGAATGAACCTTGAAGACATTATGCTGAATTAAACTGGTCACAAGAGGACAAACACTGTATCATTCCTGATACCTGAGGTATCTGAAGTACTCAATTTCACAGAGAGAGGAAGAAGAATGGTTACCAAGGGCTAACAAGGAGGGTACTGGAAATTATTATCCAATGAGTACAAAGTTTCAGTCTGGGAAAATGAAAAACATTTTGGAGATGGATGGTAGTGATGATCACATAACCAGTAAATGAACTTAATGTCACTGAACTGTAGATTTAAAAATGGTTAAAATGGTTACAAATGGTAAAAACGGTTAATTTCAAACTAAAATGGAGTAAAGATTCCAATAGTATAAAAATTCAAGTATTCAAAAATAAATTTTAAAAATACACAAGATTGGGACTTCCATGGTGGTCTAGTGGATGGGAATTCACCTTGAAATTCAGGGGATGGATCCCAAGACAGGGAACTAAGATCCCACATGCCGAGGAGCAACTAAGCCTGCATGTGTCAACTACTGGGCCCTCATGCCACAACTACAGAATCTATACTGCAACTAAGATCCAACACAGCTAAATAAATAAAAATTTCAAAAACAAAACAGGACTTTTAAGAAAAAATTACAGAGGTTCAAACAGTGTTATAAAGATATCAAGTCTCCTTAAGTTGAGCAATACATTAAATTGTCTCAATTTAAAAAAAAGTTTTGGAGACAAGATGAAGAGGTGCTAACATGACCAAATACTAGGCACTAAAGTTCATTTCATAAAGATAATTATGTAACAAATAGGCAAGAAAATACTGAAAACAATGGAGAGAGAGAGATGTTAACCCTATCCTACACAGATAACAGAATTATAGTGTTTTCAAAATTTGATACTAAAGATGGATACTAAAGTTGGAATAGCTGAATGGACAGACTAGAGAGAACAGAAGTAGCAACAAATCCATCTGAGAATTTGATAAATAATAGTTAAGGGCAGCAGTCAAACCAGGAGGAAAAATTAGGAGAAAAAGGATTAGTTAATAAACTTTCCATTTGGAAGGAAAAAAATAGAGGCTCACTGATAACTGGAAGCCACCTCACTTTTTATAACCAAGCTTCTGAAAGCACCATTAAAAAAAAAAAACACACACCCAGAAGTCCTAAAGGTAAAAATTAAAAAATTTATTCACAGAGACTTCCAGCTGCCTACCCTATGTTCAGATTTCTCTACTTTCTTATTTTTAAAACTAAAACTGTATATATTTAAGGTGTACATGAGTGAGCTTCCCTGGTGGCTCAATGGTAAAGAATCCACCTGCCAACGCAGGAGACATGGGTTCAGTCCCTGGGTTAGGAAGATCCCCTGAAGTAGGAAATGGCAACCAACTCCAGTACATCTTACCTGGAGAATCCCATGGACAGAGGAGCCTGGCGGGCTACAGTCTGTGGGATCGCAAAAGAGTCAGGCATGATTTAGCAACTAAACAACAAGGTGTATATGATGATTTGACATATATTCTCACACATGGTGAAATAACTATTACAGTCAAGCTAATTCACCAACCTAAAAAGCTTTTCCTAGCATGCACTAATTATCAGGGAAATGCAAATAAAAACCACAATAAGGTATTACCCTGTACTTCTCAGTATTGTTGCTGTTGTTGTTCAGTTGTCAGTCATGTCCAACTCTTTGCAACCCCATGGACTGCAGCACGCCAGGCCTCCCTGTCCATCACCATCTCCTGGAGTTTGCTCAAACTCATGTTCATTGAGTTGGTGACACCATACAACCATCTCATCTTCTGTCGCCCACTTATCCTCCTGCCCTCAATCTTTCTCAGCAGCAGGGTCTTTTCCAATGAGTTGCCTCTTCACATCAGATGGTCAAACTAGCAGAGCTTCAGCATCAGTCCTTCCAATGAATATTCAGGGTTGAGTTCCTTTAGGACTAACTGGTTTGATCTCCTTGCAGTCCAAGGGACTCTCCAGTCTTCTCCAGCACCACAGTATGAAGGCATCAATTCTTCGGTGCTCAGCCTTTTTCACTGTCCAGCATGCACATCCGTACATGACTACTGGAAAAACCACATCTTTCACTATACAGACCTTTGAAAGCTAAGTAATACCTCTGCTTTTAAATATGTTGTCTATGTTTGTCATTGTTTTTCTTCCATGGAGCAAGCGTCTTTTAATTTCAAGGCTGCAGTCACCATCCACAGTGATTTTGGAGTCCAAGAAAATAAAGTCTGTCACTGTTTCCATTGTTTCCCCATCTATTTGCCATGAAGCGATGGGACCAGATGTCATGGTCTTCACTTTTTGAATGTTGAGTTTTAAGCCAGCTTTTTTACTCTCCTCTTTCACCTTCATCAACAGGTTCTTTAATTCCTCTCTGCTTTCTGCCATAAAGGTGGTATCATCTGCACATCTGAGGTTATTGATATTTCTCTCCATAATCTTGATTCTAGCTTGTGCTTCATCCAGCCTGGCATTTCACAGGACGTACTCTGCATATATGTTAAATAAGCAAGGTGACAACATACAGCCTTGATGTACTCCTTTCTCAATTTGGAACCAGTCCATTGTTTCATGTCCAGTTGTAACTGTTGTTTCTTGACCTGCACACAGGTTTCTCAGGAGGCAGGTCAGGTGGTCTGGTATGCCCATCTCTAAGAATTTTCCAGTTTGTTCTGATCTACACTTGTCAGGATGGCTACTACTAAAAAAAGGGTTTTTTTTTTTTTTTAGAAAATAGCAAGTGTTGGTGAGAAATGTAGAGAAAACAGAGCCCTTGTGCACTGTTGGTGGGAATGTAAATTGCTAAAGTCATTATGGAAAATAGTACTATATATTTTATAGTACCAGAACTACTATATGATCCAGGGGCCCTCTTCTGAGTATACACCCAAAGGAAATGAAATCAATATGTTTAAGAGATATGTGTGCTCCTGTGTTCCCTGCAGCATTATTCACAATAACTTCACAAAAACAACCTAAGTGTCTGTCAAAGGAACGATGAATAAATAAACTGTAATATATATACATATATATATATATATTACACATATACATATTCTATCCAGAATGAAACTGCTCAGTCTTAAAAAATGAAAGCAATCCTGCCACTTGCAACAACATGGATGATGCTCCAATTTCATACTAACAGCACAGTTTTGTGTCATGCTACAACTACATCTCTCAGTCCTTCTTATATCAGTTCAGGTCAGTTCAGCTGCTCAGTTGTGTCCGACTCTTTGCGACCCCATGAATCACAGCACGCCAGGCCTCCCTGTCCATCACCAACTCCCGGAGTTCACTCACACCCATGCCCATCAAGTCGGTGATGCCATCCAGTCATCTCATCCTCTGTCGCCCCCTTCTCCTCCTGCCCCCAATCCCTAACCCTTCTTACATATAGAGGTGCAAATAACATATCTGGCAAATACAATATAAGCAAGGGAAGAGGGTAGAGTCTCATACATAATAGAATGTACAACAAAACAAATAATGATTTTCACTTATTAGACCAGCAAAATTTTAAGTTTAGCAATAACCACTGTTATTAGCAAGTAGCTATCAAAATTTAAAAGTGCATACATCTTTATCTTAAAAGGACTTTCTCTCTACCTTTGACTTCTTACCCACCCCATCTGTCTTTTTATTCACTACATAAAACTTCCTTCTCCAATTCAGGACCATCTACTTACTCACTAAAAACTGCCTTCAGTTTTTCTCAGTTTACTGAAACTGTTTTTTCTAAAATGTCAAACATCAAGTTCAATACCCTCTTTTCAGTTCTCAACTTCCTACACCTCTCTGTAGCATTTCATTTGGCACTACAGACACTCCCCTCCTTAAATGCTCTGCTCTTATGGCTTTCAAACTATACATTGGGTCTCCTATCTCTCATATTTCATTTGTCTTCCACCTATCAAGAGGAAGTTTGTTTTTTAGGTTTCTATCCTTTATCATGATACCTTTATACTCTTTCCTTAGGCAATCTCAGCCACACCAGTGTATCTAATTACTAACCTTATTACATATAATAATTATCACATCTATGCCTCTGCCCCTGAACCATATCAAATATCCCCCTTGAATTATCAATCGCTAACATTTATACACCATGTTCTTTAACTTACTGAGTTACAGAAATCAATGTTCTTTAATATTGAGATAATGTTTTCAACCTATTGTCTATTTCAAACCTATCATCCTACTCCCCCAACATCAACTTTTTTCCTGTCTTTTCCATCCTGGCATGCCCTGTGCCCTCTAAGTTACTCAATTAATTTTGTTATCAATACCAATATGGTAAATTAAAAACCCTCAATTCTAACAGCTAATAATTTAAAGAACAAAACCTGTCATATCCAGATGCTTATGGATGTACACTTACAGAATCCAAATCAGTAAAACAATTAGCTCACTGGTTTATTATCAATATACAAATGTTACTTGTATTTCTAATTACCAGCAATAGTTCAATTTATTTTAAATAAACTGAATATAAAATACCTATATTTTATTTTTAGCTTTATTTAGATATAACTCCAGGAGTTTGTCATGGACAGGGAGGCCTGGCATGCTGCGATTCATGGGGTCGCAAAGAGTCAGACATGGCTGAGCGACTGAACTGAACTGAAATGATTTAGATATATTATAAATGATATTACAGAATATCTATTATATATTATTGTTATATATTATCTATATCTATTAATACATGTAATTATATATTATAAAATATCTATATTTTATTGAGTGTAAAATATCTATAGAGTATAAAATATTTATAAAGTCTAACAAAGATATACAAGACCTAACTGCAATAAACATAAAACTTTATTAAGCAATAAATGAATTTAGAAATACACCCTGTTCATGGGACTACTCAATATCATAAACATAGCTATTTTCTATAATCTGATCTATACTTCTCAGTATAATTTCAATTAAAACTCCTAATAGATTTTTTTAATAGAACATGATTTTAAAACATATACGGAAGAGAAAGAGTAGTCAGTCAAGACACTCCTAAGACTAGGCTGCCCTCCCAAAAGCAAGACTTTTTACAGAGCTACAATAAATAAGACATATGACATGGGAAAAAGGATAAATTATCCAATGGAACAAAATAGAGAACCTAGACCCCAAAAACACAATTTATCTACATATAATTTTGCTTATAAGACAGGTAACAACACAAATCACTAGAGGAAGAAGAAACTACTCAATAAGGGGGTTAAAACTACTAAATATTTATGTGGAAAACAATGAAATGGATCAAACAAAAATCAATTCCGGGTGAATTAAAGACTTAGGTACAAAATGCAAACCTTTAAAACTTTCAAAAGAAAAAAAGAGAGATGGAAAAGTATCTCTCTCTCTTTGGGGCAAGTAGGCAAAAACATCCTGAAAAAATGAAGAAAACTGTGAACCACAAAAAGGCAGATATATCATACTAAAATCAAGAACTTATCAAAATAAAGGAAAAAGAAAAGACAAGCCACAACCAGGAGAAGGCATAGGCAACACATACATTCAAAAATACACAGAATTACAAGAAATTTCTACAAATAATAATAGATAAACCACCCAATAGAAAAATGGTCAAATATTTCATACAACAGGAAACACAGATGGCCAATAAATATGAAAAGATGTTTGAACACATTATCAGGGAAATATAACCTCACTGAAATAATATTTTATACTCACTAGATAGGTAAAAATTCAGAAAAATGAGAACACCAAATTTTGAAGAAACAAATTAATGGAAAATCTCATGCATGGCTCATAGGAGTACAAGATGATTTGACTTTGGAAAATAATTTGATCTTGAAGTTGAACATTTCATATTTTATTTTCCATAAATTCCACTCTTAGAGAAATGTTTGCTTATGTACACCATAAGAGATATATAAGACTATTCATAACAGCATTTGAAATCGCTGATCATCTCTTTCTTGAAACTATTTTCTTCCATTAACTGATATGACCTCACTCCCTTGTGCTTCCTCCTTTCTTACCATTCCTTCTCAATCTCTTTTGCTGTTTTGTGTTTTTTTGTCTTTATACTCTCTAAATATTGGAATACCCTATCTTTCAGGTCCTTCGATCTTCATTTGTCTTGCTGGATGATCTCATCCAGTCCCATGGCTTTACCACCCGCATGCTCCAAACTCCACCTGGAATTGCCAGTTTTATATGAAGTCACTCATGTTGTTCTCCTTTCTAGCACCGCAATTCCCTACCTATTCTGAAATAAGGTGTGACCATATGACTGAGTATGGTCAGTAAAATGCAAGCAAAACAGAACTCTCTTAAAGTAATACTAGAAATCGACTTGTAATCTCAAAGTTAACGTGACCAAAAAGAATCCCACTTGTACTTCTCCGAATCTTTCCACATCTCAGCAAATGGTACCATCATCTATCCTTTGCTCAGACTATACTACATATATGAGTCATTCTAATTCTTTTCTATCCCTCAACTCCAGACAAATTTATCAGTAAGTTCTGTGACTTTGCTTTCAACGTTCCAAAAGTTTCTCACCACCTCCACTGCTATTATCCTAGTCTCAGCCACACTATTTTTGATACCAAAGTGGAAAACTATGTCTTCTACCTAGTTCCCTCATTTCCAATCTCCTTACCATGCCCTAAGGCCCTATACCATCTGCTTCTGCCTACCTCTCTGACCTCTCTCTCATATCTAAAGATAATCCAACCACATGTGCCTTCTGCAATTGTATGAACACGCCATGCCCAAGGTCTTTACATTTGCCATTCACTTTCGTCTATCTGGCCTATCTTTTCTAATCATTCAGATCTCTGCTCAAATGTCACCTCCCCAAAGAGGCTTTCCTCATCACTCTATTTAAAATATAATAAATTCCAGTCATTTTACAGATTAGTCATGAATTTACTGCTCCAAATTCATTCTTTAGTGTCTGCTCTGCAAATACGGAGCTGAGTCTTTATTTTTTGTGAAGATGTTAAGCTTTGTCATAGAAGATACTAGACAGATATTACAAGAGGAAGGGGCTTCCCCTCCCGGTTCCAGTGTGAACTTAGCATGTTCCTGCCGTGTAGGTTCTCCAGCACAGAGCTCTCACAGTGCATGGCCGGCGGAAGCACCCTAAGGCCAGCTTCCCCCAACACTCCCTTTCCTTCTGGAGGCTTCAAATTGTAACTCTGGCCAGACATCTCCCCATGAACACCTTTCTTCGGTACTCTAGAGCATAGACAGATAAGCATATTCTTAAAGGGTTAGATAATAAATATTTTAGGCTTGCAGGTCATAAAGTCAGAACTCTGCCCCTGTAACAAGAAAGCAACTACAGTCAATAAGTAAATCTAGGGAGCTTGGCTGTATTCCAAATAAACTTTTACTTATAAAACAGATGGTTGGCTCACAGACCATAATCTGCCAACCCCTGCCCTAAAAGGCATATTTCCCACAAGCTCTGAAGGATGGATTTCCAGTAAGTTCCATGAGTGTGTATCAGTGACTTTTCTGCCATTCAGTGAGATATCGTATGGAGATAGTCTCTCTCCGACAAGGTTTCAGAACTTGGGGGGAAGGGCTCTTACTTGGGCACTGGATCTTAAGCCTATCGGTGATGGTTGCTTCTTAAAACTACTATTCTTATATTCCTGAGAGTTTTCTTTAGTCTAATTCTCTTGACGTAGTTAGTTACTCCTATTAAACTTTCCTCTGTTCAAAATACTTGTGACTTCTGTCTCCTAATTAAACTGATAACATTCTCCTTCTGCTGCTTTATTTCGTTACTTATCACCAACTGAAATTATGTTATTATAGTATGTGTTTGCTTACTTTTTAATTATCAGTGTCCTTCATTAAAATGAAAGCTCCATAAAGACTGCTAGTTTTTTTCACTACTGAGTGAATTCCTACTACCTAGGCACACTGTCTTGTCATAACAGATTCACAACTACTACTTGGGAGTGACTGAATGATGATGAGTCTTTGGTCACAGTGGACCAAATCATATTTTTATAATTTCAACTCTTGGATTATATATAACAAATGAAAAGATGAATGCCTCTAGTTTATATCTGCTTTCTCTCTCAAACATACACAACCCTAACTCACTCATATTGTTCTGTATCTCTGTTTATAGTATTCCTTCAGTCTCTACTTCAAAATTAGTAAATAAGCTCTTGGAATGCAAAAATTCCACCTTACGGCTGTTTAAACTTGTGAAGTTTAAGCAATGTAACACAGAACTCTCCTGATACATTTTACAAGGTACAAAAAGCCACTACTACTCAGAAGGGTGGGAGGGATGGTAGCCTCTCTTTAGGCCTTACCTAAAGTTTCCAGAGAGTAGTAACAACTGTTTCTGCGAAGATTGGTACTCTTGGTTAAAAATGTCCAAAATATTTTTAATAATAATACTTCATCCCATTATTCTAAAAGTTTTCAAAACAGAAATTGATATTATTTTTTAAACCACCAGTCTATAATTTCTTAATGTTTACCAATCATTCCTTGTGTCTCTGGCTCATTCTCTTGGGTGCATGTATCCTAAGTTGCTTCAGTTGTGTCCGACTCTTTGGGATCCTATGGGCTGCAGCCTGCCAGGCTCCTCTGACAATGGGATTCTCCAGTCAAGAATGCTGGAGTGGGCTGCCAAGCCCTTCTCCAAGGGATCTCCCTGACCCCAGGGATTGAACTCGTGTCTCTTTTGTCTCCTGCATTGGCAGATGGGTTCTTCACTACTAGCATCACCTTGGAAGTCCCATTCTCTCTTACGTAGACAATAAAAAAGCACTTGCCAATGAATCAGTCAACTTTTCAAAAGGCTCATCTAAAGTGGATTTAACCTCTATTCTGCCATATTTGTGGCCTTTCTTGTTTTCACTGGAGAATACTGTAATAATACAATGTTTGCTAGGAAGTTCAAAACGATACCATAACATTGGTAAATCTAAGGATCTATTATTCAAATTCATCTGAAACAAGTAGGAGACACTGGACAAATTTTAGTTTTGCTTCATTTCCCTCCTATTTCCTTGATTTGTTTCTGCTGACTTGAGATGGACAGGGAAACAGAAACTGCCATAGGCACAAAAAGGTGAAACAAATGAGTAAGAAGTCTGGTGGAAATCACTTCTCGGTATTCTCAAGCAACCTGAAGAACTGAGACAAAGCTAACAACACTGGTAAAACAATGACCTCCAGTTCTTTCCTTTTCTAATACTGCTTCACTTCAACACACACTGAGTATCATGTATCAGTAACAGTAAAGGCTGTTCCTCACTATCAATGGCAAGAACTTCCATTCAACTTCCACAACCTCTTGTCCCTGAATATCAAGTTTCCCCAGTTGCTACCAAGCTAAACCTGTGCTTTCTGTTTAGGGCTCTGTCACATTTAAAACAGTTTTAATTTGTCCGACAGCACTATCTCTGTCCTTGATTCTGATAACAGACTTCCTATCAGAGCCAAAATAGCTACATAAACTTTGAAGTCATAGGCAATGTAAGAACAAACAAAAAAGAAAGGAAAGAGAAATATCAATGAGGAACCTTGGGGGATGTACAATTTCTACTGAGTCTGTAACAGTATAATTTTGATTGGTGAGAATATTGATTTTTTTAAAATAAATGACATGAATGGAGATATTTCATTTTTGTTATATTATATTTTTCAAAGAAAATTAAAGCTATGTAAGTCTTCAGGAATATTAAGCCAAACTTTTCAAACTGCAGTTGCTAAGAGTTTTCTCCCCTTGCCTTATACTCAAGCTACAGGAGTAAATTATTTTCCACAAGTGAAAACAACTGCATAAAAGACTGCCTGGTTTCCAAAACATCTGCTATTTCTAAAAAGTCTTAATATGATTTTCACTCAGATAGTATAAATGCTAAATTACCTCAACAGAAGTCCAGCAAAACAAGTTTGAAGGAAACCAGAAACAACCATAAATAGCAACTTTTAAAAGATGAGAGTAAATTATTTTGGTTTTTCCATCTAGCATCATTGTTCAATTCAAAGTTTTACCTTTCATTGTTAGTACTGTTTTTGGAAAAATCTGTGGGAGTGTAAGACAGCTTTCCTACGCTTAGCCCTAGACAACATTAATCCAGAATTGTCCACTGACTTGTGGAAGTAACATTTTGATATAAGACTAAATATTCTAACAATTTGTATTACATGCAGTGCTATTGATGGAAAATGATCTGGGAGATCAACAATCTATATTAGAACCCTACCTCCAATAATGGTTGGCTTTGTATTTACAGATAAATAATCTAACCTGCCTAAGTCTCAATCCTCATCTATATAATGATGAGACTAAACCAGATAATCTTTCAGAATTCTTTTCAAGCATCATTCTACCTTTATCTTTCCTACCACTTCCACTACACAGTCCATGGATTTCACTGTTTCATCAAACACTAAGTACCTACTGTGTCCCTTGGCACAGATACTGTTCCCTTCCCTCACTGAATTTATGTTTTAATTGTCCCACCATGTATTAGAAAATGAGTAGCTAAAAAAGAAGCTTAGACTTAATGGAAAAAATAAGAATGACTTTTAAGTGGCTTGTTTATTTGGCTTAGAATTCATAAAATGATGCTTTTATGGATTAGTATGAAACTCTACCAGGGGCTTCCCAGGTGGAGTAGTGGTAAAGAATCTGCCTGCCAATGCAGGAGACGTGGATTTGATCTCTGGGTTGAATCAGGAAGATCCCCTGGAGTAGGAAATGGCAACCCGATTCAGAATCCTTGCTTGGAAAATTCCAAAGGACAGAGGAGCCTGAAGGGCTGCAGTCCATGGGGTCACAAACAGTTGGACATGACTGAGCGACTGAGTACCAGCAGCATTAAACTCCACACATTTGATATTGCCCCCCCCAAAAAAAAACTATTAAAACATTTCTGACCTATGCCAATCTATTAGACCTGCCACTGACCTAACACGCCTTAATTAGGACCAATTACAAATATATTTAGGTACCATTTCTTGGCAATAAAAACAAGGCACATCCAAGACAAATAGGTGTGATAAAGTCAGCTGGGAATGGGCAGACTCTCAGTTCAATCTTTTACATGCACAAAGCTGAGTAACAGCAGTCGGTGCTGATCCATCCTTGTCAACTTTTAATCCTTATGACTGATGAAAAGCATGAGACATATGTTTATTTTTAAGTGTATACTGGCGGCTGGCTTCCTTATTTTCACCCCTTCTTTTCACAATTGCACAGAATTCATCAAATGTTTTATATACAACATCCAGTTCACGATATTGACCTTGAGGAAAATTAGGTCCTAGAGAGAGATAAAGAAAATGAACAAATGACAGCAATATAAGGCAGAATATGGTATATTGAGTAGCCAAACTCAATATACTGTCCTCTGTCAAGATGAAAGTAAATAATAAAACTGAAAATAGAGGAAAGAAATAAAGAAGGGAGCAAAAGGTAAGATAACATTCACTCAGCACCTAACAGGTGTCAGGCACTGTGCAGGTAGTTTTCACTTACTCTTTTCCAGACCTCTAAAACAAGATAATATCCAAAATAGACGAGTATCTACCATAAGAGAACTCCACTCCCCTTCACAAAATGATTCCATGGCTTAATATTCTAACACAAACACTCTGTTTATGTAATAATCATTCTAATTAGAATCAGTATGTCGAACTAGAGGGGGGTCTTGGAGTAACCAGATAAACCATTCATCAGACACTTGGGCCAGATGAGGTAAGAAGCCTGTTCAGTGGCAGAACTGGGATCAAATCAATTATCAAGGCATCTATATACTACACTGCCGGCAACTGTTTAGTGAAATTTAGTGATTCGTTTTTGCTCTTCACTATGTTACTCAGCACCTGTCTATTCGCATTTTCATTAAAATAATCATTAAAAAATCCCTTGACACAAATGGCTCAGAATCGTCAAAGAACAATGTGTCATTTTCTATAACACGGTATTTTTTAAACCTACTAATAAGCAATGCCGTCCCCACAATGATCTCAGATGCGAGGCGGGCTGTGTGTCGGTTTTCAGGGACGAGAATCAGGTCGCGGAGGTGAAGACTGCCTCGCAGAAACCCCGCGTCGAGGATCCCGGCCGGGTTACCCGGTCCCCAGCGAGCCGCAGCCCCGAGCCGGGAGGGAGGACGGAGGATGAGTGTGCAGTAACGTGGCTCCCGCGCCCTGGGCTCGTCGGCCGCGCAGGCTCCGCCGGGCCGGTTCCGAACGCCGCCCGGGCCGGACCGTTACGGGGTCTCCCGGGCCGCGGAGCCCCGCGCGGGCCGCCCCTCCCCCACCGCGGCCTGAGCCCGCGGCGCCGGCCGGGACCCCCGCGGCTCCCCGCGCGAACAATACCGGGGTCCCCCGCGAGGCCGCGCGCCGAGGCCCGCGCCACCCTGCCGCCCCCGTGCCGCGGGCCCTCGCAGAGGGCGTCGAGCCGCAGGCCGCGAGAGACAGCCCCGCGGGAGAGAGCGAGAGAGGAGGACGTTAGTCAGGGGGTTCGGAGGCCGCGGTGCCATCACCCTTACCTGACTCCAGGTGATAAACTCGTTGGTGTGAGTTTCCTCTACAAGCGTCCACAGCTTGCTGAGGAAAGCCGGCACGTTGGAACTCTGCTTCATTGTTAACGAGGCTCAGAAATTCCAAATTCTACACCCAAACGCGGCGGTAGCGGCGGCGGCGGCGGCGGCGGCAGCTGCTCCCCGAGAACGCCCACAACGCAGGCGCAGCAGCGCCCGGGCCCCGCCCCCTCCCCGGCCCCGCCAGGCGCGCTGTGAGGCGGGGTGGCCGGGCGGCCGCACGTGACGGACAAGTCTCCAGTTCGGCCCGTGCGCACTGGTCCCGCGCGCGTTCCCGGCCAATGCCAGGAGCCGACCGCACAACAGAGAAACGCGATTGGATGCTGCGGGCGGGGAGGGGTGGGAGCAAAAGGGGGGCGCTGCCCTCTCATTCGCCTTTTATATGGGAGCTCTCGCCTTAGCGGACCTCGGGCTTGAGGGATTGTGTTCGGTTGTTTCACGTGGGAGCATCTTCGGGTGATTGGGCTATGGCTGGAAGGCTACAGAAAGTCCTCAGGAGCCTTTGAGTCATGTTTGGTAGGCAGGGTTGTAGGCTGCGCTAGTCAGGCAGGAGGAAGTGTAATAATTCACGTGGGGAAAAAAACAGCTTTCAAGCATGACTTGCTAGGCCCCAAATTGAAACTGTCTTAAAAATAATGACCCTTTTCCCTTAAATTCTCATCAGGAAAAAAAATATTCCTTTAAAACACGTTTATCAAAAATAGGAATTTAAATAACATACTCTTTACTGAGCATGTAATGCAGTGATCCAAGAACTGCAATAGGCAACTTACATGTTTAATTCAACAGACACAGAATGCCCAGTATGTGCCCTACGTGAAAAGAAATAGCATCATTTATTATCTTTTAATCATTTAAAATCATTGTTCCTGTAGGTACTTTACAGATACGTTCTTAAAACAATTGTTCCTATATGTCCTTTACAGATTTGGTATGGTGGTAAAAATATTAGGCAAGGGGTCAGCATATGAGTTTAGACCCAGTTTCAAGGACACATTAGTGGATATTTAATTACACTGGTAGTGTGTGTAATTTAGGCAATCTCTTACTCTGTTCCAATCTTTCCCTTATCCTCACTGGGAATAAAACTCTCTTTTCACTCCTGTAAGGGAACATTGATAACATAATAGGTGGGAAAATATTTTGAAAATATAAAGGATTGTACAGAGGTTTAAAAAAATTTTTTAATAAAAGTCAAAATGTGAATATAAGAATGTACAAACAAGTTGGAGGTAATGAACATTGTATAAGTAATTCAATGTAGAATTGATTTTCTTCCTGGATACATGTAATTTAATACAAGAAAAAAATAAAATACATATAATTTCCAACAAGCATATATTTATTGAAACTTGTTTTTGTGTTTAGCAACTATCTGTTTGCTAAAACAAAATCAGATGTGTGGAGGGAGATATCCAATATATGAAATCATATTTTATAAGCATTTATAAAAGGGAACTTTCTAGGTGGCACCATCAGTAAAGAACCTGCCTGCCAATGCAAGAGACATAACTGATGCGGATTTGATCCCTGGATTGGGAGGGTCCCTGGAGGAGGGAATGGCAACCCACTCCAGTATCCTTGCCAGGAGAATGCCACGCACAGGCTCGTGTCCATAGGTAGCGAAGAGTGACTGAAGCAACTCAGCACAGCATGTGTGTGCCCAGGGATTTACATATATCATTTAGTCCTCACAACAACACAGTGCAGTAGGTCTTATTATCCCATTTTTCCAATGACGATTCTGAGACTCAAAAGCAAATTTACCTGTATCACAGCTAGTGAACAGTAGAGGGTATTTACATCCAGGCTTTATAGAGTTCGAAATCCCACGTTTTTTCCATTGTAAGATGATGACACCATCTCACTACTCAAGATGTTTATATTCTGATGTAAGAAACAAGAGGGGAAAAAAAAAGAAACAAGAGGAACACAGTGATCATCATTAACATTTTAGAAAGAGCTACATTTGTAATAAAACCAGTAATGACAAGTTTAGAAAGACAGAGTTGAGTGAGTTAAAGTCATAAGGGAAGACTTCTCAGAGGATGGGGACCTTAAATTGGGTCTGGAAGTACAAATGCATTGGGCCTGCTAAAAAGAAGACAACACAGAGAAGAGAAGATGGGAAGCCAAAGAGCAGGGTCTGTTTGTGGAGATTGACAGCACAGGAGGTAGTGTCTGAGTAGGAAATGTGGCCTTCTTTCATGGCACTGTACATTTCCATTTGAAAACAAAACAAAACGGTGTGGTTAGACACAAGCAAAGACTCCTCTTTGGGTGTTCCACCTGTGTAGTTGTAGGCCTATGCTTAGTAGGACCCCATACTTCACTTAATGCTCCTCCTGTCACCATCTTGAAATTCTTATGTTTTGAACAAAGGACCCTACATTTTCACATTGCATTGGGCCTCTCAAATTACGTTAACTCGTCTGCCTCCAATATATTACACTTAATAGACCAGTGGTTCTCAAACTTAAGCATGTATCCAAATCACTTGGAAGTGGGAGATTGTCAATAGAGCAAATAATCAATTACCACTTATAATGTTCATGAGGCCTGCTAAGGGATTAAGTTATTAACCAGGTAATGTGATGAGAGCACCAGGAAATAGATAATGTGTCTAAAATAAAATGTCTGGAGTTTGAATAGAAACTGTGTATTTTATAGTTTGAAACATACATGCTTTTTTCTTTTATACCAATGTGCCTCATACTTTAGCCTACATCAAAATCACTGAGGGCATCTGATAAAAAAATGACTGCCTCTTCTCTTGTTCCCCCACGCTACTCCACACCTTCCTCGGCTCAGTAGATCTGGAGTTCAGGGTAAGAATCTGTATTTCTAACAAGTTCCTAGGTAATGCATATGGTGTTGGCCTTGGGACCACAGTTTGAGAACCAGTGTTATAGTGGAAAAATAAGTAAGCTGACTTTCCCTTGCTAATATTACAGACTTATTGCTGTTCACCCTTCACATCAACAAAATCCAGACTTTCCAGGAATAGTTTTAACTAATATGTTTTCTTTTTCTATGAACATAATCCTTAATATTTATTGTAATTAATAAACTGAAAACTTTAAGAACTAATTAGAAATATTTGGGGGAAAAGAAAATCATTAATGGCTTATTTTCACTTAAATATAAAACTGAGAAGAGAAGAAAACCAAACCACAATTATTAGACTCCTACAACATCCCACAGATAGCAGAAGAAACATATTTGAACCAGTGTCAACAGTTTTGAGATGTTTAAATATTAGAGGATATAAATGGAACTTTCTTAAAATGAATAGCCTCCTGTAGACTAAAAATTAAAGAAGTTGGAAAATTCCCATGGTTCATTTGCAACCTGGAGTGTAAGATTTAGAAGATATAGAATAACATCAGAAAATATGAATGACCCAGGTCTTTGCCTAAGAAATAGAAAAACATATTGTGGTAAGTTTTTATGCTTCAAAGTATTTGATTCAAATTGTAAAAGTTCTATCTAATTCATTATAGAAAACTAGTTGGAGTCAGCAGTGCAACCAGAACTAGCTTGCAATTATTATTTTCGAGAAAAGCAAGACAGAAGCCAAAGGTAAACTGCATATAAGTTTCCATCTACGTTCCTGTCTGAAATTGTTTATTTTTTATCAATTTTGAAATGGCCTATGGGCCCTAAACAAATCACTCGACACCTCTAAGTCTTAGATTCTTATAAATAAAATGTGAGTAAAAATACCTGTTATACTTACCTCACAGGGTGGTTTTGTGAATCAGATAAATTGCTTCTTCCTCTAGTCCACCCTCATCTTTCTAAGACACAAATCTAAAAAGGTCACTTCTGACTTAAAACTGTCCTGTGGCTTCTTATAATTTTCAGAATAAATCCAGATCCCCTGAGAAGGCATCAAATGACCTTCTGTGATCTGCTGTCACCTACCATTCCAGTCATGATCTACCAGTCTTACCCTTAACCACACCCAGTTCTTGTAATTACCTTACTGAGCATGTGCTTTCACACCTCCACGTATTGGGTTGGTCAAGAAGTTCATCCAAATTTTTCTGTAACATCTTATGGAAAAACCCGAATGAACTTCTTAGCCAACCCAATATTTCCATGAGCTCTGCCTCGGTGTGGAGAGTCCTTCTTCTTCCCTATTATTCCTAACCTTCAAGGTCAAGTACAATTCCACAGAGAAGTTGCCTTTCTCAGTCAAACTCTCCCTGATTACATCATATCGTAGTTATTTATTTACATGTACTTTTGTCATACTAAACTAGGAAACATTTCCAACATAAAGACTAAAAGATTACACTCATTCTCATCTACAATGGCTATCACAGAGCTGGTACACATAAGACTCTCAGCAAGTATTTGTTGGATTAATCAATGAATGCATCAGCAGATGAGTGCTAACCCTCCTTTTAATCTTGCATGACCGCCAAATTTGGATGACTTGTTCCTCTGCTGTGCCCACATAGCATGAAGAGCTTGATCTTCATGGTATGTATTTCCCAGCAACCCTTGCTAGCTTGACAGATTGTGCTTACATTGTTCAGTCTCGTATCTTTAGTAGTAAACACGGTGCTATGATACAGGAACAGCTCAATAAATATGTTAATGAATAATTTTCATTTCTGATACCTTTTACATAAGATATACTCTACCCAATAATAAGTAAACACCCTACAACTTAGTAGGGCTCAGTCTGTACAAATTTTTAGTTTTTAGGAGAAGAGAATGAAGAGAAGGGGAACTTAAGGATAGCTCAGCTGAAAGGCATGTGATTAGGGAGCAATTAGTGGAGTAAATATCAGAATCTTGGAAATGCCAGAACTTAATGGAATGTCATAGAGTCCCAGGCTTCAGGTCATCTGTCTTTGAAACAAGCAAACCTTTGGTGATAATGGCAAAATGCTTAAAGACCCATTAATAGGTTTTCGAATAAGTACAGGGCCAGCACACTATGAAAGTTAATTTCTTAAAATTTTCAAGATCAGAGAAGAGGCTTTTTTTTTTTTTCTAGGACTTCAACTTGAATGTAAAAGGGACTGACTGGAGGAGTTTTTTAATTCGGAGATGTGTTAGTACCAGCCTTGTGTTGGCGCCACTCCATATGAAACTTCCATTGTATGCCACCTATGATAGAATCTAACCAGTCACCCAACAACAGTGACAAATTGGTCCAGATTTGCCCAGGACTTTACCATTTAAGTACTGCAAATCCTATGCCCCAGATACTATTTCACCCCCAGGCACCTGGATGGGTCACCCTAACTCCAGCTTCTTCAAGCTACTGATGTTGTACAGGAAGCAGGGACTTGTCAAACTAAACCAGGTGACTTGTATAGCAGCTAGTGTGTGCTGTGCGCTAAGTCACTTCAGTCAGGTCTGACTCTGTGCGATCCTATGGACCGTAGCCTGCCAGGCTCTTCTGTCCATGGGATTCTCCAGGCAAAAGTACAGGAATGGGTTGCCATGCCCTCCTCCAGGGATCTTCCCCACCCAAGGATTGAACCTGCATCTCTGACATCTCCTGAATGGCCAGGCAGGTTCTTTACCACTAGCGCCATCCGGGAAGCCCATATAGCAGCTAGCACAAATGAAAGATCTGCAGCTTTAATGCATTTCTTAGCCTTTCTGGATGCAAGGTACTCTTTCACCAGAACCCCAATAGGTAGCTGATAAACAGAAGGAATATATGAACCCCACAAGCCAATATCCTGGTGGAGGCCCCAAACCATGCTGAAGGATGATAATAAGAAAGAATATAAAAGGACTACAAGCATTAGGGAAAATATAGTAGACTGGGACACGGCCCATTATGACTCAGGTCTTCCACTGAGGTTCTAGTTTCCGTTCACCTGGGACTGGTTTTGCTCCCTGTGAAAGTGGTAGCCAGGATAGAAGGTGTTTGGACTTCATCTTTCTAGATACTGTGTGTGTTAGTCACTCAGTCATGTCCTACTCCTTGTGACCCCATGGCTTCCATCCTGGGTTGGGAAGGTTCCCTGGAGGAGGGCATGGCAACCCACTCCAGTACTCTTGCCTGGAGAATCCCCATGGACAGAGGAGCCTGGCGGGCTACAGTCCACGGGGCCACAAAGAGTCGGATACGACTGAGCGACTAAGCACACACGTATGGCTTGTGTACAGAAATGTACCCACACCTTGAACATAAGATTGAATGGGAGAAATCGGTTTCAGTGAGGAGGTAGCCACTGTCAGAGATGTGTGTGGTGATTTGAAAGGTGTATAGGAAGAGGTAGCAAATGTTTGTTATCTGTTTAATTTGAAGCTGAGTACTATGAGCAGCACTGAGGGACCAACTGGAAAGGGAAATGTACTTTCTAGTCTCTGGGCTCCCAGTGCAGGTTCCGAACAGCAGAGATCAAACCGAGGCCTATTAGGATGGAGTTGAATCAAGCTGGAATCAAGATTGCCGGGAGAAATATCAAGAATCTCAGATATGCAGATGACACCACTCTTATGGCATAAAGCAAAGAAATAAAGAGCCTCTTGATGAAAGTGAAAGAGGAGAGTGAAAAAGTTGCCTTAAAACTCACCATTCAGAAAGCTAAGATCATGGCATCTGGTCTCATCACTTCATGGCAAATAGATGGGGAAACAGTGGGGCTCCAAAATCACTGTAGATGGTGAGTGCAGCCATGAAATGAAAAGACACTTGCTCCTTGGAAGAAAAGTTATGAACAACCTAAACAGCTTATTAAAAAGCAGAGACATTACTTTGTCAACAAAGGTCCATCTAGTCAAGGCTGTGGTTTTTCCAGTAGTCATGTATGGGTCTCACACCCATACATGACTACTGGAAAAGTGAGAATTGGACTATAAAGAAGGCTGATCGCCAAAGAATTGATGCTTTTGAACTGTGGTGTTGGAGAAGACTCTTGAGAGTCCCTTGGACTGCAAGGAAATCCAACCAGTCCATCCTAAAGGAAATCAGTCCTGAACTTCGGCCACCTGATGGGAAGAACTGACTCATTTGAAAAGACCCTGATGCTGGGAAACATTGAAGGTGGGAGGAGAAGGGGATGGCAGAGGATGAGATGGTTGGATGGCCTCACCAACTCAATGGACATGAGTTTGAGTAAACTCCGGGAGTTGGTGATGAACAGGGAGGCCTGTCATGCTGCAGTCCATGGGTTGCAAAGAGTTGGATACGACTGCGACTGAACTGAACAGAACTGAGGATAGAGTTGAATGACTTCTGACCTTTCAGAGAAAAGTTTTGTTTTGTTTGAATGCAGTATCACATTAAAGAGCTGCTAATTAGTGGCAGAATTCATGACTAGAATGTCCTTATATATGCTGATTGTTACACTTGCTATAATTTACTTTAAAATACTGCTGTTTGAACAATGATATATAGAATGATAGTTTGGTGCAATTTACAACCTAAGGGCAGATAGTTAACATTTGAATTACCCTAATTAGGTATGCAGACTTCCGGGGTGGTTAGTTAGCACTTGAAAGATTAAGCAAAGCCCACTCTCCAAAGGCTTTATCCTAATTTTATTAAAAAAAAAAAAAATTAACCAACACCAAAAGTTTTGTTAATTAGAAAAATGGATGTGGAAATGATTTTTCCTTGGTGAAATGACAACTTCAGGATATGTGTATCGACTAGAAACAGAAAGCCAGTAGGCTCTCTGATTTAAATTATACTGGGCAACAAAGTGTAGTGAGCCAGTAACCTCTGCTCTTGTGTTGGGGCTCTAACCTTAGGGCTCTCATAAATCCTCTATTCGGAGTACTTTTCAGACTTGTTCAGAATATTCCGGGAGCCTAGATCAAAAGTAAAAGGCCCACATACATATTTTAAAACCTTTGAAGATCACAAATCAGATTAACAAACTGTAAAACCAAGGTAGAATTCTTCCTACCTTGACAAATATAGCTTCCTAATGACATTTGAAAGATAATTGTAAAACTATAGTTTTATAAAGTCACTAAGTTGGCAAAACATCCAAAAGACCAAATTTTATTATTAATGTCTGGTGACTGTTGAATAGGAAGTGTTTTAGATGACTTATAAAAAAGTATATATAATTCATAAATCCTTATGTGTTTATTCTATGAGCTTTCTTTCTTGCCTTTATTTCAGAAGAATCATTAGGTTGTTATCAAGATTTTTACATAATGTGTGTTCTAACAATAATGATGAAAGAATTAAAAAATGTAATTGTATTTCAAGCATGGTTGCATTTAAAATCCAAATTTGAACATATTCTATGAAATGTATTTTTTATGAATGTATTCTTAAGTAAATGTAAAAGATTTGAAATTAAAGTCATGTTAATGTTTTTAAGTTACAAAATATTACGAGTTATGTAATCAAATTTTAAATGCTTCTACCTTTTGACTATTGTGAATAACGTTGCTATGAACATTGCTATAGAAACATAGTTTTATGCATTTTGCTTTTCTTGCTTGACAACACAGGGTGGAAATTCTTTCGTCATCTGGCATAGTTGTAATTTACTTCTTTTAATGACTCTGTGGTATCTGTGATGCGTGTGCAGCACAATATATTCAGCCATTCTGTTACTGGTGGGCATCTGTTTTGTTTCAAGGCTTTTATCTATTTATTCACTCTGGAAGCTGCTGCTGCTGGAAAAAAAAAAAACCTTAAACATAAGTTATTAAATACTGGTGCTTTTATTTCTCTGGATTAGTGAGTTCAGATATCCATGTAAAATTTGCATGGCAAATCTATACGTCCTATTATTGTACTGGCATAGAAAAAGAAAGTCCTGCTGATTGAAAAGCCCCACATCTAAGCTGACAGAATGCTATTGTATACGTACGCAATGCTATGACGCTCCTAGCAACCAGAAATATCAACACCATGTTTCTATGGCAATAAGCAAATGTTTAAGCTTGACAGAGAATACTCTAATATGTGGTGTTCAGGGAAGTTTGACTATTAGGCAGAAATTAAAGGAGATACCTTTGTTCTAAGATATTTGCATAATATATTAATGCAAAGCCAGGAAAATGTAGATTTATTACATGTGATTTTGTGAGCACGGGTAGCTGAAGATACATTCCATGTTGCAACTGGCCCTGTTTAGTTCTGGTTTATTTTTCACTAGATTAAATTTACAATTGGTAATTATCTCCTCCAGTCCAACTCAGCTATGCAAAAAGAGTAAAGAAAAAGAATTAATGTTTATAGAGATGTTTATTGAATTTGAGGGCTTTTCTGGTGGTTCAGATGGTAAAGAATCTGCCTGCAATGCGGGAAACCCGGGTTTGATCTCTGGATGGGGAAGAACCCCTGGAGAAGGGCATGACAACCCACTCCAGTATTCTTGCCTGGAAAACCCCATGGACAAAGGAGCCTGGCAGGCTCCAGCCCATGGGGTCACAGTAAAACACCACTGAGTGACTAACGCTTTCACTTTTTTTCACTTATTGAATTTGAGACCCAAAGAGGTGTGATCATATTCTGACAGATTCACAACCAGTATGACACCTATTTAGTGTTTTGATTCATATAACTTTTTCACTTTAAAGCTGATGTTTTTCCACCACTTCGCTTAGGATCTACCCTTTGAGAACTCTGCAGAAATCCAATACAGAAATACCAAGCCTGGTATCCCACGTCTCCTATCTGTTGTGCCAGGATTGAAATACACCAATAGTCTTATGACTTATATTCTAATTCTCATGTTAGGCCAGAGCCCTGCCTTGGCTACCCATCCACTTACTTGGGCTGCTCCCTTAGTCCCTAGCCAGGATGACCTCAGACCGGCTTAGACCCTCAATGGATAATTATTGGGACTAGTATAATAAGTAAAAGAAATTTCTGCTTTTTCCATGATGACTGCTTTGATGCTTTCTGAAAATATCAAAATCTGCAAAAGCAAGCAAACAAACAAACCCCAAACACAAATGAAATCATGTTTTGATTCTCCTGTTTTGCCTAGTGCTCAGTTAGGTAACTGGATGCATTTTGAGTTTTGCTTCAACCAGATAGATGATTCAGATCTTGCTACTAGGTGTTAGAGGCTGGATTGTGTCCCCCACCTCCCCAGATTTCTCCGTTGAAATTCTAATTATCAGGACATCAGAAAGTGACTGTTGGGAGGCAGGGTACTTAAACAGCTAATTAATGAGGTCAGATGGATGGACCCTGATCCAGTATAACTGGTGTCCTTATAAGAAGAGGAGATTAGGACACAGACAACACACTGACCAAGGCACAATCACGTGAGGACATAATGAGAAGGTGACCATCTGCAACCCAAGGAGCGAGACCTTGGAAGAAACCAAAACAGCCAACACATTGATCTTGGACTTCTAGCTTCCAGAAGAATGAGAAAATAAATGTCTGTTGTTGAAAATAACTATTTTGTGATAGGTGGGTTATTATCAAACCTTTATTTATTAATCTTATTATTAATAAATATTTCATTATGGCCGTTTTAGCAGGCTATACCTTAGGTGAGCATTACAGCAGCCCAACTACTCCCTGGGTTCCCTTTCTTGGGCAACAGTACTGGCCCCGGTAAGGAAGAAGTTCACTCCGCCCACTGAACACTGAGATGGACCTGCTGGCCATCCACTCCCACCAGGTCTGCAGCCAGCTCCCTCTCCTCCTTTGGTTCTATCTATTCACTCTTCCTCCCCTGTGTACTGTTATTGCTGGAAGCCCTGCTTCTGAGAGTGCTAATCTGTTTTCTGCAGGAAGTCTGTGACCTTCAACTACACCAAAACCTGAGCTCTCCCCAAAAGTCCAACCACTTATATCAAAGCAACTTTAATCAAAATATTTACTAACTTAGTTGATTTATAATGATTGGACAAACTGATAAACACATTTTCAGTTCAGTTCAGTCGCTCAGTCGTGTCCAACTCTTTGCAACCCCAAGGACTGCAGTACACCAGGCCTCCATGTCCATCACCAACTCTGGGAGTTTATTCAAACTCGTGTCCACTGATGTCCACTGAGTCAGTGATGCCACCCAACCATCTCACCCTCTGTCATCCCTTTCTCCTCTTGCCTTCAATCTTTCCCAGTATCAGGGTCTTTTCAAATGAGTCAACTCTTCTCATCAGGTGGCCAAAGTATTGGAGTGTCAGCTTCAGCATCAGTCCTTCCAATGAACACCCAGAACTGATCTCCTTTAGGATGGACTGGTTGGCTCTCCTTGCAGTCCAAGGGACTCTTAAGAATCTTCTCCAACACCACAGTTCAAAAGCATCAATTCTTCGGCACTCAGCTTTCTTTATAGTCCAACTCTCACATCCATACCTGACTAATGGAAAAACCATAGCTTTGACTAGATGGACCTTTGTGGGCAAAGTAATGTCTCTGCTTTTTAATATGCTGTCTAGGTTGGTCAAAACTTTTCTTTCAAGGAGCAAGTGTCTTAATTTCATGGCTGCAGTCGCCATCTGCAGTGATTTTGGAGACACCCAAAATAAAGTCAGCAACTGTTTCCACTGTTTCCCCATCTATTTGCCAAGAAGTGATGAGACCAGATGCCATGATCTTAACTTTCTGAATGTTGAGTTTTAAGGCAACTTTTTCACTCTCCTCTTTCACTTTCATCAAGAGGCCCTTTAATTCTTCTTTGCTTTTTGCCATAAAGTTGGTGTCATCTGCATATCTGAGGTTATGATATTTCTTCCAGCAATCTTGATTCCAGGTTGTGCTTCATTCGGCCCAGCACTTCTCATGATGTACTCTGCATAGAAGTTAAATAAGCACGGTGACAATATACAGCCCTGATATACTCCTTTCCCGCTTTGGAACCAGTTTCTTGTTCCATGTCCAGTTCTAACTGTTGCTTCCTGACCTGCATACAGATTTCTCAGGAGGCAGGACAGGTGCTCTGGTCAATGGCTATAAATATTTTCATTTTAATAACCAAAGGCTTATGGTGACATATTAAGGCATTGTTCTAAGCCTAGGTGAATAGAAAATTATTTCTTGATATTAAAATTAAAATTTACTCTGTGATATTTGTCATTAGCTTGAAAAGGTTTAATGAATAAGCAGTACTTGATATATAAAAAGAAAAAACTTTATTAACCCTACTCCAAGTTATCAAAGAAATGATCCACTAACAGGGTCAATAAAAAGTTTAGGTTGACCTTTAAAAATCAAAGAACTTTACTGTAATTATTTGTTCCCTCAATAAACATGTGTCTAAGATTTTCCACACCATCTGTAAAAAAAATTATTTGTTTCATCTTTGAAAAATTTCAGTGTAATGATTTGAGACTTTATAATAAATCTACAGAGTTCTAATATTTTATATTAATTTTTGACATTTGATAATTCTTGCTAAATTTCCTTGGATAATTCTAGTAATATGCATTTTGATTTTTATTCTCCCTTTTTTTGTATCTCCATAATCATTTTGCCTGTGTAATGTAAATGTTTAGTCCAAAAAATTATTTCAATTCATCTTACTTCTATTAGTGGAAGATGCTATAGAAGAGCACGTATTTGAAGTTTGGTAGACACAGATTTGAACTCCAGCTTTGTCATTAGTGACAGTGTGACTGTCTGAGCCTCACTCACAAAATCTCATAAGGTTGTTGTGAAAATTTCAATTAAATAATGAATTCATTGTGGATAGATACATAACAGTAAATATCTGACAAATGTTCCCAGATACTGTCAAGTAACCCTGAGACAGCTATTTATTTATTTGAGCAGTTCTCAGCTTTCTTCAGAGCTTATTTATAATTTCAGTTTCCACTAACAAATGTGCAGACTTACATGTCATACTAGTCACTTACTCACTTCTAAGACATGGACTACATTGATTAGTTTAGCTGATGTTTCTTCCAGTGTTTCACAAGTATCCTCAATTACATTAGTTTCATGGACAAATCAGGCAAGCATACAATACTTTGTGGGATGTGACAAAAGGAATATGTGATCCAATGAAGATACAAAATGAAAACACATAATTAAGAGAATAAATAGGTATCACTGTCTAGCAGTATAGTGAAATTAAAAGTCAAAATGGGTTGGATTAGAAAAAGTTTCATGGGAAGAGTGTAGAGTGCCATTTGAATTGGCCTCAATTAACCCTTAAATTCTTCACGACCCAGATAATCATGATGGTGTGATCACTCACCTAGAACCAGACTTCCTGGAATGTGAAGTCAAGTGGGCCTTAGAAAGCATCACTACGAACAAAGCTAGTGGAGGTTATGGAATTCCAGTTGAGCTATTTCAAATCCTGAAAAATGATGCTGTGAAAGGGCTGCACTCAATATGCCAGTAAATTTGGAAAACTCAGCAGTGGCCACAGGACTGGAAAAGGTCAGTTTTCATTCCAATCCCAAAGAAAGGCAATGCCAAAGAATGCTCAAACTACTGCACAATTGCACTCATCTCACAGGCTAGTAAAGTAATGCTCAAAATTCTCCAAGCCAGGCTTCAGCAATATGTGAACCTTGAACTTCCAGATGTTCAAGTTGGTTTCAGAAAAGGCAGAGGAACCAGAGATCAAATTGCCAACATCTACTGGATCATCGAAAAAGCAAGAGAGTTCCAGAAAAACATCTATTTCTGCTTTATTGACTATGCCAAAGCCTTTGACTGTGTGGATCACAATAAGCTGTGGAAAATCCTGAAAGAGATGGGAATACCAGACCACCTGACCTGCCTCTTGAGAAACCCATATACAGATCAGGAAGCAACAGTTAGAACTGGACATGGAACAACAGACTGGTTCCAAATAGGAAAAGGAGTATGTCAAGGCTGTACATTGTCACCCTGCTTATTTAACAAATACGCAGAGTACATCATGAGAAACGCTGGGCTGGAAGAAGCGCAAGCTGGAATCAAGATTGCTGGGAGAAATATCATAACCTCAGATATGCAGATGACACCACCCTTATGGCAGAAAGCAAAGAAGAACTAAAGGGACTCTTAATGAAAGTGAAAGAGGAGTGTAAAAAGTTGGCTTAAAATTCAACTTTCAGAAAACTAAGATCATGGCATCTGATCCCATCACTTCATGGCAAATACATGGGGAAACAGTGGAAACAGTGTCAGACTTTCTTTTTTTGGGCTCCAAGATCACTGCAGATGGTGATTGCAGCCATGAAATTAAAAGACGCTTACTCCTTGGATGGAAAGTTATGACCAACTTAGATAGTATATTAAAAAGCAGAGACAATACTTTGCCCACAAAGGTCCATCTAGTCAAGGCTATGGTTTTTCCAGTGGTCATGTATGGATGTGAGAGTTGGACTGTGAAGAAAGCTGAGCGCCAAAGAATTGATGCTTTTGAACTGTGGTATTGGAGAAGACTTGAGAGTCCCTTGGACTGCAAGGAGATCCAACCAGTCCATCCTAAAGGAGATCAGTCCTGGGTGTTCATTGGAGGGAGTGATGCTGAAGCTGAAACTCTAATAATTTGGCCACCTGATGAGAAGAGTTGACTCATTGGAAAAGACCCTGATGCTGGGAGGGATTGGGGACAGGAAGAGAAGGGGACGACAGAGGATGAGATGGCTGGATGGCATCACCGACTTGATGGAAATGAGTTTGAGTGGACTCCGGGAGTTGGTGATGGACAGGGAGGCCTGGTGTGCTGTGATTCACGGGGTCGCAAAGAGTTGGACACAACTGAGTAACTGAACTCAACAGAACTAACTTCCCACCAGCAAGATGGTAGGATGGGCAAATCACATTTTGAATCAAACTCCATACCTGCCAGAGACACTCAGAGGGCTTAAACAAACCTTATGTGCACCAGGACCCAGGGACCCCACAGAGACTGAGACAGAACTGTGTGTGAGCATCTCCTGCGGAGGTTCGGGTCAGCAGTGGACTGCCACAGGGACAGAGGCTCTGGGTGCAGCAGACCTGGGTGTGGCATAAGCCCTCTTGGAGGAGGTCGCCATTAACCTCACCATAGAGCTGCCAGGACTCACACAGGCCTGGGGAAACAGACTCTTGGAGGGCACAAACAGAGCCTTGTGTGCACCAGGACCCAGGAGGAAGGAGCAGTGACCACATAAGAGACTGAGCCAGAGTTGCCCGTGAGTGTCCAGGAGTCTCTGGTAGAGGCGTGGGTCAGCGGTGGCCTGCTGCAGGGTTGGGGACACTGAGTGTAGCAGTGTGTGCATGGGACCTTTTGAAGGAGGTCCCCATTATCTTCATTACCCCCACCATAGTTTGTGCTCAGGTTAAATAACAGGGAGGGAACACAGCCCTGCCCTTCAACAGAAAAATGGACTAAAGATTTACCGAGCATGGCCCTGCCTATCAGAACAAGACCCAGTTTCTCCCTCAGTCAGTCTCTCCCATCAGGAAGCTTTATAAGCCTCTTATCCTTCTCCATCAGAAGGCAGTTCAGTTCAGTTCACTCAGTCATGTCCGACTCTTTGTACCCCATGAACCACAGCACGCCAGGCCTCCCTGTCCATCACCAACTCCCAGAGTTCACCCAAACCCATGTCCATTGAGTTGGTGATGCCATCCTACCATCTCATCCTCTGTCATCCCCTTCTTCTCCTGCCCTCAATCTTTCCCAGTATCAGGGTGTTTTCCAATGAGCCAGATCTTTGCATCAGGTGGCCAAAGTATTGGAGTTTCAGCTTCAACATCAGTCCTTCCAATGAATATTCAGGACTGATTTCCTTTAGGATGGACAGGGTGGATCTCCTTGCAGTCCTAGGGATGCTCAAGAGTCTTCTCCAATACCACAGTTCAAATGCATTAATTCTTCTGCGTTCAGCTTTCTTTATAGTCCAACCCTCACATCCATACAAGATCAGAGGGCAGACAGACTGAAAACTACAATCACAGACAACTAACTAATCTGATCACATGGACCACAGCCTTGTCTAACTCAATGAAACTATGAACCATGTCCTGTAGGGCCACCCAAGACAGACGTTTCATGGTGGAAAGTTCTGACAAAATGTGGTCCACTGGGAAGGGAATGGCAAACCACTTCAGTATTCTTGCCTTGAGAACCCCATGAAGAGGACGAAAAGGCAAAAAGATAGGACACTGAGAGATGAACTCCCCAGGTCGGCAGGTGCCCAATATGCCACTGGAGATCAATGGGGAAATAACTCCAGGATGAAGAGAAGGAGCCAAAGCAACAACCACACCCAGTTGTGGATGGGACTGGTGATGGAAGTAAAGCCTGATGCTGTGAAAAGCGATATTGCATAGGAACCTGGAATGTTAGGTCCATCAATCAAGACAAATTGGAAGTGGTCAAACAGGAGATAGCAAGAGTGAGCATCAATCTTTTAGGAATCAGTGAACTAAAATGGACTGGGAAACGGGTGAATTTAATTCAAATGACCATTATATCTACTACTGTAGGCAGGAATCCCCCAGAAGAAATGGAGTAGCCCTAATAGTCAACAAGAGTCCAAAATGCAGTACTTGGATGCAATCTCAAAAATGACAGAATGATCTCTGTTCGTTTCCAAGGCAAACCATTCAATATCACAGTAATCCAAGTCTACGCCCCGACCAGTAATGCTGAAGAAACAGAAGTTGAATGGTTCTGTGAAGACCTACAAGACCTTCTAGAACTAACACCCAGAAGAGACATCCTTTTCATTATAGGGGACTGGAACGCAAAAGTAGGAAGTCAAGAAATACCTGCAGTAACAGACAAATGTGGCCTTGGAGTACAGAATGAAGCAGGGCAAAGGCTAATAGAGTTTTGCCAAGAGAACACACTGGTCATAGCAAACACCCTCTTCTAACAACACAAGAGAAGACTCTACACACGGACATCACCAGATGGTCAATACTGAAATCAGATTGATTATAGTCTTTGCAGCCAAAATTGGAGAAGCTCTATACAGTCAGCAAAAAGAAGACAGGGAGCTGACTGTGGCTCAGGGAAAACCCCTAGACCATTCAGGTGTGACCTAAATCAAATCCCTTACGATTATACAGGGAAAGTGACAAATAGATTCAAGGGATTAGATCTGATAGACAGAGTGCCTAAAAAACTATGGACAGAGGTTCGTGACATTGTACAGGAGGCAGTGATCAAGACCATCCCCAAGAAAAAGAAATGCAAAAAGGAAAAACGGTTGTCTGAGGAGCCCTTACAAATAGCTGTGAAAAGAAGAGAAGTGAAAGGCAAAGGAGAAAAGGAAAGCTATATCCATTTGAATGCAGAGTTCCAAAGAATAGCAAGGAGAGATAAGAAAGCCTTCCTTAGTGATCAATGTAAAAAAAATAGAGGAAAACAGTAGAATGGGAAAGACTAGAGATTTCTTCAAGAAAATCAGATATACCAAGGGACCATTTCATGCAAAGATGGACTCAATAAAGGACAGAAATGGTATGGACTTAACAGAAGTAGAAGATACTAAGAAGAGGTGGCAAGAATACACAGAAGAACTATACAAAAAAAGATCTTCATGACCCAGACAATCACGATGGTGTGATCACTCACCTAGAGCCAGACATCCTGGAATGTAATGTCAAGTGGGCCTTAGAGAGCATCACTACAAACAAAGCTAGTGGAGGTGATGGAATTCCAGTTGAGCTATTTCAAATTCTGAAAGATGATGCTGTGAAAGTGCTGCAATCAATATGCCAGCAAATTTGGAAAACTCAGCAGTGGCCACAGGACTGGAAAAGATCAGTTTTCATTCCAATCCCAGAGAAAAGCAATGCCAAAGAATGCTCAAACTACTGCACAATCACACTCATCTCACATGCTAGCAAAGTAATGCTCAAAATTCTCCAAGCCAGGCTGCAACAGTATGTGAACCGTGAACATCCAAATGTTCAAGCTGGGTTTAGGAATGGCAGAGAAACCAGAGATCAAATTGCCAACATCAGCTGGATCATCGAAAAAGCAAGAGAGTTCCAGAAAAACATCTACTTCTGCTTTGTTGACTATGCCAAAGCCTTTGACTGTGTGGATCACAACAAACTGTAAAATTCTTCAAGAGATGGGAATACCAGACCGCCTGACCTGCCTCCTGAGAAATTTGTATGGAGGTCAAAAAGCAACGGTTAGAACTGGACATGGAACAACCGACTGGTTCCAAATTGGGAAAGGAGTATGTCAAGGCTATATATTGTCACCCTGCTATTAACTTATATGCAGAATACATCATGAGAAACGCTGGGCCAGATGAAGCACAAACTGGAATCAAGATTGCTGAGAGAAACATCAGTAACATCAGATATGCGGATAACACCACCCTTATGGCAGAAAGCGAAGAAGAACTAAAGGGCCTCTTGATGAAAATGAAAAAGGAGAGTGAAAAAGTTGCATTAAAACTCAACATTCACAAAACTAAGATCATGGCATCCAGTCCCATTACTTCATGGCAAACAGATGGGGAAGCAATGGAAACAGTGACAGACTTTATTTTTGGGGGGCTCCAAAATCACTGTAGACGGTTACTGCAGCCATGAAATTAAGACACTTGCTCCTTGAAAAAAAGTTATGACCAACCCAGACAGCATATTAAAAAGCAGAGACATTACTTTGCCAACAAAGGTCCATCCAGTCAAAGCTATGGTTTTTCCATTAGTCAGGTATGGATGTGAGAGTTGGACTAGAAAGAAAGCTGAGCGCTGAAGAATTGATGCTTTTGAACTGTGGTGTTGGAGAAGACTCTTGAGAGTCCCTCGGACTGCAAGGAGATCCAACCAGTCCATCCTAAAGGAGATCAGTCCTGGGTGTCCATTGGAAGGACTGATGCTGAAGCTGAAACTCCAATACTCTGGCCACCTGATTGACTCATTGGAAAAGACCCTGATGCTGGGAAAGATTAAGGGCAGGAGGAGCAGGGGATGACAGAGGATGAGATGGTTGGATGGCATCACCAACTCAATGGATACGAGTTTGAATAAACTCCGAGAGTTGGTGATGAACAGGGAGGCCTGGCATCCTGCAGTCTATGGGCTTGCAAAGAGTCAGACCCAGCTGAGTGACTGAACTGAACTAAACTTCCCAACAAGAGTTGCAAGACTTCATCTGAGGATTCCAGACTCTGCACTTATTGATGACACGATGACTGTCATTGAGGCGGTGAGAAATTTGCAAGTGGTGCTTCCAAAAAAGAAATTGACAAAATATTTTCCTAATTCTATTTTACCAAGAAATAATATTTTGCAAAAACGCGCTTCATTAAAAGCAGCTCGAATGTCTCATACTATTTTTGAGAATAAAGAAATCTCTCGATTATTTCTATCAGTATGCATTTTCCGCCCTCACAGCGTTTTGCCTATGCATGCCTGCCAAGAGTTCCAGCGTGGTTCAGCCGTGGTGGTGAGATACTACACTCACCGACGCTCACAGGCTCGCCTGTGCCCTCGGCTCCCTCTGCTGGTCACAATGCGTTACTGCTGAGACCGGGAAATGCACCCGTTAGTTTTACTCTGTTTAAAAAAAAAAAAAAAAAAAAAAAAAAAAAAAAAAAAATATATATATATATATATATATATATATATGGCCTAAAAAAACTACTTGTAAGAAAAAATTGTCTATTAAAGAGAGCTGAATCTCATTTTCAAAAGCCCCAAATGGTGTTTAATATGATTAATTTCCTAAATTCCACAATCACAGCACTAGAATTGCCCATTCTTAAGAAAACTACATCTCTGAATACAGTGCTTCAGAGAGTTGTGTTCCCTAGGATCAGATTTTTCTCCCCTTGGTTAGTATCAGTTTTATATTAACTAGTGGTAAAACATGAATACATAGCAAATGATTCTATTTGTAGGTAAAGTGTCTAGATGATGTTAAAGGCACATGCTTTCTCTGAATATTTCAATGACTCACAGAGTTTTGTAATACTCTTAAAGTGTGGTTCATATTATCTAAGCACTTTTAAAAGGCTATTTTCTTAAATTTTAAAAGTGTGGTCATTTCTGAGATCCCAAGAAACCATTCCAGAGTTAAAATATAGAATAAATCGCATTTATAATAGATATTACAATAACTATGTTATAGAGATGGATACATGTTAATTTGTGAAATAACTATTTCCATGGTCACCAATCCACTGAGTATTAAATAATCCCAAGAGGAATAAGTAAGCACCATAAGACAGGCCGTCAACATCCTAAAACGGAGGCAGGGCCACCAGTAGAGAGGGACAAAGACAATGAAAGAGAAAAAGGTGTGGGTAGGTGGCATGGGGGGTTGGGGTGGGGAGGAATGAAAGGAAATGAAGGGAAAAAAGGAAGGAACAATCGATGTACATAGCAAGGAGGAATAGAGCACCCAAACATTGTTACATGGAGATCATACATAGAAGGATGAGAATTTGGGTTAGTTGCCCTCATGTTGATCCTTTAATCCAATTTGACTTTATAGGGGTCTTAACTACTGTTACAGCACATCTTAAAAATTCATCATATAAATCTAAATTTGGTGCCTCTAAGCTTTGGAATTAACCTTAATCAATGGTAAATCATGATTTTGAAAGTTATTATAAACAAGTACTTTTTCTGTTATCAGAGCAATACTTATTCTTTTTTAAAGAATTAAAATAATATGAAGGGTAAGTAATGCAAATTAAGAGCCCTGTGACTCTCTTCCACATATCGCCAGTATTACTCATCAAGAGGTCTCAAATATACATACACACATTTGTATGTGGTACTTACAATATATTAGGCTATACAGTTCTTTCTATAGCCACATGTTAAAATCCATGGATTCAGTCAGTCCTAGATGCAAAATATTCAGAGAAAATTCCAAAAATCTCCAAAAAACAAAACTTGAATTTGTTATGCACATTTAACTATTCACACGGCCTTCACATTGTATCAGGTATTTTAAGTAATCTAGAGTTGAGTTAAAGTGTACATGAGGATGAGGAAGATTATATGCAAAAATCACATTATTTTTACATAAGAGACTTGGGTATCCACAGATTTTGGTACCTGAGGAGGCTATAGAACTAATACCTTGGAGACACCAAGGAATGATAAGAGATTTATGTGTATTAACTCATTTAATCTTTACAATAATCACCTCACAATAGTATGTACTATTATTGTTCTTATTTTACTGATGAGGAAACAGGTATATTGTTTTAGCTCTCACAAAGTTAATACATCTTCTCTAAGATATGTCTAAAGTCTGCTTATATATTTATCCATCTTATTCTTTATTGACTTCTTGCTATGATACGTTAGGACTTAGCTCGTTTTTAGCGGGCTTTCCAGTATTCCCCTGCTTCTCAATATATTTTTCTCAAAAAAGTCTAATTTACTGTGTTGTATTTAGTTTAGTTTGCGTGCATGCATGCTAAGTCACATCAGTTGTGTCTGACTCTTTGCGACCCTTTGGACTATAGCCCGCCAGGCTCCTCTGTCCATGGGATTCTCTAAGCAAGAATACTGGAGTGGGTTGCCATGCCCTCCTCCAGGGGATCTTCCCAACCCAGGGATCGAACCTGTATCTCTTACAACTTCTGCATTGGCAGGCGGGTTCTGCCCTAATGCCACCTGGGAAGGTCTTGGTTTTGTTAGGCAGTATGATTTTTTTACTACCTCGATTTCTTGTTTGCCTAACCATATAGAGTATCTGCAAGGTATATACCGAGTATCTTTTGACTCCTCTCAGTAAACATGAACAGTAGCCCTGATGTCTTTCAGTTTTTCTACTTTCTCTTCCACCTTCACTTTTTGATACTGAACTTACATTTTTTCCAAGGTTCACACCCTTTACTTTCTACTCTATAACCACAGTACTTCCCTACTTTGTCCATAAGTTGATTCTAAAATAGAAAAGTCAGTAGACAATGTTACTAATGATTGTGTAAAATATAAAAATTATTGACTGAAGAGTCAAGAAGTACCTTACATTTAGATTGCCTTTTACACTTGTTTCCTTCTTGTAGAGTTTCTAGTTGATTATGTTTTTTTCCCCTGAATCATTTGCCTTTATTACATTTTACATTCTGTTCAAACTGCCCATCATGTTTCCTATGATACTGTGGGCTTTTCTCCCCCACCAAATTCTCCTGGTTGCAGATTTCCATCATCCTCGGGCCTAGCCCGTGTGAGTTGCTGTTCTGGTGTCCCACTCGTTACCTTGCGGTTTACTGTCATTGCCCTTCTGAGTAGGAACTGCTCTTTGCAGGCATTTTACTTTTTCTTGGCTTATCCCTTCTTTTTCTTGATGTATATCCTAAAAAGAATTTCGTCAGAAAGCACCATGGTGGCTAACCTTTCTGATTGCATGCACGTCAAAGTATTTTTGTTCCTGCCCTCACCTATCATGGGTGATTTTGCTGTATATAGGCTTCTAGGTGGAAAATCATTTTCCCTCAGAATTTTAAACATTCATCCACTGTTTTCTATTATGTAGCATGACTAATAATATTGATGACTGTCTATGTTTTGTTCCTTTTTTAAGAAACTTATTTTTATTTCCACACTGGGAGTTTTAAGTATATTCTTTTCATTTATTGTTTTGAGGTTTTAAAATGAAATGAGTCTGAATGTCTTCCTTTTAGCCATTGAGCCAGACACATTATGGGCTTTGTCGCTCTGTTGTGTTCGACTCTTTGCTACCCCATGGACTGTAGCCCTCCAGGCTCCTCTGTCCATGGGGATTGAGACAAGAATGCTGAAGTGAATTGCCATGCCCTCCTCCAGGGGATCTTCCCAACCGGTGATTGAATCCAGGTCTCTTGCATTGGAGGAAGATTCTTTACCATTTGAGGCACCAGGGAAGCCCTATTATGGGGTATTTCATTCTGCAGACTTCCACTGAAATACTTAAGCTGTAGGAGATTTCTTCTAGGATGATTGTTAGTATTTATTATTATGATCATATCTCTTCTATGATCTCTGTTCTTTCTTTCTAATGCTGGGCATTTGGGAATAATTATCTGTTTTGTTTTACATTTTTTTGATATTTTGTCTTTTAGTTCTAGTACACTGGGAGAATTTTAGTATCTGTATTTTAATTTGACACATATTGTAACACAATTGTTTTCTGATATTTGAGTTTTAATAGCATCCTGTCCTTGTTTTTTATTTGTTAAAAATGCAACAGATATGGTATCTTAGCGAATATTTCTTAGGATGCAATACGTTTTTTTTTAAATTTTTAAAATCCCCTTGTTGATAAATTGCCTGTTTTTCCCAGAGTAATTTTTTGCTTATTTTGATCTTTCTCATTCATAGTACAGGGTTTTTTCCTTCAGATATTTGGTGGTTCTTGCTTGTTCATTTATACCAGCTGAGTGAGTTTTTGTCAAAGGCAGTTACTGCCCTGACAAGCTGTTTTAAGGTGTGTGGGTGGGGAGCGGCAGGTTATAATTTGGGACTCAAATGTCAGAGTTGCAACTCCCACGCAAGCTGCCCTACTTCATCTCAAGCATTGTATTCAATTTTTATGGAGAGGAGTGGTTACTTTACTTCTTCCTTTCTTGCACCTGCTCACCCTCCCTCCCCCTCTTTACTTCCCTTCTTTCTTTTCATTGTTTCTCTTTTCCTCCCTCCCTTCCTCCCTCTCCTTTCCTTTCTTCCCTCTTTCTTTCTTTCATTCTCTTCTTCCTCTCTCTCTCTTACCCACTTTTGGGATGAGTGTGAGTGCTAGGTCATTGGACCTCTTGAGAAAGATGCTTGGTGAGAGAGGAGGGCGTGCGGGGACATAACATGCTTTCTCTAAAGACTTTCAATGAATCTCTTCGCTTTTTGGCCGGGCCTCACTTCTACTTTCCACTGTAGTTGAAACCTCAGTCATCTAGATTCCACTGGGCAGATTGGGTTTCTACTGCAGCCCACTGTGTGTGCATACTTATAGCATCTTCATTTGCTTTACTTTATGACTCACTAGTTCATCACCATTTGCTTCCCCCCCAGAATTTGTTGCAATCATTTGGTGAGTGCCCTACTTTCGATACTCTTTTTCATTGTTCATGTATATCATTTTTAAGTATACCTCTGTGCTATTTTTACTGAGTCTTGGGAAAGAGAGGAGATACATAAAATATATCTTTCATCTTGATTTTTTTTTGAATGAAGACAAAAGTAGCCTTTGTCATTCATCTATTTGTTCATTGAAGAAATATTATTGAGTGCTTACTAACTCTATTCCATGCACTGAAAATATAATGATAAGCAGAACCAGAGAGTTTTTCTATGCTCGTAAGGATGCCAAAGCAGGCAGATAACAGCCAGAATGTGGCCTAATCTTAAAGGGCAGGTTCCCTGAGAAAGTCAATTTGAGTTAAATTCTGAGGAATAGCTGAGAATGAGGTGGTTAGATTAAAATGCGGTAGGAGGAAGTATGTTCTAGAAAAAGCAAAAGTTATTTACAAAGGGAGATAAATTTGGATGTTAGGACAGTTGCCCAGTTCAGAAGTGTTGGTTATTTGAACTAGGACTGCAGGAGTGGAAATGGACAGGAGTTGAGTTATTTAGTGGTCTGGACAGTGGAGTAGACTTGAAGGGCAGGGAAGAGGCAGTTTTTCAGGATGACTTTCAAGTTTCATGTTGTCATAGCCTAAATATATGGGAGCTGCATAAGAAGCAGACTTGTGGGGAAAGAACATGATGGTTCCGAACATGTTGAGTTGAAGTGTCCTTGAGATATACAAAGAGAGATGTTGAGTTGGCTTTTTAAAAAAATTGGGGTATAGTTGCTTTACAATGCTGTGTTACTTTCTGCTCTACAACAGGGTGAATCGTCTATATGGATACACATATCTCCTCCCTCCTGGCCCGCCCCTCCCCCCCATCCCCCCATCTAGGTCCCTACCAGCTATTTGCAACAATAAATGCTGGGGAGGGTGTGGAGAAAAGGGAACTCTTTTGCACAGTCACTATGGAGAACAAGAAGGAGGTTCCCTACAAAACTAAAAATAGAGCTAATGTGATCCAACAATCCACTCCTAGGCATATATCCAGAGAACATGATCGTTCAAAAAGACAAATGCACCTCAGTGTTCACTGCAGCACCATTTTCAATAGCTAGGACATGGAAGCAACCGTCCACAGTGGAATGGATAAAGATGTGGTACATTTTTACAATGCAATATTGCTGAGTTGGTTTTTGAGTGTGTAGATGTATTATATAAGATGTGTATTGAAGGAAAAAGTGGAAGTGTTAGTCGCTCAGTTGTGTCCGACTCTGCGACTCTGTGAACTGTAGCCTGCCAGACTCTTCCGTCCATGGAAATCTCCAGGCAAGAATACTGGAATGGTTAACATTTCCTTCTCCAGGGGATTTTCCTGGCCCAGAGATTGAGCCTGGGTCTCCCACATTTGCAGGCAGATTCTTTATTGTCTGAACCACCAGGGAAGCCCAAGATCTATACTACAGATATTAACCTGAAGTGAGTGGCATGTAACTATTAATTGAGGTTTTAGTTTTGAATGAGATTAATTAATGAGAGAGTATATAGTGAGAAGAGATGAAGACATAGAGTTTTAGTCTTGATAAAGTATTTTCAGTGTAGCATAGTAAGAGTAAGGAGTTTCTACTCATTAAAAAATTGTGTTTATAAGTAATATTAATTTTTCCTAGAAAATAAGTTGAATATATGCCAGAAAGACACAGTTGAATATTTAAAATGTTTACTTATAGAAGGTAATGTAACATTAATTTTAATTTATTAATTTATAATAAATCTATAATTTGTAATTAAATAATTTATAATTTATTTTATATAAATATTATATTTAATATATATTTAATCAATTAAATATCTAAACATACATTTAATATATTAAATGTATTATTATAATATACTTAATTTATATAAATATTATAATTAAACAATTTATTGTTTAATTTATTATTTAAATTTTAATTAATTTAACATACTCTGCTATATAGAAGCTATGAGGCCCAAAAAGATGCTTGATAAAAATATTTGGTGATGAAATTAAATTATTTTTCTGTCTCTTTTTTGGTAATATTTAGATTTGGAAGTTTTTATAATCTACATTTCAGTTTCCCCATCAGTAATACAGATTTTTTTTTTTTATATGGAGAATAAAAGAGAGGAAGGTTTTTCCTTGTATTTTAAACTTTTTGTTGATAACATAAGTGTTACATTTAATTTGAAATAAATAGACTTTGGTTTAATGTTAGAAGAAAATGTAGCTGTCGGCTTTCCAATTTACTAAGGGAAAGGAGGAATTTGCCCAAGTGGTTCAGGGGTAAAGAATCTGCCAATGCACAAGATGCAGGAGACGCCGGTTTGATTCCTGGGGTGGGAAGATCCCTTGGAGGAGGAAATGGCAGCCTACTCCAGTATTCTTGCCTGAATAATCCCATGGACGGAGGAGCCCAGCGAGCTACAGTCCAGGGGGTCGCAGAGTTGGACATGACCGAGCAACGGAGCACACACACATGTAAGGGAAATTAGTTTAAATTATGTTCAAGAAAACATTCTCAGTAACTGCAAAAAGAAGTATGCTAGACTTCAACTGGCATCTACTTCACCTCGATAAGACTGGAAGTCATATTTCAGTAAGAATACCTGAAAATCATCTCAGGTAGATGAAAATATTATCTATGTATAATTTTAAAGATGACATTGTTCACTCAGTTTCTATTACCAATACTATGTTCATTATGAATTTTACATAGTTCCTCTAGATGGTGCACAAAACACAGCTTCTTTTGTTGTTGGAAAATCAACAGAAAATCCCTAAAGCTTTTCTTGATTTTATGTTGCATCTGAATAAAACCAAATCTTCTCTATCTATATACTCTAATTTAATAACTGAGATGACATTTTGTCATATCTTTGAGATAGTGGCATGTATATAATAACTGTTTGGAGTATACTAAAATGCACATATATATACATTTTTTCTTGGTATTATTATAAAATTAATTTCTAGCCCTCAGTGAAGAAAAATTTAATATATCTTATCCATTTCTTTAGCTTTTTCAAGTGAATGATAAGTATACAAATATCATTACGTGACATCATCAAGCATACAACTAATGATATAGAATGCAAACTGGTCTACATTCAAGTACTTCAGACTAGTTCTTGGAGGTGTGTACTGCTACTGATGTTAAGCCAGTCCCATCTCTTCCCTAACATCAGTGAAAGATACAGGACGTCTGAATGCATGGCTTATACAGTTTGGGTAAATTTTCCTCTGTTTGTTGCATAGGACAGAAGCTACCACAAGAGTGCAGGGCAGGCTTTTGCAAGAAATGGTAAAGTAGTGGTTTGGTGAGCACTAGACTGGTTTGGCTGGACAAATGTCCCTTTTTAGGTGTTAATCTGAGTTTTAATTTTTAAAACAGCATTGTTTTTCTAAAAGAAGTAGCAGTATTCAAATAATCCTAAAATGTTTCTTTATTACACCTGAATGATTCTTTAAGATTGCTATTTGTTTTCTTTTGAATGAGTAATAGACTAAGAAGTTTAAGACTAAAACTTAATTTAAAACTCATTACTTAAGTAACGTCCATGTTTTTCAAATTAGCATCTTCTTTGTTCTTCTTTCTATGGTAGATAATGTGGTGCAGATAATTTGTGAGCAATCCAGTTTTGAGAAATATGAAGTATTACTATTACCATGATAAACATTTCTTGATAACACACCTATTTCAGGGTCTAGTATTTTCAGCAAGACTTTTCTAAATCCCAAATCCATAGTGTAGACAATATCTAAAATACTTCTGGAGTTCAGAGTTCTGTTGAGACCTCAGGCCCTCTGTTGAGCCTTGAAGAAATGGGATGAACAAAGGTTCAGAGGAAAAAATTCCTTCTATCCTTTACTTTTCCCTTTAAGTTTCTTCCTAACTGTTATCCTCCTGATCAATAGAAGAAATAACATGATATTCAAACCATAGAAGAAATACATGATAATACAAAAGAAAGTTAAACGATACAGAAGTGGATAACATAAAAAACATTCCCCCTTCTTATTCCCAGCTCTTCCTCACACATTGCCTAGAGGCAACCAGTATGAAGAGCTGGCTGAGGGTATTCCCTGATAATTTTATACATAAATATTCATATATTTTACACCAATGAGATATAACCACTCATCTATTTGCAACTTGTTCTTTTTATTTTTGTTTACAAAAAGTATTTACAAAAGTATTCCAATCACTTAGTGATTGGAAGATTATATTAGTATGCGCTACAATTCTAACGATCTTTACACAAAAAATGATCTCTCTCAATGTACTAACAATATTCAGCCTTCCATTATAGTAATACTTGCCCAGCTGTTACACTCACTATTATGATATTTTATGTGAACACAGAAAAGAGTGCCTGTATATTTATAAAAATTTTTTATATTTTGGCATAATTATATATTCACAAGAAATGGCACAGATATGTAGGTGAAGGTCCCATGCACCCTTCACCTACTCCTCCCCTATGTTACCATCTGTAGTACAGTGTCAAAACCAGAAAATAGATATTGGTACAGTCCGCAGAGTTTATTCAGGCTTTACTAGCTATATATGCAACCATTTGCGTGTGAGTGTGTTTGCATGTGTACTTCAATGCAATTCAATCACAAATGCTCCTGCAGTTACCACCGGAAATATAGTACAGAACTCTTCTGTCACCACAGGCTCCCTTGTCCTGTTACACTTGCAACCTCAGTTTCTCATCCCTGGCAACCACTAACCTGCTCATCTCTATAATTTTGTTATTTCATGAATGTTCTGTAAATAGAATTGTATAGTTTGTAAACTTTTGAGATTTTTTTTAATGCAGCATAATTCCCTTGGGATTCACTGATGTTATTGCAGCAACTTTTTCTTCTTACTTAACAACGCATCATAAATATTTTCCCATATTAGCACATATAGGTCAATTATATGTATTTGTTAGTTTCCAAAAGTGCAGTTTACCATTGTGTAGATGCATCACAACTTATTTAGTTGGTGAGTGAAGTGAGTGTCGCTTAGTTGGGTCCAACTCTTTGTGACCCCATGGACTATAGTCTTCCAGGCTCCTCTGTCTATGGAATTTTCCAGGGAAGAATACTGGATTGGGTAGCCTATCCCTTCTCCAGGGGATCTTTCCAACCCATGAATTGAACCAGGGTCTCTTGCATTGCAGACAGATTCTTTCCCAGCTGAGCTACCAGAGATACCCCATTTAACTGGTCACTTATTTGTTATTTGACCTTTGGATTGTTTCCTATGTAATATTTTTAATAGTAAATAAATTTGTATATATGTTCATTTGTGCGGGCTTCCCAGGTGACTCAGATGGTAGTGTCTGCCTGAAATGCAGGAGAGCTGGGTTCGATCCCTGGGTCAGGAAGATCCCGTTGGAGAAGGAAATGGCAACCCACTCCAGTACTCTTGCCTAGAAAATTCCACGGATGGAGGAGCCTGGTAGGCTCCAGTCCGTAGGGTCACAAAGAGTCGGACACGACTGAGTGACTTCACGTTCACTTTTTCGTGTGTTTGTGTATATATATATATATATATATCAAATATATGTATATATTATATGTATATATAGGCATATAATCTAATTGTGTTAGTTTTATAGCATAAGTTCTTAGAGTTATAACAGATGCCTTTTAAGTTTTTGAGAGAGTGCCCTTTAAGGGCATTTTGTGAATGCTCTTAAGTTTTGAGGCTAGTAATAGCCTCCAAACATTGAAGTAATTTGTGTTGTCAGTGAATTAGAGTGCCTTTTCCCCCACCTCCTTATTAACACTGAATGTTATCAATTTTTTAATTTTGTCTTTGTCTATCTGCTGGATTAAAGTTGTATTTCATTGTTTTAACTAATGTATCTCTAATTGTGAGTGAGGATAAACCTATTTTTGCTTATTAATGGTAATTTACATTTCACTTAGGAGAAAGAAATGTAAGCATACCATCAGTGAAATATGAGCAAGGCAGCTTGTAGCTGAGTCTTTGATCTGGGGATCAGTAGGGTATTAGATTTGAGATGTAGGTGCCAGATTGTGACAAAATGATGAGAAATTTAGTCTAAATGCCTTGGTGAGCCATTGAAGTGTTGGTGTAAAGCTGATTTGTAATGTGTCAAATCTATTGTAACTGGGATACTAGAAACAGGAATCCACTTAAGGTGCTACCATGGTGCTTTCTGATCTAAATTGATGGGAGTCTAGACTAGGCATGATGGTGGTCCTGAAAAGATTGATAAGAAGGGCATTCTTTAAAAAAAAAAATCAGTAGGAGACACCAACAACAGGTTCTGTGAGAGTGGACTCCAGATTGATGTCGTGACCTTGGGATAGAAGGATGTGGGAAATTATATACTTTATAGTAGAAAGAAAACTGGAGGCGACTGATTTGGAGTTGAAGAACTGGATGGAGGTATTTGATTTTGCTTTAGATATTATAAGTCAAAGACTTCCCTGGTGGCTCAGACGTTAGAGTGCCTGCAATGCAGGAGATCAGAGTTCCATCCCTGGGTTTAGAAGACCCTCTGAAGAAGGGAAAGGCACTCCACTCCAGTATTCTTGCCTGTGGAAATCCATGGACAGAGGAGCCTGGCAGGTTATAGTCCATGGGGTCGCAGAGAGTTGGACAGGACTGAGCAACTGAGGCACAGGTCATGTCTGATGAGCAAGTGTTATTCCAGGGCAGACAACGTGCTGGCACCATGTCTGTGCTTTTATATACTGTTATGTTGCTCCAAACACTTTCAGAATCCTATTAGTTTGCACTGAAAAATGTTGAAAAAATTGGAATTCATGGGGAAGGTAATGGAAAGAGAAGAGGAAATGTTGTCAGGGATTATGCAAGATATAAGAAGGTTAAGGGTCCCCAGGTCAGCAGACCCAGCTTCCAGTTTTGGCTTCTCTTTTTTCTAGCTTTATGACACTGGGCAGTGCTTAATGCCCAAACCTTAGTATCCTTAGTACCCTTAAGACTTAGCACCCTTCTCTCTAAAACAGAAATAGTATTAATGATTGTCTCAAAGAACTGGTACATCAAGAGAAATAGTCCATGTAATAGTGGTCCTTGCATATAATAACTCTTAATTATGTCTGTTATTGCAATTATGATTGGATAAAATTGTATAAGCTTCCCAGGTGGTGCTAGTAGTAAAGAACCTGCTTGCCAATGCAGGAGACGCAAGAGACGTGGGTTCAATCCCTGAGTTGAGGACACCCCCTGAAGGAGGACATAGCAACCCACTCCGGTATTCTTACCTCTGTCTCATGTGGACAGAGGAGGCTGGTGGGCTACAGTCCATAGGGTTGCAAAGAGCTGGACATGGCTGAGTGACTAAGCCGTCGCAACAAAATTGTGTGTTTTAAGTTATACCTCTTTAATTTCCCCTGAAGAGGATTCTCGCTTGCTCATTTAGTCTCTTCCCCTCAACCACTTGCCAAAGAGATCCTGGCATTTCCAGAAAGGATTTTTAGGTTGTTTGTGATGCCAAGTAATGAGAACAGGAGCAGAGATGGAAAGGATAAAATCGGTGGGCTGATTCTTAAGGAGAAAAGTCATGGACATTTACGATGGCATCCTTCAGGATGTCAAAGTCTGTTGAAAAATTTCAGGAGCATCAGATGTTGTTTAGTCATTCAGTCATGCCCAACTCTTGCTATCCCAAGGACTAGAGTCCTCCAGGCACCTCTATCCATGAGATTTCCCAGGCAAGAATACTGGACGGGGTTGTCATTTCCTCCTCCGGGGATCTCCTCAGCCCAGTTCTCAAATGCTGAGTCTCCAGCATTTGCAGGCAGATTCCTTACCATGGAGCACACGGGAAGGCCTGCATCAGGATAGAGAAGAAGAACCAGACACAAGAGGAGGCAGAAAGAAAAATTTCTGGGTTGAAAAATTGGTAATTTAGTGACTGAGAGTTTCTGGAAACCTTGGGGGGAGTGAGAGAATTAAGGAGGAAACAGGAATTCTACTCTGTTTTCATGGATCATGCATTTAGATCTCCTTTTTATGTTGTTTGGTGAATGTAAGTAAAGGGCTTGAATCAGAAAGCTTGCATCCTCTGTCCATAGTCATGTGCCACTGATGCTGATAGTGGTGCTGCCAGGCAGGAATTTGGTTGGGTCCAACTAGTACCGACCTATCATTGAACCCATCCATGTTTACACAGTAAACTTTTCCTTATTGCTGCTATGATTATGCTGTTCCAGGGGTCACATTCACACATCTCATTTACACAATTTTGCTGCTACTGCTTAGTTAGTCTTGTCTGACTCATTGTGACCCCATGGATTGCAGCTGGCCAGGCTCCTCTATCCTTGGTATCCTCCAGGCAAGAATACTGGAGTGGGTTGCCATGCCCTCTTCCATGGGATCTTCCCAACCCAGGGATCAAACCTGTGTCTCCTGTATTTGCCAGCTGATTCGTTACTACTAGTGCCACCTGGGAAGCTTATACAATTTTATCCAATCATAATTATAATAAACTGGTAGCAACCTATCACTAAATCTTATCCATGCTTATACAATAACTTTTCCTTATTGCTGCTGTGATTATGCTGTTTCAGGGGTCACATTCAAATATCTACTTGGGTCAGATGAGTACCAGAGCTGTCTGGTGTGAGGCATTACAGTGCTGGTTCAACATTTAGAATCAGAGAGATCTAGGGTTTGGAGAGAAGCAGTGCGTAACCTCCATCTGAGTCTTTCCTCTTAACTCTGATTCAGTTGGGACAGACAAAGAAGTCTAGCCAGGGAGAATCTAAATGTTGTATTATTGCCAGAGCTGCTGGGACACTCATCTTGGGTATGTAGCAAAGATACTGAACCCCATAAATACTGAATCCCGTAAATATCCAGACTTTCCAACCCACAGGCCTGTCTGGACTCTGGCAGGCCTCCTCCCCCGGGGCAGAGATGTAATGGTTCAGTTGTGTTAAAGAGAGAGGATAATGTGTACTCTCTGTAAATAAATTGTTCCGAAAAAGGAGGCGAGCAGGAGAAGGATCTCAGCTCTCCTTCTCTGGTTCTCCTTCCCAAATGTGTCAGTCAGGTATCCTGAGTTCTCCCCATTCTCTATTTGCCACATTCCATGGAGTTACTGTTTTTGTTGTTTTTAACCCACTGGGTTAAAAATCATTAAGTTTTAATGTCTTAACCATTAAGACTATGGTCGAGACTTTGCTGGCAGTCTGGTGGTTAACATTCCATGCTTCCACTGCTGGGGGTGCAGGTTTGATCCCTGGTTGGGGAGCTAAGATTCTGGATGCTGTGCAACATAACTAAAAAGTAAAAAAATAAAATAAAAGATACTCTGGCAACTATAGAGAGTGTTATCAACACAAATATCCCAAATTTGAATATAATTGCCGTCTCTGTATAACATTTCCAGGGAGATTCTGAAGACATAAAGTCTTGGGTCAAATTATATTGCTGAGGTTAGTGTAAAATCAAAGGACCTTAAGTCTCCCTCAATTTTTTATTCTCTCTCTGGTTCCTGGGTTGAGTCAGGTTTTCTTTAGCATCTGTGGCTAGGTTTTCTTCACCAAAAAACATGTAAGAGTTGTAAGAGTTAAGTTTCCATATCCTTGTCTTAAAAAGTGTTCAAATAGTTAACAAAATAAAAAATCATCTGAGCACCAAGCCCTCACTCACCCAATTTAGAAAATGGGCCAGCTCCCATCTCCTAGAGCATAATCCCAAGTAAAAGTGTGTCTCCAGGGCCTTTCACATAGTGTTGTCAAAGTTCAAGTAGTATTTGAGAGGAGAAAGTTAGATTTTACTCTGTTTGGACTTGCTGCAGTTCCTGTCCACCATTAGTTCTTTCAGATCCTCAAATGGGAAACATGAAAGCCTAAGATCTCTTCTAGCAAGACACAAAATTGTAATTTTGTCACAATCCCATGGCCAAAATTGGGGAGTGGAATGTGTCCACATGGGCTTCCCAGGTGGTGCTGGTGGAAGAGAACCCATCTGCCAATGCAGGAGATTTAAGAAAAGTGGGTTTGATCCCTGGGTTGGCAAGATCCCCTGGAGGAGGGCATGGTGACTCACACCAGTATTCTTGCCTGGAGAATCCCATGGACAAAGGAGCCTAGCAGGCTATATAGTTCATGGGGTTGCAAAGAGTTGGACCTAACAGAGCGACTTAGCGCACATACATACCCAAGTATCCGTGTACTCTGTATTTTTTTCTCCAAGCTTAGAAGCTGTTATGGTGGCAACCTTGACCCATGGTTCTCATCTGAGGTATTTTTCTTTACCTTCTGAGTATATAAACTCTTTCAATTTTTGTTTTCTTTTTGAATCATGTGCTTCTGATACTCCAGAGCTTAATGAGTGTGGACTCTGTCCAGAGCTACAGTCATGGATGTCTTGTCAGCAGGCATTTTCAGACCTGTACCTGTTCTTTCCTTTTAATATGAACTCCCTGATTCCAGAGACCTGTTGCTAGGAAAGATTTGCCTGGTACCTGCCTGAGAATCACTTTTAATAGATTTCTCAACTGAAGACGCTTCTGATAATTCTGAAACCTGTACCTCTCAGGGCCTATTCTTTAGGACATTGTACTTAGTATTTAAATGTTTCAGATCTTGCCTGACATTATTTTCCCATGAACCTTTTTCTGTAGTTGTAGAATATTTGTCTCTAGTTTCACTTATCTCTACTGTTTGGTTGCATCTTCAGAGAATCTCAATAGAATTTTTAATCAATTTTTTAAGTGTTTTTTTTTTTCTTTTTCTAATACTGTTTGCTTGATCTGTTCACTTTTTCCTTTTTAATTTATTCTTTCTATTTCTACCCTATTCATCCAGGTTATTTGTAGATGCTAATAGTGGTGTAGTGAGATTCCAGGACTGCCAAAACCTTGCTTGCCAAACATTTATTCCCCAATATGTTTTGGCTTGATTAATCCTACCCAGGAGCTACTCTTCCATCAGAACAACATCTAACTCAGACTTCATCTGCTTTGGTCCTGCCTGGCTCCGATTTAATGTGCTCCTTCTTGGATTTGCCATCCCCTGGGGTCGTAATTTCACCCATATTTCTGGCATGCGCTTTCAGGGCACTGTACTGCTCTGAAACTCACCTAATAATTCTTGGAGTATTTTACTGTGACAATCCCTATGTTCTCCTCTCAAATCTGTGCAGATTTTTATGTCCTTAACAATTTAGTATTGTTGTCCTCAAGAGTTTGTTTCCCAATTACGTTTACGATGGAGTCAGTGTTTGTAGCTTAAGAAGCCACTTCTTAATAGTTTCCAGGATCCTGGCGTCCTTCGGGGAATCATTCCTTTTGTTCTTTTCTGAGATTTTACTTCTGTCTGCCTCTTTCACTTGTTGTTGGGCTCTAGTAATCATCAGATATCTCTTCCTTTTCTAATGACTTCTTTAGCAGCTAACAGTACTGGGTGCATCTCTTTCTTTTTTGTGTGTTTCTCTTCCTGCCCTCAGAATCTCCGCATTGCATTTGTTTAGCCTTTCTTCCATATTTCACTTTTCTCCTGTGACGATGTCTCTCTGTTCCTAGCTTAGTCTGCTCTTTTATTTGTGTCCTATTTTCTACTTGGAAAATGAGTTTGAAAAGGCAAGCTTGAGTTAGATTTTAGAAGACATTGAATGCAAATTCTATCCATTAGATCACTGTAATGTGGCTGCATATTGGAGTTGCTTTAAGAGTTTTAAATAAGACAAAACCTAGGGCTCATTTCCAGAGATTTTGAGTTAATTGATTTGATGGCAACTAGACATGGTGTTTTTAAATGTCTCCCTAGATGACTTTAATTCTCAAGAACAGTGAAGAATCTGAAATTTTACTTTATTTGCTAACTAAAATCTTAGTCTGCTACAGTTTCAAGGATGCTGGCGTAAGACATAAAATTCCTTAGAGATGAAGGCAAACTTATTATTCATAGAAATATCAGTATATTGCTCTAAGAAATATCAGCTATTACTTGTAGAATATCAGCTATTACTCATAGAAATATCAGCATTTTGGGTGCTGGTTCCTTGAGCTGTTATTCCCATAGGGTGATGCAAAGAGGGCCAAATGACACCTTTACATGTAGAATGTTTCATAAAGAGAAGAGGATTCATAAGTTTAGGGAACCTGAATATTTTACACTAGAAAGTAGCATGCCTACCCTTTGCTCCAGGGGAAGAAATGTTATTTCTATCTTCTATAGAAACATCCTTGAAAGGATAATATGGAAAGGTAGTCAGTGCTTTGTTTCATGGGATGAACCTGTGGTAGACCTGAGGAAAATGGGCTCTCAACAGAGTTGAGACCACATCTATTGACAAAGATGAATCCTGAAATTGTTTTAAGCAAATGAAGAAAAGAAATGCCTTAAATAACATATTTAACTGTGAAAGAAAGCAGACTCACAACTTAAAAGCTATCATACTAATTCAGAATTTTCTAGGTGCTGTGCTGGGCTATGCTTAGTTGCTCAGTCATGTCCAGCTTTTTGCGGCCCCACGGACTATAACCTGCCAAACTCCTCTGTCCATGGGGATTCTCCAGGCAAGAATACTGGAGTGGGTTGCCATGCCCTCCTCCAGGGGGTCTCCTCAACCCAGGGATGGAAACCAGGCCTCCCACATTGCAGGTGGATTCTTTATTGTCTGGGTCACCAGGGAAGCCCCCCGACACACACTAATTCAGGCAAAACTTGAAAAAGGCTTTGACTAGGTGGTCGTAGAAGACAGAGATTGACACAAGAAGAAATTTTAAAGAAAAATCGATAAGCATGGGTCCTTGATTAGATGTAGCCATGAAAGAGAGGCACAATGAAATCGAGTTTTCTTTGCGGAAAGTTAATTTTGGAATATTGTGTTGGGTCTAAGTCGCTTCAGTCATGTCTGACTCTGTGACCCTGTGGACTGTGGCCCACCAGGCTCCTCTGTCCATGGGATTCTCCAGGCAGGAGTGCTGGAACGGATTGCCATTCCCTCCTCCAGGGGATCTTCCCGGCCTGACCTGGGGATTGAATCCACATCTCTTATGTCTCCTGCATTGGCAGGTGGGTCCTTTACTACTAGCGCCACCTGACAAACCCTGAGGATACATTAGTAAATTATACAATATAGGCCCTGATGGAGATAATATTCAAGTGACTGAAGACATTATTTGATGTCAAAACTCTAGTTTTCTCATCTCTAAAGTGGAGTTTTTCTAAAACAAAGGTAAGTGACTTAACAAGGTAATGAATGATAAGTTCTTGAAACATAACATGTACTCATGAAATGGTACTTATTATTAGTAGTAGTATATACATTTTTAATCTATAACTAAGCTTTTTCACGTTCTGTGTTGTAATTTACTAAATTCCAGGTAGAAGAGGTAGAAGGTTCCTTGGCAATAGGTGTAGTTTTCATGGGTAGCTTTCTGGAGATACCCAAGCAGGTAACTCAAAATTACCTGTTGGAAATTGATGATAAATCTTTCCTAAAAGTCCTCAGAAGCTAGCGTTTTTCTTCTGAATGTATGAACAACACTTTTCCTTTCTTTGCCTCACTGCGGTGCTTAGTCACTCAGTCACATCTGACTCTTTGCGACCCCGTGGACTGTAGCCCGCCAGGCTCCTCTGTCCATGGGATTCTCCAGGCAAGAATACTGGAGTGGGTTGCCATGTCCTTCTCCATTGCCTCAATGCACATGTGGTCTTTTTGCCTCATTAGTGGTGAATTCACTTGTCACATTAGTGACTTTGACAATATTCTTGGTATCGATGGCTAATTTACTTAGCATGTGACCAGAAACCAAGTACAAGCTACAGAATTTCTGTTTAAGCTGGAGAATTATGTTCATGGTTTCTACCTTGTGGTACATTAAACCAAACATTGTGAATACGAGGAGAAAGTACCTACTAGATTTTTTCTTTATTAGTCTATATTAATTCCATTTTACAACAGCAATATGAAAGCCAAACAAAATAATCTCTAGTTGACTTACGCAGTTGGTGTGAGTCATTTTGCTTTTGACCTCGGGCCTTACAAGAGTCACCTGAAATATAGTCTGTGATAACGCCTCAGAAACGTGCTGCCTAGCAGGCTGCCATGCTTAAATAACATAGTTTTGTTATTTCACTCAGCAGTAACGTGCCTTTGAGCAAGAGGAATCTAACACCAAACACTTCTTTTTGAAGAAAGTAAAGTTCAGAGCCTTAAAGGAGAGGAATATCTTATTTTAAGAGATTCTGATTATTGAATGTTATGTGTATTATTGCCTTCTCAGTAAGATAAACGAGTAACCAACACTGTCATCCTCTTCCTATAAGTTAGAAAGTGATTCTGGATTGAAAGTAGATTTGAAACCCTTCTCTAACATTTTCATGCATGTCTGAGGTTTTTGGTAACTCAATATATGAGTACATTGGGAACTAATGCACACAGAGAACTCTTGGGGTTTTGGAGAGGCCATCAAGAGTTCATAGATCATTCTATCCAGACAGTTCACTTGATGACAGCTTGATTTCAGTCAGGTCAACATGACTTAGCTCTCTCTATGTGCAGAGAGTGTCGTGAACAGACACACACTGTTCCTCGGTCACAGGCTGTATTTGAGTTTCTGGTTGGCTGTTTCTTACATGCTTGTGCAAAACTGAAGGTTGGAGCAAACACATCTATTAATAGAAATCAACTTCAAGTTTCATCTTGTAACAGTTCTTTGGAATCTCATCTGTGAAATCATCTTATCACCAACTATTTATTCTAATAAGGAAATATAGGGGGAAATAAGAGAGCAATTAAATGCATTTCACAAATATGTACTGAATAGCATGGGGATTTTGTTAAGTTACTTAGAAGAATTTATTACTTGTATGTCATCAGTGATGTTTTAAGGAAAAAATAATCATGGTGCTGTCTCAGAATAACCTACCTATTAAAGTTATTACGCAAGTAGTTTTTCTGTAGTTATCAGCCAATGCAATTAAATGAGCTTATATGGTCTTTTCAGTAAATGGAATAAATCATTGTCTAATTCACATACTTGCTTGATACCTGCAGTTACTAGCAGCAGCACAGTGCTATGTGAGAGAATGGGTTTTGGAGTCAGAAACACTTAGGTTTGAATTCTCATACTCCTCATTGGCTCAGTTGAGTCTTCATAGTCTCTAACAGAAAGGTCAATAATATTTACTTCCTAGGGTTGCTATAAATATTGCATTTAATGCCCTCAGCATCAAAACCAGGAACACAATAGATTTTCAATGAATTGGGTTACATTTCATCCTGAGATTTTTTTCAGAAGTGTAGCAAGGGGGATTCATCTACACCTGGGATTTTTGCCATTACTATGAATATTTGCAGGATTAAAACTGTCAGAAAAAAGATCATCCATGCCACTCTAATTTACTGATGGAGAAAACATCCAACAGAGATATAGTAATTCCTGATGTTGGACATAAATGTGAAATATCTTCTTACCTTTCATTAACTCAGAAAAAGTCTGTATAGTATATTCCTCAATGCAAAAAAAACAAAACAAAACAAAACTAATAATTCTTCTGATTGAGGTTGATTTTATTAATTTTATAAAAACATTTTATAAGAAGCCTTGTTATTTTTATTTCTATTTTCTCTATTTAAAGATGCACACATAAAAGAGTTTTTAGCAAAACCCAGCACCCACTCCTGAGAGTAACTGGGAGATCAAGCAAGCCTCAGCTTTTATCTTTCTTTTCTATTGATATATTTCTACTGAGACTTTGAGAGATTAGATGTTCAAATTTTCATTCTTCCTGTCTTGTTATTTATGCCTAGTCTTCTCCTCTGGGACTCACTACGGAAAGTAAAAAAAGGTGAGGAAAAGAATACATTGACCTGGATTCTAAATCCTTACTCTTTTGTGCAAAACATTTTTTTTTTCCCCCACCATCTCTTGATTTATTTCCCTGTCAGGCTTCCAATAAGTCTTTTGCACAAAAACCATACTAGCTTTGAAGCACTTAAATTAGTGTTTTGGTTTTCAGTGGGAAAGGACAAAATTCATGTGGGTTATTGCTGGAACAAGATGTACATTTGAGACTCTGGAATTCTATGATTTTCTTTTTTCTTTTTTGGTAGCAGTGATCATGGTTGGGTTATAACATTTGTGTTGCTGCTTGTTTAATTTATCTTTACATGGAATTGAAGTCTGTACACAGAATGGGTTTCAGCTTGTTAGAGCATCAGCAGTGGCAACTTAGAATAGGGAATTATTCTTTGAAGCAGTTCTGAATCAGTATTTTACAACTGAATTAGTTCTGTGCTTCCGAGAAATCTTAAAGTTCTGACTTCTTGTAAAACCCCCATGAAACTTTTCCTTGATGGTAGCAGTTCTCCAAGAACATTACTAAGCTGGCAGTGTGTTTGAGCCATATCTGACCTTTCATTCTAATAGTTATTGAGCATCATTTAGGTTTCCCATGTCCTTTCAAATTGGTAATATATTATTTCTCTGTTGCTTGAATTTAATTTGATTTTAGTGATTTGCTTCAGTAGCCCTTATATTTTACAATAGGAGTATCTCAGCTGAAAATGAATTACCAGTATCTTGTAAATGAAGCTTACTAAGAAGATACAGATGATAGGATGAAATATATATATATAAATGGTAAAGATCAAAATACAATTATTGTTAAATTTGGTCTCAGTGCTGAGACCACAGCTAAGGAAAAAGGTTTTTGTGGTAAACAAATCCTTGAACTAGAAGACACAACATTTGACTTCAGACTCAATTCTGCCAGAAATTTGTTGTATGATTTTGACTAATTAAACTATCTGGGCTTAGTTTCCTCATCTATAAACTGAGTGTGTGCTCCCTAAGCTATTTTTCCTGCTTTAACATTAAGATTCAGGTGGCAAGAAGGCCAGAAGCATCCAAGAGTACAAAATATTTTGTTTGAAATGCCATTAGAACCTAGGATGGAAAACAAGGGTGAGGGTGGACTTAAGTATGGATGTCAGGTGTCTGGTCGGACTCAAGAGGAAACATATGGCCCAGGTTAGAGGATTTGAAGTCTCATCAGTCTGGACTTAGGGAACTGACAAATGAATAGAAAGACAGATTTAAAAGCACTCGTTCCAACACTTCACTCACTCAATCCCTCATATGCTTCTTGTTCAGGTAATAACAAGCCCTAATTATATCTGGCTTAGGAAATGGAAGAAGAGAGAAGAAAGCAAGAATATATTGCTGATGTAAACTGAACCTAGGTAGAAAAGAACACAGACTAATCCTTGCCTATGTACATCAAGTCATTTTTCTTTTCCATTTACCATTTTTAATGAAAATTGCTTTCTTATATAGTAATTCAGACATGGCTTTTATATCTAAGATGACATACTGTGAACCATTCCTTGAAATTCATAATTTTTCCTGGTATTGATGATTTTATTTTCAAAAAGCAACGTCAAGTTAATCACATAAATATTTTGACCCTCCGTGTCTCTGATGTTGGGCCTATAAACCAGAAATCTGGTATTTCCACAGAAGCAGGAGGAATCATCTTACTGAGCTTTCTCTAGATCAAAAGGTATGTAAGTGATAACAGACAATTTAAATATGACTTTTATAAGTGAGAAATGAATGGGAAGGATCCAGTTCCTAGGAAAAAATTAAAGTGCCTATTTGATACGTCCCTTTGAAGATCATGCCATCACTCATTTTCTAAACTCTCCTCCTACTTCCTCTTAATCCCTTTTATGTTTCTTACTGTCAGGTATCTAAGCCTAAAACTCAAAATTGTCCTTCATGTTTTTCTGTCTCTGGCCTTTTGTAACCAGGTAAGTTCTAAGGCCTGTTGATTCTTCATTTGACTTATTTCTTTTCATGCATGTTTCCCAAACTACCATTGCCTTCTTAATTTTTCTCGATATGTTCTATTATGTTCTAATTCAGAGGTTACTTCTGTACAACCTTTCATTGGTCTTCTCATTCTGAATTTTGTAGTTTGAAAAATTCAAAACACAAGTTTTGAAAGTTCTTGAAATAAACGGAATCTATAAATTGAAATGGTACTTTGTTAATTTGGGGTTTCCCTTGTGGCTCAGATGGTAAAGAATCTGTCTGCAATGTGGGAGATCCAGGTTTGATCCTTGGGTTGGGAAGATCTCCTGGAGGAGGGGATGGCAACTTACTCCAGTATTCTTGCCTGGAGAATTCCATGGACAGAGGGGCCTGGTGGGCTAGAGTCCATGGGGTTCCAAAGAGTTGGACACGACTGAGAGTAACACACTTTGGTTAATTTATCTACATTTTACAAATCTAAGACATGGAATATGTGACTACAATAAAATTTTGATCCACATGTAACAATCAGCATAACCGCACCAAGAAAATATACTCTTTTAGCATTCCGTACAATCCTCCACTTGTGAACCACACGTTTTGGGCCTATACACCGTATACCACTATTCTAATCCCTTTGAGTGAAATACTAATTTCATTATGTCTAAGGCAACTATGTAATTTACTGTTCAAACTGGATCACTCTGAACAATGAAAGGGAGGATATTAATAATTATGATAATTACATCTAGTCAGTGGAGTAAACTAGGACTGTCCCTGGCAATGTGGGGAGATTATTCTAGTCATGTCACTCTAAGCTATAACCTCAGTGCCTTCCATAATCAATGAATAGAATTAATTTTTTTTAACTTGGCATTCAGTAACTTTATATTAACTTTTTGTATCTGTTTGATGAGTATACTCACTGATTTCCTCAAATCTTTTGTTTAAACTTTTCCACCCTTGCACCTTTGCTAACACTGTTTTCTCTCCTTTGAATGTTATCCTCATACCGCTTCACCAATCTAATAATTCCTATCCAAATTTTAAAGCAGAGTTTATTCCCCTTATTTCTGATAAAGCCCCCTAATATAGTCTGTTGGGATTAGTTTCCTTTCTCTAATCACTGGTTGATCACATGTAAGCTTTCTTTGATACCAAATTTTTTAGGTTTAATTATCTGATTAACTCTTAAATGGATTTCAGATTCTCCAAAGACATCTTTCTTAATTTATCCTTCCTTTTGGTACATCAGGGTCTTCTTTTATTCTTTCTCTTCACTCTTACTATCTGGACAAGAAGCTTTGGAGGTGATGTCAAAGTGAAGGAACAGAATCTAGAGGCAAGAGACTCTAAGAGATAAGATGAAATGTTTCCTCCACTACGAAGAAAAATGTGGAGCTGGAGAGATAAAGTGACAACCTGAATGGCTGCACCAATAGCTAATAAAAGGGGTGTTGGGATGTGGTGTCATAAAAGTGGGTCATGGAGAAGAGAATGAGTAGGCTGGGAAGAGATCATGGGAAAAGTTGGGAGGAATGCAGCTGTAGAATTCTGAACATTGTCTAGCCCAGAAAATTTGTTATGCAAAATGTGCCACATTCCAGAAGCACTGGTATCAGTTGAGAGCTTATTAGAAATGCATATCTTCAGGCCCTGTTTTAGACCTGCCGAGTCAGAGTCATTTTATTAATAAGATTACTAAGCGATTCCTTTGAGAAGCCCTGGCCTAAAATATCCATTTGTCTTTGCATATAGATTTTACAGTCAAGCTGGGTCCTGTCACATGGGTGGACTTCTCTGAGTTAAATATTCATGGGTGACCTTCAGGATATCCAGTAATAAAGGTAGGTTGATTAAATGCTGAGTTGAAAACTAGTTTTAATTCCTCACTGATTTCTGAGTGCTTCAAATGATGGTGTAGGTCTTGTACAGACTTTCACAAAGGTGGAGATGGAGATTTGAGCTCTATGTGTGTTAGAATAATATTTTTCAGATAACAAACTGTGATTTAATAAGAGTTGGGTGGAGAATAATGGAAATAATCTAATTATGGATGAAACAGAGTTTTCAAGTGTCTGTTCATGTCATTATGATCTGTAAGGTTTTTGACCTCAAATGTCTTCTTGCCAGTTTTAAGTGCTTCAGGACAGGAAAACAGTTGGCCATCTGGTTTTACTAAACACTTTCTCATGTACAAAGGACAAGATGTATTACTTGGAGCAGCTAGAACTGCACTGTTGGAAGAATTTGGGACACTTCTCTGTACAAACTATTTCTCAAAGATGAAGAGCTTGGCCTGTATCAAAAATTAAAGAAATTCTTTGTTGAGAGTACTTCTGATTCTTTCTTCTTATGCGTCAGTTTTCTGTAGCTATGTATAAATAAGCATTTATTTATCTAGAGAAGGTGTTTCACAGTTCGAGTTACACATAGCCACTTACCTTACTTAGCCTTCCCTTCATGGAAAAGAAAACTTTGCAATCCAAATCTTTAGGTGAGCTTGGTTATGCTTTTCTGGTTGCTTCACGATTAAATTGGAAATGACACTTAACTAGTTAAAATTTTGTTACTTAACAAGAAAAAATGAAGTCACAGGTTGAAAAAGACTAATGATAAATTTTTTTGTTTTAAATGAAAAGAAAAAAGAACAGATAAAATATTAATTGTATTGCCCTATAGAAAAAAAGGCAACATGAGATCATAGAAAGTAACAAAATTCAATATGTGGTGTTAAACATATTGTTTTCACTACAGATGTAATAAACTCGGAAGACACGAAACCTTTCAACATTATTAATTTTATGCTTAAAATAAATAAATCCTTGTCCCCTTGAATTGATCTAACTAGTTTTCAGCAGACTTTCTTTTTTCCAGTGATCCATGTACAATTTGTCATAAGATGCTTTGATCACAGTTAATAGCACAAAAATATCAGGTCAAAAGTACCAGTTTTTATCTAGGAGGACAGAATCAAACATGTCAGCTGGCGTATATATTTGTTCAACCTCAGGCAAGATTGTTTAGCAAATACTTAGTTGATTGTGTTTCTTGACTGCTGTATTTGATGTAATTGCTTGTTTAACTAATAATTTGCTCTTGAGGCAGTAACATACCGGCACTTGTCAAAACACTGCCTATTTTAAAATACTGGTTGAAATGTAATTTACCAGGAGGAGCAGGATATTTAAACTGGGGCTCAAGAGATCTGGAGGAAAAGTGTTAATGTCCTCAATTTAGTTAGATTGGAGTTAGAATTATTTATAGAGGATTTGTGACCTCATGGGCTCCTTACTCACATACAGACACACCTCAGAGATATTGTGGGTTCAGTTTCAGACCATTGCAATCAAGTGAATCATTAATGTTTTGGTTTCCCAGTGCATATAAAAGTTATGTTTGCATTATATTGTAGTCTATTAAGTGTGTAATAGTATTATGCCTAAAAAAGTTACATACCTTAAGTGAAAATACATTATTGCTAAAAAATGGTAACTGTCATCTGACACTCCTACCCCCCATCTCTGGGAAGCTAAAGATTGTTGATGTAAGAGGCCCAATTCCTGATGCTTTCAATTTCTATACTTTTTTCTTTTTTTCCTGTTTAACTTGTTTCTTTTTACTTTATTTTTTTAATTTTTTTTTTCAGTGGGTTTTGTCATACATTGATATGAATCAGCCACAGAGTTACACGTATGCAATTTCTATACTTCTACTGGTTCTTTTCAACCAAAATTCTAACTAGCTTAGAATCATGGAAAACTTATTATGCTGATATTTAAACTAATTTGGTGGTAAATGCGGCAAATGTCTCTTTAAATTCCATGAAGAAGAATACTAACAAAAATCATTTTATGGGTTTTCAAATTTTTTTTTTAAAACCAGTAATGGTGACACATTTTTGAACTCTAAAAAACAATGAAATGTTATATTTAAAGTCAGAGTCAAGGCAATTAGTATGAGTAGTAAATTTTACTCTAAAACCAGCAAAACAATTGGGCTAAAAAAAATCCAGATGCTGAGTTAGTACAATAAAGTATACTGTATTGTTATATGCAGGAATCATCGACTTCTATAGAGAGAACTCTGCAGCGAACATATAACTCATAGCTTACAATGAAGTAGCAATTGAGGGAAAAAGTGTCACTCAAGTATTTTCTACTTGTTTTTAAAAGAGAGAGTGAGCCATGATATTATAACAGATCATTAGAGTTGACTCTTTAGTTACTCAGTGAAAAACATCATTAGACATGTATATTGGTTTTTCTATTGCTTCTGTAACAAATAATCACAAATTTAGGGGCTTAAAAGAGCACAAAATTTATTACCTTACAATTCTGTAGGGTAGAAGTCTGGCACAAGTTACTGGGCTAAGATCAAGGTATTAGCTGGGCTATGTTCCTTTTTGGAAGCTCTAGGGAAAAATCTGCTTCCTTGCCTATTTTAGCTTCTAGAGATTGTTCACATTCCTTGGCTCCTGGCCCCCTTTCTGCATTTTCAAAGGCAGCAGTGCTGTATCACCACGACAGTTTTTCAAGACTCAGGTCTCTCTCTTCCTCTGACTTACTCTTCCATTTTAAAGGACTTTGCAATTACATTGGATCTACCAGGATAACCTCCTTATTTTAAGATCAGCTGATTAGCAACATTAATTTCATTTGCAGACTTAATTCCCCTTTGCCCTGTAAACCTAACATATTCACAAGTTCTAAATACTAGGACATGTCATTGGTGGGAGCATAGTTGTGCCTACCATACACAGTGGGAGTTATGAGAAAACAGGTGGAAATACTAGACCTACATGAAGTATAATTCTTTGGAGGAAACTTGGGAATACTCTGAAGATGGCCCAGGGTCTTGCTCTATGGGTCAGAACATGGACATCACCTTGGACTTTGTTAGAAAACAGTATCTTGGACCCCCACCACTGACATACTGATTTGGGAACTGCAGTTTAGGAAAATTCTCAAGTGAGATTCATATGCATATGAAAGTATGAGACACAAGGTTCTGGAAGAGGGGTTCTGTTCCTTCAATCAGAGAAACTTCAGTTGTATGTGCTTTGGTTATTGGGTTACTAAGTTTTCTCTTAAAGAAGTTGGGACCCGAAAGAAAAGCTGGACAATCTCGGCTGTGCAGGCTGCAGAGATGTCCTCTTCTCAGACGTTTCTGTTCCCACCACAAGTCCATGTCTTCTCCTGGAGTCACTGACCTTCTGCAAGTACACAGTTTTCTTATGGGGGGTCGTGGCTGGGAAGGGGTGGGAGATGAAAAGTGACCAAAAACTGTAGACAGCTCATTGTTAAATTTCCAGAAGATAAAAAGAGATGTTTAAATCCAGTATAAGGATTTAGAATCCAGCTCTGTTTAGTGACACCCTGAGCAAATTCAACTTCATTATCTGTCTCTTTCTAATATATTAGTTTCTGTCAGACTCTTCTTTTGGCACAATGTATCCATTTGAAAGTATCTTTTTCAGTCTCAATTTAATATGCTATTCTTATATATAACTTTAATAATGTTTACTAAGTTTTAATGTTTTCCATGTGACTCAACTATATGTATTATTATGAATTATTTTTGTTATATCTTTATGCTTTAATAAATATGTCAGCATATATACTTAAAAAATGGAAGTTTCCTAAATCTTGAGAATAAGACTTAAGAACATAGTCTCTAGAAAAGTTTAGAATGCAGAAACAAAAAAAACTTTGAGCACTTTGGAGAATTTTAGAGAATTGTGACATCATAAAGGCTTCAAAATAAGTTCATTGGAAACAAGCCGTAATTTATTTTATATCCTTCTGTATTAGAGTTGCTAATATGATAAATCAGGAAAGCATGGGCACAGCATAACTTGAGGAGAGCACTTGATAGGCTTGATGACAGAAGTGATACATTCTGATCTGTTAAAAACTTTGTACTCAAGGTGTGTTGCCTGGTGATTTACATAGAGCAGAGAGGTAGAAATAGGTGTCTGTCCTTGACTCCAAGCTACTCATTTTTATAAAAGTCACTTAAGAAGAGGAAAGAGTGATTTTTTTCCCTAATAGTTGATTTAAAAGTTTAAAGGGATAATACATAGAATATACAGAAAAGGGAACCAGAATTAAAAATTATCATTCTTAAAGGGAATGCTGTGATTGAAGTCAGAGCTTCATCAGTGCTGGAGAAAAATTTCTTTACTTTATTAGTAGACAAAGATGGTGATCTGCTTGTAGAAATACCGATGAAAAAGAAGTAGGGTTCTAACTGATCATAAAGTTCCCATGTGCTTATAGTATAACGCAGTTATCTGAGGGCAGAGACTATTTGATTTTGAATCCCCAAGGCCTAGCATGGCACCTAGTTACTTGGTAAACATTTGCTGAGTGAATAGTTACTGAATTACATAAAAGTTAGCATTAGGTTTGGTTGTAATAATACAAGTCTAGAGTCTGTGGTGTAAGATAATTTACACCCAAAATAGTACATCTGCTCTGGGTATCATGTTTTTAGAGTTACATTGAAAGGATGCTATGCAGGAGAACAAAATGAGAACTCTGCTGAAAAAAACATCCCTAAGGGGACTGTTACAGTGGCAGGAAAACGAGAAAGAGGGCATTTTCTTTCTTTTTTTTTTTTTTTAAATTATTTTTATTAGTTGAAGACTCATTACTTTACAATATTGTAGTGGTTTTTGTCATACATTGACATGAATCAGCCATGGATTTACATGTGTTCCCCATCCCGATCCCCCCTCCCACCTCCCTCTCCATCCCATCCCTCTGGGTCTTCCCAGTGCACCAGCCCTGAGCACTTTTCTCATGCATCCAGCCTGGGCTGGTGATCTGTTTCACACTTGATAGTATACTTGTTTCAATGCTGTTCTCTCTGAACATCCCACCCTCACCTTCTCCCACAGAGTCCAAAAGTCTGCTCTGTACATCTGTGTCTCTTTTTCTGTTTTGCATATAGGGTTATCATTACCATCTTTTAAAATTCCATATATATGCATTAGTATACTGTATTGGTCTTTATCTTTCTGGCTTACTTCACTCTGTATAATGGGCTCCAGTTTCATCCATCTCATCAGAACTGATTTAAATGAATTCTTTTTAATGGCTGAGTAATATTCCATGGTGTATATGTACCACAGCTTCCTTATCCATTCATCTGCTGATGGGCATCTAGGTTGCTTCCATGTCCTGGCTATTATAAACAGTGCTGCGATGAACACTGGGGTGCACGTGTCTCTTTCAGATCTGGTTTCCTCAGTGTGTATGCCCAGGAGTGTGATTGCTGGGTCAAATGGCAGTTCTATTTCCAGTTTTTTAAGGAATCCCTACACGGTTCTCCATAGTGGCTGTACTAGTTTGCATTCCCACCAACAGTGTAAGAGGGTTCCCTTTTCTCCACACCCTCTCCAGCATTTACTGCTTGTAGACTTTTGGATAGCAGCCATCCTGAATGGCGTGGAATGGTACCGAAAGAGGGCATTTTAAATAGTCATTATTTTGAAACTTTTATTGAAACATGAGGACAGGTTTGTTATTATAATAGGTTGGTAAAAAGCAAAAGTAGGAAAATTATAAAGCTATAAATTACAATTTAATGTGAGAATTTTCTAACAAGGCTGTCCAGTGATGGAATGGGCCCCCTTAATGGTGATGCTTTGCCTGTCACTGGAGGCTGTATGACCATTGGTCAGAGATTCTGGGTATGGAAGGATGCCTTAAAACAAGACTTCTGATTCTCAAACACACTAGGGCATGGGCTGCAGACTTTTATTTTTAATCTACTATACTGTTCAGGAAATATTTATTGATTTGGCACTTGTTAACGTTTATGGGGTTAGTATCTCTTTAGTTTGCATCTGCAAGTTTGAATGAGACAAAGGGAGAGGCTACTGTGTGTAAGAAATAAGAAGGAATAGAACTCTTCAAGACATTTAGGAGATTCAGAAATTTCTAACCCTTGGTTGCTTAATTTCCATGCAATCCTCTTATTGATTTCTCTCCCACAGTGAGTAAGTAATAAATTAAGAGAGGCAAATGAAGCAAACTTTCCTGGGTTTCTTCTAATTCCTAGTCATTGTAGTAGATTTGTATTGTTTGAAAATTTTTTGTTCAATCATACGCTCATATCTTTTACTTTCAAGAATAAAAAATTAAGACATAATCCCCCAAAATATGGGGACACAAAACTTATTCTTGTAATAGAAAAGTGGATATTTAAAATTCCTAGATATCACCTCCATTAGAAGTGTTGTGTTGTTATTCAAGGGTATGCTTTACTTTTGATGTGACCTTATAGTGCAAACATCATTTATGGACTAGAATGATTTCCTAAGGGAGAGGGAAAAAAAGACTGGCAGGTATGATGGTAGTATGCTAGAATAGCCAAGGAGATGAAGGAATTAGTGACAAAATCTTTTGGTAGAAAACAGGAAAGAATAGAATCAAGATTTTCAAGGTACACTGCAGTTTCTAATAAACATATTAAATCAGAATGTAAAGGCTTTGTATCACAATCAGACAACATAAAGTTCTGGAAAAGCTCCTTGTAACAAAGTTGCTGCAAAAATGCATAGAAAAGCCAAACAAAATTACTTGAACTGATGTTTGTCATAACTTTTCCCCTCCTCTTTGTTCCTGATAGATTCGAGGAAAAAGTCAGTGTTCTTCTTGAACAAAGAGATTGTTCTGGGCATGACAATGTGAATAAAAGATTTTTCCATCTAATTCTTCCCACATGTTGGAAAAACTAAGTTTATTGTTTAGAGTACTTTGATGGAGCAAATAAGTTAATGAAGTAAAAACAAGTAATGAATCCAGTAAATTCATTATAATCCCAAGTCTCACACTGTCAGATGTTGCTGTTAGTTGTTATTATATTGCCATTTCACTAGGGTAGGCCCTTCAAATTATGTTCATGTTTAACTGTAACAAGTTTTTTCCTAAAAACAAAATCTTTTTAGGATGCCATTTTTGAACATTTTTTATCAGTTAAAAAATATGGTACTTGCTACATAACAAGAATAGATATAACTTATATGTGAATTCTAAAGTATAATTATACAATGGACACCAAAGAACTCATTGAATTTTAAAAAATGCTACCAATGTTTTACATCTGAACCAGTTGCTTCTGTCCTCTTCTCTCCACCCCGAGAATCAACACAGAGATATGTCATTCTGCCTTAAATTTTAAAAAGTGTACTATACCTAGATGATATAGTATTATTTTTGCTTGTTTTGAGCTATAACATCATACTATAGTTATTGTATGTGAGAGGCTATCTATATTGTTGCAAATTGTAGTTTTTGTATCTATATTATTTTATTTTTCCTTGTGGGAGCACACTACAATTTATCTAGCTTCTTTTAGATGACCATTGGGTTTTTCTAATTGTATTTTATTACTGTAAACATTACCACTGTGAGGTTTTAGGGAGACACGTGTGAGAGTTTCTCTTATGTCTATGTAAAAAATTTCTCTAGGAGTGGAAATTCTAGGTTATAGGCTATACATGTTCTGTCTTTATGAAATTATGCCCAACTGTTTTCCATGGTGGTTGTTTCAACTTACCCTAGCCCTCATACAAGTGTTGTGTTTGACCATTATCTTCTCTAATGCTTGATATAATCAGGCATCTCAACTTTTTCCACTCAAATTGTCATAAATAAATTATTTTATTATATAAATGTGAACATTCATAGATATTTTTTAGACAAAAGGAAATAGTAATAAAGTGGCAATCAAGGAAAAATTGATGTTCATTCATTCAACAAGTGTTGTTGAATGCCCACAGCTATGAAAAACGTGTAAGTATATAAAGAAAAAATATAAAAAAATATTTTCACTCTAAGATTTTAAACTGAAGCCTTCAAATAAAAGTACAAGATAGTGTTATTTTCATTTTTAAGAATTCTTTATCCTCTCCCTTCATATTCTTTGCCTCTGTAACTTAGGACTTTGCAAGAAAGAAATTTAAGTGGTTTCTACCTTCAAAGAATTTCTGAGTGTCTATTCTGTCTTATTCCTTTCATTTATTCTATCAACTAACACTTGGACCATCACCACAATCTTCTACTGAAGGATGATACAGATCTGAATATGAACAAAATGGAGAGCTGAATGAGTGAGGATTTTCTACCCGAGTGAAAAGATACGCAGGAAAGTAAAAGAAAACAAGGTCCATGACTTTAAATGGAAGAAAGAAAGAATTTGAACATTATCCTATAGACAATGGGGAGCAGTTAAGGGAATAAAATATTTTTTTCTTGATTCCTGATTTACTCACAAGAGATAAGAGGCTATATTTAGAAGAGCTGTGATGAAGCTCAATGTACAAAGGAAAAAAAGGCCATATATGCAAGTCCCTAGAAAATGTTTTTCATGAAAAGAGAGTAAAATAACATATGGTACAAAAAGCAGTATCTAAGACAATCTCTAAACTAGCATTTTCAATACATACAATAAATGGTACAGACCACATAATCTTGGAAAAAATAAAATAAAACCAACATTCTTGACTTCTTACCTGGTTTAAATTATTCTGGATGTACTTAATGCCTACCATAAAGCAGTAGTATTCTGTTCACAAATAGTTTATTCCTTTATTTTTAAATTTTTATATTGTTTTAATGTCAAATATGATTAGTTACTTTCCTAATTTGTATATAACAAAAATTCTTACCAAACCTTATAGCTCAGTATTCACTGATTTGGATTTTTAGTTTACATATCAGACATGTTTTTGGAAAGAATATGCACGAAGATACAGGGTTCGAATGAAATGTTGAATGAATGACAATCACGCAGTTGGCTGAATGACATTCAGAATGTCCTGTTTCTCTTAGTACTTCTTTAGAGTATAGTTATGGTGAGACTGTTTTCCTTTGAGAATCTTTTCTCATGAGCTGTTATGTCTTTTAGGAAGAAAAATATTATTAGTTCAGATAAAGTTCTATAAGTAGATCCACCGCTTTTCAAGGCTAAAAATGAAAGGAAGACACACAAAAATTTCATGGTAGAAACCAATTTGGAAACTCTTTTATGCTGTAAATGAGGTATGGCATTGTTTTTGTACTTCATTGTATAAAGTTTACAAATCTAACTTTGCAAGGTAGATATTAACCCTTGGAAAGTAAATAATGAAACCTAAATATACACACAATCTTAAAATTGCAATTTAGTTTCCACAGTCAAGTCTGGGACATATTTGCTAATGATTGAAAGAAGCTGTTTTATGTCTTTATTAGAATAGTTTATTTTTATATTTTATTCATTCCCTTTTATTCCTACTCTTGCTCTCTTATTAGCCAATAACTAATGTGTTTGATGTGTATGTTTTACACTGTATGTCTGAAAATAGTCTATACAGCTTTCACTATTAAAGCAGACTTCTAAGACCAAACTAAGCTAAAATTTGTACCTTACTCATTTTTTCTCAAATAGATTATTATTGACCTAAAAAACATAGCAAAATTTTTTCCTTATTTGGCATGTGGCTATATCCTGGCTTTTTATTTTTTTGTGTGTGGAAAAATGTGGAAAGTACTAATCAGGATAAAGAATTGGAAAAATAAATCACACATAATTCCATTGCCCAGAGGTGGCCAGTTAACATGTTGGTTTACTTCCTTTTAACTTTTAAAAATAGTTCTTTAAAAATAGAGTTGAGCTCATATTTTACAAGCAATTTTGTGATTTTTCTACACCACCATCATAATATAAGCATTTCATTTAAGTCTTCTAGACATAGTTGTATTGGCTATGTAATATTCCATTATAGATGTATCATAATTTGTTTAATTTTCCTCTATTGTTAGACTTTTTAGTTGTTTTCAACTTTTGTTGGATCATAGGAAAAGCAAGGGAATTCTAGAAAAACATCTACTTCTGCTTCACTGACTATGCAAAAGCCTTTGGCTGTGTGAATGTGAGTGAGTGAAAGTTGCTCAGTTGTGTCTGACTCTTTGTGACTCTATGGACTGTAGCCCACTAGGCTCCTCTGTCCATGGGATTTTCCAGGCAAGAATACTGGAGTGAGTTGCCATTCCCTTCTCCAGGGTATCTTCCCAAGCCAGGGATCAAACCCAGGTTTCCCTCATTACAGGCAGATTCTTTACTGCCTCAAACAACAAACTGTGGAGTACCAGACCACCTTACCTGCCTCCTGAGAAACCTGTATGCAGGTCAAGATACAACAGTTAGAACCAGACATAGAACAACAGACTGGTTCAAAATTGGGGAAGGAGTACATCAAGACTGTATATTGTCACCCTGCTTATGTAACTTCTATGTAGAGTACATCATGTGAAATGCTGGGCTGAATGAATCACAAGCTGGCATCAAGACTTCTGGGAGAAATATCAACAACCTCAAATATGTAGATGATGCCACTCTAATGGCAGAAAGTGAAGAGGAACTAAACAGCCTTTTGATGAGGCTAAATGAGAAGAATGAAAAAGCCGGCTTAAAACTCAAAGTTCAAAAAACTAAGATCATGGCATCTGGTCCCCTCACTTCATGGCAAATAGATGGGGAAAAAAGGGAAACAGTGACAGACCTTATTTTCTTGGGCTCCAAAATCACTGCAGATGGTGACTGCAGCCATGACATTAAAAGATGCTCACTCCTTGGAAGAAAAGCAATGACAAGCCTAGGAAGCACATTAAAAAGCAGAGACTTCACTTTGCTGACAAAGGTCCATATAGTCAAAGCTATGATTTTCGACTGGTCATGTATAGATGTGACAGTTGGATCATGAAGAAGGCTGAGCACTGAAGAACCGATGTTTTTGAACTGTGGTGTTGGAAAAGACTCTTGAGAGTCCTTTGGACTGCAAGATCAAACCAGGCAATCCTAAAGAATCAAGTATAAATATTCACTGGCAGGACTGATGCTGAAGCTGAAAACTTCAATACTTTGGCCACCTAATGTGAAGAGCCGACTTACTGGAAAAGACCCTAATGTTGGGAAAGATTGAGGGCAGGAGAAGAGAGCAAGGATGAGATGATTGGATGGTATCATTGACTCACTGGACATGAGTTTGAGCAAGCTCTGGGAGGTGGTGGAGGAGGTGTGCTGCAGTTTATGGGGTTGCAAAGAGTCAGATGTAACTTAGCAACTGAACAGCAACAGTATTTTTTGTTATAAATAATTTTAGACCCTTTTGTACATAAATATTTGTCTTGTACTTTATTTCTTATGATAAACTATTAGTCATGGAACTACACTGCCAAGTTATTTTCAGAAAGGCTCTACTAGTTGTCATTTTTATCAGCTATGAGCATGCTCACATTATTAAGCTCTTGAAAATATATAAGCTCTTGAGTATAATCTTTTTACTTATTTGGTGGGTTAAAATAAGGTAGTATTACATTTTACTTGGGGTTTTTTTTGCATTTTTTAAATATTCATTATTCATTTGTAATTCTTCTTTATACATTGTCCATCCATTTAGTTCAGTTCAATTCAGTCGCTCAGTCATGTCCGACTCTTTGTGACCCTCTTCACTGCTCTTCATGAGTCAGCTCTTCATCCAGTCCATCCATTACCTTTGTTCATTTATTGGGCTTTCCAGGTGGTGTTAGTAGTAAAGAACCTGCCTGGAAATGCAGGAGACTAAGAGACATGCATTCAGTCCCTTGGTCAGGAAGATCCCTGGAGGAAGGTATGGCAATCCATTCCAGTATTCTTGCCTGAAGAATCCCATGGACAGAGGAGCCTGGTGGTCTACAGTCCTTAGGGGTGCAAAGAGTTGGACACAACTAAAGTGACTTAGCACACACCTTTGTTCATTTATCAATAAGGGCTCATTTTTTTTTTTTTTCTTATTTGTAAGCATGGACTTTTTGTTGTATTTGCAAAGTATTAAATTTTTTTTCAGATTTTGTTCAGATTTTTTGCTTTTTTATTTACTGTTTAATGTTGCAAAGTTTTAAATTTTGGGTTATTCAGAAACCTTAGACTTTTAAATTATTTTCATTGCTTTTACTTTATAAAAGCTTTTCCTTTCCACAGTTAAAATATATGTTTAATGACTAAATATAAACTTGAATCCATGTGTAATTTATACTCTATGAGTATCTAAATTGTATATTTGGAGAAGGAAATGGCAACCCACTCCAGTATTCTTGCCTGGAGAATCCCATGGATAGAGGAGGCTGGTGGGCTACAGTCTATAAGGTCACAAAATGTCAGACACAACTGAGCGACTAAACAACAAATTGTATATTTCCCCAAACTCAAGTACCTCAGCCTTGTCTCCTCTTCATCTCTGATTTATGATGTCTCCTCTGTGGTATCTGAGCTTTGTTCGGCAGATTTTTTATTTTTTTGATCTGTCTGTCCTTACACTGATGATTTAATTTAATTTCTGTAGTATTTAGCAGCCATGTTGCATATATCTGATGCCAAGAAAGCTTACATTTGAGGAGTTTTGCCCAGTGGTTGCCTTAAGTTTTGGGACTATTCAGCCTCAGACACTTCTTCACTCCTTTTCCCTCAGCACATGGATGCACCTTAATTGTGTCTCATCCCATGACAATGGACTAATAACACTTTGGTCAAATCCTGGGAGCTAAAGGATTCAAGAAATGAATCAGCAAAGCAGCTGGTAGTGACTACAGCACAGAAGAGAAGCAGGTAAAAGTTACCTGCAGCTTCTGAAGCATCTTGAAAAAGTGATGGGGGAGAAAAAACAACAACTCTTAGAACCACATGTGGCATGTGATCTAACTAGGAAGGAAAGGGCCAGTGGGGAAATAGCCACATAAACCTTTGGAGAATTTTTGTGAGTGTGAAACTGTTGAGAAAGCTCAAGAGAATGAATATAAATTGTCTCCACTGATTAAGCAGAGAAAGCAACAGCACCCCACTCCAGTACTCTTGCCTGGAAAATCCCATGGACGGAGGAGCCTGGTGGGCTGCAGTCTATGGGGTCACTAAGAATTGGACACTACTGAGCAGCTTCACTTTCACTTTTCACTTTCATGCATTGGAGAAGGACATGGCAACCCACTCCAGTGTTCTTGCCTGCAGAATCCCAGGGATGGAGCAGCCTGGTCTATGGGGTCACACAGAGTTGGACATGACTGAAGTGACTTAGCAGCAGCAGCAGCAGCCAGTGATTCAGGGGGCTTCAGATAAGCTGGGGTACTCTCAACCTTCAATACAGTATAAACTCTCTGAGAGTATAATAAGTTCTGTGATTATTGTAGTCAATTACATGTGAGATGAAATTACAGTGATTTAAATTCCAGGTAGAATTTTAAATTTAAATTTTGGATCATTAATTTGAAAGAGACTTGCATAAATGATCCTCTCGTACACATTTTGCTAGTGAAAATGAGGTAAGGAGAAAGAGCTCAATGTCTTCTTCACTATGTGTGCAAGTAAGGAAGAGAAGATGTTTAACTGGACCAGAAAAACACCTAAAGGCGATAACTCCTTCAGAGGGAGTAGTACCGATTACTGTTGGCTGCCTAATGTACAGGCTTTAAGAGGAAGACCAAGACTGTGATTTCTCCAGAAGAGGGGTTAAGGGAGCCTCATGTTGTTATTGAGTAATTCCTGCTTATATTTGGACTGCTTCTTACTCAGAGGCCATAATCTTGAATATGAAGCCTCCTTTAGCCCTCTTTATCATCTGCTGTATTCATCCTAAAGCAGGAAAGAGGCGGTGGAAGAAATATATATATATATATATGTGTGTGTGTGTGTGTGTATGTATATAGGGAGAGACAGAGAGTCACTCAGTTGTGTCTGACTCTTTGCAACCCCCATGGACTGTAGCCCACCAGTCTCCTCTGTCTGTTGAATTCTCCAGGCAGGAATACTGGAGTGGGTAGCCATTCCCTTCTCCAAGGGGATCTTCCCCATCCAGGGATTGAGCCCAGGTCCCTTGCATTGCAGGTGGATTCCTTACTGTCTGAGCCACCAGGGGATATCCCATATATATATATATATATATATTTATTATTATATTTATAAAATAAATATACATTTATAATTGTAATAGAAAATATTATATATTTATAATAATATATGTTACTTTATTTATGTGTCAATTTCCCATCTCTCATGAAACCTAGCCAGAAGGACACTGAGTGGATAAACAGAGCTGAAACTTTAAGAGTTCATTTGGTTTGATTTTTCTACCATTCCAAATTACCTAGAAAAGATTTTTATCATTATCTTTTTGATCAACTTAGTACCTCCTGATTTCCATAAAGCGGAATGTTAAAGAGAAACAGCAGTATAGCCCCCAATACCACAAAGATAAAACCCTCGTCTTTCCTTTAATAAGAAGCATACTTTAAAATATTGTCTTTTATAGTCGTCAGCTCTCCCATTACTTTAAGCCAAAGGCTTTTGCTGGCTAGATGTAATTTTATTTATGTACATAATTAATTAAGTCTTTAGTAGATGGTTACTTCAGTTAATGGGTCAAAGTAAATGTTCTTAACTATCAATTTATTATCAGACTATGACAGACCACAGGATATTGTTAGTAGTTAGTAGTATGCAACCGTTAGCTAGAATAGGACATCTTGAACAAGAGGTTTTTAAAAATCTGTGGGTGTGTGTTCAGTTGCTAAGTGTGTCTGACTCTTTGTGGCCCCATGGACAGAGGAGAGAGGAGTAACCTGCTAGACTCCTTTGCCTATGCAATTTTCCAAGCAAGAATACTGGAGTGGGTTGCCATTTCCTTCTCCAGGGGATCTTCCTGACCCAAGGATTGACCCACCTTTCCTGTGTTTCCTGCATTGGCAGTTAGATTCTTTACCACTGAGCCACCTGGGAAGCCCTTTTAAAAATCTAGGCTTACATAATTTTAAATCTTGAACAATCTTGTGATTTTCTCTCAGCTTTCCGATGATCTCCCAGTAACAGAAGCCTTTGCGAGGCCTTACTGTGGTGTGAGTCAAATGAGGGTGGTGCTCACTAAACTGAAACAATGCCAGTGCTAGGAGTACCCAACTGAAATGTAAAAGTATTAATCTCTCTTAGTACTTTTATAGAACCTTTTCCTAAAGAGCCAAAGATGCTGAATCAATGCCAATATACTTTCCTTATGGTAGGCATAGTGGATTTCAGTTCATCATCACTTACTCTCTCTTAGCCAGATACTGTGCTTGGTGATGGAGATACAGACAGGAGCATGTAAAATGTGGGCTCGAGGTTCAGTGACTCTCAAAGGTATGTGCCTACGAATCATTCTGGAGGCTTGTTAAAAATGTATATTGCTCATTCTTTCCCTCAGAGATACTAATTCAAAAGCTCTGGGCTGGGCCCAGGAGCCTGAATATTGTCAGGAATAGCTTGATGAAGCTTTAAGGCAGGGCACAGACTGTGGGATCAGACTGATTATACACTGGTTCCCCAGTTACTTGTAGAAGGAAATGGCAACCCAATCCAGTATTCTTGCCTGGAAAATCCCACTGGTGGAGAAACCTGGCAGGCAACAGTTCATGGGGTGGCAAAGAGTCAGACATGACTGAGTGACTAACACCCACCCCAGATACTATCTGTGCATGAAATGAAAGTTTCTAGTTCTTGAAATCACAGAGTCTAAGTTGAATTATTTGTAAATTACTACTTTATAGAATTATTGGGAAGACTGGATGAGAAGATGTATAAAAAGTACTCAGCAAAGGGCCTCATCTGGGGTAGAAACTCACTAAGTGAGTGCCTTTGTTAGTATTAAAAAGCAAATGTGGACCAACTGTACTACTTTTGTGCAATCCAATTGGAAGATGTTCAAAGTAGGAGTCTGGGGATAATTGAAGAGTCTAGGAGGAATTGACTTATGGTGAAAGGCAAGAATAATTCAGCATTTACAACATAAAAAGTTAAAAGGTTTAGAGCGGTTGTGGGAAAAGACATAGCTGAAGGGCATAAAGAAGACATTACTGACAAAATGCAGAATAAGATGATCAGAGTATTTGATGCAACTAAAGAAAGGAAATGGAAATTGCAACAGTCTTCCTAACAAATGGTAGAAAGGATTATGGTTATCCTGACATGTGAAAAGGAACACTAATTAAAAAAATTGCTAAAATACATTTTCAACAAAAGCCAAAAAAAAAAAAAAATGTTGTCCTTTGTTGATAAATTAAGAAAAACAAACAAAAGAAAACAACCACCCAAGAACTTTGGCTGTAAAAACCAAAGAAACAACGAATTGAGGACTTGGTAAGAAATGGAGTTTATCAGAGATCCATGTTCTGAGATTATTATTTTTCAAATGCCATGCAGTAGGAGTGAAAATAAAGAACTTATCTGTTTTTCCTAATATTTTAGTGGTCTTATTAATCCTTAATATGATTAAACCAAAACAATTGCTTTATTTCATTTTTCCAAAAATTAGCATTTTCAGTTCAGTTCAGTCGCTCAGTCATGTCCAACTCTTTGCGACCCCATGAATTGCAGCACGTCAGGCCTCCCTGTCCATCAATAACTCCTGGAGTTTACCCAAACTCATGTCCATTGAGTCAGTGATGCCATCCAACCATCTCATCCTCTGTCGTCCTCTCCTCCTCCTGCCCTCAATCTTTCCCAGCATCAGGGTCTTTTCAAATGAGTCAGCTCTTCACATCAGGTAGCCAAAGTATTGTAGTTTCAGCTTCAACATCAGTCCTTCCAATGAACAATGAGGACTGATCTCCTTTAGGATGGACTGGTTGGATCTCCTTACAGCCCAAGGGACTATCAAGAGTCTTCTCCAACACCACATTTCAAAAACATCGATTCTTCGGCACTCAGTTTTCTTTATAGTCCAACTCCCACACCCATACATGACTACTGGAAAAACCATAGCCTTGACTTGATGGACCTTTGTTGGCAAAGTAATGTCTCTGTTTTTTAATATGCTGTCTACATTGGTCATAACTTTTCTGCCAAGGAGTAAGCGTCTTTTAATTTCATGGCTACAATCACCATCTGCAGTGATTTTTGGAGCCCAAGAAAATAAAGTCAGCCACTGTTTCCACTGTTTCCCCATCTGTTTGCCATGAAGTGATGGGGCCAGATGCCATGATCTTAGTTTTCTGAATGTTGAGCTTTAAGCCAACTTTTTCACTTTCCTCTTTCACTTTCATCAAGAGGCTCTTTAGTTCTTCTTCACTTTCTGCCATAAGGGTGGTGTCATCTGCATGTCTGAGGTTATTGATATTTCTCCCAGCAATCTTGATTCCACCTTGTGCTTTCTCCAGCCCAGCGTTTCTCATGATGTACTCTGCATATAAGTTAAATAAGCAGGGTGACAGTATACAGCCTTGACGTACTCCTTTTCTTATTTGGAACCAGTCTTTTGTTCCCTGTCCAGTTCTAACTGATGCTTCCTGACCTGCATACAGATTTCTCAAGAGGCAGGTCAGGTGGTCTGGTATTCCCATCTCTTTAAGAATTTCCCACAGTTTGTGGTGATCTTCACAGTCAAAGGCTTTGGCATAGTCAACAAAACAGAAATAGATGTTTTTCTGGTACTCTCTTGCTTTTTCAATAATCCAGCAGATGTTGGCAATTTGATCTCTATGGCTCAGATTATGAACTCCTTATTGCCAAATTCAGACTTAAATTGAAGAAAATGGGGAAAACCACTAGACCATTCAGGTATGACCTAAATCAAATCCCTTATGATTATACAGTGAAAGTGAAAAATAGATTCAAGGGACTAGATCTGATAGAGTGCCTAAAGAACTATGGGTGGAGGTTTGTGACACTGTACAGGAGACAGGGATCAATACCATCCCCAGGAAGAAGAAATGCAAAAAAAAGCAAAATGGCTGTCTGAAGAGGCCTTACAAATAGCTGAGAAAAGAAGAGATGCAAAAAGCAAAGGAAAAAAGGAAAGATATACCTACCTGAATGCAAAGTTCCAAAGGATAGCAAGGAGAGATAAGAAAGCCTTCCTCAGTGATCAGTGCAAAGAAATAGAGGAAAACAATAGAATGGGAAAGACTAGAGATCTCTTCAAGAAAATTAGAGATACCAAGGGAATATTTTATGCAAAGATGGGCTCAATAAAGGACAGAAATGGTATGGACCTAACAGAAGCATTTTATTGCACTATTTTTAATGGCATTTTGTTCAGAAACTTTCTATATAGTGCTGGAGTAAGGAGTTCTGAACAATGGAAATAACCACTATTTTTGTAAAAGCTTATAGATACGAAGTGTATGTGGCAATAAAGGTAATAGAAATCATTAAAAGTGAACTGGGAGATTGGGACTGACATATATGCACTACTATGTATCAAATAGATAGCTAATGAGAACCTAATGTATATCACAGGGAACTCAGTGCTCTGTGGTGACCTAAATGGGAAAGAAATCTAAAAAAGAATGGATATATGTTTATGCGTGACTGATTCACTTTGCTGTACAGTAAGAAAGAAGAAACTAGCACAACATGATAAAGCAACTATACTTCCATAAAAATTAATTTAAAGAAAAAGAAATTTAAGACTTGTGGACAATAGAGACAATATGAGACAGATTCAATGGGCTGTGGCTTTAAAGAAGAAGAAGGGCCCAGAGTCAAGGAATGCAGGCAACTTCTAAAATCTGCAGAAGGCAAGAAAACAGATTCCCTCTATAACCTCTGATAGTGCTGCAGGCTTCTGGCACCTTGATATTAGTCCAGAAAAGCATGTGTAGGACGTCTCACCCACAGAGCCATAGACCATAAATTTGTGTTAAGCCACTAAGATTGTGGCAATTTGTTACAGCACCACCAAAAACCAATACAGGATGTTTGATCTAAAAATCAGTGAAAATCACATTGTAAATAAACATATTTTCCTTAAAAAATCATTAAAAGTGAGCTTACTAGAAAAATAATTTGCCTTTGTGAATTGTTTGACCTCTAAACATCAGACAGTCTTTTATTGAAAGAGGAAAACTCATATGGCCTTTACCAACCTGGAAAGCTTTAAGTTATGAGCCAGTGTAGGTAACCAATCTAAGGCTGCCAACAGTGAATTGGAGAGTCTCCTCATCTTACTTCACCAAATCCCACCCAATAGAAAATCCCACCTAAATAGAACACTGACCAACCAAAGATTTCTTAAGATAGCCTCCTTTAGCTCTATAAAATTTACTCTCCTTTCAAGTCCCTTCCAGCCTACCAGAACTAAACAGATAGTAGTTGACTTTTTCACTAGAGTAAGCTCCAAATAAACAGCATTTGTTTAATTCTGTATGTGGTTTTCATCCTTTTGACAATTTTAATACAGATAAATTTTTAGTTTTATTTAATCATGGCCATATACTATGATAGTGTATCACTCGAGATCATAGAACCTTGTCACATCATTGTCCTCATACATGTAGAGACACATCACTAAACACATACACAGATTGTTTCAGCAGGTAGCTTCCCCCATGGAAGAAGAATAAAAAAACCCTTCAATGATTTAGCAAAACTAACTTCAGAGAAAGTACCTTTATGTTGGGGCATTTGGTTCATTTTGGATAAATATATCATAACTTCACTCTTGGTTGTTTTCCAGCACACTGCTATTGCTGATCTCTACCCCGAGGCGATGGACAACATCCATCCTCATATCTTACTGTCTGTCAGTTTTGAGGAAGGGAGGAAAGACCAGGAGTTGGCATAGGAGCAACTGTCAGCTGTGAGAATAGAAGGAAGCTAAAAATAGAGTAAAATGAAAATCAAATCATGACTTGTAGCTAAGCAGATTAATACTTGCCTGATACATTGTAATGCTTTGTAAAGTTTTGAAAAGAAATCAATTGGTCATCAATAAGAATATACATTCTTAGTCACCAAATTAATTCCTTTTGCAGCATTATTATAACATGAAACAGGTGGGGGGTGGGTAGGAGGGTACCTGCAGAGCCAATCTTACCTCTAAATGAGTCAGATAGCTAATGCAGTTTGGTAGATTCCTAAGTCTTTTCCTCCAGAATTTTTCCCTTACCCAATGGCTATGGTGAATAAAACTTTCAACACTGGAGGTATTGACTTTTGGAGAATCCTGGTGAATGGATTATATCTATTTTGTAGCCATTTAGAAATCTCCATATGTTATCTGGAAAGTATAACACATTGTTATGTTGGTACCCATTAATCTTAAACATTGACTTGTTTACAGGTTTGAGAGTTTCAAAGAACATGATTCTGAGGGAATGAGAGTAATTATTCAAACAGGGACAAGAGTCATAAAAAAGCTATAGGTAAGAATGGAATACAAAATTTACTCATGTTGAAATTTTGGATAGAATTGCCAAGACTATTTCTCTATGTTATTAATTACATGCTGTTGGAAGTTCTTTCAATTTCCTTTCCCTTCTCTCCTCTCCCCTTCATTCCTCCTTTCCTTTCTTCTCTCTCATTTTACATTTATTTAAAGTAGAATCTTACATTCGAAGACTCCATTAAGGGGTAAAATTGAAATACCTATTGGCATGATTTAGCATTCATTAATCTCATAGATCAAAATAGTTTGAAGAACTTTGGCAGACCTCACCGGGGAGAATGTAAAATGGGATAGTTGCCCAGCTCACCTCTGGAGAAAAGGTTTAGCATAAACATGATGTGAGAGGATGAGCGAGTCCCACCCAGATCACAGCAGGCCTAGCTGCAGTCTCAGTACATGGCCAGCCGACTTGTCTGGGACCCAGGGAACTACCCATTAAATCAGGTCAGCAGTTGTGAAGAGAAAACGCTTACAAAGGAAAATACCTCAAGGATTGAGCATAGGGCAATAGATGCTAGGAATCAAAATAATGTCAGGGGATTTATTAACAACAGCTGATGCTTATCATGGGGCTTCCCTTGGAGCTCAAGCAGTAAAAGAATCTGCCTGCAATGTGGGAGACCGAGGTTCGAGCCTTGGGTTGGGAAGATCCCCTGGAGAAGGAAATGGCAACCCACTTCAGTATTCTGGCTTGGGGAATTCCATGAACAGAGGAGCCTTGCAGGCTACAGTCCATAGGGTTGCAAAGAGTCAGATACGACTCAGAGATGAATACTTTCACTTCTTTTCAAAGCTTATCACACACTTGCATGATTTCAGATACTGTTAGGATTTAAATATTCTAAGTCACTGATTCCTTTCAACAACCCTATGAAGTAAGTATGAATTTTATCCCCATGTTATGGATGAGAGCCTCATCAATATTAACAGTAGAGCAATGACCCTTCTTGTGTGTTTCTCATGGTGATTCATGTGAGAGTCTGTGGAGTACCTACCTAGGAGTGGAGCTGCCAGATCAGAGAGCATGCCTATCTTCTCCTCACTGGATAAGACCAAATTGTTCTCCAAAGATATGGCACCACTTACCTTCCCAGTTACACATGAAATCTTCCAGCTTCTTCATATGGTCAAGCTTTCAAACTTCTGACATTTTGAGGACTGTGAGATTGTATCTTATTTAGCTTTGAATTTCCCTGATTGCTGATACTTTATCATATTTTCAAATGTTTATTGGCTTATCATATTTTCAAATGTTTATTGGCCATCCTGGTTTCCTTTCCTAGGAATTTGCTCTTTTCTATTCTTTTCTCATTTTTATCATTATACTTTTATATTGATACCTTTGGCTACTGATTTTCTGCTGATTATATGCAGTGCAAATATTCTTTCCAAGACTTCCTCTCTCACTTCCTTCGTTTTTCCTTCCCTTTTACTCTTTTTCTCATAGTGTTTTTGATGTATTATACATTAGTTTTATATTTTAATATAGTCAGTTTATCAGTTTTTTCTTAATGGCTTATTTGTCTCATCCTGAAGGCCTAACAATATTTTCCTCATCTTCAGCATGTCTTAAATTCCCATATATTCTCTCCTTTTGGGCCTTCTTTCTGATCTATTTTCCTTAAATCCCTGAGCCAATATCACACTGTCTCAGTTACTTTATAGTAAGCCAAGATATCAGTAGGGTGATACTCCATACCTTATTATTCTTCTTCAGTATTGTATTTCATTATCTTGAATCTTACTATTTTTCTTTAATATTATATTTAGTATTCTTGGGTCTTTGTTCACTCTTATACATTTGATAAAAAGTTTTGTAACTTCAATAAACTGACCTTTTGTGAGTTTGGATGTAACTAAATAATTTAATAGATTAATTTGGGGGTGTAGACTTCCATTTATTTAGATCTTCTTCAGTGTTTTCAAATAATACTTTATCATTTACTCATGACATCTTTTCCTGGATCTATCTGTGATCGCTTATTGCTGTTATAAATAAAAACTAAAAAATTTCATTTTCTAGCTGTTACTGGTGTATGGGAATATGATTGATTGTCTGTTACATTGACCATGCATCTAGCAACACTACTAAAGTCTCTGATTGATTGTAGTTATTCGGCTGCCAGTTCTTTTGTAGAAATAGAACTTTTGCTTTGCCTTTCATACATCTGTGAAAGTGAAAGTTGCTCAGCCGTGTCTGACTCTTTGCGACCCCAAGGACTGTACAGCCCATTAATTCTCCAGGCCAAAATACAGGAGTGGGTAGCCTTTCCCTTCACCAGGGGATCTTCCAAACCCAGGGACCGAACCAATGAATCCCGCGTTGCAGGCGAATTCTTTCCCAGCTGAGCCGCTAGAGAAGGAAGCCCCTCATACATGTGTACATAATAACAAAAATCACACATTTTCAGCATATATATAGATATCATAATATAAATAAACACCTACATTAGCTATTTATTTATATATATACACATGAGTACCTCTATTATCTATTATCCATCTTCTTATTCTTGTCTTACAGAGCTAGCTAGGTCTTCCAATAACATATATATATAGCATTGTTGATAGGGAGCATACTTCCAATGTTTACCTCTTTAGGGTCCTCTTTCTTTTAGGCAAATAGGAAATTTCCTCCTATTTTTGGATAGGCTAGGTTAGGCTGTAATAACAAATAACTTTAACGTTTCAGAGGCTTTCAAAGAAAAACTTACATCTGCCTCAGAGTTTTTCTCCATTATAGGTCAGCTGTGGCTCTGCTCCCATCACTTTGTGCCAGGCTAAATGATATGGAGCTGTTTCTGTTTCTAACATTACCAGTTACACGGTGAACAGTGTTTTGGCTCCTGAAGTTTCTGCCTGGAAGGGGCAGGACACATCTCTTATGCTCATATTTCTTTGACCAAAGTATGTCTAATGACCATGCATGACTTAAACAGGCTGGGAATATACAACCTCCTTTAGGGGGAGGGTATAAAGAGAGAGGCTGCAAGTATTTTGAACACTAGTGTAATTGCCCACAGTGGGTAAATTTGACCACTTAATACCTATGCCTATTTAAGTTTTATAAAGACTTCTACCCACAATTTAAAATTCATGGAGTTATTTTATTCTCCCCTTTCTCTTTTTCTAAACCCAAGAAAAATTTTATGAAGAAACAAGTAAACTTTCCCAAGTCTAAAAAATCTTGTTTAAATAATCAACATCTTTCTTCACTTGGTTAAAAGGGTGAGAACATTTATCCTTTGAAGATAACTTGTTGGCATTCTCCTTTGTCTTGGGTCTGGTTATAACCGTTGTGATAGATATAGGAAAGCTAAAAAAAATACATAGTGTTTTTTTCTGGAGGTAAAACCCTTGCCCTTGAAAATACTGTCTTCCATGATTGACATTGTCATAGGGGAGGGCATTTGGAAACCATAACAGTTTGAAATTGTGACTGATTGTATTTTAGGATATATATATGTATATATATATTTAAACTTTTTATTTTGCATTGGTGTATAGCTAATAACAATGTTGTGATAGTTTGCGGTGAACAGCAAAGGGACTCAGCCATACATATACATTAATCCATTCTCTCCTAAGCTGCCCTCCTATCCAGGCTGCCATGTAACATTGAGCAGAGTTCCGCATGCTATATAGTAGGTCCTTATTGACTGTCCATTCTAAATATAGCAATGTGTACCAGCCCATCACAAATTCCTAAACGATACTTTCCCACCATCCTTCCCCTGCAACCATAAGCTCATTCTTGAAGTCTGTGAGTCTGTTTCTGTTTTATAAGTAAGATCATTTGTATCATTTGTTTTTAGATTCCACATATATGGCATGTCATATGGTACTTCTCCTGCTCTGCCTGACTTACTTCACTCCATGTCACACTCTCTAGGCCCATCCATGTTGCCACAAGGGGCATTATTTCATTCTTTTTTATGCTTGAGTAATATTCCATTGTATATTTATACCACATCTTTTTTTATCCATTTCTCTGTTGATGGATGTTAGGTTGCTTCCATGTCTTGGCTATTGTAAACAGTGCTGCAATGAACACTAGGGTGCATGTTTCTTTTCAGATGATGTTTTTCTCTGGATATGTGCCCAGGAGTGGGATTGCAGAGTCATATGATAGCTCTGTTTTTAGTTTTTTAGAACCTCCATACTGTTCTCCATAGTGGCTCTACCAATTTACATTCCTACCAACAGTGCAGGAGTTTTCCCTTCTCCACATCCTCTCCAGCATTTGTTATTTGTGGATTTTTTTTTGATGATAACCATTCTGACTGGTGTGAGGTGATATCTCATTGTAGTTTTGATTTGATTTCTCTAATAACTGGCAATGTTGAACATCCAAATTGAAGAAGTTAAATTGTCACTGTTTGCAGGTGACATGACACTATGCATAGAAGATCCTAATAATGCTATCAGAAAGTTGGTAGATCTCATCAGTGAATCTGGTCAAGTTGTGGGTTACAAAATTAATACACAGAAAGAAACAACTCACTCATAAATGGGCAGAAACCTAAATTAGAAATAACATATTTTTTAAAAGATAGGAAAATAAAAAAGGAACTATTGTAAGACTCATTTGTCAAATAGCATAGATCATCACTATTAAATATGAATTACTATAGTGATGGGAAGGTGTATATGTGTGTGTGTGTATGTGTTCGTGTGTGTGTGTGTGTATATAGAGAAGAAAGTTGAGGAGAAATTGTAATAGCTCCCAGGCAATCTTTTGTAAAAATATGGATGCAAGTTTTCTGCTGTGTCAGACTTAGGAAGAGCTCAATCTGCTTCCACGGTGTTCCTGGGCATGATGTTCTTAAATTCCCTAAGATTTTGTGAAGAAAGTACATGTCTGTTGTCTTTGTACAACCCAGGACTCTAAGGTACTCTGACTGAGTAGAGAACCTCAGAATGCTTGCAACTCAAAGACTGAGATCAGTTTTTCACTCTCTTCTTTCTCATCTGTTTTACTTTTTCCTTCTTTTAAAATACATAAAATATTTTGCATATAAAATATAAAAACTAATTGTCAAACATCATTATGTGAAAACTACAAAAGCATCTTAAGAAATAGTCTGAATGCTTGAACCCAGACTCTGAATAAGCATCCTTCTAGTTATAGGACTTAGGTAAATAGTGTAACTTCTCTGTGTAAAACTTTTAAGGTAACTGCTCAAAATGAGTGTACAGTTTTAGAAATCTAATACATACAACTAAATGATTTGGTCCTGGATTACTTACTTAAAAGAAGGAAAAAATAATACAGATGAGAAAGAAGAGAGTGAAAAACTGATCTCAGTCTTGGAGACGCAAGCACTCTGAGGTTTACTGAGTGGTTTTTCGCTGGGGTTTCTAAAATAACTTATCTTCTTGTTGTCTGTATTCTCTTCAAGGTAGATCAACCTCTTTCAACACAGGAATGAGGAAGTAGGTGGCAAAGAGTAAAAGATCTATTTTTGGAACAGTTAGCAAAAGTTTGTAATTTCTTAGCTAAGCATAGAAGTTCTTCCATTGCTGCCTATATCTTCAATGTTACCATCTTTTCTCATGCCAAGCTAGTGTACCTATAACTTTTACAAATAAACCTCACCGTTTCATGCTCTCAAGACTTAATACACACTGTTTTCTTTGCTTTGAATGCTCCTCTTTATCCTATCTGTCTTATGAGTCCTTAGTCTTCAGTTTAACAGCTCAAAACTCCTTTATGAGCCACGAGTTTCTTCTGTACTGTAAGTGTTGCCTAGTATATTCATCTATGGTATCATGAACTCATCTGTTTGTTGAAAAGAATAGGTAAAATCCTAGCATAACACATGACATATAAATTGTATCAAATAAATGTTGGTCATTATTATGGGGATTATTGTTCATCTGTCTTGTGAGCTTCTTAAGATAGCAACTAGACATGGTTTATTTTTCCATTACTAATAATACCTAAAGAGTCTGCTACATGGTAGGTGCTCAAAAATATTTGTTAATTAACTAGAAAATGTTTAGGAATAAAAACTTTTGCTGTACTTCACTGACCCATTTATTTATTTGAATTCTCATTTTTATACTTAAAATTTCAAATTGAAAAGGAAATTTTGAAGATTCATATTTTGCTTCTAGATTCATATACAAATGATTTTCACAGTCTGAATCTAAGAAAATATATCTGCTTTTTGGTTAAAATGAACAGCATTCCCATAGCAAGATGATTTCTGATGCCAAAAAGTCTTTACAAAGGCTTTTTGTTTTTTTTTTTTCAAAATGATATTAGTTTTCTACTGCTCTTCAACAATTTACCACAAACTTAGTGGCTTAAAACAACAGTCATATATTATTTGATTATACAACTTATTGTTATCTGAGTCAAAAAACCAGGAGGGCTCAGCTGATTACTTTAGTCTCACAAGGTTGAAATTAAAGGGTCAACTACCATAGGTTTTTATATGGTGGTTTTGTTGGGGAGATGATCTGTTTCCAGGTTTATTCAGATTGTTAACAGTGAGGGCTGCTGGCTGGAGGTGCTTCTCAGCTTCTAGAGGTTATTTGCCTGTGGTGGATCATGCCCATTTCATCTTCAAAGTGATCAAAAGCATGTTGAATCATTCTCCTGACTTTCCCCTTGGTGTGAGTGCTAAGTCATTTCAGTCTTGTCCGACTCTGCTACACTATGGATTGTAGCCCATCAGGCTCCTCTGTCCCTGGGATTCTCCAGGCAAGGATATTGGAGTGGGTTGCCTTGCTCTCCTCCAGGGGATCTTCCCAACCCAGGGGTCGAACCTGTGTCTCTTATGTCTCCTGCGTTGGCAGGCAAGTTCTTCACCACTAGCACCACCTGGGAAGCTCTCTACATGGCCACCAGCTAGACAATTTTTCTTTTATACTTAGATTAGATTACATTAGGGCTTTGTGTAATTCTCTCCATTTTTAAAAATGCATTTAAATTTAGTATTTTTTCTCTTTATTACTTTCAGCCTTTGAGTCATAGTTAGGCTTTCTTCACTGCATATTATAAAGGAATTTCTTTTTGGTAGTGTTCTGGTTTTTTTATTGATACATTTAGATCTTGGGTCCATTTAGCATTTATTCTCATCTCCCTATTTTAAGGTCAACCATGCTATACAACATGAAGTAATCATAGGAGTTCTATAATAGCATATTCATTGGTCCTGGTTTTTAGGACAGGACATCTTGAATGACCATGGTTTTATCTACTCCAGTCTACTGGTGACCACAAAGATTCACGTCCATTTTGCATGTAAGATATATTCATCTCATTTCAAGATTCCCTAAAGTCTCATTCCAGCACAACATCATCTCAAAATTCAAAATCTCATTATTTAAAGCATCTGAATCAGTGCAGATGAGGCTCCTGGGCACAGTTCTTATCATCTGTTTATCTGTGATACTAAATAAACATCTCCTTCTCCAGGGGATCTTCACAACTCAGGAATTGAACACGGGTCTCCCACATTGCAGGCAGATTCTTTACATTCGAACTACCAAGGAAGCCCAAATAAACATCTAATCTGCTTCAAACATGAAATGGTGGGGCATCAAGAAGACAATAGCTACAGACATTATGGCTCAAAATTGGGGGTAGGGAAGGAAAATAAAAGGGAGTTTTTAATTCAAAGAAGTTTTGAAATCTATCTGGGCAGACTTATTTAGGTTTCAAAGCCTGGGAAGAAATCTCTGTGGCTCTCAGCTCTCCCCACTGAGCTGTCAGTTCTCTCTCTGGGCTCTTGGCCCATTCCTGTCAATAGAATTTCAGGGGGTCCAATAACCTCCTTTCATTTTGTAATTTTTTTTTTGGCCTATGCTAGCAGTATTTCTGTTGACATAGATTTCTCAAGAATCTTGTGGGTCTTCCTTGGCACAGGGATTCATCCTGTGGACAAATCTCAAGTTCACAGCACATTTTGAGATAATCTCTTCTCCATCTTTGGCTTTTGTTGAAATTGTTGATGGATAGTACCCTTAAGCTTTCTGAAAATCCCCCATTTTAAGAAGATCTATGAAGCAAATCCTTACAGTCTTATGACTTAATATTCTGACCTTTTTGATATTTCCAAGATTTGAGCAAAGGGGTGCCCAACCACACAAGCTTTTTTTCTCTGTTACACTTTCAGAAGCAAGTTATTAATTTTAGCAGTTTTTTGTCATATGATAGGCTGAGGATTTCTCAGATCAAGTCCTAGTTTCTCTTTGTTTACTGTTCTTTGTTCAATTTGTCTCTTTCTTCTCACTTTTTACTATAAACAGGAAGTAAAAATCCAGGCAGCATCTCTAACACTTTGCTTGGAAATCTATGCATATAAATAGCTAAGTTTATTATTTAGAAATTTTGCTTTCCAGGAACTTTCCTGGTGGTCCAGTGGCTAGAACTGTGTGCTCCCAACTCAGGAGACCCAGGTTCATTCCCTAGTCAGGGGACTAGATCTCACATGCTGCAATTAAGACCCAGTGCAGCCAAATAAATTAAAAAAAAAAAAACACAGAAAGTTTGTCTTCCACGTAAATTCAGGACAAAATTCTGTTTTTATTTCTGCCACAATATGATAATGATCCTTTTTCTGTAGTTTTTAATAATCTGTTTCATGCTTCATTCTGAACCCTCCCCAGTCATGTACTGACATCTATGGTTCAACTAACAGTTTGTTCATGGCAACTCAGGCTTCCTCTGCAATGCTCCTTAAAATTCTCTTCAAACTCCTCTTGGCCTCCACTCATTGCCTAATCCCAGAGCTGCTGCCATTTTCTGTGTATTTGTTCTGGGAGCACCCCATACCAAAGTCTATATTAGCTTTCTATTACTTTGTAACAAATTGCCACATATAACAGTTTCAGTTCAGTTCAGTTTAGTCGCTCAGTCGTGTCCGACTCTTTGTGACCCCATGAATCACAGCACGCCAGGCCTCCCTGTCCATCACTAACTCCCGGAGTTTTACTCAAACTCATGCCCATTGAGTCGGTGATGCCATCCAGCCATGTCATCCTCTGTCGTCCCCTTCTCCTCCTGCCCTCAATCTCTCCCAGCACCAGGGTCTTTTCCAATGAGTCAACTCTTCACATGAGGTGGCCAAAGTATTGGAGTTTCGGCTTCAGCATCAGTCCTTCCAATGAACACCCAGGACTGATCTCCTTCAGGATGGACTGGTTGGATCTCCTTGCAGTCCAAGGGACTCTCAAGAGTCTTCTCCAACCACAGTTTGAAAGCATCAATTTTTTGGCGCTCAGCTTTCTTCACAGTCCAACTCTCACATCCATTCATGACCACTGGAAAAAACCATAGCCTTGACCAGATGGACCTTTGTTGGCAAAGTTATGTCTCTGCTTTTTAATATGCTATCTAGGTTGGTCATCACTTTCCTTCCAAGGAGTAAGTGTCTTTTAATTTCATGGCTGCAGTCACCATCCACAGTGATTTTGGAGCCCAAAAAAAGGAAGTCTGACACTGTTTCCACTGCCTCCCCATCTATTTCCCATGAGGTGATGGGACCAGATGCCATGATCTTTGTTAGAGCAACACAAATTTATTAGTTTATGGTTCTGTCTATAAGAAAGCCAACATGCTGAATTTTCTTCTTAGGGTCTCCCAAAGGCTGAAGACAAGATGTTGTCTTGATGGGCTGTATTTGGGGGATCTGCAGAAAAATCTGCTTCCAAGTTAATCCTCTTGTCGGCAGAATCAGTTCCTTGAAGCTGTAGGACTGACGTTTATGTTTCCTTGCTGGTTGCTAGCTGTGGGTAGCTTTCTGCTCCTACATGCCACTTGCATTCCTTCTCATATGTCCCCATCCATCTTCAAACTAGCAGTGGTGTATTGAATATTTCTTAGGCTTTGCGTTTATCTGACTACTTTTTCTGCCTTTCTCTTCTGCTTGTAAAGGGCTCATGCAATTACATCATCTTTCTCAACCAAATAATTTTTGCATATTCAACTGACTTGAGACTTTAATTACATATTCAAAATTCCTTCAGAACAGTACCTAGTTTGGTATTTTTATTGAATATAGAGGAGCTGAGAACTTTGGGTGGGCATTTTTAGACTTCTTCCAGATATAACCATTACTAGAGAATTGATTTAAATAAATCAACTTAAAATCAAGATACGTGACTTCTGTTTTGTGTATTGTCTGTATTCAACACTATTTTATACTTCTACAACTTCTTTAATAATGATAAGCATGTCCATACTAGTCTTTGGACATGTATTAACACTTCTAATTAAAGAAAAATTGCTACTTTACTAATAGGTTTCCATAAATTTGACTCATAATGTCTTCAGTGATTTCAAAGTTTTGGCCTAATTGTAGATTTCTGTGGTCCTCTAATGCCTATGTGTTTAAGACAACACAGACAATCAGATTTTTAAATCAGACCAACAAGTTAAATATCTTACCTGATATTAATCTTTACTAATAATTTCAGGTACCCTTAATCTGTGTGTCAGAGTCTATCATTTGCAGCTTTCAAGATTAGTTTGGATAATCTTTCTTTAACAAGCAAAGGAAGAGAATGGATTGATCATTTACTTCTTACATTGCATACAAATTTAAGGGATAAAGTATCATTGGTGTACATTCTTGTAAAGAAAAAGATTTCTCCCAGATTTATTTATTTTTCATTGTATTATGAACTTTGTGTTACTGTGGTCCAGAAAGCAATTCATTCACACGCACCCATAGCTGTACTATACACACCCACATGCCATTCTGTCACTCTCGCACATCCACACACACACCACACACACATATTTCTCAAGCATGTTGATGTTAGTACAGAATCCTGAAGCCAAGGAGAAGGCTCAGTAGAAGCAGCATGTAAGGGAGACTCATTTTAGGGAAAGAGTGAAAAAATATAGATATGATATGTCCTACCCAAGAGTCATTTTCTTTTTCATGCTCAAAGAATTCAGATAGTTTGGGCAGGGCAGCAGTATATTCAATTCAAAACACAATCCTCATAGCCTTTGAAGATAACAATAGTCACACAACTCAATTGTAGCCACTGATTTGAAAGTGGAAGTGAGACTTCTGGGAAAGTTCTTTACAAAGGAGCCAGATTTTCTGGGTATATGTCTTTTTGCCCTTCTTCCTAAATGTACTGTGGATGTGTTCTAAATGTGGAGCATGTATCTTATGACCACAAAACTATCACGAGGGAAGGACCCAGAAAAATGCAGACACTTGAGAGCTGACATTTTTGAAGTGTTGAACTAATATCACCACCAACTTATCTCTGAACATCTCAGGATGCGAGTGAACACAACACATGATTTACTTACATCAGCTTTTGGGGTGGGTTTCGTATTACTGTTGTTTAGTCACTAAATCATGTCTGACTCTTTTTGACCCCATAGACTGTGGCCGCCAGGCTCCTCTGTCCATGGGATTTCCCAGGCAAGAATACTGGAGTGGGTTGCCATTTCTCCAGGGGATCTTTCAGACCCAAAGACTAAACCCACATCTCCTGCATTGGCAGGAAGATTGTTTACCACTAAACCACCTGGGAAGCCCGAGGTTTGTATTCCTTGGCAGCAATTTTTAACTGACATAGTAGTTCAGAGTAGTGACTAGAGAAGACGTTCATAGCAGTGGAGGAGGAAGGTACAAGTATCCTTTGATTTGTCAAGGTATTTGTTCTATTTCTCTCATGACATTTGCATGCAGCTGTTGTATAATTGAAAATCTAATCTCCTGTCCTTGCCTAAAAGCTCATAAAGGGATATTTACTCTTTGTCTCTACCATATGTTAATTTAGTTAAGTTCATCCAAAAATATTTATTGAATGACATCAATAAGGGTAATGATGCCTCCAATTTAGACTCTTGCAGCTTGATATGTAAAGAATATTTTTACTATTGGAAGAGAATAGGGGATAAAAAATAATCTCTGATATAGAAAAAATAAGAAAATCTTCTAACAATTCCTAACATGAATTTGCAGAGAGTATTCCAGAAAATTAACAGTCATCATTCTCATCATCACCACCAAAGAGTGCAGTCAGGTAAGAGAAGCCATAACCAAGGAAAACAGAAAAGATTGGAATGGACTTATATGAAACATGTCAAAAATCTTGAATAAAATATTCATGACACTCAAAATGAGTCCTTTTAAGTTGCATTCTGGGTTATACCCACTTGACCTATGTTGTGTGATTTTCACAGATGACTATAAGAAGAGAAAATTCTTACTTTTATTTTGTGCTGAGAAGCCCAATCTTCAAATTGGAAAAACACAGCAAGATTTTTCCTTTCTGATTGCTTTTTTCCTCCTTCTAACATTTATCAGAGAGATCTATAATTAAAAATGGGTAGATTTATAAAAGAGTTCCTAACTCTTTTTTATAAAAGAGCTCCTATAAATTATTGTCTCCAGATTGAGAAATTTTATTATAAATTTAGTGACTAAAATACACATTTGGAGATCACTCATTGTTAGTTGATTATTTTATTCTTACAACAAAATTACTGAGATCCTACCTGAGAATATAGCAATAAACAGCAAGATCTATCTTTCCATTTCCTGAAATTAACATTTTCTGGGGAAGACAGTTACCAAAGGGATAATTGTTATGTGGTATGAGTCTCAGGATGGAGAAGTATGGAGGTGACAGAAACTTTGAGCAGGGAAGAACTTATCTGAGCCCTGATATTGTAAAATGGTGGGAAGATAGAAAAAGCACCAGGGAATTTTTTATTTAAATCTGGTGGAATAGTACCTGTGCATTCAAAAAGTGTCTGTTGGTTTTAAAAACTGTTATTAAGATTATAAAATTTCCCTACTTGGTGAATTTTTATATTCCATGTTGTAAGCTAAACACTAAAAATTTTAAAAGTAGATTTAAGATACTTTCATCTAGAATTTGTGGACTGATGAAATTATCAGGATTAAATACCATATTTTAAGTCAGATGAATAGTAATTATAGAGAATATATTTTTGTGTTTCCTTAATTTCTCTTTCTTTTCTAAGCTATCCCTTTTATAAAAATAAAGAAAAAACAAACAAAAAAAGCCAGACAAAACCAACCCAATTTCATGTAAAATAATTTATTATGATGTTTTCCCTTGCTGTTCAGTTCAGTTTAGTTCAGTTCAGTCAGTCTTGTCTGACTCTTTGTGATCCCATGGACTACAGCATGCCAGGCTTCCCTGTCCATCACCAACTCCAGAGCTTGCTCAAATTCATGTCCATTGAGTTAGTGATGCCATCCAACCATCTCATTCTCTGTCATCCTCTTCTCCTCCTACCTTCAATCTTTCCTAGCATCATGATCTTTTTCCCTTGCGGTGGAACACTGTAAATATAACTACTTTCAAATTTCAGAAGGGCTTGTTACTTCATTTTGTAAAAATCTCAAATGATCATATTGTTGTCAATTTAATAAAGTCAGAATGTTGCATATGAGCTTTTTCCACTTCAAAATTAAAAATCCTTTATATGCAAAATGTACTTCATCAATAATGTTTTCCTCACATGTCACTACTGTGGTTACCATTAACTTATGCTTCATAGTGCACTCAATATCTTGAGACACAGTCAGTTTAGTCGTGAAATGGTTAATTTCCAGAGAAAGGTGGACTTTTAAAACAAATCCCAGGCATATACATTATTAACCTGAAGAGAAACATTTGTTCAGGATGCTTCAAACAACACTGGAAGGGGTGGGAGAGGATGGAGGAGGAAGGAAGAAGGGAAAGGAATGAAAAGATAGGTGAAAGAACAATTTTTATTGATCAGTACTGATTACAGAATTTTATTGAGTGGCCCAAATGATGTGAAAATAGTCTAGGCTAATGCTTCTCAAAATTTGGTGTTTGCACAGTTCATTTGGGACCTTTCAAAGATGTAGATACTGATTTAGTAGTACAGAGGTGATACCTGAGATGGTGTATTTAAAACATATTTTTAGGCCAGACCACATGTCTAATCTGTGGATTAGCCAGGGTCTAGATCTGTGGTTCTGCTCATGGGCTCACATGAGAAACATCTGGTAAAATAGAGAAATCCTAGTGCTCAGGCCACACTCCTGAACCATCAAGTTAGAATCTTCAGTAATGAGACCCAGGTTTCCGTGTTTTAAAAAATCTCCTGATGGATATAGCAATGTACAGCCAGGCTTGAGAACCCACTGGTCAGAAGATTATTGTCCCTCATCATTGGCAAGAGCTAGTGGATTCACTCCAGTGGTACTTTAGAATCACTCATAAACTGAAAGTCAAATTACTCCAGTACAACAGACTGCAGCTGAGAAAACAAAATGTGCACCGCACTATTTAAATAAAAACCCAGCACACATAGGATATGTTTGGCCACATAGACCCTCAGAAATGTTATTGTTTCTGTCCTTGCTCAATTTTTGCTATTGAGTTCCTGCATATAAGCATGTCTTGGGAATAGTGGTTGAAAAAAGAAAAATAAGCCATTTAGTTTCTCCCTGCATGAGACTGGAGTGTTTGGAAGGCTGATTTCTTCACATCAACTTGCCTGATCTCAGGAATGGCAGGATTTCAGGGAATGGATCTTTGAGTGTTGGTTGTAACTTATCCGAGTCCATTTCCTACCATGAAAATTTCTTTCTAATGTAGTCCTTCCCATAACTAGAATTACCCCTATTTCCCACATACACAGAAAAATATCAATCTTAATTTATAATGTATCAGTGATTCTTAGAATTGCATCAGCTAATGCTCTTAACTGAAAACAACTGAAAAGGAGTCTGGGTGAATTAAACTGAAAAGGAGTTCATTTAAAAGGATAATGAGAAGCTCACAGGGCTATTGGAGATTTGAAGAACAAGACTCAAGGCTAAATGGCCAGGAACAATGCCCAAACCACACGGGAGAATTGTCTGAAGGGAAACTGCCGCCGCTGCTGCTAGATGTTACAATTTTCCCTGCTGCCATTTTGCACCAGGAACACACTACAGTGGCTTTGTGGCTGAAGCTGGACAGCTGCTGCTTCCACCCTCACTAGAAAGCCATGCCCCGTAGTTCCTCACATTCCTCACTAAGGTTTCCTACTGCAATGTCTGATTGAGCTTTGGGACTGCTTCCAACTGCACGGGTATTTTCCATCAATACCTCGGTAAGGCAGGAGTTAAAAAGTGTGAACTCCCTTATACAGAGGAAGGATATTCAAAACATGTGGGGGCAAGAGGAAATACTACTATCATCCTTTCTGGTGTCCTTTTGTAATTCAAGTCAGTAGAGTCAGCATCAATTTTATTGCACTTTAATAACTATTTATTCAGTTCTACTGCATACTCAATATGTAAACAAGACAGAAATAAAGTGGTGTAGAGTGCTTACAGTTTGTTAGGAAAAGTTTTATTTGGATTATTTTAATATAATGTAAACTGTAATAGATTGACTTATATTCAGAAGAGGAGACCTTAGTGCTACAAAATGAGTGCAAAGTGAGAGAAAATAAAATACCATTTCAAAGCTTATTTGCCTTGACTTGTCAGGTATAGTGAAATAGCTAATATAGTACTGTATTATATTTGTGTTTTTTTGTAACATTCTTGCGAAATGTTATATTAGCTCTTCAAGGGCAAATATCTTTTAAATATACTTTTTACAGATTTTAGCACATAACTAAATGCATAGTAAGTATCCAGTTATTTTTTATTGATTTGAATTATTATGGGAAATGCATAGTCTGAGAACTCCAAAACATATACAACCATATGATGTAAATAATATTATGGAAGAAAATACTATTTTTAAAATCAACTTTCTGCTAGACCATCAGAATTATAAGTAATAGCAGATGGATTGGCAACTTAAAATTTTAAGCCTGTTAGAGTTTTTAGGAGATCAACCCTTTCCAGCTCAAGCTATAGCTGAGACAAGATTCATGTGAAAATAGATTTTTTTAAAATTGGCATTAATAGTTGATATGAATATGAATCATGATATGATATTGCCCTGCACTAATTATTATTACTGTTGTTGTTGTTGTTATTATTATTCCACATTTAAAGGAAACTTCTTCAGTACTAGGTTTGAGTGTGTGACCTATTCATGATTTGGAGGATGGAAATGTGTCAGAAGTTTCTTGTACACTCTTGAGATGCCCATACATTAGATAGATGATTATATAACTGAGTAGGCAAAATCACAACGCTCAGGAGAAAAACCAAAATATTCCATTGTCAGGTTATACTAAAATATATTCAGCTATTCCTCTATTCCAGGTGACTTCTAATGTTTTTACAATTAAAAAAAGTGTTGCAACCTCCATGCACACATGATAATATATTGTGGCTTTTTTTTTAAACAGAAGTGTTATTACTGGATATGGCAGATTCTGTTATTATTAACATTTACTCAACATCTCCCTTCCCATCACCAGAAGGGAATTACACAGCATTAAGACTGCTGTGTGACTTAGTACCTCCCTATAGTGTTATCAAGATTATAGATATAGTTGTTCATATTTCCTTATCATTTTAATGTCTTTAGGATCTGTGATAACGTCATTGATTTTACTTATATTGGTTATTTGCATTGTGACCTCTGATTCTGTTAATTCTTTTATCTCTTGACAATGTTCTTTTTACAATGTGGTTTTTTTTTTTTTTCCTTGCTTCTACTAAAAAGCAAATTGTGATGCTTAGCAATATCCTGGTACTCAGATATATGGTCAAACACTATTCTGGATATTTCTGTTGGAGTATTTTGGGATGAGATTGACATTTAAATTAGTTGCTTTTGAATAGAGCAGATTGCCCTTCATAATGTGGATGGACCTTGTTCAATCAGTTGTACGTCTCAATGGAATTGACGGTTGAGCAAGAGGGAATCCTGCTAGTAGACCCCATTTAGACTTACACTGTAGTGTCAGCTTATTTCTGAGTCTTCAGCCTGATGGCCTTCAGACTTAAACTTACCATCAGCTCTTGCTTGTCTCCAGCCTGCTGGCTCACCCTTCAGATTTTGGACGTGCCTGTCTCCATAATCACAAAAGCCAATTCCTTAAAACAAATCTCTGTTTACAAACATAGGCACATGTCCTACTGGTTCTATTTCTCTGGAGTAACTGACATGTCTTTTAATTCTGAATCTAACCCCACCCACTGTATGGAGAAGAACTACAGAGGCAGACAGAAATAATATTTATGCTTCAGGCTGCTGTATAGCATAGGGAACTCAGCCAATGATCTGTGATGACCTGCAGAGGTTGGATAGGGGTAGACGGGAGGGAGGCTTAAGAGGGAGGGATTATACGTTTCTGAGTCACGTTGTTGTATAGCAGCAGCTAACACAACATTGTAAAGCAATTATACCCCAATGAAAAATAAATTAATTAGAAAAAGAAATAATATTCATGCTTTGGAATGGCAATCCTTTTTTTCTGTCAGTTCATTACTGTGGAAGTTTAGTCTAATATAATTAGTAGTTGAGATGCACTTAGTGTTTTTCTTGTTATTGGTCTCATGACACATTGGGCCACAAATTTCTCCAGTGGTGGCCTAAGAAGGCAACCAACTGAACTGAATTCCAAAGTATGACCAGTCCCTCTGACGAGAGATTGAACACATGAACTCTGTGCTTACTACAGAGGCTGGGGTAGCAGATAGTTTATCTTTATGCTCTTTCCTCAAACCTGATATTTAAACAGTACTTGATATTCTTGTCCATCCTTAGTCTTAGGTAGAGCTATATGCTTGGACCTTAGGAGTAAGGCCTTCTCAGCATTCCTGGTCTCCCTTCCCATGACAGAAAAACCTATGTATTATGTCTTTGGAGAGGCAGGATAGAATTTTCTTCCTCCTTCCCAAAAGAACCCTGGAGAAGGGAATGGCAACCCACTCCAGTATTCTTGCCTGGAGAATTCTATGCACAGAGGAGCCTGGAGGGCTACAGTCTATGGGGTTGCAGAGTTGGATATGACTGAGCAGCTAACACTTTCCCATTGGAAGCAGATCTCTGCTTTGTATCAGCGTAGAATTGTGGGCTAGAAGATTTCTGTGCTTTTCCACAGAGACAGATAGCTTTTGCTTCTTCACTTCTTCAAGAAGTAATCAATTTTTCTCTGATTCGCTGAGGTGGAAGATAAGAATTTCTTCTACTGCTCAGAAGCAGTCATCCAGGCCGAGGCTGTGGTGGCAAGAATATATGATGCCTCTGGGCCACATATTTTGCTTCAGGCAGGGAACAGACACAGCATTGCTTTGTGCCTCTGCCTCCTGGGTGGCTGATCACCATCCACATGATGTCCTCTTTGAGGGAAGTGGCTCTCTCTGGTATCCTGTCCTACACGGAATCTTTCTTAAGCATACCTACTACTAGCAGAGATCCATGGAAAAGAGTTTGTGAGTGAGTGTGCACAACCTTTCTTTTTGATAATTTAGGTTATTCTCGACTATTATAAGCCCACGCTTGGCCCTTAGGAATTTCTTAGTGTTCTTGCCTATTCTATTTTATTTTGGGGCAGCTACTTCTTCCTCCTCTGCTCTGCCATAGAGTTCGTGGGTCCAGTCTCTTTTCAGAGGAACTTGTCATACTTTGATATTCAGTTCAGTTGGTTGTCTTGTTCTCAGCTGTCTTCATGGGTTCAAGAAAAGGTTTTTTAGATCATCTGTATTTTTCTTATTGTCAGGGTGGAAATGATATTCTCTTGCAGGTTTCTACACGCTAAGAATTTTTTTCTTTAAACAGTATATTGTCTTTTAAAGAAATTAAAAAAAAAAGAAACATTTGTATTCTGTGTTTACTTGCATATTTACCATTTTCAGTTCTTGTCCTTTCTTTCTGTTTGAATTTCTTCTACCTATCATCATTTCTGTTCAGCCTGAGGAACTTTTTGAGCATTTCTTAGATCTTCCAGCAGCAAATCTTATATAGATTTCATGTATGTGAAAATGACTTTATTTTGTGAAAGATATTTCACCAGATACAGAATTCTATACTGACAAATTTTTTTTTTTCCATTTTAAACCATTAAAGCTATTGTACCATTGTCTTCTGGATTCAATTCTTTTTTTTTTTTTTTCTTTTTATTTGAAGTCATCTGTTATTCTAATCAATGTTTCTCTGTACAAAATGTGTTTTTCCCCCTTTGGTTTCTTTTAAGGTTGTTCTTTTTATCTTCAGCTTGCAGCAGTTTGAATTATCATATAAGGATATGTTCCTTTTCTCCTCTTACCAAGTAGAGTGGTTTTCTTTTTATTTACTTTGCTTATCGAGTCTGTGGGTTCCTTTATTCTTATCTTGAAAAGCTTGGCCACTATTTCTTCAAACATTATTTTTCTGTTTTCTCCCTCCCTCTCATCTCCCTCTGGGACTTCAGTGGTACTTACACAGCTTCATATTATCTTATAGATGATGAAAGATGGTGCTGTGAAAGTGCTGCACTCAATATGCCAGCAAATTTGGAAAACTCAGCAGGGGCCACAGGACTGGAAAAGGTCAGTTTTCATTCCAATCCCAAAGAAAGGCAATGCCAAAGAATGTTCAAACTATCGCACAATTGTACTCATCTCACACACTAGCAAAGTACTGCTGAAATTTTCCAAGCCAAGCTTCAAAGTATGTGAAGTATGTGAAACATTAACTTCCAGATGTTCAAGCTGGTTTTAGAAAAGGCAGAGGAACAAGAGATCAAATGGCCAACATTTGCTTGATGATCGAAAAAGCAAGAGAGTTCTAGAAAAACATCTACTTCTGCTTTACTGCCTATGCTGAAGCCTTTGATTGTGTAGATCACAACAAACTGTGGAAAATTCTTTAAGAGATGGGACTGCCAGACCACTTGACCTGCCTCTTGAGAAATCTGTATGCAGGTCAGGAAGCAACAGTTAGAACTGGACATGGAACAACAGACTGGTTCCAAATAGGAAAAGGAATATATCAAGGCTGTATATTGTCACCCTGCTTATTTAACTTATGTGCAGAGTTCAGTTCAGTTCAGCCACTCAGTTGTGACTGACACATTGTGACTCCATGGACTGCAGCACACCAGGCTTCCTGTCCATCACCGACTCCTAAAGCCTACTCAAACTTGTTTCCATCGCGTCGGTGATGCCATCCAACCATCTCATCCTCTGTCATCCCTTTCTCCTCCCGCCTTCAATCTTGCCCAGCATCAGGGTCCTTTCCAATGAGTCGGTTCTTGGTATCAGATGGCCAAAGTATTGGAGTTTCACCTTCAGTATCAGTCCTTCTAATGAATATTCAGGGCTGATTTCCTTTAGGATGGACTGGTTGGATCTCCTTACAGTCCAAAGGACTCTCAAGAGTCTTCTCCAACACCACAGTTCAAAAGCATCAATTCTTCAGCGCTCAGCTTTCTTTATAGTCCAATTCTCACACCCATACATGACTACTGGAAAAACATAGCTTTGACTATGTGGACCTTTGCTGGCAAGGTAATGTCTCTGCTTTTTAATATGCTGTCTACATTGGTATAGCTTTTATTCCAAGGAGCAAGGATCTTTTAATTTCATGGTTGCAGTTACCATCTGCAGTGATTTTGGAGCCCACAAAATAAAGTTTGTTTATTTTATAAACAACTGTTTCCGTTGTTTCCCCATCGATTTGCCATGAAGTGATGGGACTGGATGCCACCACTTATGCTATCACTGGATGTCAAAACTAAGATGCCAGATCTTAGTTTTCCAAATGTTGAGCTTTAAGCCATCCTTTTCACTCTCCTCTTTCACATTCATCAAGAGACTCTTTAGTTCTTTCTTGCTTTCTGCAATAAAGGTGGGGTCATCTGCATCTGAGGTTATTGATATTTATCCTGACAATCTTGATTCCAGCTTGTGCTTCATCTATCTTGGCATTTTGCATGATGTACTCTGCATATAAGTTAAATAAGCAGGGTGACAAAATACAGCGTTGATATACTTTCCCAGTTTGGAACCAGTCTGTTGTTCCATGTCCAGTGTTAACTGTTGCTTCTTGACCTGCATAAAGATTTCTCAGGAGACAGACCAGGTGGTCTGGTATTCCCATCTTTTGAAAAATTTTCCACACACTGTGTGTTGTGATCCACCTAGTCAAAGGTTTTGGTGTAGTCAATAAAGCAGAAGTAGAGTTTTTCTGGAACTCTTTTGCTTATTCGATGATTCAGTGGATGTTGGCAATCTGATCTCTGCTTCCTCTGCCTTTTCTGGAAGTTCATGGTTCATGTACTGTTGAAGACTGGCTTGGAGAATTTTGAGCATTACTTTGCTAGCCTGTTAGAGAAGTGGAATTGTGTGGTAGCTTGAACATTTTTTGGCATTGCCTTTCTTTGAGATTGGAATGAAAACTGACCTTTTCCAGTCCTGTGGCCACTGCTGAGTTTTCCAAATTTGTTGGCAGATTGAGTGCAGCACTTTCACAGCATCAGCTTTTAGGATGTGAAATAGCTCAACTGGAATTCCATCACCTCCACTAGCTTTGTTCCTAGTCATGCTTCCTAAGGCCCACTTGGCTTTGCATTCCAGGATGTCTGGCTCTAGGTGAGTGATCACACCATCACGGTTATCTGGGTCATGAAGATCTTTTTTGTACAGATATTCTGAGTATTCTTGCCACCTCTTCTTAATATCTTCTGCTTCTGTTAGGTCCATACTATTACTTACCTTTATTGTGCCCATCTTTGCATGAAATGTTCCCTTAGTATCTTTAATTTTCTTAAAGAGATCTCTAGTCTTTCCCATTCTGTTGTTTTCCTCTATTTCTTTGCATTGATCGCTGAGGAAGGCTTTCTTATCTCTCCTTGCTATTCTTTGGAACTCTGTCTTCAAATGTTTGTATATTTCTTTTTCTCCTTTGCCTTTCACTTCTCTCTTCTTTTCACAGCAATTTGTAAGGCCTCCTCAGACAGCCATCTTGCCTTTTTGCCTTTCATTCTGTTGGGGATGGTCTTGATCCCTGTCTCCTGTACAATGTCATAAATCTCTGTCCATAGTTCTTCAGGCACTCTATCTATCAGATCTAATCCCTTGAATCTATCTCTCACTTCCACTGTATAACCATATGGGATTCGATTTAGGTCATACCTGAGTGGTCTAGCGGTTTCCCCTACTTTTTTCAATTTAAGTCTGAATTTGACAGTAAGGGGTTCATGGTCTGAGCCACAGTCTGCTACCGGTCTTGTTTTGAATGCTTATCAACTTCCACAAAACAACTTCTGAACATGGGTGGAGGACACCAGGCACCCAGAAAGGCAGCCCATTCTCTTTGGAAGGAGGTAGGACAAAAGATAAAAGACAAAAGGTGAGACAAAAGAGTTAGGGACGGAGACCTGTCCTGGGGAGAGAGTCGCGAAGGAAGAGAAGCTTCCGAACAGTAGGAAACCCTCTCACAGGTGGGTCTGTGGGGAGTTTTGGAACCTCTGAGGGCAGCATAACCAGGAGAAAAAAAAGAAACCCCACAGATTACACACCTAACAGCAACTGTGGAAATAGAACTTTGCTGTGAAAGTCTCTAACCTAATAACCTAACGCAGCCTGGCCTGCTCACAGAACGAAGGATTGAGAGACTAGCAAAGGAGAGCAGCAGGCTGCATACTGGCCCCTCCCTGGCCAGGGGCAGTGAGGCCGAGGCGCGACAGCCAGAGCCAGAAGGCAAGGGGCTGCTGCAAGCCCAGCCCCAGAGACGGCCTCTTACAGCAAACTGTGAGCAGACTCCCAGCTGCTAACCAAGTCTTCCTGAGATCTCGGGTGGTTGATATCCATTAGGAAGGTCGCAACCTGAGATCAGCGGTTCAGAGGAGACATATGGCACACCTGAGACAGTGCTCTCATGGCGCACCCGGGAAACCGAGCAGCCAGGACCGGGGAGGTGATTAAGATGCATGGCCCACCTGGGACAGTGCGCTCGCCAAGAACCTGGTCACCTGGGCTGCTCAGACCTGGGAAGGGCACAAAATGCACGTCCAACCCACAGAGACTGAGCCAGAACGGTGTCTGAGTGTCCCCTGTGGAGGTACGGGTCAGCAGTGGTCTGCTGCAGGGGCAGAGGCTCTGGGTGCAGCAGATCTGGGCATGGCATAAGCTCTCTTGGAGGAGGTTGCCATCAACTCCCGCATAAAACTACCAGAACTTACACAGGACTTGGGATACGGACTCTTGGAGGGCACAAACAAAACCCTGTGTGCACCAGGATCCAGGAGAAGGGAGTAGTGACCCAACAAGAGACTGAGCTAGACTTGCCTGTGAGAGTCCAGGAGTCTCCAGCAGAGGCATGGGTTGATGGTGGCCTGCTGCAGGGTCAGGGACGCTGAGTGCAAAGTGTGTGTGTGGGACCTTTTGAAGGAGGCTGCCATTATCTTCATTACCTCCACCATAGTTTGGCCTCAGGTCAAGCAACGAGGGCGGGGAACACAGCCCTGCTCATCAGCAGAAAATTGGATTAAAGATATGCAGAGTACATCATGCAAAATGTCGGGCTGGATGAAGCACAAGCTGGAATCTAGATTGCCAGGAGAAACATCAATAACCTCAGATGTGCAGATGACACCACCCTTATGGCAGAAAGCAAAGAAGAACTGAAGAACATCTTGATGAAAGTGACAGAGGAGAGTGAAAAAGTTGGCTTAAACCTCAACATTCAGAAAACTAAGATCATGGCATCTGGTTCCATCACTTCATGGCAAATAGATGTGGAAACGATGGAAAGAGTGACAGACTTTATTTTTTGGGGCTCCAAAATCACTGCAGATGGTGACTGTAGCCATAAAATTAAAAGACACTTGCTCCTTTGAAGAAAACTTATGACCAACCTAGACAGCATATTAAAAAGCAGAGACATTACTTTGCCAACAAAGGTCCACCTAGTAAAACTATGGTTTTTCCAGTAGTCATGTACGGGTGTGGGAGTTGCACTATAAAGAAAGCTGAGCACTGAAAAGTGGATGCTTTTAATTGTGGTGTTGGAGAAGACTCTTGAGGGTCCCTTGGACTGCAAGGAGCTCCAACCAATCCATCCTAAAGGAAATCAGTCCCGAATATCCATTGGAAGGACTGATGCTGAAGCTGAAACTCCAAAACTTTGGCCACTTAATATGAAGAACTGACTCATTGGAAAAGACCCCGATGCTGGGAAAGATTGAAGGTGGGAGGAGAAGGGAACGACAGAGGATGAGATGGTTGGACGGCATCACCAACTCGATGGACATGAGTTTGAGTAGGCTTCAGAAGTTGGTGATGGGCAGGGAAGGCTGGCGTGCTGCAGTCCATGAGGTCACAAAGAGTCAGACACGACTGAGTGACTGAACTGAAATGAACTGATTATCTTGTAGTTTCAATTCTTCATTTGTTTTTACCATTTTCCTCTGTATTATCAATCATCTTCACAGTCACTGTTCATTTCTTTTGCAGAGTCCAATCTGCCATTAATCCTATAAATTTTATAATTTATATGTTATATTTTCTAGTTCTAGAATTCCCATCTAGTTACTAGTTCCATCTTGTAATCAGAATTTTAAAATCTCTCTTGATATTCCTCATCACTTTAGTCATTGCATCCATCTTCTACAGTTTCCTTAATCATGTTTATATTATATAGTTCTTATATACTAATTCTAACATCTTGGTTGTTTGTGGCTATACTTCTATTGATGCCTTTTTTGGATTTTGGGTCAATTTTGTCTGCCTCTGTATTCTTGCCTGGAGAATTCCATGGACGGAGGAGCCTGGTATGGTAGGCTACAGTCCACGGGGTTGCAAAGAGTTGGACATGACTGAGCGACTTCACTTCACTTCACTTTGCATGTCTAACATTAAACATCATTGGTAATACATTGTGGACAATGGATTCTGTTCTCTTGCTCTTAGCAGTGTCGAATTTCAAGCACTTATATCACAGGCAAATCACACTGGTCCTGGAGAGGATTTATTTAAACTCCATTAGGATGGCTTGTTTTCATTTTACCTTTAACCCAAGAGTGTAGTGCTTGGTCTTGGGATATAGTCATAATTTGTAAGGCTGACACTTACTGAGTTTTGATGGAAAGTGAATCCTATTTAATTTGGTTGAACTTGAACTCAAATCTTGTCTTTCCAGAAACAGTCAACTACTGATACCTTTGCTAAGCAATTTTTAGTCTTCCAGCAAGATCCTTGAAATCTCAACTTACATTCTAAAATTTAGAACTCATTCAAAGATTTAGCAGATATTTGTATACAGTTTAGGGCTGACCCCTCTGGAACTCCCTCATGTCTACAATTTCTTTTTTCAATTTTCATTTGCTTGATCAACCTTGCACTTTGACCTATCACTCCCGCTTTGCAGCAAAATAAGGCTGTCACTTCCTGCTTGAGCTCTATCATTTATGAACCGTACAAACTGGGAGTGTGTTGCAGAGAAACTCCAGGGAGATATGGATTTCTCTTTTTTTGCTCCTCTTCTAAAAAGAGTCTTCATCCATTCTCCAATTTCTGCTTGCTTTGTAGGATTGACATCTTTTAAGCAAGATTTTGAGCAAAGACAGCAGTTTTTATATAATTGCAAAACATGATTTCTTTCCAAATATGTAAAATAAGGACACAACATTGAACTAAGAGGTTTTCTCCTATACATAGCATGCTATGAAATCAATTTTTTTAATGAAACCAATTTTTTGTTCTTTTTACCTCAAAGCTTCTATGAATAAGGAATTTTACTAAGCCTGATTTTTCAAAGCTTAAAATGATCCTCTTTTACTTGATTTTTGACACTATGCTTGGGCATGTGTGCTAAGTTGCTTCAGTTGTATCCAACTCTTTGCAACCCTATGAACTGTAGCCTGCCAAGCCCCTCTGTTCATGGGATTCCTCGGGTAAGAATCTTGGAGTGGGTTGCCATGACTTCTTCCAGGGAATCTTCTGCATAGTGCACATTGTAAGAATATTAATAGATAATCACTTTCAGCATGTACCGTTCCAAGCACCTTGATGAATACTTAAAAGTCTATAACTTCCTTTAAATTTCTTAACTACCTTGTGAATTATGGATTGTTATTTCTATTGTACATATGAGGAACTAAGGTTTAATGAGTGCAATACATTGTCCAGGGTCATAAATATGTATTAGAACTAGGATGCAAATCCAGGTCCATATGATTTCAAAGGATTTCAAAGCACTTATCAGTGACCATTCAGGATGTTTGACACATTGAATGTTTTGCTTATGATTTTATTATACAATTTCCTGTAGAATGAAGATTTTTTCAAACTTTAGAAGATTTTTTTTACCTTGGAATTTGCAAAATTACAGAAAACTAATGTTAACTATAATGAAATACTATATTTTATTGGATTAGGCAGAAATATCTCACCTTACTTGTAGTTTCATTGTACAATTTTTAATTATAATTTTTTTTCAGTGTCAAGATTTAAAAGGTAAAACTATTGATATTAAGTGCAGAGTAATGCAGGAAATGGAGTATCATTTGCATAGTATCTGCCCAGAGGATGACTGGTCAGCTGGAAGCAATTCAGATTACAAGGTGTCTTTTTCTTTTAATAGCTACCTTTACTTCACTAAATGACAGCAAGAGCCACATTTTACTTGCTTCACTAAATGATATGTTGCAACAAAATTATTTACAACAGGCAGCAAAATCCTCTATTTTCAGTAGAGAAAGTACTTTAAAGTTTTCATGTAACTTTCATGTAACTTTATCCACTTTAGCCATGACTTCCCTGATATCTCAGTTAGTAAAGAATCTGCCTGTGATGCAGGAGACCCCGGTTTGATTCCTGGGTCAGGAAGAGATGCAGGAGACCCCGGTTTGATTCCTGGGTCAGGAAGATCCACTGAAGAAGGGATAGGCTACCATTCCGGTATTCTTGGGCTTCCCATGTGACTCAGGTGGTAAAGAATCTGCCTGCAATGTGGGAGACCTGAGTTCCATCACCGGGTTGGGAAGATCCCCTGGAGAAGGGAAAGGCTACCCACTCTGGTATTTTGGCCTAGAGAATTCCATGAACTGTATAGTTCATGGGGTCCCAAAGAGTTGGGCATGACTGAGCAACTTTCACTTTCACTTTCACTTCACTTTCCAGAAGCAATATTTAATGAGAAGTCCAAAGGATCTTTGCAGGAGAAGATACTCATGAAGTAGTCATGCTTCTCATTGGTTTCTCAATGTTTCTGTGTTGGGAAACTAAATTACTGCTTCAACTAGCTACACTTTTTTTTTTCTTCACCTTTTCTTCACTATTTATCAAGGAGTAAAATAATTCTCCTTACTGATACAAATTTTACTGTTAATATTTACCAGGGACCCATTCTTTGTGCTGTTGTTTAGATGCTAGGCAGTATTCAACTCTCTGCGACCCCATAGACTGCAGCGTGCCAGGTTTCCCAGTTCTTCACCATCTCCTGAAGCTTGTTCAAACTCAAATCCCACTGAGTCGGTGATGCCATCCAACCATCTCATCCTGTCATCCCTTCTCCTCCTGCCCTCTACCTTTCCTATCATCAGGGTTTTTTCCAATGAGTCAGCTCTTTACTTCAGGTGGCTGAAGTGTTGAAGCTTTAGCAGCATCAGTCCTTCTAATGAATATTCAGGGCTGATCTCCTTTAGGATTGACTGGTATGATCTCCTCGCAGTCTAAGAGACACAAGTGTCTTCTCCAGCACCACAATTTGGAAGCATCAGTTTTTCAGTGCTCAGCCTTCTTTATGGTCCAACTCTCATATCTGTACATGACTGCTGGAAAGCTTTGGCTATATGGACCTTTGTTGGCAAAGTGATGTCTCTGCTTTTTTTTTTTTTTTTTTTGTAGGTAGAATTCATTTTAATGGTGTTATTTCATTTAACTCTATATATACAAATATTCTAATTTTAACATGTAATCAATACAAAATTATTGAAGTACATGCATCCTTTTTTGAGGGTCTTTAAATTCTGATGTGTTCAGTTCAGTAGCTCAGTCATGCCTGACTCTTTGTGACCACATGGACTGCAGCATGCCAGGCTTCCCTGTCCATCACCAACACCCGGAGCTTACGCAAACAGATGTCCACAGCGTTGGTGATGCCATCCAATCATCTCATCCTCTGTTGTCCCCTTCTCCTCCCACCTTCAATCTTTCCCAGCATCAAGGTCTTTTCCAAGGAGTCAGTTCTTTACATCTGCTTTTTAATATGCTGTTTAGGTTTGCCATAGTTTCCCTTCCAAGGAGCAAGTGTCTTAATTTCATGGCTGCAGTCACCGTCCATAGTGATTTTGGAGCCCAGAAAAACAAAATCTGTCACTGTTTCCATTTTTCCCCACCTATTTTCATAAAGTGATGGGATCAGATGCCATGTTCTTAGTTTTTTTAATGTGCAGTTTTAAGCCAGCTTTTAATTCTCCTCTTTCACCCTCATCAAGAGATTTTTTAAGTTCCTCTTCACTTTCTGCCATTAGAGGGCTATCATCTGCATATCTGAGATTATTGATATTTCTCTCTCAGCAAAGTTGATTCCAGCTTGTGGTTCATTCAGCCCAGCATTTCGCTTGATGTACTCTGTGTTAAATAAGCAGGGTGATGATATATAGCTTTGACATATTCCTTTCCCAATTTTGAACCAGTCTATTGTTCCATATTCATTTTAACTGTTGCTTCTTGACCTGCATACAGGTTTCTCAGGATACAGGTAAGGTGATCTGTACTCCCATCTCTTTACCAAGATTCCGTTCTCAGTTCAGCACTAATTTTGTTTATGCCTCAAATACTTATAATGTTTGCTCGCTAGAATGCCTATTGCTTCATTCCACCAGTGCCGTGCTGAGTCGCTCAGTCGTGTCCAAGTCTTTGTTGACCCCATGGACTGCAGCCTATTAGGCTCCTCTGTCGTGGGATTCCCCAGGCAAGAATACTAGAGTGGATTGCCATGCCTTCCACCAGGGGATCTTCCCGACCCAGGGATTGAACTTGGGTCTCCTGCACTGCAGGTAGATTCTTTTACCGACTGAGCCACCAGGGAAGCCCACCAGTAGGAATAATCAAAATGCTTTAAAACGGATAAAAATATAACATGCCTGAGAATAAGATCAACAATTGTAGACAGTTAACAAAATATTTAAATTTTTTGAGCTCCTAGTTCAGCCATGCATCAATTATGACATTAGGTGAAGTGAAAGTCACTCATTTGTGTCCGACTCTTTGCAACCCCATGGACTATACAGTCCATGGAATTCTCCAGGCCAGAATACTGGAGTGGGTAGCCTTTCCCTTCTCCAGGGGATTTTCCCAACCCAGGGATCGAACCCAGGTCTCCCACATTGCAGGCAGATTCTTTACCAGCTGAACCACAAGGGAAGCCCGGTAGATATAAAGATAAAAGAAAATCACTATTAAATAGGATTAGGAAGTCAGCTTTTAAAACTTAATAATGGTGGCAACTCTCAAAAGGGCCTGCTTAGATCATTCCATTGGAAGTTTTACTAAACAGAATAGACACAATCAGATCCTTGGGAACATTTTTCATTTATTTTCAAGTATTCAATCTATAATTTAATTTTGGCTACTAAATATTGGCTAACATTATCTTAAATATTTTAATAGATTTCTCAAAATTGTCTTCCTATCTTGGGAGCTGTACCACCATATTGTCATTTGTAGTTTAAGCAAGTATGCACTGTTGGCTTATTAAAACTACATTAAAGGGACATACAATAAGATTCATTCATAATCCCTAGAAGTTAGCATGTTTTAGTTTTGCTTTTTCTTTCCTGTTATAACTTACTTGTATACACATATTTCAAAATAATTGGATATGACTCTAACAAATATGGATCTGTTTACAAACCCAGTTTGTTATTGTTAATTTTCTGTGAAACAACTCCACTTGCATTTTGAATTTTCATTCATTTCTGCTGTTGCAGTGGTTTGGGGCTGGAAGTTAGGTAATTTCCATCCCTTCTAGTGTTTCCTCCAGCTCTCTGTGGTTTATGCCAAAGTTTCTGAGTCCAGGTATGCATGTGGGTATGGCATCAGTGACTATTTTATCATTGTTCTAGCAATGACATGTGTCCCCAGATGTATGACTCTTTCAGTTCTGGAAGCTTACTGCTGCTTCATTGCTATACTTGGAGCATGGGGATCATTTGAAGGACTATGTATCTATCTGGATATACCATGAAGCTATTTGTTCCTTAGGTCTTGTTTCTTCTTGGAACTGTTAGAAAGCAGGAAACATTCTCTCTCTTCTCTTAAGATCCCTTAGCTTCTATTTTTGTCTTTCCTTCCCTTTGTTGACTGGTGGGTAAGAACATGGGAGGGAAGCTGAGCATTGGGATGGAAGGCTTAGTGACAGTAGTGGGCAACTGAGTGTTGAGTGGTAGTTAATGGTTTCCATCTTTCTCCTCTTCTAAGTCACCTGCATTTTAAGTAGTTCTACTATGGTAGATACACCTTGAATCAGCCCTCTGGTTAAACAAGAAGTGGGCAAGTTGGAGTGGGGTGCTGTTCCTAGGCAACAAGTGATGGAAGAGAGAAAGATAAAGAGATAGAAGAGGACAAGAAGCTTCCAATTAATGGAATGGCAAGGGAAGACAAGAATTTGTAGGAGAGTTTTAGTGTTCAGTCAAATGCATGTGATTCAGTGATTTCCTGCATATCTAAACATGCACACATATGTACTCAATAGAAACCTATTACAATGTAAGTAGTTAGATAAACTAACTTTGGTATACTAACCCACTGATTCTTGAGGATTTATTTACTATTGTAACATAGACTACCCACATCTAACTAATACAGTTTGGAAGGTAGAATGAGTAGTCTTTTGAGTTGCCATTCTGTTACATGAGGCTATAACCATAAAAATATTCCCTACAAAGCCTTTTTTTTTCTTAAAGTAATATCTATTGGTTCTTTTGTTTTAAAAATTAGAATTCATTTACCACAGAACAAGTGCTTTACAGAGAAATTAAAAACCAAGTTGTCAGGCATTTTTGACAATTGAAGAATTACTTGGGACAAAGATAAAGCAAGTTAGAAATTATCATTTAGTGGGGAAACATTATCTCAGAAAAAATAAAAGGTTTGTGAACAACATTTTGGCAGCATGTCTATTCCATAAAATGAGATTTTCTCAGGATTTGGAGGCCATTCAGAGAGAAGCAGGGTTTTTTTGCCTTTAAAAATTGGTTTAAATGTTCTCTGTTATCTCATTAAAGTTCAACATCAGTTATAGAGAAGTCTTACATGAATGGCTGCATATTTTGTTATTATTATTGTTATTATGGCCCCAACCTGAAAACTGTTAAATTTAGAGATCTAAATGTTTGGGGATATAGGAAGACTTAGTAGTTTCTTTAATCAGTTAATAAGTGACAGTAATTCAGTTTAGAAAGTTAATGTTTTTCTCTGTGTAAGAATTTAGCTTCTCTGATTCCCTCCTTCCTTCCATCCTTTTCTCCCTCTTTCTTCCTTCCTTCCTTTTTATATTCCTCTGATTTTAGAATAGTTTATTCTCTATTTTTATAATCACTTGAAAGTCCTATAAAATACTTTTCAAGTATTTGGAATTATCTTTATAAATTAGTTTAATTATTGCCATCTCTTTCAAAATCCTTTCACAAAATTAAAACACTAGAAGTATATTTCAGATCTCTTCCAGCCTGTCACACTGTTAAGGCAAACCATTCAATATCACGGTAATCCAAGCCTATGCCCCAATCAGTAACACTGAAGAAGCTGAAGTTGAACGGTTCTATGAAGACCTACAAGACTTTTTAGAACTAACACCCAAAAAAGATGTTCTTTTCATTTAGGGGACTGGAATGCAAAAGTAGGAAGTCAAGAAACACCTGGAGTAACAGGCAAATTTGGCCTTCGAGTACAGAACGAAGCAGGGCAAAGGCTAATAGAGATCTGCCAAGAAAACACACTGGTCATAGCAAACACCCTCTTCCAACAACACAAGAGAAGACTCTACATATGGACATCACCAGATGGTCAACACCGAAATCAGATTGATTATATTCTTTGCAGCCAAAGATGGAGAAGCTGTATACAGTCAGCAAAAACAAGACAAAAAGAATTACCTTTTAAAAAATTCCTAAATAGTCAAAAAGTCATCAAGATAATTTTTTGTTTGTTTTTCTTTGCATTTGACATGACTGTCCTTGGGATTGTGGAGAGCAAGGAATTTTTGTCCCTTTTTCATGCAACTGTCTTCCTACTGTTCCTAAGACAGAGACCAAAATCATTAACATAGTGTATAAAGCCCTGCCAATTCTGGCTCCAACTTCTACCCCAATCTCATCTTGCTCCAAACTCCACACAGTCTTCCTTTTAATTTCTTGAATGCTCTTTCCTTTTCCCATATAGTTACAACTACGTGCATCTTCTTATCTGGTAGCTTCTTATTTTACTGAAGTGAAGTGAAAGTTGCTCAGTTGTGTCTGACTCTTTACAACAAAATGGACTATACAGTCCATGGAATTCTCCAGGCCAGAATACTGGAGTGGGTAGCCTTTCCTTTCTCCACGGGATCTTCCCAACCCAGGGAACAAACCCAGGTCTCCTGCATTGCAGGCGGATTCTTTACCTGCTGAGCCACAAGGGAAGCCCAAGAATACTGTAGTGGGTAGCTTATCCCTTCTGCAGAGGATCTTCCTGGCCCGGGAATTGAACCAGGGATCTCCTGCATTATAGGCAGATTCTTTACCGACTGAGCTATCAGGGAAGCCCTAATCTTTTAGTACACAACTTAAACATTTCTTCCTCAGAGAAGGTCCACCTGATATCATAGACTATATCATATCCTCCTGTTTTGTTCTATTGTAACAATCTAATCTTTTCATCATAAAACCTACCATAGCTGTGATTTAACATTTATTCATGGTGCTCTGACCCACCACCCCCGCCCCTGTCCCACCCATGGATTGGGAGCTCCATGATAACAGGATCTGTGTTTTGACCTCCTGGTTTACAGATGGTCATCTTCTTGTGGAGGTCACTGTGGTCTTTTTATAAGGACATTAATCCAATTTGAGAGGCTCTGCCCTCATGACCTCATCATCTCCCAAAGACCTCACCTCTTAAGGATTAGATTTCATCACAAGAATTTCAGGGGTCACAAACATGCAGTCTATGGCAAGAACTAAGATCTGAAAGGGCAACCCATTCTAGTATTCTTGCCCGGGAAATCCCATGGACAGTGGAGCCTGGAGGGCTATAGTCCATGGGGTCACAAAGAGTCGGACATGACTGAGCGACTAACTCACTCACAAGATCTGATTGTAAATCTGAAATTATCTGTATTTAAATACCTATTTCAATGGGTCTCGATTTGAATTCCATTAAATTTAATTTTGAACACTAAATTTGCAGCTTGCTTGGAGCATATTACATGGTTTTGATGATACAGTTTTAGTGAAAGAATTTTTATATTTCTAAAGAGTGGCCCAAATGTCAATAGCATATTCACAGATAGGTTTTGCCGTTCTTTCCAGAACTGACTGCTGGTCTAAAAATCAAATCTCAAATTAGTGGTATTTACTCATGGCCAACTATATATATTATACTTGACAAAAATGATATGCTTTAGAAAAAGGACTGAAATTTCTGGGTAGTCTTTAAACAAAACTACAACCTGTTTTTTTTGAGAACTCTCATTCAGAGGTCAAAAAACATGTAATCAGGAGACAGTCTTCAGTTTCCAGAAATAATCTTTAGTAGCTGTTTCATTAAAGAATGTCTATTGAAGAAAATATAATAATTTCAAATTATAATTTGCTCAATATTGGCTCCTTTGAACAAGAAGCCAATTATCAACTTAAGTTCCAAATCCTACACAGCTGTTCCCTCACTTTGAGCAAGCTGACCTCATTGTTAACTTGAAAAGTTTGATGTGTTTGTGTCTGTGTGTGCACAGCTCAAATTTACATTTCCAATTAAAACAGTGTCCAGACACCCATAAAATTTAGGTAAAAGAAAAGGTAATTATGTAAAGTATGCTTCCCAGTAGGAAAAAAAATCACAACTGCTTGACAATAATGTAATATAAAAGTACATGTGCTAGAGTCTTAGTAGCTGAGTTGCCTTCAAAATTACTAAATTGTTTACTCTTTCTCCATGGGAGGCAGGATTTAGAGTAAGGAAAATCTGGGGTTGTAGAATTAAGCCAACCTTGGCTAAAAATCTCAACTCTCACTTTCTACTCATGTGACCTTGGGCAATTTAGTTAATATCACTGACTCACCTTTCTTACCTGAAAATGAGGATGTATTAGGACCATCCTCACAGAAATATAGTAGAGCTTAGTGGGACAATGTATGTAAAAAGCTTAGTGCCTGGAACATAGTGTGTTTAAAATTAAAGTTATTATCATTATTTTGATTACTCTTCAGGAAAGAGATTTTCAGTGTTTTCTTAGAGTAATGATTAGATTTATCAATGTGAGGCTTCAAGGTTTCTCTATTTTTGCTTTATATTCCCTTTCCCCCTTCTAGTTATTTGTGAAATAGTGTAAGTATACAGAAGGTGGATCAAGTGTCTTACACAAAATAGAAGCTGTTTCTGACATGTGATAATCCAGAGTTGGATGGGTGATTATTCAAGGCGGTGATTAGCTCTGTTCAATGATGTCATCCAGGAATCTGATTCCTTTCCTTTCCTTGTCCACCAGATGAAGTCTTCTCTTAAATGGCTGGAGTTGCTTCACTAGCACCTTGCCCATGTTCTAGCCTTTAGGATAAGGGAAGGAGAAAAATAGAGATCAAACATCTTCCATTTAGAAGACTGGCCCAGAAGTAGCATATTTCAATTCTCTCCATATCCCACTGCTGAGGATAGAGACATATGGAGACACCTATTTGAAAGGAAGAATGTAAAAAATAGTCTGTTGTGTGATCCTGTGCCAGGAGGAAGTGCAGAAATTCTATTCCTAAAGCAAAGAGGACAGTTAGCAGTCTCTGCCAGAAATAATGAATTATACTGTGAAAGTATTATACTATATTATGATGTATTGTACTGCTGTACTGGGGGCCAACATAACTTTGGATCAGCTCAAATAATCCTGTGACCTTTCGATCACTGAAGCTTCCACCAGTCTCAGCTTTCTCCAGGTCTCACTGCCTTTCTTCTTCACTGTGAGGGTACTCCTTAACCCTTCATCACATGGCATAATAACAAAAATCTTCACTGAGTGCTTGCCATGTACTGGACACTAATCCACATATGTCACATGTATTTGTTATTATTCATTCACTAAGTCGTGTCTGACTCTCTGCGACCCCATAGACTGGAGCAGGCCAGGCTTCCCTGTCCTTTACTGTCTCCTGGGGTTTGCTCAAACTCATGTCCATTGAGTCAGTGATGCCATCCAATCATCTCATTCTCTGTCATAATAATAACAAACTTTATTGAATGCTTACTATGTACTCAACACTAACCTACATGTATAATTTCATTTAATATTCTCAACAATTCTGTGAGGTCGGCACTATCATTATCCTCCCTTTATAGACAAGAAAACTGAAACATGGAAAAGTTAAGCAACTTGAACTGTTTGAGGTCTGATTTCAGGTTTCTTAACTGCAGAGCCTAAGTGTTTATGAGAAGAGTGACAACTAGTTTTTTTTTTTTTTTAACTAACTTCAAAAAATTTTTTAATACAAGTATAGTTGATTTCCAGTGTTGTGTCAGTTTCCTGTGTGCAGCAAAGTGAATCTGTTATACAGAGACATCTATCTACTCTTTTTTAGGTTCTTTCCCCATATAGGCCATTTCAGAGTATTCAGTAATAAATTCAGAAAAAATATAATTATGCCATGCTTTACCCTAAACAATCTAAAGGTTGCATATATCTGAGAAGTCTGTTTCCCTCCCTCAGCTGTTCAATTTGCTACTTTGAGTGAAATATTTTCCTTTTTATAATTTTAATGCCTGAATTACATGTCAACTACACAGACCATATGAAGATGCATACTCCAGGAAAAAGTGGAAAAGCACCTGTTTACACTCTAAAAAGTAACTCAGTACTTGTTAGGTAAGCATTGCTAGGAAAACAGTATATCATTTGTGAAAAATTTCCATTTTAAGATGAAGGTTGCTACTGAAAGATTGTAATTTGGTACTATGTGTTCATATTCAAACTGGAATCGAGAGTATCATTTTAACTATGCTGAAATTGTTAGGACTAACTCAGATATGCAGTTAGAATCATAAAAACTTTACATTTGAATGTACATCTGAATCCAGATATGACCCAGGCTCTGTAAATATTAAGTTGTGGTTTAAAAATTCAGAATGTACTTGCAGAATGTAAAATGCTAGCCTCTATAGACTATAATGACTTTTCCTTTTTCCTTTTCTTGTCTCATTTGTTTTCAGATTACAAATATGGAATTAGACTTTAGCCTTTACTCTAATTTGCCTAGGATAACTTGCTAAAGAATCAGGCTTATAGGAATCCCCCCCAATTTTAAACTACAAATTAACAAGCTAAAATACTTCAACCAAATAAGCAGGTATGTTTTAGTGATAGAATCCTCATTAGTGGTGTCACTGGTAGGTAAAAACAAATATGATTTTTTTCCAATCCATTGTCAAAATGTGTTAACAACTAGGAAAATGATTTATTTTATAAATGTTTTAAATAGAGACATAATTGAAAAACAATATATATGACATCATAAAATTAGCTACACAGTGATGAATATCATAAGTTTTTGACATGTGCATATTTGAAAGAATCTATGATTTAATTTTTTATATAATAAAATTGTAAAACTGAATGTATATATAATACTGGTTCTCAACTTTCGCCATACATTAGAATCACTTGGGATGCTTTGAAAAAAATGGCCTATGAACAATCAGAATCTTGGAGTGAAGCTGGGCATCCACAGTTTTTAAGATTTCCCAAAGATATTACAATGCTCAACCAGGTTTGAGAACCCCTGAAATAAATACTTTGGCTTTACCTACTATGTTGACATATGGGAATGTAGGTAACACCTCCATATGTGTGTGTTTGTGTGTGTGTGTGTGTGTGTGTGCATGTGTATTCGTGTGTGAATACATAAATTTACATACACACATAGAGATAATAAGATAACAAAATCCCATTCCTTACCTTTTAATATGTAACTTTTATTCGAATAACAATAGCATTTATTATGATGAGGTTAACATTTAAAGAGCTAAATGTCAGTGACTGTTATTAGTGTCCTTAACAAATCTTTAAATTTAAATCTCACAATGCCTTATGGAACAGATATTTTTTCCACTTTCATAATTAAGACACTGAGACTTACTTGTCAGTGTCATTCCACTGATAAGCTGTAGAGCCAGAGTTGGAAGATGAGTCTTCTCAATTCAGATTCTCAGCAGTCAATCATTTTACCTCATGGCATTTAATAGTAATTTATATATTACTAACTAAGAGATTATAAGAGGGGAAAATTAATTGGATGATGATGAGGACCACTGTGAAAACATAGATAAGGTCATAAGATAATGATTACTGTTTGTGTATTCCTTGGTACAAGAAAGCTAATTTACTAAAATCATTCTAGGCTTTAAAATATTTGTTTTTAAATATATTTCATACCCAGAGTCTGGGTATGAAAGATCAAGTCCAACTAATAGGAAGAAATCTCAGAGATCATTTGAAAGATTTTAATGAACAGCGCGCTTTCTTATGTATTCTTTTTTGGGAATGCAGGCTGATACATTGAATCCGTTTAAAATAGGGACTTTTTGTCCTTAATTTCAGAAAAAATTTTAAATATTTAGGATAAAGTTTCATGAAGCCTGTAGATGGCAGCAATCCTCTGTTATTGAGTATTTGCTGTTTGGCTGGCGAGCTGGCTAAAATTAGACGTAGGACTACCATCTGTGGTGGCTATGTACTGAAGTACTCAAGTGAAGGTGTATTCTCTATTTAGCTTTCCAAAAGCAATTTTCTGTTATTGGTTTTGAAAAGCTATCTCATACTCTTTATTTGAATAAATATTTGAAACATATTTGTCTGGATCTGTAGGAAAAGCCAAACCAAAGGCAGGTCATTCTCAACTAAAGTAGTATCAGGGAGCATTCTGTTATCATTTTTGGACATTGCATTTAGGCAGTATGTACTTTTTCTAAATACAGTGACCTTCATGACTTATGTGGAATTCCAAAAGCAACGATCCAGTAAATTTACTAACAGTTTCAGTAAATTTACTTCACGGATCCCGCATCTGATGATTGCCTTCTGCTCTTGGCATTTTCTGCCTAATATGCCATGTAATATGGTTCAAACCGAGTCTTATTTTGTCAAATCATTCACAGGAGAGGCTAGTGAAGGCTTTAACTATATATTAAACACATGAAGCAACTGATGGTTTGGGTTGCATTGCTTTTGAAGGCTTTATTAGAGCTGTCAAGGAAAAAAAAATCGTCTGTGCTCCCATTGCTCTTCAAGCAAATCTACTTAAATATCTTCTGCTCAGTCGCTCAGTTGTGTCCAATTCCCCATGGATTGTAGCCCTCCAGGCTCCTCTGTCTGTGGAATTTTCCAGGGAAGAATACTGAAGTGGGGTGCCATTTCCTTCTCCAACTTAAATATCTTGGATGACCCTTATTTTTGTTTTAAATTATGCAGGAATATTAAGATTGCTTTAACTGAGGTAACTGCTTGTGATCAATACATCTCTTTGCCTTGATTAACTGGTATTGATGAGAAAGGATAGTCCTGTTAATACATTTTAATAAAATTAGAACATTAAGCTCTTCAGACCCTAAAATATTTGGAATTATTCCAGCACCATTTGAGCTTAAAGAAACAGAGAAATGTTTTGTGGATCTGACCCTCCATGGGCTGCCTTCTGACAGTCAGATAAGTTTTGGCATAGCTGTATTACCTAGATTGGTTTCTGACATCTTTTCTTTTTTTGTCAGTGGGCCAGAATCCAAATAAATATTTTTGGAAGCAGGACACCTTGTTCAAAAGTTGACAAGTCCAAGTAAATATTCATGTTTACCAAGACAAAAAGAGAGATGAGATGAGCCCCAAACACTTACTCATAGGCACTTATTTTCTTTATGTAATTGATCCTAAAGGGACGATGAAAGCTAATGAGCTCCAGGGACTTGCCCCTTAATTAGTTTTACACTGTTATGGATACAGTGAACATAAAGCAATGCAAAATTTGTATAAATGAATGCTTTTGCAATTCTGACCTGTAAGGGCAAGAGAAACATCTGCTTTCTGTTGATTTAGTGAAGAAGTTTCTTTATATAACCATCTCTTGGGATATGATTAGTACCACAGAATCATTTTATAGTGAGATGCTTAATGGAACAACTTTATTCTGTGACAGAATTGTCACCAAACCATTTTTTACATTGTTTAATATCAAAGAGACTATCATGGTAGTCAGTTTGTATCATTTATAGAAATGTTTAATGAACCAGAAAAAGTATCTATTTCTCTATCTTTGCCAGCACAATGTTCAATAATAACACAGCTGAAATAGGATTACGGGTTTCAAATGAATTTTTTTAAAGCCATGAGTCATTTTCTAAAAACCATTTCTTTTCCTTTTTTTTGAAAAATTTACTGATGTATAGTTGACTTACAGTACTATATTAATTTTAGGTGTATAATATACTCATTCAATACTTTTTAGGTTAATATGTAAAGTTATTATAAAATATTGACTATTTTCTCTATGCTGTTCTATATCCTTATGACTTATTTATTTTGTAATTGGCAGCTTTTACCTTTTAATCCCCTTCACCTATTTCACCCTTCCCTCAATTCCACTCTTGAGAGGTAATCACTAGTTTGTTCTCTATACCTGTTAGTCTGTTTCTGTTCTGTCCTATTTGTTTGCTTTGTTTTTTAGATTCCACATGTAAGAGAAAACATACAGTATTTAGCTTTCTTTGTAAGACATTTCACTATGCATAATAACCTCAAGGTCCATCCATGTTGTCACAACTGGCAAAATATTGTTCTTTTTGATGGTTGAGTAATATTCCACTGCATATATATAAACCACTTCTTCATCCATTCACCAACTGATGAGCAGTTAGGTTGCTTCCATATCTTGATTGCTGTAAATAATAGTGCTATGAACATAGGGGTACATATATCTTTTCTAATTAGTGTTTTTGCTTTCTTTGAATAAATGCTCAGGAGTGGAGTTGCTGATTCATATGATAGTTCTAGTGCTAGTTTTTTAAGGAAGCTCCATACAGTTTTCCCTAGTGGCTGTAGCAACTCACAATCCCACTAACAGTGCTTGAGTTCCTTTTTTTTTTTTTTCTTTTTTGCTGTTCTTATTGGAAGGTGTCCACTCTTCTACTCTCCAGTTTTCTTATGCATTCTTTTGTACCACCTAGTCTGCTGTTAATTTCTTCTACTGCATATTTTATTTCAGTTGTTGTATTATTCAGCTCTGATTGGTTCTTTCTATATTTTCTAATTCTTCACTGAAGCTCTTACCAATGATCCTCTATTCTTTTCCCAAGTTCAGTGAGCATTTTTATGACAATTGTTTTGAACTCTTTTTTGGGTAACTTACTTATTTTCATTTCATTAGGATTTTTTCCCTGGTTTTATCTTGTTCTTTAGTTTGAAATATATTCCTCTGTCTTCTCATTTTGTTTTATGTTCCCTGTTAATAGGAAATTGGGTGAAATAGTTACTATCCCAGTCTTGAAGGTGTATTTCTGTGTGGGAGCATTCCTATTTAGTCAGAATGTGAGCATTGACTTTGGGGAGCTGGGTCTTAGGTCAGCTGGGCCAGAGCTTCTCCTTAAGTGCACTGGTGGTCGTGGCTTTGGTGGGGGATGAGGCTGGAGCCACAGTCCAATGCAAGCTTTTCCCATAGCGCAATAGTAGTCACTGCTTTGACTGGTGGTGGGGTTGGACCTGGAGGGACTGGAGCTTCAGCCCTGTGTGGTCTAGGCGGTGTGCTGGGGAAGACACAGCTGGTCAGCCAGAGCACCAGGCATTTTTCATTCAATTTTCTGCCTCTGTGCTGGGACCAGGAGTGAGCAACTCTACATTCAAGCCTATAACAGCAGAGCTTCAGTTTCCTTTAGTCCTCTGCTAAGTCTCACTGGTTTGCAAAACCAGGCCAGTGCCCTCATGTTCCTGAGTCCAGACCCTAGGCCACAGTGCCCAATGTGGGGCTAGAACTCCTTGTTCCTTAGGTGGTCGCCAAGTCTGTGACACGTCCCTCCTCCTCTGGGTTACCTGCAGGGTGGTGGTGGTTCCTGTGGATGCCAGCTGGATTGCTTCTCTTCTCCTTCTATCAGTCTCAGTTGCATTCTTGGATGTAGAAAAGGCTTTCTGTCAGTTCTCAGGCTGTTCTCAGAGAGAGTTGTTCTATGTGTAGCTGTAGTTCTGGTGTGTTTGTGGGAGGAGCTGAATTCAGGGTCTTCCTACCCTGCCATCTTGATCCTGCCTTTCCTAAAGGCCTTTTCTTGGAGTTACGAGAGGTTATTTCTAGTTTTAATTAAATATCATAAACTTGAAATTCATGAACTAATTCTTTCATTCAACAAATATTTGAGTGCTTACTTTATGCAGCAATGTATAAGAGAAACACAGGACTCACCCCTATGAAATCTGGGTTTTTCCAAGTAAGAAGGAGATTAAATAACTAATTTTACAGACTACTTTAAAATTATAACTGTGCTTTTATGTTGAAGGAGAAGTACAATTTATCATTAAAATATATAAAAGAAAGATATAATCTGGGATTTCTAAAAAAGAGTTCCTTAAGAGTTTACTTTTACTTCTTTATCTAAAATAAAATAAGATGTGAACACCTACATAGTTTACCTGTTTCCACTGGTAAATGAAATCTTTGCATTTACATAAAATGCTTATATAGCAACTCAAAGAGAAAAATATATAAGAAAGTAGGAAAAAGAAGTTGGCATATTCTGTTAGCAAAAACATGGATATGTCGGCATTATGATCCTTAATAAAAAATCTCATGCAGGTGAGATGGATATATATTTAATTAAACAGGAGAAGATACTTTTGTTTTTCAGAAATGAATTTAACTTTCATTAAATCAAATTAAATCAAATTTGATTTTTTGTAAGATGATTCTTATAAGTGGATTAAGCTTTTCTGAAAATGAACAGGTTGAAAATTAAGTGAATATTTCCTTAAAAAAACATGCTGAATTTGAGTGACCATACATTTGTAGAGAAGCAAAAACAAATCTGGAAAAAATGTGATGCTCAGCCCTGTGTATAAGTTTGTCCAACTCTTGTGAAAATGAGATCAGACTCATAAACCATGAACACTTTATTGCCCAAGGGATATAGAAAGCTATTCACACTTTTTAGATTGAATTCTAGTAACTTTTCAAATATAAGGGATTATTACCAGTAATAGAATTTGATTTTAATAATGGAATAGTTTTTTAAAGCCCAAAAGTTGCTGGAAATGTTTGAAAGTGAGAGAGAGGGAAAGAAAGAGGCTATCAACAACAAATTTAGTGGAGAAAAATAAAAACATTAAAAGGAGAAACACAAAATGACAAAGCAAAACAACAAAATTCAATTCCTGAAGATATAGAGGAATGAATTGTCCTTTTGATGCCAGAAATGGTTTTTTCACTCTTTAAATATATGTAAAAAATGTCCTGTCTATGTTTTAGATATGCTACTTTTAGTATACATTTCTATTTTCGTCTACTCAGTTCTTGATGTGTTCTCAAGTCTTGTCAGCCAAGTAAGCAGATTTCTGCTTTTCCCATTAGTCTTATCAAAGATTCTTTAATGATGTATGCTGTCTTATCCAGAATGTTGTTGATTTGACTGCCAGGCTCCTCTGTCCAGGGAATTCTCCAGGGAAGAAAACGGGAATGGGCATCCATTCCCTTCTCCAGGGGATCTTCCTGACCTAGGGATTGAACCTGAGTCTCCTGCATTGCAGCTGGATTCTTTACCATCTGAGCTACCAGGGAAGCCCCCTATAAAATTTAAACTCTGTAATTTGTTCTGAAGTTTATATTAGCCTAGGTAAATTAATATAAAGCTATTCAAATCCCTCTTCAATTGAACATGAGTTTAAAAATATGGTAGAATTGATCCCAATCATCTTCAATTTTTTTGTGCGGAAGTTATCCTAGTATTGGCTTCTTAAGAATTTTCTTACTTTTATTTTGTATTTAGTTCCTAGAAATCTTTTCTTCAAAGAGATCTTCAGAGAAATCACTTGCTATCCCGTTTCTGTATGATGTACACAGATCCTTGCTCAAAATAGCCAAATTTGAGGATGTTTTGTGCACATAAATAGTAATGGATATCTTTTCTTTATATTTAACACTCATCTTCTATATTCAAACAGGTGCTACTGTTGGTGTTTAATTAACTAGACTTATTTGTTGAGTGAAGAAAGTAATCAAGAAAAGATTTACTAAGTCTTTGAACCCACAGAACATTTTTTTACTATTATTATGCAAAAGATAGTGACCATCTGTTTTCTATCTTCACTGAATCCAGAACATAAAGAAATAAACTTAAATTGCACCATGAGGTATTTAGGTTAGAATCATTGAGAAATTTCCTGACAGGGTTGTTAACACTAAAACGAATCAGGGAGAGAAGTTGTGAAATCCTCTTAGATTCTTTTTTCCCCCTTATTATTATGCTATTTTGGTCTGTAAGTAATAGAATTCTCCAGATTTTAGCTGTCTTTACCTGTGATTTCACAAATGTGTTTCAAGTTTAACATCAGAGGGAAGACCGTATAAAAGTAACAATGATTGAACAACAGTAGAGATTTTTTGATTTTTACTATGTAGTAAGCTCTGTGCAAAGCACTTTGAATGCTTTTTGCCATTTGACTACAGTAACAAATCAGATAGTTCAGTTCAGTTCAGTCACTCAGTTGTGTCTGACTCTGCGACTCCATGGACTGCAGCACAACAGGCTTCTCTGTCCACCACCAACTCCTGGAGCTAATTCAAATTCATGTCCATTGAGTTGGTGATGCCATCCAACCATCTCATCCTCTGTCGTCCCCTTCTGTTCCTGCCCTCAATCTTTCCCAGCCTTAGACTCTTTTCTAATGAGTCAGCTCTTCGCACCAGGTGGCCAAAATATTGGAGCTTCAGCTTCAACAACAATCCTTCCAATGAACACCCAGGACTGATTTCCTTTAGGATGGACTGGTTGGATCTCCTTGCTGTCCAAGGGACTCTCAAGAGTCTTCTCCAACACCACAGTTCAAAAGCATCAATTCTTCAGCACTCAGCTTTCTTTATAGTCCTACTCTCAAATCCATACATGACTACTGGAAAAACCATAACTTTGACTATGTGGACCTTTGTTGACAAAGTAATGTCTCTGCTTTTTAATGTGCTGTCTAGGTTGGTCATAACTTTTCTTCCAAGGAGCAAGCATCTTTTAATTTCTCGGCTGCAGTCACCATTTGCAGTGATTTTGGAACTGCCCAAAATAAAGTCTTTCACTGTTTCCACTGTTTCCCCATCTGCCATGAAGTGATGGGGCCAGATGTCAAGATCTTAGTTTTCTGAATGTTGAGTTTTAAGCCAACTTTTTCAGTCTCCTCCTCCACTTTCATCGAGAGGCCCTTTAGTTCTTCTTCACTTTCTGCCATAACGGTGGTGTCATCTGCATATCTGAGATTATTGATATTTCTCCCGGCAATCTTGATTCCAGCTTGTGCTTCATTCAGTCCAGAATTGCTCACGGATGTACTCAGATAGTTCAGTCTACATGAATTCTGGGATTGGCTCTTAAGTTGGTAATAGCTACCACACATCAAAGAACTCATTGCTGCAGTAGATTTGTCTATCTCTTAAACTTACTATAAGGACTGAAAAGTCCCCTTCTACAACTGTAGTATTCACTTATTTTGAGAGGGACAGAAATGTCACATGGGAGATGACTTGGTTAGGTCACTTTGGATATGTTAGAATGGCATAGAGAGCCTATTAACCTCATGGAGGTATATCAGGGAACTTGTTATTTCCAATGTCTTATGTTGCCTCTGATGATAATATGATAATGGATGCTCCTAGGTTCAGAGTGTGCTGTGAATAATTCAGTGAGCTGGAGATCATCGTTTTTCCTTCCAAATGGCAGACTGCACTTGAAAAAATGAAACCAAATGGCTCTCAATGTCATAATGTAGAAAAGAAACCCATGTTTTCAATGGGCTCTAGACATTTGAAGCCCAAATACCAATATCCATCTTACTGCCATTTCTTCCTCTTCTGAAGTAAACCCTTCTCATTAGGTTTTCACAATGGATAAGTCTTAGATCTTTCCTAAGTTTGCCAGTCCTGTGTGATGAAGCTTATTTTTGTATTTTTTCTTTGTATTCTTTTGATTGTGAAGTTTAGCATCAGGGATGGGCTTTGATTACACAAACTTGTATGCATGCCCAGTGACTTCATTGATGGGAGATGTAGTAAGACCAACTGAAAGCAATAATTATGATGGAAATATGTAAGTCAGCAGACAGTTTTTTTTTAATCCCCTGAGCTGATGAAAAGAAAGAACATTTTCCTTTTTTTGCTAAGACTTCCGAAATTCACTCTTATCTTCAGCTATGCTTGCACTACTGTTGCTATTTCCATGAGCGCTAGTCTAAGTTTCATGAATATTAGTTCCCAGAGTAGTGAACAAGAAGTCCAGAACTCTGAATTCTAATCAAGGCTTACCATTTGAGTCACCAAGATAAAACTGATACAGTTCTCAAAATTGAAACACATTTTCTTTGTGGTTTTTAGGTAATTATAAAAAACTTAAAAATTTTTTTTTCAGAAGAGCAACAGTAAAAAACTGTACAGAGATATCTATAAGGCCAGATAGTTCTTACATAATTCTTAGAATGTAAATTAAGCAACTTTAAGTGAGTAAATAATTTACCAGGTTTTGTCATTGATCTTTTGCCTTTGTGTAAATTTTTCTTTTCTTTTTTTCTTCTTTTTAGAATTGTTGATAGAACACTGTAATTCTCATCCACATGGACATGTGGACTTAAAAGTTTTTGGCTTACAAGAGGGCAGTATAATATAGTGCACATTTGTTTGGACTCTAGTTAAATACTCCTGGCTATCAGCAGTGTGAATTTGGGCAAAATACCACGCTCCTTTCGCTTGACTGGGAAATGGGAATAATAAGGATATTTAGGAAATTGTGAGGATTCAGTGAGATAATTCAGATAAGACCATTAACACAGTTCCATCCCACAAGTTTTCACTCTATGAATACTGTTTCTCTTCCTCATCTTACTCCTAATCTTTCTCCTCCTCCCAAGGGTACTTTAAGTCATAGAACTCTTAGAAGCTGAGAGCTCTGACTCCAGCAAATGAACATGTGACTACATATCTTAGATAACTGAAGAAAAATTATTCAAATGATTGATTCATAATGTAGATGATACGGTAGAAAATTTTATACTTTATATGTTGTTTAGTTGCCTCAGTTGTGTCCGACCCTTGCAATCCCATGGACTGTACCACACCAGGTTCCTCTGCCCATGGGATTTCCCAGGCAAGAATATTGGAGTGAGTTGGCATTTCCTTCTTCAATACTTTATATATTTAGAGTCTTTTATTTTGGTTAAAATGATGGTAAAATGAAGACAGTGACTTTAGCTGCATCTATAGCTATGCTTTATGGTTATTTTTAAAATTAATTTTGTACTAAACTTTTTCCTTTGAAATAAATTCAATTTACAGAAAAGTTGCAAAGATAATACAGAGAGTCTCCATATCTTCATTATCTGTTTTTTTCTATTACTATTTTATTTAAATAAATGAAGAAACCAACACTGATACTTTGTATTAACTAAACTCTAGATTTGATTCAGCTTTAACCTGTCTTCCCTGAATTTTTTTCTATTCCAGGATTCAGTTTTGGGACAGAAATTGTTCATAATTATCATGTCTCTGTCATCTCTGCTAGTTTGTGAATTCTTTCCTTATTTTCCATGATCTTCACTTTTTTGAGGAATATTGGTTGGATATTTTGTACAATGTTCCTCAATTTGTGTTTATCTGTTATATTCTCATAATTAAAAAGAGCTATGGTTTTGGGGAAGGATACTAGAGTGGAAATGCCATTCTTATCACATCCTAAACTATATGCTATCAACACAACTTATCACTGTGTGTGTTGGCGTCAATCACCTGGCAGAGTACTGGTTTCCCTCTTCCTCCATGGTAAAGTTACTTTCCCCCTTTTCATATTCTGTTCTTTAGAAGCAAATTAGAGAGTACAGCCTACCTTCAAGTGACAGGGGGTATATTTTTGTTTTAAGATCATTCGTTCAGCAGATGACTACACCCAAAACACAAGAAGAGTGATTTTCTTAGAAAAAAGATATAAATAAGTTAAATGAAACTGTGGACCTCTCAACTTTAATTGAGTCCAATGGTAAAGTATGACATTCAGAGCAGAAATAATTATTTTCCTGTCCATCAACTGGGGTGAATGGAAGCAAAGCTGATGGAGACCAATTTCACACTGATGTGATATAGTAACTTCATCCAAGTAATTGTGAAGGCATTGAACTAGATCTTAAGAAAGTGGGTCATTATATCCCACCATCATGCTGGTCATATCCAGATGTGCAACCCCATTTAGTGATCAGTTTACACTAATCTTGGAAGAGATTCAGAAAACTAAGATCATAGCATCCAGTCCCATCACTTCATGACAAACAGATGTGGAAACTGTGGCTGACTTTATTTTTTGGGGCTCCAAAATCACTGCTGATGGTGATTGCAGCCATGAAATTAAAAGATGCTTACTCCTTGGAAGAAAAGTTATGACCAACCTAGACAGCATATTAAAAAGCAGAGACGTTACTTTGTCAACAAAGGTCCGTCTAGTCAAGGCTATGGGTTTTCCAGTAGTCATGTATGGATGTGAGAATTGGACTATAAAGAAAGCTGAGTGCAGAAGAATTGATGCTTTTGAACTGTGGTGTTGGAGAAGACTCTTGAGAGTCCCTTGGACTGCAAAGAGATCCTAAAGGATCTCTAGTCCATCCTAAAGGAAATCAGTCCTGGGTGTTCATTGGAAGGACTGATGTTGAAGCTGAAATTCTGGTATTTTGGCCACCTGATGTGAAGAGCTGACTCATTTGAAAAGACCCTAATGTTGGGAAAGATTGAAGGCAGGAGGAGAAGGGGACGACAGAGGATGAGATGGTTAGATGGCATCACCGACTCAATGGACATGAGTTTGGGTAAACTCCGGGAGTTGGTGATGGACAGGGAGGCCTGGCATGCTGTGGTTAATAGGGTCGCAAAGAGTCAGACACGACTGAGCGACTGAACTAAACTGAACTGGAAGAGATAGCAATGATTTTACTAATGTAAACAGCCTTTGACTTGAACCCAACAGCTCCTTTTTCCCGCACTATTAATTATTGAGCCTATTATGTGCCTGGAGTTTTTCGCATTTTTAATACTTACTTTGCTGATTAAATAAGTTTTATAAAGTAAGTGTTAACATCTCCTTTTTATAAGGAAATTGAGACTTAAAGAGGTCAAGTAACTTGATCATACAAGTACAAGCTGGATCTGGAACTTAAAATAAGTTTTCTCCATCCCAAACTATATGATTTTTCCACTATATATGAATTATATATAAGTATAAAATATACTTAGAAGTTTTGTCATAATAGCTAAAAGTCAGAGTGAGGGGCTTAATAGTTATTTTAATAATCTCATTAAATTTTTTCTATAATAATTTAAGATTAATAGCTATTTCGCATGAATGCAAGAGTGATTTTGTGGTCACAATATCCCTGCATCCAAGTATATTCTGAATATTATTATATTTCCAAAATTCTCCAGGTTGATAAAAATTTGTTATGTTAGAAGCATTTAGCTGAAGGTACTGATGGAAACAATCTTACATTATTTTCCTCAGAGTTCACATTTGCTGCTAATTTTATTTTTATAGTGAAAGTAGCATCAAAAAATTTTTGATAGGTACAGAGAAAAATCAAATCAGAGTCTTGTGAATATTGTTTGAGAGAAGTTGATTTTTATGTCTCCAGTTCCTAATTCTCAAAGATATTTAAAATATTATTAAAAGTCATCGAGTATGGAAAAATCCATAAATTCCTGTAAATCCTTGTAAAATAAATTTCCTGGTAGCTGAACAAAGAGCTGAATTATACCCAAATATGCAGGTGAAAAGTCCATTCCCTGTACCAACTTGGATAGCCCTAACTAGTTGAACATGAACCAGAATAACTGGTTACTTCTCTATTTCTGTGTTTCTTCTGGAATAGTTTTACATGGCCTGTCATTATTCAAATTCATTATAAGCTTACAGTAAAGTTTGCAACTCAGAATACAAGTGATTTGAAGTACAAGGGAAAGGCGAATGCTTTATACATTTCATGGGAAGTTATGACAAAAGCCCTGGAGGAGGACAAGGCACCCCACTCCAGCATTCTTGCCTGGAGAATCCCATGGACGGAGGAGCCTGGCAGGTTACAGTCCGTAGGGCTGCACAGAGTTGGACTGGACTGAAGCGACTCAACATGGCATGTTGTTCAGTTGCTCAGTTATGTCCTACTCTGTGTGACCCCAGGGACTGCAGCACACCAGGCTCCCTTGTCCTTCACTATCTTCTGGAGCTTGCTCAAACTCATGTCCATTGAGTCAGTGATGCCATCTAACCATCTCGTCCTCTGTCATCCCCTTCTCCTCCTGCTTCAGTCTTTCCCAGCATCAGGGTCTTTTCTAATGAGTTGGTTGTTTGCATCAGGTGACCAAAGCTAGCAGGGAATAGGATATGATAAAAGTAAAACAAATAAAAACAATCGAGTAGGCTTGGAAGTGACAATCTATAGAAATCTTGAAAAGTAGAGTAGCTTCTCATTGGTTTATTATGGTCCTGATTTTCAGTGTCTTTTCCTAAATCACTCCATTTGGGATTCCAAAAGAGAAAACACCAGGCAAAAGTTTAAAGTATGTAATATTCCTTTTTCCATCTCTCCTTATTGCATGTATTACAGTTTTTCCCTCATCCAAACCCCTTTCTATTATTATCTATCTAGGCCACTCTTGCAAGTAAAAAGATAGTTTTAAAATGTTGGTATATGTTTCTTAGAGTCTGTATTTCTAAAGTCAAACCTTTAATAAGAATCAAGATTAATGATATGTTTTCATACATAGTGGCCTCTGGATAAGAAAAACTTTTCAGCAATTAGCCTGTTAAATCATTCAAAATTTATCCATTTCTGCCTGGGATTGATATTTTAAAAGTTGTCTACTTTATCTACCAGAAACAAGACAATTTATTTATTCAATAATATATATCAAACACTTACTATATAAGAGTTAGGTATCAACTCACAGTGATCAACATCAGACAGAGGTCCCTTCTCTCATGGAGCTTATATTCTAGGGAGGCTGCAATAATAAAACATATTTGTTGTTTAGTTGCTAAGACGTATCTGACTCTTTTGGGATCCCATGGACTGTAGCCTGCTGGGTTCTTCTGTCCATGGGATTTCCCATGCAAGAATATTGGAGTGGGTTGCCATTTCCTTCTCCAGGGACCTTCTCAACCCAGGCATCAAACTTGCATTTCCTGCATTGGCAGGTGGATTCTTTACCACTGAGCCACCTAAGAAAGTCCAACAAAATATACACACACAAGTAAACATTTGTGTGTAAAATGGAAAGATTTAAAAACAGGAAAGCAAATTGTACATGTATAAAGTGATGGGATTGTAAACTTTTATTCCCTAAGGAATAAGTTTGGATTATACATTATAAGAGTGAAGAGATATTGATTGTTCATAGGTATTTAGATTATTTCTTTCCAGGCAGAACATGTGGTCTTCTCTGGTGTCTCAGATGGTAGAGGATTTGCCTGCAATGCAGGGGACCCAGGTTCAACTGTTGGGTCAGGAAGATCCCCTGAAGAAGGGAATGACTACATACTCCAGTATTCCATTTAGATTATTTTTTCCAGGCAGAACATATAGCTGACTTCAAAATTCTCTTTTAATTCTGTATTCCACTTATGCTCAAAATGGCACATGGAGTTCTCCAAATTCAATAGAAATTAGAGTCTCTTTCTGGAACAGTGACAAATGTGTGGGCACTTCTCCTAGGATTTGGCAAGTTTTTCTTGGAGACTTTTGATATTAGAGTAGAAATCAAAGAGTCCTACACTTTCCTTAATTTATTCAGCAAATATTTATTGGGCTCCCTTTACGTGCTAAGCACTGGTTATACACATTGTGAAGCATGGTGCAGACAGAGTTCCTAAGTTCATTGTGATACAGAACTTATAACCTGGTAAGAAATATAGATAATAAATCATTTCAACTGTTAAGAGAATCAAGAAAGGTGAAATAAAGGGCACAATGAGAACACATCACAATATATGACACAGAAACCAGTGATCATTTAAAGACTTCTTGGAGAGGTAGAGTTAATGGTGAGACTGCAGGAGGAGTAGAAGTGAGCCTGCAAAGTGTTGGAGGGTTTCTGGAAGATGCAGTACATGGGCAAATTGAGAGAAGGCAATCAGTACTTCAAAGCATTGCAGCCAAGAGAGATTGTGGTGAATATGAGGAGCAGAAAGATTGGGAAAGCAGGAAAAACCAATGATGGAAATGCAGCCCTGATTCTCTTACACTTTATAATCCATGTTAAGATTTTATTTAACTTTATCCTAGGAAGTGGGAAGTTAAGCAAATGTCTTAATGGGTAGAAACATGACACAATTAAAAAAATTAATTTGCAGAGTAAAAAGTGGATGTAATTGGCTATGATTGGAGAATAGGAATCCATTATTAGGATATTGCAGAAATACGGGACAGAAATCCTGTTAAGTTGTTTGACGGTGGTGGAAGTAGTGGAAATAGAGGGATAAGAAATAGAGGAATAAGAAAAGCAGGAACTTGGTGATGGTTAATATTTGTTATGCTCAAAATGTCTCAGTTTGGCCAGGGTCTAAGAGAAAACTTAAGAATCAAAAGCATTCCTGGGTATTAGAGAAGGAAGATGTTTCTCAGCAAACATGTGTCTGAACACTTTAGGGCAGGTAGGCAAAGAATTTAATAGCTTTTGTCACAAATTCTGTATGTGTTTTGAGTGGCTCCATATGAGCTCAAACAATTTTATAGGCATAATCAAATAAACACCAGAGAAGAATTTTGAGTGAAGAAAACTGCCAATAGTATTATTTGCTCCCTTTTGAAAGACTATATAGCTTCTTTACTTTTCCCTGACTTTTGAGAAGAGATGCCAGTCTTGGACCCTCTGATATCAATTAAATAGGTTTTATAGCCTTGCTGAAACCTTAGTTGTATCCTCAACCCCAGTTCACTAGGATGTATGAGCATGCATGCAGTTGGTTGTGGGTTTTTGGAAGATGGCTTGACTTAGAAAAAGTTAAGAACAAATTGAAGAGTTTCTTAACAGCAGTATCATGCCTCTTATAATGTGTGAAATAAAAATTTCTGATGCTCTTTTGCCGCCTTTTGCCAAAAATTTAATTTGGACATCAGCTTTTCAATTGATGACACCTGTCTACTTTACTGAAGACATTCAACAGCTTCTTTTCTGGGCAGTGTCAATCTTGGCAGGGATGGTTTGCAGACAAGTGAATATGGGAATAGCATTCTCATGAAAATAGACTCTAGTACAAACGGGAAGAGATACAAAGCTCATTAAAAAGATATGGAAGCAGCCTAAATGTCCATCCAAGGAGGAATGGTTAAGAAGATGTGGTACGTATAAGCAATGACATATTACTCAGCCAAAAAAAGGAGTGAAATAATGCCATTTGCAGTGACATGGGTGGCCCTAGAGATTATCATACTGAGTGAAGTCAGTCAGATGGAGAAAGGTAAGTATCATATGAGATCAGTTTATGTGCAATCTAAAAACAACGGTACAAATGAATCTATTTACAAAGCAGAAATAGGGTCACAGAATTAGAAAACAAACTTAACAGTTACCACAGCAAGGGATAAACTGGGAGATTGAGATTAACATAAACACACTACTATCTATAAAATAGATAGCTAATAAGGACCTATTGTATAGCACAGGAAACTCAACTCAATTCTCTGTAATGGCCTATATGGGAAAAGAATCTAAAAGAAAAGAAAGAGTGGATATAAGTATATGTATATAACCAATTCACTTTGCTGTATGGCAGAATCTAACACAACACTGTAAATCAACTATATTCCAATAAATTAATTTAAAAATAATTTTTAAAAGGCCACTACAAATCAGGTTATAGACCAAAAATGACTTGAGCATGTCAGCAAAATAAATGGAATATTTTTTGCGTTTCTTCCTTTTGCTTGGGCATCTATATTCTTAAAGATGTAAGGTATGATCTCAGTTTAGTGATTTGAGAAGCAGAGATAAAAGTGAAGAGATTGCCTCTGAAGGGTAAAAATGTATTTGAGATATGAGGACAGGACATTAAAAATATTATGGTCTGAATAAATTTTTTAAAGCAGACGAAATATAAAAATAATTTACAACACTTTTTTATAACATACAATTTGAGATTTTCCTGATCATTCATTCCAAATGTTTGCTCTTTTAGACTTTCTTTACTTAGCCCTGGTTACTTTTTCACAAAGTCAGCAGGCCTGTAAAGCACTGCAGAGTTGTTTATCTTTGGCAGGTATGTGGCTCAGTGAAGTGAGGGCAGAGAGGAGAGCTCTTTGTTTTGGTTAGTGCAAACATATTGCCATTCTTATATGTTTGGGGGAGATACACTGAAGGTTTTTTGTCCCTATTATTCTACTTGAGCAATCTTGTACGTATAGTTAATGATGGACTGACAGTGGCTAGATCTGGCTTACATAGCAGGGGACAGAGAAGCTTACACAATAGTTATGACAAACGTCAGAATGCCTTGACCCAAAATACTGCCCTTCCATAGACTCTCATGCCTCCAACTCCACTGACATATGTTTAGTTTGTAACATTTATCCTGCCCCTAATTACCATATTGTAGTAACTATTTTAAACGGTTAAAATACTATTTTCTCTGAGAAGACATTGCACATTCAATATGAACTCATTGATAATGATTAATTTATCTGATTACCTATTATCATCTGTTGTTACAGATCTCAGTTTAGGTCATAAGAAAAAAAAGTTGATTTTGGTTTGGCAGAGAAGAATAGAAATATTCGAAGCTAGAGTTGGCATGATCTCATGATGAGGGTTATAGGGGGTGCCAAATTAGGCCATGAGGGGGCAGCTTGCCAGCACTTGTACTGTGTAGTTCTAACAAACTGTGAGTTGGGCAGAAATGATGGACTAAGGCAGGGTGTTATTGTAGCATAGCTAGCTAAAGCTAGTCTTTGGAATCCAAAGTCTTTGGAATCCAAAAAATAAATCTGGGATAGCATCCCAGTTCTGTTACTTAGTAAATGTGTGGCCTTGGGAAAGTCACTTAACCTCTCAAAGTTTTGATCTATAATTATTTTATGCATGTTGTACAAAAATCCCTAAGTATGCTTTAAGACTGGATAACTTAAGTGACAGTTCATAAAAACATTTAGCCATAGTATTCAGAGAGTGATCCTCCTCCCTTTATGGACCATTACTTTGTCTCCCAGAGACAGGATCACGGCTTTTTAGAAGTAGGACTTTATTGTTATCTATAGTTCTTGAGAACTACTGAAATACATCACATTTAGAGTGACCACTTAACGCCTCTCAAATAAGGACATCTTTGAAAGTGAGAGGAGGCACTTAAAACAACTAATACATAACAACTGAACTAGAACAGGTATAAACTGGAACTCTCTCAGTTAAACTATTTCAATCTAATGATATCAAATGCTTGCATAAGACAGAAAGGTTTAGAGAAAAATTGCCTAGGGACCTAATAAAGGCAATAGAATCTGAAAAGAATACATAATTTCCTTTCTCTTTCTTCCTGAACTGTTAATAAAAACTGTATCAGCATAATGCATTTTTGATTTATCCTCTTCTATGTAAAATATTGTTTTAGTGATTCATATATCTATACTTTATTTTAGCAGATATACTTTTCTCTTAATTCAAGTTCATTTGTAATAAGAAACTGAACCAATCAAAACACAGTGGTATGGTTACATTTAAATATATCTACACTTTAAAAATAATACAGCTGATTGACTTTAATTTTCATTCTGTTGATGAATAACTGACATGTTAGTCTGAACTTGGAGGTGATAACAGTGTTAATATTAACAGCATTAATATCAGGTTTCTAATTTTTGAACCATTAGACTTATTTACTTTCTCATGTCTGTATTTCTTTTTTAGTTAAACAGAATTTATACAATTGACAGCTAAGGACTCCGTAAACATTCTTTGATTATTGATTAATGATCTCATAGAGGTAAGATGCTAGTGTAAGTATCATTCATATTCTATTCTAATACCTGTATTATTTTAAGTGTCTTAAGCAGGTAACTAAATACAAATATTAGCATAATTTACTAGTTAACTAAGAATTTGGGTTGTTTCAGAAATGTTTCAGGAATATCTATATTTTGAAAAGATGACTGAAAGTAAACAAAAGGAAAAGAAGATTAGAAAGAAAAGATGACCTCTGGAGTGATGGTAGAACATAAAAACATAGGTCATGAATGTATATCTGCTTGCTCGAAGGGGTACATAAATATGTCCCTAAGCTTTAGCAGTCAAAAAAAAAAAGAGCAAAACATCATGAGGCCCAACAGTGAGAAAGACAATAAGCAAAAAATAAAACCACTGGTCCCCCAGAAATACGTACTCATACTGAATGTAGAGAACTGTTTCTCCCATGAGAAATGTATATACTATGACTTCCTTCCCATTTCCACAAGATTAGTTATAGTATCATCTAATAATACCAGGGTATCCGGTCCCATCATTTCATGGCAGATAGATGGGGAAACAATGAAAACAGTGACAGACTTTACTTTCTTGGGCTCCAAAATCACTGCAGATGGTAACTGCAGTCATGAAATTAAAAGATGGTTGCTCCTTGGAAGAAAAGCTGTGACCAACCTAGGCAGCATATTAAAAAGCAGAGACATTACTTTGCTGACAAAAGTCCACAAAGTCAAAGCTCTGGTTTTTCCAGTGGTCATGTATGGATGTCAGAGTTGGACTATAAAGAAAGCTGAGCATTGAAGAATTGAAGTGTTTGAACTGTAGTATTGGAGAAGACTCTTGAGAGTCCCTTGGGCTGCAAGAAGATCAAACCAGTCCATCCTGTAGGAAATCAACCCTGACTGTTCATTGGAAGAACTGATGCTGAAGCTGAAACTCCAAAATTTTGGCCATCTGGTGCGAAGAGCTAACTAATTAGAAAAGATTCTGATGCTGGGAAAAATTGAAGGCAGGAGAAGGGGACGACAGAGGATGAGATGGCTGGATGATGGCATCACTGACTTGATGGACATGAGTTTGAGCAAGCTCCGGGAGTTGGTGATGGACAGGGAAGCCTGGCATGCTGCAGTCCATGGGGTCGCAAAGAAGTGGACACGACTGAGTGACTGAACTGAACTGAACTAAATAATACCAGACAACATTATTTTCTCTTCCTTAAGTTAGTGACTGCAAAACTAAAAAAAAAATATCCATTACATTTTAACCCACTGATTCAGGCAACTTGTTTGTGCACTGTGATGTAATGTTTTGATGCTTTAATTGTACTTTTCCTATATGGAAACATGTGCACAGATTACAATGTGAAGTAAATATTTATGAATTTCCATCAGATTGTTTAACATAAATGCTCATATGAAGGCATAATGTTTTAAAATGTAGGCTTCAATTCCTCTCATATAAGTATCTTTTGTAATTTATAGGCTATTCTAGCCTTCTTCCATATAGAAAACACTATTTTTCTTTTTTCAGTAGCCTTAAGATTGAAAAAGCTGGCTTAGAGAGCTGTGTTTCACGGTATGTGATATTCCAAGGGGATTAAAGGGAGAGAATCTTGGCCTGTGGATCTTGCATCTGTGGGTATGAAGTAGATTTGTCCTATTTGAGTATCAGGGTTGCCTCTGCTAAAGAAAACTCACCTCTGTGAATGTGAGTATGACACAAAGTGTACTCTTAATATGCATTTAAAATCAAGACTAAGCAGTTTTTTAAAATCATGCATAACACAAACTGAATTGGAGAATGGACAATCATTTGGCAAAGTAAAGCTGAAAATAAATGTCGGCATTTAAGAACATCAATAAATATCGTCCCTGTCCTCCTCTGGGTTTGCAACTAGTGGAAATGCAGACTTAAGACTCCAGTAGATGAAGATTTTGGAGAACTAAGAATTTGAGACGGCATTCTGACCTGTGGCCAGAGTTAAAGCTCTAAAAATGTAAATAAGCTATGATGTCTCCCTGGGTCTGTTAAGTTTGCTGAAGAGATAAGTAGCTATGTGTCCTGAGAAAACGATGCTCCAAATAGGAGGATCCAAAACAAACGCTGTTAGATTTGGTTTCATTTATCAGAAAACTCAAAATAATAGAAGTTCAAACAAATGAAGGTTTATTTTGCCCTTATGAACAAGAAGTATGGAGAGAGGTTAAATTAGGGTGTGTATGGGGGGACTGTGTTCGTTAGGGAGCTGGGGTTCTTTGTTTATTAGCTGTGTTACCCTTGAAAACTACTTCTTCTGACAAGTCTTAGTTTTCTCATATATAAAGGACGTGTGGTGATGCATGCATCACAGAATTGCTGCCAAAATTGTTAAGATTAAACAAGATATAAAGTGACCCTCAGAATAGGCACAGTGTATGTTATTTGACTTTTAGGACTAACTGATCAAAGTAAGAAAGTAAGAAGGCTCAGGAATAAAAAGTATGTGACAAAGCAGAGGTGGAACTACAGTGACAGAAAATAGAGCAGTCGCTAGGGAAAAGGGGTGGTGTGGCGTTGATTCCAAAGGGAGGTGGGAATTTTGGGGCATGATAGAATTATTGTAGGTCTTGATTTGGGTGGTGATTACATAACTGTAAATGTTCATCAAAGCTCACAGAACTGTACATTTAAAAGGGTAAATTTACTGAATACAAATGATGGTGTATTTTTAAAAATAGAAAAAAAACCCCATAAAGTAGAGCCATAAAATTAAAAGTTTGATGAGTCCTTTGATGTGTAGGCATATGCTGATACATGTATATATAAATTATGTACTTTTTATAATTATACACTTTATTGTTTAATCTGGAGATGAACAGAATTAAATTATAAGAGAGTTCTAGATTTTTAGATCTGGAAGAAAATTCATAAATTGTATAGACTAACCACATTAAAAACTAAGAAATTTGAGGTCTGTTAAGAAGATGTGATTGGCAAAGAAAGGGCACCAAGCTATTTCTTTGTTGGCAGAGCAGTATTTAGACTCATGTTTCCTATTAGAGTCTGATGCATTCTACTGTGTCATAATTTCCTTCTTCAAATTTTTTTCTAGAACAGTCATAATTTTTTAAGTTAAAAAGTTACTTTTTCTTTAATATTTAGAAAAATATTAATACTAATCTTAATTGTTGTATACAGAAATTGAAACATCTATCACTATTCCTAACTACAAGCCAGATGAAAAATATAGGGAAATTTGAAGTTGGTATTGAAACTCTTATAAGTCACATGAATACCAGAGTAGCTATGCCACTTTAACTGTGTGTGACTGAGTGCCCACACTTTATTAAATCATCTCTGTAGCTTTGGTATAAAAATTCTGGACAAGATGTCAAAAGACTAGGATCCCATCTTAGCTTCATCACTAGTCAGCTCTCATTTCATGAGTAAATCTTACTCTCTTGAGCTCTTAGTTCCCTCATTTGGTTTGGACTAGATCAGCACTTTCCAAATATTAGGAAACATTTTAAAAATGAAATCTAAATCATAACCCTAACATCTTAATGATTAAAGAAAAGAAAACTGCTTAATTTGAAGCACAGTGAGGAGTCTCTGGTCCCTACCATTTAGCCTCCTCCACCAACCCCTCTTCAGGCTACTTTGAGATATCTTTCTGTTGTCCTAGGGTGCCAGGAACACAGTTCTAAAACTCTTACAGAAGAAGTCCTTGCGGTTCTTTTCTCTTTTAAAATACTCTAATTTGTGAGACCGAGAAATGAAAGGAAAAGAATAAGGCATTTTTCCCCCTAGCTTTAAGAAAGATGAGAAATCACAGATATTATGCAAGACTTTTTCAATGCAGTTGTGGATTGTTTCATTGAGACTTTAACCTTTGGCTTAAAAAAAGGATAGAAGAACAAAAGAATAACTATCTTTTTGTTTGTAGTATATTTGGGTTGTAGCATGTTATCAACAAAGCTTGCATCAGGAATATGTGTATACTGGGGCTACAGTAACTTGGGGTAACACCTGCTGCTATCGGTCTTGTATACCCAGCATTAGTCCAATAAGAAAGCTTGGGAGGATCTATCAGGAAATTTGCTGAATATCAGTGAAATCAATACTTTTGCCTGATTGCCCTTGGTCAGACACATGTTGATAATGGACAATAAACAGACACACAAATAAATGTTCTATGATGATAATAAAAAGTTAGAAGTGAGATTCAGTACAAGAAAACAGTGAAGAAAAATTTCAAATAAGTTGATGGTGTGATAAAATGATTAAAAAAATATCATGGAACTAAAGGGTAACAGCCTAGATGCCCCAAGATTGTATAAACCCAGTAGCTCAGATACATACCATGAAACTAGCTTGTTTGTCCAGAGAAACAACACTGACCCCATAATAGTCTTTTGCTACATACTTGGGCAAAATTGTCACCAACAATAATGTTTTAACACAGATGAAAGTAGTAGAGATGAGATGAAAGAAGTTCTAATTGAATAACTGTATTTTGAGACACAGACAAAAGGCTGTGACAAGGAAATCCTAAAACACAGTGACTCAAAGCAGATGTTTAATGTAACTAACCAGGGAGGCTGTTCAGTCATTTAGGAACCCAGGTTCCGTTTATATTGTTGTTCTGCTATTCCCTAAACTTGTCCTCAGCTGCTTGGTGGAACTGGACACTGTTTGCTTTATAGACTATGAGATGTGGAAAGAGAATTAGAAAGCAAGTGATTTTCTCTTTTAAAGACAGAGGGCCAAAATGGCTCACATTACTCTTGCTTAATTACTATTGTGATGGTTAAGTCACTAAGTCATGTCCGACTCTTGCGACCCCATGGACTGTAGTTTGCCAGGCTCCTCTGTCCATGGGATTCTTCAGGCAAGAATACCGGAGTGGGTTGCCATTTCCTTCTCCAGGGGAACTTCCCGACCCAGGAATTGAACCCAGGTCTCCTGCATTGCAAGTAAATTCTTTACCGACTATGAAGGAAGTCCTTAATTGCAAGAGACAAATCACATGGTCACATGTAGCTGCAAGGGATGCTGGAAAACAAGTCGGGTGATCATATCTTGAGGAAAAGAGTGTTCCTAAAAGGAAGGATAAGAGAAAGGAAATTAGAGGATAGTCTCTGCCACTGAATGTAAACCCAGTGTGTAATGAAGTTTCATTTTATAAAAGAGGAAATGCTTCTGTGACAGATTAATGGAATAAATGAGGCCCTTTGGCTGAAGGAAAGTGAAAGACATTTGTAAGAGAGAGCTAGGACTTTTTACTTACTTCGTAGCATGATCGTTACAAATGGAGAGCAGTGGAGTTCTGATGTTTATATCATCTTGCTGCAGAGTCCCTTTGAGTCATGTGTGGGACTCAAGATCCACTTCAGTTTGTATTTTCTGGTAGTTTAGGGTGCAACTGGTTAAGTTCTTGCAGAATATGACAAGGCCAAAAGGAAATAAATTTGGTTTTATCTTCATCAGATTTCTCTGAGGGAATGATAATTATGCAAACATATGTTAAATTGACTATTCAAATTCTTAAGTATTCAACTTCAATTCCTTTTGGAAAGAAGACACAGAATAAACCCAATCCATTGGGGGAAATCTGTATGTTATCAATATTTGACTACAGGGATACCCTCAGTATTATTGACTTAGGGTTAGCAGACTAAAAATGGTATACAGGGTTGGCACTCAGATAGGGTGCCCCTTGAACAATTTGTTCCAGGCTTCTGACAATTTCTTTTATAGTATACCTTGTACTATATATTTAGTATAGGATAAATTTTGGTAAATTAAACAAACTTTGTGTATTAGAAGTGCTATGCAAGAGTTAAGGAGAATCTTTTATATGTGAATTTTAATCACTTTTTAAGGTCAGGTTTGCAAAGAGCATAAATGCTACAAACTTACACTCTCACAGAGTTTCTTTCTCAAATTCCTGCACAGACTCCTACAGAGTTATTTTGTTTGTGTTTGAAAGATCATATCCTGACTTCTCTTATGAAGACTTTGCTCAGAGTTTAGAAAATTTTTGCAGCTGGGGTGAACCTATAGCTTGCTGGGGAAAATCAACATGAAGCAATTGATCACTCATCCAAAAATAAGAGTTCTAACAGAAAGGGGTGGTAACTGCTGAAAAAGTATGCTGCCATCAAATGACAGATGTGTAGGAGAAATAATTCTGCTGATACATAATAATTTTTAAAAGAAATTCTTTGTGTTTAAGGATCATTTTTTTGGCTTTTTATTAAAAGGAAAATTGCTTTCCTAAATGAAAACAAATCTCAGCTTCTAAGGGTTAATATTCTGCTGTTTGTTACTTACACGAAGTTATGTTGAGATACCATGTTGCTTATGGAATTTCTTCACTTAAAATCAAAGTTCTGTGAGTGAAAGAACGAGTAATAATAATTAAACATATAAACATATCATATATTTGTAGAAAAATTTCTAATAAGTGAATAAAAGAATAATCTTTGCCATCCCAAGGACTGTAGCCTGCCAGACTCCTCCATCCATAGAATTCTATGGGCAAGAATGCTGGAGGGAGTTGCCATTTCTTTCTCCAACGGATCTGCCCAACCCAAGGATTGAACCAGAGTCTCCCACATGGCAGGCATATTCTTTACTGTCTGAGCCACCAGGGAAGCCACAAAAGAATAATCACAAAAACCCAAATGGCCAGTAATTTTCCTGCAATTGAATGGTTTTCAAGTGAACTCCAAAATTTGAGCCTGATATGTAGACTAAATCTACAAATCATGCCCTTATTTATAATAGATATTTTCCCTGTAATGCTGATAATGAGAGTCTTTAATTCTTCTGATTATGGAAAAGACCACCAGAAATGCTCAGAGGGCGTGAACAAAACCTTGTGTGCACCAGGACCCAGGGAAAGGAAAAGTGACCCTATGAGAGATTGAGCCAGACCTGCTTTTGAGTGTTTGAGTGTCTCCTGTGGAGGCACAGGTCAGCAGGAACGTGCAGTGGGGACAGGGGCTCTGGCTGCAGCAGACCTGAGAGGTGCGGCGTGTGGCATAGGTCCTCTTGGAGGAGGTCACCATTAGCCACACTACAGAGCCACCGAGCAGACAACCCACAAACTAAAGAACAATTATACAAAAGAAGTTCTCGCACTGTGACAAAAGTTCTAGAGCCCATAATGGATTTCCCAACCTGGGGATCTGCAAAAGGACTGAGAACCTCCAGGGACACAGACTCTCAGAGGGCACAACAAAACCTTGTGTGCACCAGGACCCAGGAGAAAGAGCAGTGACCCCACAAGAGACTGAGCCAGACTTGCCTGTGAGTGTCCAGGAGTCTCTGGTGAAGGCTGGTGGGCTGACAGTGGCCTGCTGAGGGATCAGGGGCACTGAAAACAACAGATGCAGCATGCTGGCATAAGTCATTTTTTTTTTGGCATAAGTCTTTTTGAAGGAGGACACCATTACCATCATTACCCCTATCATAGTTTGGCCTTGTGCCAAACTACAGGGAGGGAACACAGCTCAACCTATCAGCAGAATATTGGATTAGAGATTTGCTGAGCAGGACCCTGCCCACCAGAGCACAGCAAGACCCAGTTTTACCCACAGCCAATCCCTCCCACCAGGAAGCTTCACAAGCCTCTTATCCTTATCCATCAGAGGCAGACAGAATGAAAACCATAATCACAGAAAACTAACAAAACTGATCACATGGATCACAACCCTGTCTAGCTCAATGAAACTATGGCCCACTGTGAAGGGCCACCCAAGATGGATGGGTCATAGTGGAGAGGTCTAACAAAACATGGTCCACTGGAGAAGGGAATGGCAAACCACTTCAGCATTCTTGTCTTGAGAATCCCGTAAATGGGATGGAAAAGCAAAAAGATATGACATTGAAAGATGAACTCCCCAGGTTGGTTGGTGCCCAATATGGTACTGTAGAAGAGTGGAGAAATAGCTCCAGAAGGAATGAAGAGGATGAGCTAAAGTGTGTGTGTGTGTGGGGGGGAACCAGTTGTGGATGTGTCTGGTGTGAAAGTAAAGTCTAGTGCTATAGAGAATAGTATTGCATAGGAACCTGGAATGTTAGGTCCATAAATCAAGGTAAATTGGAAGTGGTCAAACAGAAGATGGCAAGAATGAACATCAACATTTTAGGAATCAGTGAACTAAAATGGGCTGGAATGGGCGAATTTAATTCAGATGACCATTATACCCACTACTGTGGGCAAGAATGCCTTAGAAGAAATGGAGTAGCCCTCATAGGCAACAAAAGAGTCTGAAATGCAGGACTTGAGTGCAATCTCAAAAACGACAGAAGGATCTCTGTTCATTTCCTAGACAAAATCATTTCCTTGCACAGTAATGCAAGTCTATGCACCAACCACTAATGCAGAAGCTGCAGTTGAACAGTCCTATGAAGACCTACAACCTCCCAAAACCAACACCAAAAAAAGATGTCCTTTTCATCATAGGGAACTGGAATGCAAAAGTAGGAATTCAAGTAGCAGGCAAGTTTGGCCTTGGAGTACAAAATGAAGCAGGCAAAAAGATAACAGAGTTTTGCCAAAAGAATGCACTGATCATAGCAAACACCCTCTTCCAATGACACAAGGGACAACTCTATACATGGACATAACCAGATGGTCAATATGGAAATCAGATTGATTTTATTCTTTGCAGCTGAAGATGGAGAAACTCTATACAGTCAGCAAAAATACAAGACTGGCAGCTGGCTGTGGCTCACATCATGAGCTCCTTATTGCCAAATTCAGACTTAAATTGAAGAAAGTAGGGAAAACCACTAGGCCACTCAGGTATGACCTAAATCAAATCCCTAATGATTATACAGTGGAAGTGACAAATAGATTCAAGGGATTAGATTTGATAGAGTGTCAGAAGAACTATGGATGGAGGTTTGTGACATTGTATAGGAGATGGTGATCAAAATCATCCCCAAGAAAAAGAAATGCAAGAAGGCAAAATGGCTGTGTGAGGAGGCCTTACAAATAGTCGAGAAAAGAAGTGAAAGGCAAAGGAGAAAAAGAAAGATATACCTATCTGAATGCAGAGTTCCAAAGAATAGAAATGAGAGATAAGAAAGCCTTCTTCAGTGAACAGTGCAAAGAAATGGAGGAAAACCGTAGAATGGGAAAGACTAGAGATCTTTTCAAGAAAATTAGAGATACCAACAGAATATTTCATGCAAAGATGTAAACAATAAAGGACAGAAATGTTATAGACCTAACAGAAGCAAAAGATATTAAGAAGAGGTGGCAAGAAAACACAGAAGAACTATACAGAAAAGATATTAATGACCCAGATAACCAAGATGGTGTGATCACTTACCTAGAGCCAGACATCTTGGATGCAAAGTCAAGTGGGCTTTAGGAAGCATCACTACAAACAAAGCTAGTGGAGGTGATGAAATTCCAGCTGAGCTATTACAAATCCTAAAAGATGATGGTGTTAAAATGCTGCACTCAATATGCCAAGAAATCTGGAAAATTCAGCAGTGGCCACAGGACTGGAAAAGGTCAGTTTTTGTTCCAATCCCAAAGAAAGGCAATGCCAAAGAATGTTCACTACAGCACAAATCACACATCTCACATGCTAGCAAAGTAAGGCTCAAAATTCTCCAAGCCAGGTTTCAACAGTATATGAACCGAGAACTTCCAGATGTTCAAGCTGGATTTAGAAAAGGCAGAGGTAGCAGAGATCAAATTGTCAACATCCATTGGATCATCAAAAAAGCAAGAGCCTTCCAGAGAAAATTTACTTCTGCTTTATTGACTACGCCAAAGCCTTTGACTGTGTGGATCGCAACAAACTATGGAAAATTCTTCAAGTGATGGAAATACCGGGCCACCTTAACTGCCTCCTGAAAGCAATAGTTAGAACCAGACATGAAACAACAGACTGGTTCCAAATTGGGAAAGGAGTACGTCAAGGCTCTATATTGTCACCCTGCTTTTTCAGCTTATATGCAGAATACAACACATGAAATGCTGGGCTGAATGAAGCACAAGCTGGATTCAAGATTACTGGGAGAAATATCAATAATCTCAGATATGCAGATGACACCGTTATGGCAAAACAAAGAGGAACTAAAGACTCTTGATACAGGTGAAAGAGGAGAATGAAGATGGCTTAAAACTCAACATTCAAAAAACTAAGATCATGGCATCTGGTCCCACCACTTACTTCATGGCAAATAGATCGGGAAACAATGGAAACAGTGACAGACTTTATTTTCTTGGGCTCCAAAATCACAGCAGCTGGTGACTGCAGCAATGAAATTGAGATGCTTAATCCTTGGAAGAAAAGCTATGACCAATCTAGACAGCATATTAAAAAGCAGAGACATATTCTGCTAACAAAGTTCCGTTTAGTCAAAGCTATGGTTTTTCCCTTAGTCATGTATGGATGTGTGAGTTGGACTTTAAAGAAAGCTGAGTACTGAAGAATTGACACTTTTGAACTGGACAAGTGTCTTGAGAATCTCTTGGACTGCAAGGAGATCCAACCAGTCGATCCTAAAGGAAGTCAACACTGACTATTCATTGGAAAAACTGATGCTGAAGCTGAAGCTCCAATACTTTGGCCACCTGATGCGAAGAGTCGACTCATTAGAAAAGACCCCAATGCTGGGAAAGATTGAGGACAAGAGGAGAAGTGGACAACAGAGGATGAGATGGTTGGATGGCATCACTGACTCAATGGACATGAGTTTCAGCAAACTCTGGGAGTTGATGATGGACAGGGAAGCCTGGCGTGCTGCAGTCTGTGGGGTCACGAAGAGTCAGACACGACTGAATGACTGAATTGAGCTGAACTGAGGCAAATGAAGAGAGACTACTGGATCGTTATTATTGGTCATTTAGCACTATATGAATTTATTTCTTCATTTGGTGATGGTTTATTTATACAATATACTGGAAGCATTTATTTGATTATCATCCTATTAATAACTGCAGACAGATTTAAATGATCATGATTGTCATCTTGACAATGTGTAACTTCATGTAATTTGACCAGGATCTTCCTGTCAGGAGCTTTGAAAACCTTTGCACCTGTGTAATACTCCAGAATAGTCTTTCTTTAAAGCTCCTGGATTTTGAGCTTCCTGCCAAGTGTGTGTCCCTGAGGCAGTCAGTGTTTATTTTAATTCTGTGTCTTCCTAGTGCTCATTGAATTAGGTCTCCAGAATTCCATTACCTGGAAAGATATCAGATGTAGTGGGTCATACTGAAACTTGAAAATGACACATTAATATTAGTCAGAAGAGCTGTGGCTTTGAATCCCAGAAGAGTGAAAGGGTAGTAAGGTGGAAAATCCTCACTCATCCATTTTCAGACCCTCCTGTCTCTTTCCTCAAAATCATTCTACAATTTCTCTGTAGTTACAAGTATGGCAGTTCATGTATGGATTTTGCAAAATGAAGCAGTAGGCTCTGGTAGCTTGTGAAATGCATAATTTTTTTCAAATTTATAAGCCAATCTTGAACAGCAGTTGCTATTAGTATTTTAAATGTCCCAAGATCTTTATTGAAACATGAAACTTAAATGCTTTCTGCTCATAGTTTAATTTTTTACTTTTATTTCCTAAGTTGAATCTCAAATATGGAGTGATGTTTGTACTTTCTCTTAGATATAAAGTTGAAAGGTGAGGGGAAATGGGGGCTTGATTAATTTATATTTTAAAACTTTGACTGTATAAAGAAAAATAATAATGCATAGGACAGGGTAACAGTGGACTGTCTGAGCTGAATCAACATTTCAGCAAAAAGTAGTGTTTTAAGTTAATGATTTCAAAGCTCCAAGAAGACCCACTGAGAAAATTCAGGCTTGAAAATATGACACAAAAGTGCCAAACTAGTGGAATAACATAAAGCCTGAATGTTGGAGTAAGCATTATCACTGATGGTAAAATAGCCATAACTGAAATGATTAGAAGGGATTATGGGCAGTCCAGAGAAATAAAATTAAAATGAAAGGACTGTAAACGTTAGACTTTAATCTTGTGGTTCCAAGTTTAGGCCAAAATAGTAGCCAGGCAAAACTGTGGAAATATTGTGGAGAAAAATAATTTTTCTGAAATGCTTTTTCCTCAGTACATGCCCCAGAATAAAAATATTCTTCTTTCAATGGAGAATTGTCAACTTGAAAATTCAAACATAGTGTGCAACACATGAGCCTTATAGGTAGTACATAATTAAGGAGTTATAGTTAATATTAGACAACATTTGAATTGTTGTATATCAGGTCATGGGAAAGCTTTTTATAATTGTACTTCAAAAGCAGAGAAGCATGCAGAAGCAGAACGCTGACCTATTTAATTTTAAGTTTAGTCAATTCTGAAAGGAGTCTGTTAAATATTAAACAAGATTTAAGGTTGTTTAAAACGCCCTTTACTTGGAGTTAGAAATATCTGTGATTTTAAGAGTATTATAATGTTTACTTTTGTTGAGTATTTTTATCTTAGCAAAATGCACAAACCTGTGACTTAATAGCTTGGAGTTTCCATTGGAGTTAATTTCCTCCATGTCTTCATGGTTCTCATGCACTGTGCTAGGATTTTAGTGACTTGCATTTGAATCAGATATCTTCCATCAACTATACATGATTTTGACAAGTATTTGGCCTTTTGCATCTCCATTTATTTAAAAGTGCTGGATTAGATTTTTAAGGTCTCTTTTTGTTTGAAAGTTCTATTTAAATTTCTCATAATTTATGATTGCTGACATTAAATATAATTATGAAAGTCTGAGTATGGCATAAGAAAACAATTTTTAGTTATCTGGAATATAATAAGAGAAAGCCTTTGAATATTTGGGTGTACCTTGCAAATATGAGAGATAATTTTGAATAATGCTTTACCAATTTGCCTGCCTTTAACTCTATGATTCTTATTTGGACTTAACTGAAGCATTCTTTCAGACATATAATAAGAACATTAAACAATCTATAATTTATGAAGAAAAAAACAAATGTCTCTTACTTTAAAAAATATCAAGATTATTTGTCTTTCTTCTATTTGTAATCTATCTATCTATCTAGAGAGAAAAGAGAGAGAGAGAGAGTAAGGAAGTCTAGGTAGACAGTGTTGAAAGAGTTTAGGGTTAGACATAAGAATCGAAAAAGGTGTAAAGGTCTAATGAATCAGAAAAAAACTTCCAAGGTAAGACATGGTCACTGTGTCCTCTTTTGCTTTGGATAAAACTTCTTTCTATTTTCTTCAGGTCAAATATTAGGTATAATAAGTTTGTAGGACTTAAACGACGACTACAGTATTATTCTGAGTCGGGTCAAGGAATGAAAGGAAATTAAAAGTCTGGGTTTGACTTCTATGGGAAAGAGTCCTGGTTCTGGGAGCCAAATTGGACTCAGTGAGAGAAATGAAGGTATACATTTTCCTCCTGATTTATAGATTACTGAAACCTAAGAGAAGAGCCAGTTGCTAGAAAGAAAAGACTAAGCAAGAAAAAATTCCAAGTTTCATAAATTTTGAAACTGATATTCTAATTGGTTCAAATTTCTTGGTATATAAAGAGGTTATTTAGAGTGAATGACAACCAAGTGAATACTTACAAAATGATAGGTAAATCATGGCCAAAAAGTGAGTGCTACTGATAATTAAAAAGAAAGATAAAGCCCATTAAAAATACGAAACCTCAGAAGAAGTTAAGCAGATTAGGGAAAAAAAAAAATGTTTCTAAGCCATAAGTAGGATACTCAAGAGGAAAGTTTCAGAAATCCAGTGGGAGTGATGAATAAAAAATGCCTGGTGGATTTTTATGCACATTTTTTCAGTTAAATATAAAGACAACAACCTATGCGGCTGTTACAGTATTCTTATAAGTAATTCTACTAGTGTTCTAAAACTGCCACCTTAACTTGCAGGTAATAACATTGCAGTTTAGAGAAAGATCCAGTTTTCAGTAGCGAGAGTTAACAAATACTTTGAAATTAAGCAGTCATGGCTACTTCAATTTTGATTACATTTAGTATATCTTATTAGTGTTATTTCAGATATTTTAAAAATAGTTGGACATTTTGAAAATTATCTTTTTCTGAGAAGATGAATACAAATACTTCTTGGAACATGTCACATGTTTAACTCTTTGCATACTATTTCCCCAAGGGATATGAGCCAGTACAAAATGCAATAAAGTTGAGAGATTTGTGAGAAAAGTATATATACAAAATAATAAGAGATCTATCCACCCACTTTTATCACATTATTCTGTCTGTCAGAACTATTTACATGGTCTAAAATCTGTCACTGTTTCCCCATTTTCCCCATCTATTTGCCACAATCTCATGGAACCGGATCCCATGATCTTAGTTTTTTGAATGCCGATTTTTAAGCCACCCTTTTCACTCTCCATCAAGTTGATGATGCCATCCAACCATCTCATCCTCTGTCGTTCCCCTTCTTCTCCCACTCTCAATCTTTCCCAGCATCAGGGTCTTTTCAAATGAGTCAGTTCTTTGCATCAGGTGGTCAAAATATTGGAGTTTCAGCTTCAATGAATATTCAGGACTGATCTCCTTTAGGATGGACTGGTTGGATCTCCTTGCAGTCCAAGTGACTCTCAAGTCTTCTCCAACATCACAGTTCAAAAGCATCAATTCTTTGGTGCTCAGCTTTCTTTATAGTCCAACTCTCAAATCCATACATGACTACTGGAAAAACCATAGCTTTGACTAGATGAACCTTTGTTGGCAAAGTCATGTCTCTGCTTTTTAATATGCTGTCAAGGTAGGTCATAACTTTTCTTCCAAGGAGCAAGTGTCTCTTAATTTCATGGCTGCAGTCACCATCTGCAGTGATTTTGGAGTCCCCCAAAATAAAGTATCTCCCTGTTTCCATTTTTTCACCATCTATTTGCCAAGAAGTGATGGGACCAGATGTCATGACCTTAGTTTTTTGAATGTTGAGTTTTAAGCCAACTTTTTCACTCTCCTCTTTCATTTTCATGAAGAGGCACTTTAGGTCTTCTTCACTTCAGCCATAAGGGTGGTGTCATCTGCATATCTGAGGTTACTGATATTTCTCCTGGCAATCTTGATTCCAGCCTGTGCTTCATCCAGTCTAGAATTTCACATGATATACTCTGCATTTAAGTTAAATAAGCAGGGTGACAATATACTACCTTGTAATACTCTGAAACATCTACTTCTGTTTCATTGACTATGCTAAACCATTTGAATGTTGGATCACAACAAACTGTGGGAAATTCTTAAAGAGATGGGAATACTAGACTACCTTACCTGCCTCCTGAGAAACCTGTATGCAGGTCAAGAAGCAACAGGTAGACACAGAACAACATAGTGGTTCAAAATTGGGAAAGGAGTAAATCAAGGCTGTATATTGTCACCCTGCTTATTTAACTTACAATTCACAGTAATTTAATAAATATGAAGTATTTGTTCTTTTAAGCTGGTAGAAATACAGCCATGAAAATGATTTGAATTGGCAAAAAGATTTTATAATAAACCTGTGTATTTCTAATATCATCCATGACTTTCAGTTTGGCCAGATTTTCTCATTTTTCTTAAGTCAGTTTACTCTGTTCACCCTTCTACTTCTTTCTTTACTTTTTCAATAATTTCAATTACCTTTCTATTGATGCCATTATTTTACTTGTTTTGGTTTATTGTTATTTTGCTTTTCCTTAACGTCTGCATGTGTGCTTAGTCACATCTGACTCTTTACAACCCCATGGATTGTAGCCTGCCAGGCTCATGTGTCCATGGGATTTCCCAGGTGAGAATACTGGAGTGGGTAGCCATGCCCTCCTCCAGGGGCTCTTCCTCACACAGGGATTGAACTTGCATCTCTTGGGTCTCCTGCATTGGCAGGTGGATTTTTTACAAACTAGGCAGCCTGGAGGTCAAAGTGAATATTTATTTTACATTAAACTGTTTTTGTTTGATAACAGATGCTTTTCAGCTATCATCTGAGCCCTATTTTAGTTGTGTCATATGAATTAGTAGAATGTTTCTAATTACCTCTAAAATAATTTATAATTTTTCTCTTGGATTCATGAAAGCTTTTTAATTTATAAAATGTTTATCTTTTACTATAAACTTTCATTGAATTATGTTTAAGGAATGAGACCTATGCAATATATCTTTTAAAAACTTTTAGAATTTTTAAAATGTGACGTAAAATTGGTGTATAATTTTCAATGAACACAAGAATGTATTTTCTCTGTTTTGAATGTACTGTTATATATATATCCTATCAATTAATTTAATTAATTAAATAATTAATATTCTCAATATTTTAACTGCTTACTCCATAAAATTATGAAAAAGATATATTTTCTATATTTATATTTTAATCACATTAATCTTTTCATCTCAAGAGTTCTTAATTTTAAAAAATTTTCATGTTGCTTGTTGCTTAAAAATGTATCTCTATTTTATCATCTTGATGAATTACATCATTTGCCAGTATGTTACAATATCTCCCTTTTCTGTTTCAATGTCATTACTATAAATTTTACTTTATTTAATGTTAATTATTTAATTATGACTGTGCATGTGTGTGTGTGCTCCGTTAGTCAGTCGTGCCCAACTCTTTGCAACCCCAAGGACTGTAGTCCACAAGGCTCCTCTGCCCATGGAATGTCCCAGGCAGGCAAAAATACTGGAGTGGGTTGCTGTTTCCTTCTCTAGGGGATCTTCCTGATCCAGGGATCAAACCAGGATCTCTTGTGTCTCCTGCATTTGCAGGCGGATTCTTTACCACTGTGCCACCTGGGACTCAAATACTAAACATCTAATCTTTTCATTCTGTTTGCATTCACCCAGTTTTTATTTTTGATGTCTCATTGTCACTGACTTTGTTGTAGTTTTCAAAAACAACAAGAATGTATTTTAAAAATAAAACATAGTTTATCTGCCTTTCTTTAGGAGAAAACAATCTTCTAATAATATTTATCAAAATGGTTGATGTGTGTGCTAAGTTGTTTCAGCCATGTCCGACTCTTTGGAACACTATGGACCATAGCCTGCCAGGCTCCTCTGTCTGTGGGGTTCTCCAGGCAATAATACTGTAGTAGGTTGCCATGCCCTTTTCTGGCAGATCTTCCTGGCCCAGGGTTCAGACCTTGGTCTTGTTTCCTGCATTGAGAGATGGCTTCTTTACCATTAATACCACCTGGGAAGCTTATATTTCTTCTATCTCATTTTATTTTTGCTTTAAAATTTTCTGGTTTGGTCAAGTTTTAGTTTTATTCCTTTCTTTTCTTACATATTTGAAGTTTAATGGCTGTCAAATTTGTTGCTGTAATGCATTCACTGATTACCAAATTAAAGGTCAATTATATTCTCATCGCTGAGGACACATGGTGAACAACAAGAGTTAAGGTGTTTGCCGTCATGAACTTTATATTCTGGTGAAGGCAGCTAGATTATCAACCAACCAAAAAATAGGTAATAATTTAATAAACAAGAAACTATTAGATGAACACTGTAGAGAAATCAAATAGAGAAATATACTAGGTGACGGGGAGGCTTAGAAGTACCTTCTGAGTTCTGCCACCTTCCCTGCTCTGTCAATAACACCTTGATAAAAAAAAGGCAGTAGCATGGTCACCAATTTCTCAGAATTCCCGATGCTTTTCATTAAAAGTGTTTTTACTCATTTAGTTAGTTTTTTTTGGCCACACTGGTTGGCACATGGTATCTTCTCTGTGACCAGGGTTCAAAACTGTGACCCCTGCAGTAGAAGCTCGGAGTCTTCATCACTGAATCATGGAAGTCCCCCAAAGCTTTTCCTTTGCCTTTCTGGACTGGCAAATGCACAGACTCTCTCTCTTTTTACATATGGAACTTGCACTGCGGAAAAGAGAACATGTGTCTTTCGGTAAGACTAATTTTTTTTTTTCCTTCAGCAGAACTGAATGTTTTTCCATTCTGACATTTCATTAATTTTGCTTCAAGGAAAAGAAATGAGTTGATTAAAAGTGGAAAAAATGACAGTAGCATATTGTGGTAATATATTTATTTCATGTCAAATTAAATCAATAAAATATGTTAAGATTATCCTGTAATATTTTCATCATTTGTTGAGATCTTGAAGATTTTTTTTAAGGAAGATGGCCAACAAGATGATTTACACCATAGTTGCAAAGTGCTGATTGATACCACAGCTTCTATTGTGACAAAATATTGTTATAATTTTAAGAGAATGAAATACATTAAGATCAGAGCAGTATAGTTAATGGAGACTTAAAATTTATCTACTTATCACTATAAGACATAAAAGTCTTGAACAGTTGAAGCTCTCATGTCACCATTAGTAAACCTTAATTTTTTATAGTGTTTGCAATAGTGCTAAAAAATATTTGCAAAGGCTTAACTATTAATTTTTCAGACAGTTGTCATTAATGATTCAGTTTTATGAAACATTGTTTTTTTTTAACCCTTTAAAAAATCACTGGGATAATTTTTAGAGTAAAGTAATATAAGAGCAATTAAAATTATCTTAAATTCTTACCTGGCTAGCACTCAGTTCAGTTCAGTGCAGTCGCTCACTCGTGTCTGACTCTTTGCAACCCCACAAACCACAGCACACCAGGCCTCCCTGTCCATCACCAACTCCCGGAGTTTACCCAAACTCATGTCCATTAAGTTGGTGATGCCATCCAACCATCTCATCCTCTGTGGTCCCCTTCTCCTCCTGCCCTCAATCTTTCCCAGTATCAGGGTCTTTTCAAATGAGTCAGCTCTTCGCATCAGGTGGCCAAAGTATTGGTTTCAGCTTCAACATCAGTCTTTCCAATGGACACCCAGGACAGATTTCCTTTAGGATGGACTGGTTGGATCTCTTCACAGTCCAAGGGACTCTCAAGAGTCTTCTCCAACACCACAGTTCAAAAGCATCAATTCTTCGGTGCTCAGTTTTCTTTCTACTCTAACTCTCACATCCATACATGACTTCAGACAAATATCTGTATGTCTGTGCAACTCTTAGAGAAAATCCAGATTTGGCTTTACTCACTGTATTACATGATAGTTGGTTTGATGTCATTGAAAACTGTTTGAGATACTAAGTGCTTAGAGGGGTTTTGATTATTAACTGGCAAACTTCAAAAGGCTTGGATGTTTGGTTTGGATAAAGCTTGATTAGCTTGAGATGGCTATTCAGATCTCCCCTCAAATCTCTTAGGGCTACTTTCCAGGTCCTCCCTATTCATTCTTCACCTGTCTCCCAAGAAAGTTGAGTTTCATGGTTTTAGAACTGCAGTTCCTAGACAAATATTCTTGAAGATTGTCTTTAAAAAGATTGACAAGTCATTTGATCCACTATTTTTTAGAACCTTTATATTCATCATCTTCATATGCAGATAATTTTCTTTACCTGTTATCAGGATCATGGAGTTTTAGAACTCTATGGGAAGCTTTGAGATTATCTGGTCAATTCAGCTATGTGTGTGTGTTAAGTCACTTCAGAACTTCCCTGGTGGTTCAGATGGTAAAGCATCTGCCTACAATGAGGGAGACCCTGGTTCGATCCCTGGGTCGGGAAGATCCCCTGGAGAAGGAAATGACAATCTACTCCAGTACTCTTGCCTGGGAAATCCCATGGACGGAGAATCCTGGTAGGCTACAGTCCATGGGGTCGCAAAGAGTTGGACATGACTGAGCGACTTCACCTTAAGTCATTTCAGTCAAGTCCGATTATTTGCGACCCCATGGACTGTAGCCTTCCAAGCTCCTCTGTCCATGGGATTCTCCAGGAGAGAATACTGGACAGGGTTGTTATGCCCTCCTCCACGGGATCTTCCCGACCCAGGGATTGAATCCGCGTCTCTTAGGTTGCATAGGCGGGTTCTTTACCACCAGCACCACCTGTGAAGACCAGCTAGTCAATTCAGTTATACATGTTGGGAAAATGAGTTCTCTAAGCTACTTGGGGGCTCAGATGGTAAAGAATCTACCTGCAATGCGGAAGACCTGGGTTTGATCCATGGGTCCAGAAGATCCCCTGGAGAAGGAAAAGGCTACCCACTCCAATATTCTGGCCTGGAGAATTCCATGGACAGAGGAACCTGGTCCATGGGGTCACCAAGAGTCAGACACGACTGAGCGACTAAGCACATAGAGCTACTTTAAGATCAGTTGTTGAATGGAGTACAAGTAGTTCAAATAAGAGGGTAGTAAGGGAAAAATCAGATAATATATTAAAAATATCTGGCCATATTAAGCTATGCACAGTACACACACAGACACTTTTTACTTCCTTCTTTTCACATAGAATGAGTTAGTAGATAAACGTGGACTGGCTTCTGCCTCATGAATCCTCTTTTGACCACAATTCCTAAAATCCTCTTCCTTAACTCTCTCTTGATTTAAAACCATTTTGTTCTTTTTTCCCCTTTCTTTCCTTGATAATTATTTTTCTCTTTGCCTGTTCAATCTTTGCCTTTCTAGTCATATGGATTTTTATCATATATCATTTTCCAGGATTAATAGCCAGAATTTCAAGAATACAATCAATACTATATACTGCACACTTCTTAATAATCCATCTCAAAGAGATTAGCATAATGGAATTAAATTATATACTTTGTAATTTTTATGTTCAAATATATCCCATATAGAAATTATGTATATTATAGAGATCATTGAAAGCAAATATTTTTCCTTTGATTAGACTGATTGTAGAATATTTTCTATATATCAGCTATTATGTTAACCCCTTTCTTCAATCATTTTAAAAAATCCTCATAGATTTCTAATTAAACACATATTACCTCTATTTGAAACACTCTGCTACCTGATAGTCACATAGGAGGTTTTTCCTCTGGTTTCACCTCAAATATCTTCTAAGAGAAGTTTCCCATAATATCTCATCTAAAATGTGTCCCAGGCTCTCTTTAACGCGTCATTTACTTTTATTTCTTACTACCTGTCATATAAATATATAAAATTATCTTAATTGCTTCTCTTGTTATTATTTCCCTCCCCTGACAACTGTAATTTAAGCCCCATGATATCATAGATCTTGTCTGCCTTGTTCATTGCTGAATTTCCAGCACCCAGTATGATGCCAAGTACAAATGGATGTTCAATAATTATCAATGATTTCATGTTACTTCAACTGAACCACATCTAATAAGGCTGATTAACTGACTCAGTTAAAGAGTTAGTGAGGGGCAGAATAGTCTGTCAAACTCATGTTTCCATCATTTCAACATCCATGTTTCTCACCACAACTTTTCATTGCTCTCAGACTATTTTTAGATTTTACCTAAAAAGAGAATGAAAACAAAAGCCATTGCATTCTTCTGTAAGCCAATTCAGGATCACACACTTTCAAATACCCTAGACATAACTGTCACTACTAAACAGCCATGTGTGTTTTCCAGATTCTTGTATTTATTGCATATATACGTAATGATTTAATTAGAAGACTTTTGAGAGTCCCTTGGATGGCAAGGAGATCAAACCTGTCAATCTTAAAGCACATCAATCCTAAATATTCACTGAAAGGACTGATGCTGAAGCTGATGCTCCAATACTTTGGCCACCTGATGTGAAGAGTTAATTTACTGGAAAATACCTTGGTGCTGGGAAAGATTGAGGGTAAGAGGAGAAGGGGCCGACAGAGAGTAAGATGGTTGATGGCATCACTGACTCAATGGACATGAGTTTGAGCAAACTCAGGGAGATAATGAAGAACAGGGTATTCCTGGCATACTGTAGTTCATGGGGTTGCAGAGAATCAGGCATGACTTGGCAACTGCACAACAGCAATCAGTCATTAATGGGACATTCATTTTTTCCTTAGTTATTAGGAAACTTCAAGGAGATATTTTGGATTCTTTTTTTCATTTTGTGACCAGTTTTTGAACTCCTCTTATGTTTAACCATTCAGTACTCTGTAGCTTACAAAATAAATTATAATAGTTAATTGGTCCAAGAATTTTTGCATTTAATGTTATTGCATACATTATCAGGTCTGACTACAGTATTTGAATAATTTGTGAGGTACCCAAGCTTAAAATAGTTTCTTTAATAGTACCCTTAAAATAGTTTCTGATTTATTGTTATAACAATCTGGGAACTGGAATTTATTGGTATTATGTTTTCAACATCTCTGGTATCACCATGTTATTACTCAAAGAATTAAGATTTTAGTCCTTGAAGGAGAACAATGTTGACATTTCCTTCTCTATAACTCATCTGTGAATGAGCATCAACCATTTATAAGAAGGAATAAATTAGAAGTGTTATATACTACCATAAATTGAAAAACAGAAAGATATATTATTTCTTTTTTAAAGGAATTTTCTATAAGTACATTTGCTTTATATTTTGCTAAGTTGCTTTTTCAAAACTGGAAATGATGTCATAGAAGCAATTTTAGTTTGAGAGTCTTTTCATAGGTAAACTAGAGAAGTTCATTAACAGATACAGATGTATAGGAAAGTTAACTGTAACAATTAAAGCAGTTTAAATCTATCTTATTCACAATATTGGGGTGAAAGAAACTCAGAAAACATGTAATTCCAGGTAGTCAACTATATAAATATTTCCAATTGAGTTGGTAACAAGAGATTTTAAATATAATCTAAAAATGAAGATTGTAAAGAAATTTACCTCTGATCTCCTTTTCTGAACACTGATTTTATATAAAAGTTTCATGAAGAAAACATTTGGGTATATGTTATTAGGTCATTGTTTTTACATAATTTGTGGTTACTATAGGTAGATTCTGTTAAGAAAGATGCACGCTAAAGGCTATCTATCTATAGGAAATAAAAAGCCAAAAACTTGAAAGAGGCTTCTACTTTATCAAGATAGTCATAACCCTGGAACTACAGAGTTTTCAGAAAGATTTAAAGGTTACATTTTACTCTAATTAACATTGATATTTTCCTCAAAATATTTTTAAATTTTAAAAATATTAAAAAAATCTATAATATACTTTAACTATTTTAAAGGAAACTAATACTGTTAAAAACTTATATACATGAAAAACATTTAAAGTATGGAGCATATTAGAGTGTTCTGGGCTTATTTGGTTTTCTAAAATAATTTAAAATTCATTAACCTGATTTTACTATGGAGATTTTTTTTTACATGAACCTCTATTTTTTGATTTTTATAAAACCTATTTTAGAGGTTAATGTTACTATTTAGTGCTTGTAATTATATTTCAACATTGTGAGTTCTGCCTCTTTGTGAGGTCAACAGTAATATTTTATAATTAATCCTGATGAAAAGTTATTTAATCATATTTCATTTGTTTTGTAAACTAGACTTAACAACTGAACAACAACAAGCTTTTCTTAGTAGTAAGACAATTTTAATTTATTTAAGTACAAGAAGATATATATTTGCCAGCATAAAACAGAAGGTCGGTCATACAGGATTCATTTTACAAGCAGTGTGCTCATAGAAGCTATAGAAGAATTAAGGCCAACTAAAGTAATTTTCATTAGTTTTCTTCGTTCATCTGTATTTTTTTTTTTAATTTATTTTTTTATTTTTCAGTGGGTTTTGTCATACATTGATATGAATCAGCCATAGAGCTACACGAATTCCCCATCCCGGTCTCCCATCTGTATTTACACAGTAGCCAAACCAACTTTGTTTATAGCAGTATTTAAAAAAATTTCTATGGCTCACTATGGGACATGCTCTTTCAAAGAACCTCAATAATAATGTAGATTACAGGTTATTTGGGATAAACTCATTTACATTGCTTATCTTGAGAAGGCTACTCTCTTTATGTTGAAAAGCATATCTCTCTACCCATGAATGTCTGAAAATCTGCTCTTTCCACTTCTATCTATAATGCTCAATGTTGAATGTATACATATTGAAGTATTATCTCCTCATACCCGTCAAAATGATGATCAAGAAAAGGAACACAAATAAATGCTGGTTGAGGATGTAGAGAAAAGGCAGCCCTTGTTCCCTTGTTCCACTCTTGGTGGAAATGTAAACTGATACATCCACTGTGGAAAACAGTATGGAAGTTTCTCAAAAAACTAAAAATAGAATTATCACATGACTCAGCAATTCCACTCCTTTGTATACATCCAAAGAAACCCAAACACTAATTTGAAAAGATACATGCACCTCAAAGTTCACAGCAGCATTATTTACAATTTTCAGGATTTGGAAGCAACCTAAGCATCTATTAACAGATGAAGAGATAAAGATGTGGTATATAAAACACAATGAAATACTACTCAGTCATGCTGCAGCAACTTGGATGGACTTGGGGGGATTTATGGTAAGTGAAATAAGTCAGACAGAAAGAGAAATACTGTGCGATATCACTTATACGTGGAATCTAAAAAATACAGCAAACTAGAGAATAAAGCAAAAAAAGAATCAGACTCATAGAGAACAAACTAGTGGTTACCAGTGGGGAGAAGGGAAGTGGGGAGAGGCAATATAGAGGTAAGGGATTAAGAGGTACAAACTATTATATAAAATAAGTTACAAGGATATATTGTACAATATTGGGCACATTGCCAATATTTTATAATAACTATAAAAGAGCATTAGCTTTAAAAGTTGTGAATCACTATATTGTACACCTGTAACATATAATACTGTATACCAACTATACTTTGAAAAAAAAATGGCTGTAAAGCTTAACTGAACTGAAGAAAGATAAAACTGACCACTTCTTAAAATGATGTTATGCCATTCTAAAACTGTTTGGTGCTGAAATATGTTCAACTTCAGTATACACTTGTTGAATTTTTCTTATATTGGGACACTAGATGAAAAGGAAAGGTCAAAGATGGCAAAGTTAGTCAGCACATATCTTTAACTAGAGTTGAGCATGTGAGTATGAAAAATATCAACTGACATTCTTGACAACTAACTGAACCATCTTAAGAGGTAGGCTCAGATCAAATCAATAATGACAGCAAAATCTTATTTCAAATGTAGTTTCATTTGCAACTAGGCTTTTAGATTTAATTCTTCTTTGATTTCTGTATTGTTTTTTGTTTTTTCTTTAGTTAATTTAATTATTATGCTTCTTTCTTTGTTGCTTCTTGCAGGGGACTTTTATGAATGATCTAGTTCTGATTTTCAGTGCACACCGTGTTCTTTTGACAGATTGGATTAATATGTTATATTTTCTCCCTTACCATTTCTTGAAGCTTACTATTTTAAAAGCTTTTGAAGATAGAGAAGCTAATGATTAATTACCTTGTTTATGAGTAAGGTTTAACAAATGTTGGCTGGTAGTAATAACCCATTAGTTATTAATGATAAAAAGTTGAGAATTTATATACCAATATCATGAATGCTCACTGAATTGAGAATGATACAGTCCTGAGGTTCTTATAGCTATAAGTTATTGTTGTGTCAAGTAATAAGGATCCCAGAATGAAAAATATGTTACTTAACTCCATAAGAAATACAAGTTGAAGCAACCAATTTTGTATGGCCTAAAACATCTGTCATTAATAGAGGCTATAGTAATTTTTAACTAGCTATATTAGTTTTTTAAAAAGAGTTTCTAGAGATTAATTAAAATGACAAAAAGAGACTTACATTGCCAGAAAAAGATATGTTAATTAGTGTCTAATGAAAAGCTTTTGTTTTTAAATGCCAAAATATTTGAGCCAAGATTAAGAGATTTTTCAGCCAAGATTGGATTATTTTCCAGTCATAAAATGTGTCAAATTGTAACTCATGTTTATTAGTATAGCTTTCATTTTTTTATAAACCTGAATAAAATCTATGTAGAATTGGCAAGTAATTTTAAAAGCTAAATATAACTCTATAAATTGTGATTTGGAATTTCATTTGGATCTCATTTCTTAAAGCCAAATAAACTCATACTTCATAGCTGTTAGAATTTATGAAATACTGGTTTAAAATTGGACAGTTTTTTGATTCTCTTTGGAATAATCCAGATCTCAAAGTAATCTATGTGTGAGAAAAAATGGACTATTTGAAACATTATGAAAGCTTTACGAGGTTTAATTTTCCAAGAGGAAGTAAGCAAATTTAACCTTGTATATCTAGTTGGCTGGATTATATTTAAGATAAATTTCCAACCTCATAAAGATGTATCACATTAAAAAGTCCAACTTTTTTGACAATTAGCTTTTTTAATAGAAATTCTGTCAATTCTATTTGTTTAAATGTTTTGAATGCTGATGAGCATAAAGAAAATCTATATTTGAGAATAAAGTAAGTACTTTGAAACAAAATCCACATTCTATTACCAGAGATACTCCAGAAATATATCATAATAATTTTACTATTTCCTTCAGCTTATTTTGGCTCCTAGTTTGGTCTTCTATTTTAGCTTCTATAGGTGGAAGCTTAAAATATTGATTTGAGACCTTTGTTCTTTTTTAATTTAAACATTTAATGCTAGAAATTACCTTTTAGATATTGCTTTCACTTAATTTCATGAATTTTGATATGTTGTATTTTCTTTTTCTACTCAGTGCAAAATATTTTATAACTTCCTTTATGCTTTCTCCATTGGCCCATAGCTTCTTAAAAGTGTTGCTTAAATTATGAACATTTGGTGAGTTTCCAGGCAACTTTGTAATACTGATTTCTAGTTTAGTTCCTCTGTGATCATAAAACAAACTTTGTATGACTTAGCTTTTAACATTGTTAATGTTTGTTTGTGTCCCGATATTTTCAGATGCTCCATGGGCCTGAAAAGACTATATATTCTTCTGCTTTTATATGAAATGTGTAAGTGTGAATGAAGTCAAGTTGATTTATAGTGCTGTTACTGAGCCAGGAGGTACATGCCCCCATGCCCAGCCCCCCAGGGTAAAGCAATTGGACTGAAACGCCAAGACAAGAATAGCAGGACAAATAAGGGAGGAGGCTGGGCCCTGCCCACACCACATATTTCTCATTCCCAAAGTCAGGAGATCTCCTTAACCACAAGTGCGCAGAAAGGCTCCTTGGAGGTCAAAGGAGTAGTATCAAGGGATGCTTTACCCATAAAATTCATCCTGGCTGAGAGATGTGCGCGTACACATGGAAAGATCCTGTGATATACCAAATATGCACTGTGAACCAGGCAAATCAAAATGATTGACCAAAGAAGAACTGGAAGAAATGCCCCTATAAGTGATTTAAATTGTCATGAGAGTGCAACTCAGGGACTCTCCCTCTGAATCTGCTTATGAGTTTATCCACATGTACTATTCTCTTTTTCCTCTTAATAAATACTTATAAATAAAGAAATACTTAATAAATACTTCACTACTTTCCATCTTTGTGGAAATTCTTTTCAGCAAAGCCAAAGGGCCAGGGCCCTTGCCACTGACCACTGGTCTAGTGGCTAGAATCTGGTGTTCTCAACCTGGCCTCAGTCTCTGGCTGGGAACCCAAGCCTGGCTCCAAGTCATTGCAGACCAAGGTATCTCAAGATCATTCTGATTTTCTTTATCTTTACTGATATTCTTTCTACTGGTACTAACAATGATTGAAAGAGAATTTGTTGAACTCTCCAATGATAATTTTATCTAATTTTATCAATTAAAAATGATTTATTTAGTTTTGGCTGTGCTGGGTCTTTGTTGCTGCGTGAGGGTTTTCTTTAGTTGTGGTAGGTGCGGACTACTCTCTAGTTGCAGTGCGTGGGCTTTTCATTGTGGTGGCTTCTCTTGTTTTGGAGCACGCATGGGCTCTAGCGTGCACAGGCTTCAGTAGTTGCTGCACATGGGCTTAGTACTTGTGGCTGACTGGCTGCAGAGTGCGAGCTCAGTAGTTATGGCTCATGGACTTAGTTGCCCCACAGCATATGGGATCTTCCTGGACCAGGGATTGATCCCCTGTCTTCTGCATTGCAAGGCAAGGTGGATTCTTAACCACGGGACCACCAGGGAAGCCCCTTCCTTTTATTTCTAATTTATTTGTGTTTTAGTCAAAGGGATTTCTTTTTAAAAATATTTAACAGCTTTATCGAGGCTTATTTAACTTATAAAAGGAAATGTACATATTTATTGTGTACTATTTGATGAATTTAAAAATATAGAAACGCCCATGATACCATCACACAATCAAGGTAATAGACATATCTAGCACCACCCCCAGAGTTTCCTACGTCCTTTGTTTTTTCTTTGTTTGTTTTTGTGTAAGAACACAATAAAAGAGTTATCCTTGTAACAAATTTTGAATTGCACAATGTATTGTAACTATAGGCATGATATTATATAGCAGATATCTAGAAATTATTCATCTAGTATAACTGAAACTTTATACCCATGAAAATCAACTCCCTATTTCTTTCAACACTTTACCTCTGGTAAGCAGTATTATATTCTATGCTTCTATGAGATTGACCATTTTAGATTCCCAAGTAAGTGGAACCAGTGGGTATATATTCAACAGAATATTGAGGAGCTATTGCACTCCCATATTCAACACAATATTATTCACAATGGTCAAGACACATAAATAGCCCAAGCATCCACTAACAGATAAATGGCAAAGAAAATGGAACACTATTCAGCGCCCGCCAAAAGAAGGAAACTCTGCCATTTGTGACAACATGGATGGAACTGGAGACTCTAATCAGAAAAATAAACCAGTCACAGCCATTGTTTAATACAGCAAGTTCCTCAGACCTTCTGATAAACATCAAACTGTGAGAGCCACTCTACTAGATTGACCTAATAAGTCTAAAGGGTTTCTTGTAGGCAACACAGTCAGTTATTTCTTTTCTATCTAACTTGACAATATCTGCCTTTTAATTGAAGTGTTTAGACTACTTGTATTTATGTAATTACTACCTTAGTGATAGAACTGGTATATAATTACCATCTTGCTTTCTATTTTCTACTGTCCCAATAGTTTGTCTCTTTTGTTCTTCCTTCATTGCTCTTTTTTGGACTGATTTGATAATTTTTTTTATGATTTTATTTTATCTACTTTATTGACTTATTTGCCCTACCTCTTTTTTAAGTGTGCTTCCCTCATAGTTCAGTTGGTAAAGAATCCAGTTGTTGGTCGAGAGTTTGCCATTACTTCTTAATTAACTATAATTTACCTTCAAATATAGTTTATTCCATTTCCTTCATTTCATCTTTTATGCCATCATGGTCATACATTTTACTTTTCCATATTATAAAAATCCCCAAATATATTGCAACTATGTTTGCATTTGGACAGTCTTTTATATTTTTAAAGTGATTCAGCATGAGGAGAAAAGTTTTTGTATTTACTTTCATCTTTATTATTTCTAGCACTTTGCCTTTCTTTATATGAATTTAAATTTCCATCTGGCTTCATACTCCTGATGAATTAAGACATTCCTTTAACAGTTCTTGTAGGGTAGGGCTGTTGGCAATGAATTCATTCTATTTTGTTGGACAGAGAGATATTTTTAATTTTATCTAAATTTTTAAAAAGATTTTGTTTCTTTTTGCTGAGTACACAATTCTAGGAGCCATTTTCTCTATTGATATTTTAAAAATGTCATTCCATTATCTTTTGGTTTGTATAGTCTTTGATGAGAAGTCTGCTATAAACTTTTATCTTCTTCCTCTTTGTAATGTTTGCTATCTTCAAATATTACTTCTAATGTTGTTGCTCACTTGCTAAGTCATGTCCAACTCTTTGCAACCCCATGGACTGCAATAAGCCAGGCTTCCCTGTCCTTCACTGTCTCTCAGAGATTACTCAGACTCAAACACACAGAGTGGATGATGCCATCCAATCATCTCATCTTCTGTTGTCCCCTTCTCATCCTGCCCTCAGTCTTTCCCAGCATCAAGGTCTTTTCCAGTGATTTGGCTCTTCGCATCAGGTGGCCAAAGTATTGGAGCTTCAGCTTCAGCATCAGTCCTTCCAAAGAATATTCAGAGTTGATTTACTTTAGGACTGAGTGATTTGATCTCTTTGCTGTCCAAAGGACTCTCAAGAGTCTTCTATAGCACCACAGTTTGAAAGCATCAATTCTTTGGTGCTAAGCCTTCTTTACGGTACAACATTCACATCTGTACATGACTACTGGCAAAACCACAGCTTTGACTAGATGGACCTTTGTCAGCAAAGTAGTCTCTGCTTTTTAATATACAGTCTAGATCTGTCATAGCTTTTCTTCTAAGGAGCAAGTGTCTTAATTTCATGGATGCAATCACACTCCAAGGTGATTCTAGAGCCCAGGAAAGTAAAATCTGTCACTGTTTCCATTTTTTCCCCATCTATTTGCCATGAAGTGATGGGACACGATGCCATGATTTTAGTTTTTTGAATGTTGAATTTTAAGCCAACGTTTTCACTCTCCTTTTTCGCCTTCATCAAAAGGCTCTTTAATTCTTATACAGTTTTAAATTTCTTTGGGGATACAAATCTTATGTATGTTAGTGCACTTAATATTGTCCTACACCTCTTGGCTATTCTATCTGCTTTCTCTTTTCTTTCAGTTTTAGCTTGGACAACTTCCATTGACCTCTCTTTAAGTTCACTGATTTTTTTCCCCATAGCTATGTCCTGTATGTTGATAAACATGTCAAAGTAATTTTTCACCTCTGAAATTGTGTTTTTAAAATTTATGATATTTCTGACTTTTGTTTTACACTTCAATAACACTGCTTAAAATTCTTGTTTTTTATTGTATATAGTTCATTTTTTCTAAGTGCTGGAATATGGTGCTGGAATATGATGTATAGAAGAGCAGTTGAGACTGAAGTGAAAATTATTTCCTCTCAGAAATCAGCCCATCTCTTCTGGCAGGTTGTTAATATGGAGAGTTCTCCAAGTCTTCTCAGTACTTGAGCTGGGTTTGGATTTAATTGTTGCTGTGCATGTGCTAAGTCACTTCAGTCGTGTCCGACTCTGTGCAACCCTATGGGCAGTAGCCCGCCAGGCGCCTCTGCCCACGGGGTTCTCCAGGCAAGAATGCTGGCGTGGGTTGCCAAGCCCTCCTCCAGGGGATCTTCCCAACCCAGGGATTGAACTTATGTCTCTTATGTCACCTGCATTGGCAGGCAGGTTCTTTACCACTAGCACCACTTGGGAAGCCTTTAACTTTTATTGCATTACAGGCTTTATATTTTTTAAAATATTTTATTTATTTTAAAAATTAACTTATTTATATGAATTAGAGGATCATTATTAACAATATTGTGATGGTTTTTGCCATATGAATTGGCCACAGGTATACATGTGTCCCCCTCCCATTCTTAAGCCCCTCCTCCCTCCCTCCCCACCCTATCCCCTGGGCTGTCCCAGGGCACCGGCTTGGTGTATCCCGCTTCATGCATCGAACTTGTATACTGGTCATCTATCTTACATATGGGAATGTATATGTTTCAATGCTATTCTCTCAAGTAATCCCACCCTCTCCTTCTCCCACGGAGTCCAAAAGTCTGTCCTTTACGTCTGTGTCTCCTTTTCTGCCTGGCATGTAGGATCATCAGGACTGTCTTTCTAAATGCCATATGGAGAAGGCGTGGAGAAAAGGGAACCTTCTTACACTTTTGGTGGGAAAACAAACTGGTACAGTCACTATGGAGAACAGTGTAGGGATTCCTTAAAAAACTGGAAATAGAACTGCCATATGATCCAGCAATCTCACTGCTGGGCATACACACCAAGAAAACCAGAACTGAAAGAGACACGTGTACCCTGATGTTCACTGCAGCACGATTTATAACAGCTAAGACATGGAAGCAACCTAGATGTCTATCAGCAGATGATGGATAAGGGAAATATAATACAGATACACAATGGAATATTACTTAGCTATAAAAAGGAACACATTTGAGTTAGTTCTAATGGGGTGTATGAACCTGGAGCCTATTAAACAGAGTGAAGTAAGTCAGGAAGAGAAAGACAAATACTGTATATTAACACATTATAGGCTTTAAATTTCTATAACAGTGGACCTAACAGAAGCAGAAGTTATTAAGAAGAGGTAGCAAGAATACACAGAAGAACTATACAAAAAGGATCTTCATGACCTGGATAACCATGATGGTGCGATCACTCACCTAGAACCAGACATCCTGGAATGCGAAGTCAAGTAGGCCTTAGGAAGCATCACTATGAGCAAAGCTAGAGGAGGTGATGGAATTTCAGGTGAGCTATTTCAAATCCTAAAAGATGCTGCTGTGAAACTGCTGTACTCAATATGCCAGTAAATATGGAAAACTCAGCAGTGGCCACAGGACTGAAAAAGGCCAGTTTTCATTTTAATACCAAAGAAAAGCAATGCCAAAGAATGTTCAAACTACAGCACAATTCACACATTTCACATGCTAGCAAAGTAATGCTCAAAATTCTCCAAGCCAGCCTTCAACAGTACATGAACCATGAACTTTTCAATGTTCAGGCTGGATTTAGAAAAGGCAGAGGAACCAGAGATCAAATTGCCAACATCTGCTGGATCATCAAAAAAGCAAGCGAGTTCCAGAGAAACATCTACTTCTGCTTTATTGACTAAAAGCCTTTGACTGTGTGGATCAAAACAAACTGTGGAAAATTCTTAAAGAGATGGGAATACCAGACCACCTGACCTGCCTACTGAGAAATCTGTGTGCAGGTCAAGAAGCAACAGTTAGAACCAGACATGGAACAACTGACTGGTTCCAAATTGGGAAAGGAGTACGTCAAGGCTGTATATTGTCACGCTGCTTATTTAACTTATATGCAGAATACATCATGTGAAATGCCAGGTTGGATGAAGTACAAGCTGGAATCAAGATTTTTGGGAGAAATATCAATAACCTCAGATATGCAGATGACACCACCTTTATGGCAGAAAGTAAAGAGGAACTAAAGAGCCTCTTGATGAAAGTGAAAGAGGAGAGTGAAAAAGCTGGCTTAAAACTCAACATTCAAAAAACTAAGATCATGGCATACAGTTCCATCACTTCATGGCAAAAAGATAGGGAAACAATGGAAACAGTGACAGACTTTATTTTGGGGGGCTCCAAAATCACTGCAGATAGTGACTTCAGCCATGGAAGTAAAAGACTAGCTCCTTGGAAGAAAAGTTATGATCAAACTAGATAGCATATTAAAAAGCAGAGACATTATTTTGATGACAAAGGTCCATCTAATTGAAGCCTTGGTTTTTCCAGTAGTCTTGTATGGATGTGAGATTTGGACTACAAAGAAAACTGAGCACTGAAGAATTGATGTTTTTGAATGTTGGTGTTGGAGAAATCACTTGAGAGTCCCTTGGACTACATGGAAATAAAACCAGTCAATCCTAAAGGAATCAGTTCTGAATATTCGTTGGAAGGACTGATGCTGGAGTTGAAACTCCAATACTTTGGCCACCTGATGCGAAGAACTGATTCATTGGAAAAGATCCTGGTCCTGGGAAAGATTGAATGCAGGAGGAGAAGGGGATGACAGAGGATGAGGTGATTGGATGGCATCACCAACTTGATGGACATGAGTCTGAGCAAACTCCAGGAGTTGGTGAAGGACAGGGAAGCCTGGCATGCTGCAGTCCATGGGGATGCAAAGAGTCAAACACAACTGAGCAACTGAACTGAACAGTGCTAGCAGTGCTGCCTGCCGTGCTGAAGGGTTTTTCTCAGTATTCTTTTTCCACATTTACTTTTCAGCAGTCCTCCATGCCAACACTACAGCATGATCTCTCTCCATTTTTTTACCCTTCCCCAGATTGTTACTGATTGCTGCTCATGTTAGGGGAAGAGGGTGCTCTATTATTCTGGTCTGTTTTCCTGGTGGCTTGGATGGTAACGAATCTTAGCCTGCAATACAGGAGACCCGGGTTTGATCCCTGGGTTGAGAAGATGCCTTGGAGAAGGGAATGGCTACCCAATCCAGTATTCTTGCTTGTAGAATTTCATGGACATAGGAACCTGACAGGCTACAGTCCATGGAGTTGCAAAGAGGAGGACACGACTGAGCAACTAAGCATGCTTGTGAGCCTCATTTTTAGGTAGGATTCCTGCTTGTGGGCCTTGGAGGTACAGTTTTCACAGACCAGGTTTTCTAACTCCTGCCAACCAAACCCCACCTTATATATTCCAAACTGCTTGGATAGGAGAGTGTTTTCTGCTTATTCTCCACTGGTAGCAGACCTCGACTTTGTATGAGTGTAGGATATTGAGTCCAAGAGATTTACCTGCTCCTCTTTCACGAGCGGGAAGATCTTCCTCCTTCCCTTTGCTCACTCCCCAGAAACAGTGGACATGTCAGTTCTATAGATAGGAGGACTTCTTTACCACCCCCCCAGAAGCAAATGGGTTATGCCTCTCCCCTCTCCCCCACTCCCCTGAAACAGGATTTTTGCCTGGATTCTAAGGGCAGTAGCACTTGCTGCCTCTATTCCAGCAACTTAATGCTTTTACATTTTATAAGAGAAGGGCCTGAGAAAATACAGTTTTGTATCTGTTCCCCAAGGGTAGCCCTGCATACTGCGGTTACTGAGGGAAGCTCTCTCCAGTTTTCTGCCTTGATCTTCAATTTTCACGAAATTGGCTCATTGGAAAGTGTGCCCAAGTGTAAAATATCCTTGTTTCTAGGGATTTCAGTTTTTCCAAATTTATATGCTAGTCCATTCTCAGCCTTTAAGAGTTTGTTAAAGTTTAGTGTTATTTATCCCAACTCACTCCTAAGGTGATATCTCATCCTCTCATGCCTTGCCAAAGGTGAAAATGTGTATGTACTGTTTCTCCTTAGAGGGCTTGTCACTCGTCGGAATTCAGAGTATTTGCCTGCCTTGCAAACTCAGCTCTCCTACAGAAATGATTTTGTGGCTGATTTGATTTTTTGTTGTTGTTGTTAGGTTGATAGCAGCATTCTTTTGTGGTTTTCTGAATCCTAAGGAGATTCAGAACCTCCCCGAATCTCTATAGTTGTTTTAAAGCAGCCAGTTAGTGGAAGAGATGCATTAACTTAACTAATCTTAACAGAAAAACAATAAAATATATTAAAAGTACAGTAAATTTGAGACTTAAAGAATACTAAGCATATCTTTAAAATAATTGTGATATTGAAATATGGCCAATAAAATTATAGAGTTGTACATAAGAAAGCCAGATATTGGTACCTGAAATTGTTAATGTATATAATGAATTATGTGGCATTTCCTATATTTCTATGGTTATATTCATAACAAAAATATTAGTTTTACTTTATGTTGATCAGGTAAGTTTCTTGGGAGAAATAGAATGTAAATTTTAATTTGAAGTATATGTGACTTGAATTAGGTAAGAAAGAGGGATGGGCAATCCAGGTGAGAAAAACAGCAAGTTCAAAGGAATGAGAATAGAAAATGAGAAGTGAGATTATGGTATATTAAAAAAGCAAACAGATACTAGCCTCATTTTGTTTATCTGTATCAAAAGTTGGCAAACACAACCATGAGCCACATCCAACCTGCAGCCTGTTTTTGTATGACCAGTGAGGTAAGAATGATTTTTAAATTGTTAAAAGGTTACAAAAAACAAAAACAAAACCAAGTTGCAGGAAGAGAAGGATAGGAGAGATAAAAGAAGATGAAAAGGAGGACGTGACTGAGACTATATGTGGCTTGCAAAGAATAAAATATTTGCTATATGAACTTTCACAAAAGAAGTTTTCCAACCCCTGATCTGTATAGTTTTCTTATTCTTTGCTATTCTATTACAGAGAAATAGATATTCCTTTCAAATTTTTAAAATCTGTACTAAATATAATTGCCATATTATCAAATTCCTCTTTAATCTGCTTTCAATTGATTTACAGAATTAAACAGCTTATAATTATAATTTGAACTCATATTTTTGCACAATACACATTTTGTATGGTTCTAATTCTTTAAACGTGAATTTATAATTTAATAGATCACATATTTCCACATAGTTTTTACATTGCCCTTTCCTTTGTTTGTTAGTGAGCCAGATACAACCATAATTTCATTTTTCAAACTGCTGTAAATCCATGATGTACTTAAGGGACTTGCAGGACTTGTAAGGAAAAGACAGGACCAGGAGATGACTGTAACGTACAACAAATTGGTGAAACAATAGATTGACACTGGATTTTTCCCATGAAGATAATTTTGACTTTCTGATTTCTTCCTTGCCTCCCTTGTCTTTTCTATTCTTATTTGCCATGTTCTATCAGATGGCTGAGACAACCACATCAATTAGACAGGGCCAATTATCTAAGCCTTTTTTCTTCTTTCTCTCTTTCTGTTTGATGATGGTAATGCCTCTTTACACACCTTCAGAAGATGTGTAGTTACAGGAGAAAAACTAAATCTGATATTCTGGTTTTTCTTCAGGTACTGATTTTAAAAATTAGTTAAAACAAACAAAGAGACTGTTATTTGGATGATAACTGTGGGATTTGATTAAAGCACTTCATACTTGTCTCTATCTTAATGAACACCTAATACCAGTAATTAAAAATAAATTACGCTTTCATAAATATTGCTTAAAATTTCACTTTTACGTAGTCAGCTCTTCAACAGAAATGTGTTCTTAACTGATAAAATATATCTTACAGTATGTTTTTAACTGTTTCACCTGCATTTTCAAATATGCCATAGAAATAACTTCTTCATGGGGAACTTCAGTTTGTTATATGAATTTGTTCAGTGCTTGGCATGAACAGGGTGGAAAGACCAGGAACATTACTTTCTGACCTCTTTTGCTCTCAGCAAACAGATAGCAAAGCACAACAGGAAAATATCTGTTCTTTGTTTCAGGTATTTTATAAAGCAGCTATTAGTCCTGAAAGTCAAATCTGATAACTTTCAATCCCCAATGTAAAGACCAAAGGATAATGTAAAATTCAAAGTAAGATTAAGGACAAAAGGAACACGAATTCAGTTTTATTGGTCGTCTTAGTGGATTTAACGAAAGAATTTCATAACATACTTTTTGCCAGTTCATTGCTGACTCTGTGGCTTTGATGATTCTCGGCACCCCCATAAGCCTAATGGACTTCATGGTGAGGAAAATCGACTCTTGTTGTTAAGATAAAATGTCAAGATAAACTTGGTAGGTTTTTTGTTAAGGCAGAAATTTTAACCTTGGATTAAAAACACAGGAGAGGAAAAATAGTCACATATTTCGACATTCAACTTTCAGATGTGAAGACATCAAAATTATTTTAACATCAACCTGTTGACTAATGGCCATGGTCTCAAATATTTGGTCTCAAAATTTTCTAAATCCTTCAGGCTTAGAAAATTACTAAGATTTTCTTCTTAGCCTTGGGCTCAGCAGTAAAACTGCACATTTTCAGCCTTCATCATTTTCAATTGAGAGATTTATTCATTTATTTTTTACTTGGATAAAGAAGTATTAGTAGAAAATTGTATAATTCTAAAGATCATTTCTAAGAAACAATTGGTTGACATGCTATTGTCTAAATTGTATCTTTCTGAAATTTATACATTGAAGTCCTGACCCCTCATGTGACTTATCTAGAGATAGAGTCTTTTGCAGAAAATTAAAGTTAAATGAGTTAATAAAAAGGAGGGGGCCCTAGTTTGATCAGACTGTGGCCTTATAAGAAGAGGAAGATCTCTGTGTGTGTGTCTCCTGCATGTGAGAACACAATAAGGCAGCCATTTGAAAACTAGGAAGAGCGCTCTTACCAGAAACTGAATCCTGCTGGACCTTGATCTTGGACTTTCCAGGCTCATGAGCTGTGAGAAAGCAAATTTCAGTTGTTTAAGCCACTCAGTCTATGATATTTTGTTATGGCAGCCTAAGCTACCTAAGATAATTAATTTACATTCAGTGGCTCTCTTAATTTTTTCCAGGATATATGAAAATAAATACTTGAAATACTTTAAAAGCCTGCCCCCAAAGCAAAAAAATCCAGCAAACAGAATAATAGCCTAGGGATGTTGATGAATTGATTTCGTAGCTAAATCACCTTTCAGAAACTATTCATAGCACAAAAGGCAACTGCCTTGTATAGTTAAGAATAAGCATAGCATGGCTTTCCTCCTTCCAACAGACCAGAACTTCTTAGAAACATATTTTACTATTCAAAGATGAAGGCTCTCTTTCAACTTGTGCACTGCAGATACGTAGTTTAATAAAGACTCAATATTATGTCCAGTAAGTCAAAGATTTGTTTGTTTAGCTGCCAAGAGGCTTCTGACTCTTTAACAATCCTATGTGCTATAGCTGAGCAGTCTCCTCTGTATCTTAGGATATAAGCTCTTAACTATCTGAAAATTTCTTTCCTCTTTCTCACTGCCTTTCACTCATGCAGTACCTTTCTTTGCTTCAAACAAAGTTTTCAATAGTTTATCTGATCTTTGTTATATTTGTATGATTTGACTTTATGATAATAAGTTCAACTAATATTTTGCTTTCTTTTTTGACTCTGAAAAGCCTTACCAAATTACCTGTGAAATAATAGTTACTTTTTAGCCTCAGATTTGCTTATGTGCAAGGAAGGGAATGTTAGAAGAGATGGAATTTAAGGGCATGAAAAGAAAACAGCACGCTGTTGCTTTAGGCATATCAAACCTTCCTCTAACTCAATCCAAGTTTGTAAGGGTATCTGTAAATGGTCAAGCAACCTTTAATTTCTAATTATGAATTATGGAATTAGTGAAGATGGTATATAGTTCATGTTTAAAATACATGATAGAAACTACCAAATGAAACTTCTTTGTGTAAATGAACATATGGAAGTTCCAGATTACAGCACAATCAACTTGGAAGAAAAGAAATTTGATACTGTTGGACTACTTTATATCCTGGATGGTGACAGGAAGGATGTCTCCCATGCACATGTTTATCACTCATGATCATGTTCATGATCATGATCAAGACTGGTGCAATGGTGGGAGTGGAGAGATCTGCTTCTTTTGTTTGTTTGTTCAGTTTAATTTCAATGAACTTTGAATGAACTTAAATGCTTTGACTACCAAGAGGAGCCTGGTGGTGAAAATACCAAATATTCTTAAGAAAACTACAAATACAAATAACTTTGCCTTCAAATACCAACAGGATAGAGGAGTTGTCTTTTGAGAATAGCACTGGCAGAACACAGTCTGTCTCCTGTGTTCTGGAGTCCTGGACTCCTACGTAGCTGGGAGACAAACTTAAATGCTTATACATCTGTAATGGGTACACTAGGGTTTCCCTGGTGGCTCAGATGGTAAAGAATCTGTCCGCAATGCAGGAGACCTGGGTTCAGGCCCTGGTTGGGAAGATCCCTGGAGAAGGGAATGACAACCTACTCCAGTATTCTTGCCTGGAGAATTCCATGGACAGAGGAGCCTGTTAGGCTGTAATCCATGGAGTTGCAAAGAGATGGATATGACTGAGTGACTAACACAGTGGGTGCACTAGAGTTAGCCTCTGCTTCATCATATTATTGGATTTCTTCCCTCTGCGTTGAGTCCTGGGGTTGAATCATGAACCTGTAATCTGAGATGGGATGTGAGAGGGAAATTCTGGCAAAAAAGGGCAGGGAAATAAGAGTCCACTGATTTAGTGGAATGAGGGAAAGAGGAGTATAGGTTTAGCAAGATCAGGTGGCAGAGTTCTTTTGCCATGTTCCTCTCCCAATCCCAAGCTTCTTACCCTCAAGATCCATTCTCAGGGTGGGGTAGGGGCTTGCAGGAACATCAAGACAGATGCACAAGGCCCTAAGAAGACAAAGCAGAGTGAATTTCCTTCTCTAAAAAGACTAGGGAACGCAGCAGTTCCAAAAGAGAACTCCCAAAACTAAATCACAGTCACCCACTCAGGGAGCAGAGCAGAGGAGCCTCAACCCAGAGGAGACCAGGCAGGAGCCCCAGGTCTCTTTCTGTTGCACTGACATCTACCCCAGACCTTCGTGAGGATGGTACACATACCCTCCCCGAGTCAGATGTCTTCTGGACAGAGAAGGATGAGGTGCCTAAACTCTCCAAGACATGATCATTTCCCTAAAACACTAAGGCATTCAAAGATCCATTTAAACGAGGCCAAATACAGAGCTAAACTTCAAATAGTCCAAGTACTTGAACTAAAGGAGATGGAGATTTTGTTAATCAACAGTGACAAGGTTCCTTGTTACTGAGAGGGGTCAAGATTATGTTAGCTCTAGAAATTAAGGCCATCCATTTATTTGCCTATCTGAGTACAATGTGAATAAAATCATAATTCTGATATATGACTGGAAATTAATAAAATTGTGAATATTGTATGGTGGGCATAGGCCTCTTTTCTGGGTGATATCTCACTCATCTTTGTTAAACACATACTTGACCTAGCTTTGTGCATATATTGGTCTTTGAAACTTTCTGAAGTAAACAAATGTTTGCATTGACTCAATACATTTTTTGTATTTTCTTAACCCTCGATTTTAATGTACTTATACATTTGAGGTGATTTTGAAAAATTTATTTTGCCAGATGTTAAGGAATAATGTGGTAGAGAGAACACTGGACAATGAGACAATGAAGGTATATGTTTTTTACCCTTGACTTTGTCACTTACAGCTGTGAGGACCAAGGCAAGTGCACTAAGCTGGCTGATTATCACTGCTTTATCTACACTACAGAAGCAACTGTCTTGCATAGTCCATTTGTGAGATGATTGTAAGAGTAAGTTGTATAATGTTTGTGAATGTATTTTGAAAATTGAAATTAACTTTATCAAGGAAATATGAAAGTATTAGTTAATGAAAAACTTTTTGACTTTAATTTAGCTATTCAGTATTTTAAAACGTTTTTTGAAATAATCTCAGATCTATATAAATGTTGCAAACATAGTACAAAGAACTCTTAGAAGCTTCCTAGTCAAATCTGCTAATTTTTAATATTTTGCCATATCTGCTTTGTTATCTCTCATGTATATATCCATATATTATCCATGTATATGGTTTTCTGAAAAAATATTCTAAATAAGCTGAAATTATATTATGCTACTTTGCTTTTTAAAACTTTAAAGTTCATTTCTTTAGATTAGGAATATTTTCTTATATGACCATAATATAGACAACAAAACCAGAAAATTTAACATTAACACATTAATTTAATCTATAGTCCATATTCCAATTTCATAAATTGTCCCCAAAACAACTTTGACAGCAGTATTTCCCAGTCTAGAATCCACCTTTTGTCTTTAGCTGTCATGTCTCTTTAGCTTTATTTAGCTAATAAGTAAACAGGTTCTCAGCCTTTTTTGGGGAGGTCTTTCATAAGAATATAGGTCAATTATGTTGTGGCATTTTTCTGTTTGGATTTGTCTTGTGTGTACTCATTATTAGATTTAGGTTACAGATTTTTGGCTGGAATGTCACAGAAGTGATGACATGTCCTGCTCAGGGTACTGTATCCTAAAGCAGATGAATGAATTTTGCTCCTTACAAGAGATACTAGTTTGAACCATGGCCAAAGTGTTTCCATTTTATCTGTTGTATAGTTACGATTTTTCATTTTGTAATTAAGTGATTTATGGAGAGATGTTTTGAGGCTATGTAAATATCTTCTCCATAGAATTCATTTCTCTTCTCCATTGAGTTTGGCATTCATTGCTGATTTTTGCCTGAACAAATATTTACTCTGATGGTTTCAAAATGGTGATTTTTAAATATAATTATTTCTTCTATATTTATTAGTTAACATTTTATGGAAGAAAAACCTTTTACTTCTCCTTTATCTATTTATCTACCTATAAATTTATTGTCAACATGGATTCATGATTTTTATTTTATTCAATGAGTTAAATTCATTACTGTCTTTATTTGTTGATGCTCAGATATCTACCTATTTGATATTTTAATAATTTAAGAGATTAAGATTTTTTTTTCATCAGCTGTACAGATTTACATTATTTTTTGTTCCATCAGTCTGGAAGCCTCAAAAAGTATGTTCCTATCTATACATTTGTGTGATATTAAGTATTTTCTGAAAATTAGTACACAAAAATTCTTTTCTCCATCCATGTTCTAAACCAACTGAAACAGAAACATCATGTTTAGAGAGAATGAAACAATAGTTTTCTCCTTTAAAACTGTTGGGGAACTTACTAAATTTGTTAGTTCAGAGGGTTTTCTCAAATTTCATCCTTTGTAACAGTTACCTAGTCATCAGTTAGTTGGGCAATGAGAGGCATTCCTCATGAGGCCTGTCTCTTTAAATTTATGGCATAGAAGAGCAGATGAATGTTTGATTTTAGTTAGCAGACAGATACCAAAGAGGGATAAGAATTAAATGGAATTTGAGTATGTGCAGTTCCTTCTACAAAATTCACCATGAGATCAACTCCCTTCTTGCTAGGAGACAAGCATGTAAGGCGGTAGTAAGATAGGGCAAGAGTGTTACTCTGTAAGAGGTCTCCCTACAAGAAAGCATCTGGATTAGGGAAGAAGTGTTTTCCTGAATGCTTGGATAAATCACTGCACTTCTCTGAGCCTCAATATTTTCATCTGTAAAAAGATTAATTCTGTTATCCTATTTATTATTTGAAATGTACAGTTATAAAAGACAAAGTGAAAGTCGCTCAGTCATGTCTAACTCTTTAACATCCCATGAACTGTAACCTGCCAGGCTCCTCTGTCCATGGAATTCTCGAGGCCAGAATACTGGAGTGGGTAGTTGTTCCCTTCTCCAGGGGATCTTCCCAAGCCAGGGATTGAACCCATGTCTCCCGCGTTGCAGGAGGATTCTCTACCAACTGAGCCACCAGGGTAACTCAAGAATCCTCGAGTGGGTAACCTATCCCTTCTCCAGCGATCTTTCCCACCCAGGAATTGAACCGGGGTCTACCTGCATTGAAGGTGGATTTTTTTTACCAGCTGAGCTACTAGGGAAGCCCATAAAAGACAATCACCTTTGTGGACTTAAAGAAGGAAAGGGCTAAGACCTTGTTTTAACTCCAGCATTGAAAGCCTGGGAAGAATGACTTGTTTATGGAGAGTCTTAAAGGCAGAGTAAAGGGAGGTGGGAGGAAAACCAGGAGTATGCAGTATTGCAAAAGTTAAAGGAAAAGTGTTTTCAAAGAGAATGGTGAACAGTTTTGGCTTTTACTGCTGAAGACTCAAATACAATGAAAACGGAAAAGTAGCTTTTGTGTCTAGCAATATGGCATACATCGATTGCTGTAATGAACGTCTGACATGAAGAAGTATTTGGGAATAGAACTCAGACTACCAAAAGTAGGAAAGAAGTGAGGAAAGGGAAGTTGCGAACATAAACCCACATTCCTGGGAAATTTTGCTCTTCAGGGAAACAGGATAGTAGCCAAATGAGAATTGTGGGAAGGTTGCAAAGATGAGAGAGATTTGAGACTGTTTATAACACTGACAGAAAAATGTGGCAAGTAGAGAATACAATAAGTAAAGCATCAGAGAACGGACTCTAGCACACAGGTTAGGTATTGGTCTTGATAAGAGGAGAGGCATCTTCCTTATTTTTATCAGTAGGCCCAGACAGAAGCAGGTTTATAGATTCCCTGTGGGGAGTTGCAGACCCTATCTCATGGTTTGTACTTCCTTTGCTATGTAGGAGGCATGATAACTTGCTGAAAATTAAATGGGAGATAGGATAGATTATGGGGGCACTTGGAGATTTCATTAGATAGAAGAAATTAGAATGGTTGTGAATAATTAGCTGACAAGAAAAATAACTTGGCAGACCAAGACAGAGGGCCAGTTAAGGCTGTTGATTCATGCTTCATGTACAATTCTGCCTTCCTTACTAGAATATTAACGTTTGGGAAGTTAAAAGGTATGGTTTTCTAGACTTGTCTTACTCAGCTAACAAATAAACATTTTATAATTAGCAATATTCTCCTTAGTTAATAAAGTATTAGTTATCAAGATCTCTGGTAAGCTTTTCCAGTCTTAAATTTTAAACTATTGGAACTATGTCCTGTCTTACATAGTCAGTAGTCAGTTCAGTTAGTTCAGTTCAGTCACTCAGTCCTATCCAACTCTTTGCAACCCCATGGACTGCAGCACGCCAGGCTTCCCTGTCCATTACCAACTCCCGGAGCTTGCTCAAACTCATGTCCATTGAATCGGTGATGCCATCCAACCATTTCATCCTCTGTTGTCCCCTTCTCCTCCTGCCTTCTATCTTTCCCAACTCAGGGTCTTTTCTAATCGGCTCTTTGCATCAGGTGGCCAAAGTATTGGAGTTTCAGCTTCAGCATCAGTCCTCCAATGAATAGTTAGGGTTGATTCCCTTTAGGATTGATTGGTTTGATCTCCTTGCAGTCCAAGGGACTCTCAAGTCTCCCCACACCACATTTTGTAGTAAAATGATTTAAATACTATTAGTAAACTCTTAAATTTCAATTGATAGCATAGTTTCAGAGTTATCTATAGGAACTTTAAAACTAAATAAGAAACAAAACAGCCTGCCAAAATACATTTTAATATTTCTAAGCAAATGAAAGGATGCAAATCATTCACTGTTCTTTAGACTCTACCTTATTTTACACAAATGTTTCAGTTCCTTATATAATTTGCTTAAATTATTGAAGTTTGAACCTTGATTCTTGAACTTTTCTTTGTAAAATGAAAAAGCAGTATAATTTTCCATACCTAGATTGGGAGTTAGGTCAATTAGTGGGATAATTTTTGATATTACTGGGTGTTTCTGTATGTTAGTTAAACACTAATGATTTCAAGTTTTCCTATAATAACAAAGAATACTTAAGGATAATCAAGATAGGAACTATTTTCAGGATTCTGTCTTTTCTCAGTTAACTCAGATGGATCTTTCTATATTTTAGTGCCCAGAAAAAAGAAGTGGGTTTTTCTTTTTTTTAGTTTGTAACAGATTTTAAAACACAATTGTAAATGTCTTTTTAGTGGATTTTGGTTTGGCCTGCTAATCCCTTTCTGCTCTACTTCAGTTTTACATTAAAGAAATTCATGTCCTCTGGCTTATGTAACCAATTCTTTATAAAATCATCAGTTTTCCATCCTTCCGCCTCCCCCTCTGTCCCCACCTCTCTCTCTCTCACCAGTTTCTAGTATCCTTAAATCATACCCTTAGACCCCTGATACATCAGTGATGGGCAAGACTTTTATTCACAGTAAGTTAGAATATCCTAATGACTACATTGTTTATATTCAGGTTTGATTTTACGTTTTAATATTTTTACTGTTTGGTAGAGATCAGCTTAACAGCTGGATCTTAATTTTATTCATCTTTTGAACTTTCCTTTTTGTCTCCTTTGACTTGATCTCTGATAACCATCCGAGAGAATGTGACATGGTGGCTCTTTCAGAGACGTGCCTGGATTCTGGCTTGGCTGATTGTATTTGAAGTTTCCAAGTGGTTTTTAAAGAATCCGAAGTTCCCTCAAAGCCCAAATATGACTTGCATGTATTTCTGTTTCTATAAAGACACGTATTGTGAGAGAAATTGGATATCTAGGAATGTTTACCCTCAAATAATTTAATAAGAATGTATTTTGGGTTTCTTTAATTATTTACATTTTCAAAATCTTTCATGTGCTTTAGCTCACAGAGTATACAGACTTGTCAAAGTATGCTGCTTGGAGTGGAGCAGAAGATGTATGCTTTGGGGATCAGAGAGCTAATTCTCTTTCTCTTATTCAGCAGTTTTAAACTTTTTAGAGTAGTTAGCTATTGAGGTTGTTCATAATGAATCAGTTTCAATAATGCACAGAAAATAAGTGTGTGTGTGAAAGCACTCTCACAGACACCTGTTAGATTTCAAACAGTTTTCCTATCCACGGTCGTATTTTTCGACACCTGCCCAACTATTGGAGGTCCACCTTATTCTTATTCTGTGGTCTTACATTCCTTTGAAAACTGGAGAGTTTAATTCTTTCATCTCTCACTTGCAAATAAAAAAAATAAAAATTCATTACTCTATAGATTCTCTACTTGAAATGAGCTTATTTTTATTCATGTTTGTTTAAATCCTGCATCCTTTCTAATATGGCTTGAGGATCCAAGAGTTTAGAAAATAGAATTCAGAAAGCTAGATGCAGAATATAATTTATTACACTGAATAGAGTCCTTACAGCAATAAAATATTTATTTGATTTTTTTTCTCTTTTTAGTCTGATTTGGAAGGGGGAAATAAAAATTCAACAGGCCTGAAGTCATTCAGTGATATTTATATACTCGTGAAGAAATATAATACTAACTGCAGAATCTAGAATACAAGAATTGAAAGACACTTTCCATCATCATATAGACTGAGGGTTCAGATATATTCATTTCTTAGGAGAAAAATGTTTAATAAAATAGATTTACTTAAGTATGAATATGGCATCCCTACTTAAATCTTACTAACTGAACTTAATTTGCTCTTTTGTTATGCTATATTTTATTATTCTCTGTTTCAGAACTTTTAGTCTCCTTAACTGGTTATGTCTCTGAAGGCAGGAACCCTTCTGTATGCATCTTTGTATTTCCTAAAGCATTTTGGAGAAACTAGATAAAAATTAACATTAAAAACTTATCTTATTAAATGAGAAAATAAAATTGAGATGAAAGACTTTCTATAGTTAACTTGTTTTTCTGTTGCTATTCAGTCGCTAAGTTGTGTCTGACTCTTTTTGACCCTGTAGACTGTAGCACACCAGGCTTCCCTGTCCTTCATTTTGTTCTGGAGTTTGTTTTTTAGTACTAAAGGCAAAATTTTGCCTGTGATGTTTTGTGTACTCAGCAGAGCTTAAAACCCCGTTTTGACCTGTATGAAAGACCAAGAGCTCATCTCTTCTCATGGTCACATCAAGTTTATAACTCTTTACAGAACAATCATGGATGAAAAATCAATATATAAAGAAGGAACCACAGGGAGATGGGTAGGAGGGAGAGAACAGTTAAGTTCCATGACCCCAGGTGGGTGACCCACAAATGGGAGATAATTACAATTACAGAGATTCTCCCAAAGGCATGAGGGCTCTGACTCTCACAATGAGTGCCCCAGCCCGGGGTTCCTGCACCAAGACGATCAGCCCCCAGAACATGACCATGAAGGCCAGCAGCACTTCTGGAGTCCCAGAAGACTGGGGGAAATAGAGTCCATTCTCAGAGGACACACCCCAAACCTTCCCTGATGTGAGATCCAGGTCAGAAACAGTCATTTGAGAGGAGACTGCAGATCAGGAGGGTCTCTTACCTCTGAGCACAAAGACACAGCCTCATCCCAGTGCACAGCCTGGAAGCTCCAGGACTGGGACGCCGGTCAGGCATCTACTGGGTGGGTACACCGCCCCCATCAACCAGCAGGTTCGCTGCTTAAAGACTCCTGAGCCCATAGGCACCCCTGATACGAGCCTGTCTATCAGAGGGCCCAGGACCCCCGACCTCATATCCCAGTCAGTGCACAGGCACGGAACCCAGGACCCCAAGGACTCGCAGCCAGAGAGCCCAGAACCCAGCCCTTGCGGGCTGGCAGAGCTGCCATGGTCCTGGGGCTGTGGGCTCCTTAGTGGTGAGTGGGGTCAGGGCTGGGTGATCCTCGGGCTGCTGACATACGCTGGTGAGTGAGGCGGACGCCTGAAGAGAGTACCAGGTGGGCAGAGCCAGGCCCAGGGGTCACTGAGCTGGTGCTGGCCCCTCGGCGGGCAGAGCAAGGTCCCAAGGTCTCCCACGGCATTTCTTCGGGTTTCTGGAATTGGGGTCGTCCTGACACCTACCAGATGGCTCCTGGCGTCCTCAGTTTAGTTCCGCTGCACTGGTCGGAGGAGCCGGGTCCCAGGCTCTCTCCTGTGCAGGCCGTGTTCCCAGGTGGCTGGGTGCTCAGGGGCTCCTCATGCAGGTGGCCTGTCAGGTCAGCGATACCGCGAGAGGATCCCAGTTCCGGTGCCGGTGGGCTGGTAGGCGGGGCCAGCTTCCCGGCCTAATACGCTTCAAGGGAGGGAGGCTCCAAAATGGCCGCTGGCCTTCGCCTCATGTTTGTGGTACCAGGCGATCTCCAAAACGATTATTGCCTGCGCTGCGTCCCCAGGGTGAGCTCCAATTGCCTCTGGCATCTCCAGGAGACTCTCTTAGACCGACAGGTGGGTTTGACCCAAACAACTTTCATGGTACTGCTTCCGACCTCGGTCCAGAGCCTGTGAGATTTTGCCTGCTTCCTGCAAGAGTGGAGTCTATTTCTTGCAACCTTCTGGCTCTCCCCAAAGTAAGCACCTTCAAAATCAAGGGTTCTGGGAACTGGCCTTCCTCGTGCAGGCTGGGGATGGGGAGCTCAATGTGGGGCGCTGACCCCTCACTTCTCTAGGAGAACCTCCTTAATTGTAATTATCCTCCAGTTATTGGTCACCATCCCTTGGTATGGTTCTTGACTATACCACATCTCTGCCCCTCCTACCTGCCTACTTGTGCTTTCTTCTTTTTTCACTTGTAGAAGATATTTTCCTGCTAGGCTTCAGGGTTTCCTTATCAATAGTTGCTCTGTAAGTAGCTATAATTTTGCTATCCTTTTTCCTGGTCATCCTTTTCTACCATCTTGGCTACCAACCTGTCTTGGACTAGCATTCTTTTACTTTGTCAGTTCTTTGATGCTTTTAAGTAGGTTTATGTGAGTTCGATCCCTGGGTTGGGAAAATTCCCTGGAGGAGCGCATAGCAACCCACTCCAGTATTCTTGCCTGGAGAATCCCACGGCAGAGGACCCTGGCAGGCTGGAGTCTGTGGGGTCGCATGGAGTTGGACATGTCTGAAGCAATTTAGCAACATGCACAAATATTTTATCCAGAATTTTTGCTAGTTGATTTCTTTGGAAAAGTTTTTCTGAATAACCTTGCCTCTGTTTACAGAGCAGCAAGATGCTCATTGTGTTAGTTTGTTAGGGCTACAGTAACAACCACAAACTGGGTGATTCACAGCATTAGAAATGTATTGTCTCATAGTTTTGGAGGCAGAAAGCCTAAAGTCAAGTTTCAGCAGGGCTATTCTCCCTTTTAAGGTACTAGGGAATGATCTCTTCCATATCTCTCCTGACTTCTAGTTGCCTCTGGCATTTCTTGGCTTGTGGCTAGCTATTTTTTCCCTCTCTCTCTTCCTGTAATGTTTTCCTGTGTCCATGTTTGTCTCTGTGTTCAAATTTTGCCCTATCTATAAGGACACCAGTCAGATTGGATTAGGGTTCATGCTAATGACCTCATTTGGACTTGATTACCTCTGTAAATACCTTATTTCCAAATACAACATTCTAAGATACTAGAGATTATGTATGTTAAGGAACTAATGTAGGCTTTTTGGGGGACAGGATTCAAATCTTAATGCTCACCAACTCCATTTCCTTTTCATGGGCACCCGCAGGCAAGATTTCCTGATCCCTATTGCAGTTAGGTCAGGCCATCTTCTTGGTTCTGGCCATATGAATGTGGTAGGAGTGATGTGTACTGAGCCTGATCGTAGACCATGTTGGATATTTTTCTTCAGCTTTGCTGCTCACTCACTGGCTGCCTGAATGTAGAGGGCTCTGAGGAGGTGCTGGAAGATCTCAACAACACAAGATGGAGAAGCCTAATACCGAATCACCAGGGAAGGTCAGTCGCAGTTGGAAAAACCCATTTGGACTGTGATATGAGTGAAAAACATATGCTTGTTGAATGAAGCAATAATCAGTGGTTAAGTCTTACTCTTGATTCATAGTCGCTTCTATTGTGCCTCTTACTTCTGAGTTGTTTCTCATTGATCTCAAAGTCAAAATATGTCATTTGAAAAGCCTTTCTTTTTGACCAACATCTTGCTTTGTTGAGTTCTAACACAGCAGGTTTTTGTAGCAAATAAAGCACTTTAGTGAAAAAAATTCACCTCTATTTTCCCAGGAATTGATATTGTCAAAATAGTTTCACAATAAACATAGTTCTATTTACTTTATATAAGTCATAAAAGCAATATTATAGTGTAATAATGCTCATGCTTATTTGCCAATTAATACTTCCAGATATAAATTAGATATTATCTTACAGGGTCAGTTTTTTAGTATAATTAAATTTTTAAAATATGTTTCTGTACAATATTATATGTTATAGGTGTACACTATAGTGAATATATATATATTCACTATAGTGAATCACAATTTTTAAAGGTTATACTCCATTTATAGTTATTATAAAATATTGACTATATTCCCTATGTTGTACAATATATCCTTGTAGCTTACTTTATACCTAGTAGTTTGTATAACTTAATCCCTTACCCCTATATTGCCCCTTTCCTCTTCCCTCTCCCCACTGGTAACCACTAGTTGTTCTCTATATCTGTGACTCTGCTTCTTTTTTTTAAATTGTTTTCACTAGTTTGTTGTATTTGAATATATAAGTGAGTCTGCTTCTTTTTTGTGACATTCGCTAGTCTGTTGTATTTGTATCCATATGTAGATTCCACATATAAGTGATATCATACAGTATTACAGGATCAATTTAAAAGATAGTGTACCTTATCGAATTTGTTACTAGCACTTTACCTTGGAAATAGAACTGTGATTTTCTAAGTTTTAGATAAAATAAGGGATTTACACACACACACACACACACACACACACACACACACACGTACACCTCTATATATTACTGGATTTTGTCCTGATATAAAATATCTCAACTTTAAGATTTGCATGCATACAATGTACTGAGTCAATTCTAGAGGACAGAAGTGTGTTTGTTGAGTCTGGTGCCAAATAGTGGAAAATGAATGAAAAATAAGAACAAAGGAAAAAATAAAATTGAAAAGTATCAGAAAATGATATCTAATAAAATAATTGAGAATCTGTTTTTTTAAGAAATTTCTAAGTAGGCCACATTTCCTTCCATGTTACACAGCACCAGAAACAGTTACCATTTTAAAACCTGTGATTTTACTTTTAAAGATTATTTTGCTTCATCTTTTCTATTATAAAGGAGGAAATAATTTCAACTGGGTGTGGTAATGAATTGTTATTGCTTTTTGAATAGCTGAAGTCATCTCATTACTCACATATATAAAATATTACCAGGTTAAGTAGCTACCCCGTTGTGGAGGATATACATTTTCATTTCAAGATATAAAGTCCTATTATACTGTAATAGAAAAAAGTTCAACAAGTAAAATTCTCAGTGTGAGAAAGAATTTACATGGGTATTTTAAAGATTGAATATAGCATTAAAGATTGGAGGAGAATTAATCTTCCAAGAAGAGTAGTAGAAACATATTTCTTTGTAATATTTAAAAACCAGGCAAGGCAGAACATTACAAAATGGGTGTTAGAAGATAATCTGGTATACTCAGGGATATGGAACGTAAAGCCTGAGATACCTATTTCAGCCTTCACCAAGTTTTACTGCATATTATGCTTGTGGAGGAAAGAAGATGAGGAAAAAGTACAGCTCTTAAAATATTTTTCAGTATAAAAGTTTGCCTCCTACAGTGCAGCTAGGGTATAGAACCACTGTCTCACTGTATAGGAGTTCATTTCTGATAGTCATTAATGATATTTCCTTATATGACACACCATTTACTGGAACAGATATGTCATTTTAGACAATAATTTTAAAAGATACATTCAATGGAAATTTCTGCTAGTGGTTTGTTCTACTTTAAACCCACAATGAATTGCCGTGCTTCAGTATTTGTTTTTCTGAGTCAAATTAAGACAGGTTGTTCTCCATAAACTGATCAGACGGTCAGTCAAGTAGTAATATCAGGATCTTCTATTGCTTCAGAGACCTTGAGTGGTCAGGACAGAATTTTTAATTGAGTGACTGTTTAAGTCTTGGCAGTTGCAGTTAACAGAAATAAATTTTGCATGTTAATTTGTTGGTAAATTGAGATAGGTATTAGAACAGTAATCTCAAATAGGTTGCTTAGAGCCAACAACTTGGATTATGGGGTTAAAGTGATTATCTGAAATGTGATACTTATAATTGTGAATTACTTTTTTATCAGAAGGCACAACTTGTGTTGTCAGCCAAGTTCTAGCCGTAGAAAGTTAGCGTTTGTGGTCCACACTGTTCAGGTCTTTTGATGATGGCTGACCCAACCAAATAGGGTGACTATATTGCCCTCACTTTGGACTTAGCTACTGAGTGAAATAAAATAATATTGTAAAACCAAGTATATTTGACAGTTTCAAAAGCAGATGCAAATATGAGATACTCCATAAATAATTATTAAAAATTCAAACAACCAATTGTTGGACATCTGACTTTTTTTACATTACAATTTAATGAAAATAGTCAATAACTGAAATGTATGTACATTTCCCAGGCTTTTTCTATACCAGTAACTTAAATTATAAGATAGGTAGCCAGAAAACAATATTCAGTGGCACATGAAACATTTTAGTCACAATATTCCACAACGGTAAAATGTTTGTTAGAACCATACATGTATGTGTTAAGATAATAAATAAGATATTTGACTCTAGAATGAAGCTGAGAAGAGAATTGAGGCTATGTGCTTGTGTGTGTGTGTATTAGTTGTTTAGTTGTGTCTGACTCTGCGATCCCGTGGACTGTAGCCCTCCAGGCTCCTCTGTCCAGGGGTTTCTCCAGGCAAGAATACTGCAGTGGGTTGTCATTCCCTTCTCCAAATTGAGGCCACAGAGCAAAGTTAAAAAAAAAAAATCTCTGAACAAAACAGACACTTAGTTATTTGGCAAAATTCAGCTTTTTCATAGACTAGCTTTGTGAACTTGAACCATTTGATGTGTCTGTGCTTCACTTTTCCTATTCTTTAGTAAAAGGAGTAGACTAGATCAAGGAGCCTCAGTGTTTTTGAGGAATAGAGTTTTATTTAATTTTACTGGAGCTTGAGGTGGTGATAGTCATACTAGAAGGCAAGAGAAATTTATGACTGGTAGAAATCTATGTATCTGGGAACATAGCCAATACTGGGTTTTGTTAAGTGCAATCTTTTAATATTGGACATGAAGGTAGGTAGTTGGGGAAATCTTGTGGATAAATAGAGTGGCAGGAGAAATTTCATAAGATCAACAGTTTAGGGCCATCAGACAACTTTAAAATAAAACTCATTGTAAGCTTGGAGCTAACCAAAATAATTAACATCTAAATTTATTTTATTATTTTAAAATGCATTTGTTGAACAATTACATTTTAAAATTGAACATGGAACTATTTATGGAAAGTATATCTAAAATACTATTTTATTTAAAAATTACATTTTATAATTGAAAACTAGTAAGAAATATACTGTAATTTTCTTAACCATCTTTTAATGAGTATCAAATAGCACTATAAAATTAAAAATAAGTTTTGAGTAAATTTGAAATAAAATAATTAACTTGATAGTAAATTAAAGTAATTGCAATTTATCATATGTATTTGGACAGTCTTATTTTATTACTTTATTGGTGGTTACCATTGTTTGTTCAGTCACTAAGCCATGTCTGACTGTTTGTGACACCATGAACTGCAAAACACCAGGCTTCCCTGTTCTTCACTGTCTCTGGAAGTTTGCTCAGATTCATGTCCATTGAGTCGATGGTGCCATCCAACCATCTCATCCTCTGCCATTCCCTTCTCCTCTTGCTCTCAATCTTTCTCAGCATCAAGGTCTTTTCCAGTGAGTAACTTCTTTGCATCTGGTGGCCAAAGTATTGGAGCTTCAGCTTCAGCATCAGTCCTTCCAATGAATATTCAGGGTTGATTTCCTTTAGGATTGACTGGCTTGATCTCCTTGCTGTCAAAGGGACTCTGAAGAATCTTCTCCAGCACCACAATTTGAAAGTATCAGTTCTTTGTTGCTCAACTTGGTACTGTTTGAGCTACCAGCATGCTTCCCTGGTAGCTCAAACAGTAAAGAATCTGCCTACGATACAGGAAACCCAGGCTGGAGCCCTGGGTTGGGAAGATCCCCTAGAGAAGGGAATGATTACGCACTCTAGTATTCTTGCCTGGAGAACCCGCTGGACAGAGGATCCTTGTAGTATACCGTCCATGGGGTCACAAAGAGTCAGGCATGATTGAGTGATTAATACTTTCACTTTCACAGCCTTCTTTATGGTCCAACTCTCACATCTATAAGTGACTACCGGAAAAACCATAGCTTTAACTAGACAGACCTTAGTTGGCAAAGTGATGTCTCTGTTTTTTAATATGCTAAGTTCATCATAGCTTTTTTTCCAAGGAGCAAGCATCTTTTAATTTCATGGCTGAAGCCACCATCTGTAGTGATTTTGGAGCCCTGGAAAATAAAATCTGTCACTACTGTTTCCTCTTTTTTCCCGTCTATTTGCCATAAAGTGATGGGACCAGATGCCCTGATCTTGGTTTTCTGAATATTGAGTCTTAATTGAGCCTTTTCACTCTCCTCTTTCACCTCATCAAGAGGCTCTTTAGTTCCTCTTTGCTTTCTGCCATTAGAGTGGTATCATCTGCATATCTGAGGTTGTTGATATTTCTCCTGGCAGTCTTGATTCCAGCTTGGGATTCATCCAGCCTGGCATTTGCATGATGTACTCTGCATACAAATTAAACAAACAGGGTAAAATACACAACCTTGACGTACCCTTTTCCCAATTTTGAACCAGTCTGTTTTTCCATGTCTGGTTCTAACTGTTGGTTCTTGACCTGCGTACAGGTTTCTCAGGAGACAGGTAAGACGGTATTCCCATCTCTTAAATAACATTTGTTTTGTTTTATTTTGCTTAAATTTTGTTATTTCCTTTCAAGTTTATAGGAAAAATGTTTAGTGCTAAGTATCATTATATCTATTTTATAATGAATAATCTGGGGCTAAGAAAAATTACTTGTCCAAGGATTACTTAAGTAAGAGGCAGAACAAGAATTCATATCCAGGTCTCCTTGACACTGAAATCTGTGCTTTTAATCAGCATGGACGCTACTCCTTACTTATGTATTTATTTCACAAATATTTATTGAGCCCCTATAATATTTGAGACAACTGTCTGGGCACCAGTTCTGTGGGAATAAACAAAAGCATGAAGAAACCTTGCCTTCTTAGGACTTGCAAGTGAAGGGTAAAATCACCACCAACAAATCATTTTCATAGCTTATATGGCAAATGAACTTTCTTCTGTTTAATTTCTCAGCAGTGCTTTATTATAAGACATAGATTACAGACATAATACGCTATTTGTAAGCTGAACAGAATGAGAATCATAGAGTAGATTTACAGCAATCTCTTCTGAGGAGAGCAAGAAAAACAGACATTTCAACTTTACCTTTAGATTCACGGTCAGGTTGATGGAAACAGATAGCCCCAGGTCATTCACCTTAAAACCTAAATAAACAAACAACTGGCCAACCAGAGGTATAGAATTGGTATAGAATTTAAAGGCTCAAGAGACAATTTTCTATGACAGGTTTATCTGGGTTATCCTTTAATGAACCTTAATGAAGTCTTCTTTATGTACAGTCAGGAAGGTCCCCTGGAGGAGGACATGGCAACCCACACCAGTATTCTTGCCTAGAGAATATCATGGAGAGAGGAGCCTGGTGGGCTACAATCCATGGGGTCGCAGAAAGTTGGACACAACTGTGTGACTAACACTCTTCTTTCTTTTTTATCTGAGAATAAATAAAAGACACGAAAAAACTTTGCCTTCTTGGAACTTGCAAGTGAAGAGGGGGAGACAGAAATAAGCTAACTAATTAAATCAGTTATGCAGTATGTTAAATTATAATGATGCCAAACAGCAATAAACCAAGGGAAGGGAAGAGAGGGTGTTCAGGGGGACAATTGCAATTTTAAATAGGATGTTCAGAGGAGGACACTATGAGAAGATAATATATGAGTCAAAACTGGGAGGAGCTAAAGTAAACTTGTCATGGGGTTACATAACAAATGAGGATTCCAGCAAGGCAAATAGCAATTGTGAAGGCCCTGAAGTAGGGGAGTACCTAACAAACTCAAGGTACATAAAGGAGACCAGGGAGACTAGAGCACCGTAAATGCATAAGATTGTAGAAGATAAGATCACAGAGGCATAGGGAGCCAAGCTACACAGGACCTTGTAGCTGTTGCAACTGCTCTGATTTTCTCTAACTGAGATAAAGGGCTTCTGGAGAATTTTGAGAATTGTGCGTAATCTGACGTATTTTTTATCAGCGTTGAGAAGAGTGTAAAGGGGAGAAAGGGTAGAAGCAGAGAAAACCCTGAAGAGGCTATTGGCAATAATTCAGTGGACTTAGAATAGTGACTAATGTGGGAAATAGTGGGAGGCAGTCGATTCCAGGTATATCTAGAAGGTAGAGCTAATGATGTTTGCTGTGGATGTGATGTGAGTTGTGAGATAAAACTGTAAAATGTTTTCTCTGAACAGCTATTAATACAAGTGTGGAGTTGCCCTTAATCAGCATGGGAAGAGCATGTGTGGATAGAGGTTAGAGATAAAGAGTTCAGTTTTGGATGTGGAAAGCTGAAATATCTCTTAGACATCCATGTGGAAATAGGATGTATAGTTGGGCCTGGGGTCTAGGGAGACGTTCAGGCTATATTGGGAAATATGAGTTCCATCAGAGACTGGACGAAAGGGAATTAGTGAGGACACAAAAGATATGCAAGAATTGAGCCTTTGGGTATTTCAACATTCAGAGGTTGTTGGAGAGCTGAAGAGGAAACTTCAAAGCAGAATAAAAAGTATGGCCAAAAAGAGGATAACAGGGATTGTAGTGACCTGGGAGCAAAGAAATGTTTATAGTCAGAGGAGTGACTAGTTGTATGGACAGCCACTGAGGGATAAAGTAATAGAAAAACTGAAAAGTGGCCCTTGGTGACCTCAAGAACAACAGTTTAAGTAATGTGGTAGGAGAAAATCTTGAATATTTTGAGGAGTTTTACTTTACAGAGAAGGGAGTGTAAAGAGTGTTTATGGGAGGAGGGAAATAAGTAATGATGGTGAGAAATCTTTTTTTTTTCAACTTTTATACACTGATGGAGCAATTCAAAAGGGGGAGAAAGACTGATGATGTAGGAGAGAGAAGTGAGAATTGCTAAAACAGTGTTCTTGGGTTGGAGAGAGTAAATGAGATTAGAAAGCAAGTGAAGAGGCTGGCATTTGCTAAGAGCAAAGAGTGAACAAAGAGTTCATCCATTTTAACCAGAGGGAAGAAAGAGTAGATAGGAGCAGATTCAAGTATCTTGAGATGAGGTGGTGATGCTCTATGGATTTTTTCTTCTGAAGTTTTCAATCACTGAGATGTTGGCATATAATATTACATTAACATACAGTATTCAGATTAGGTAGATAAACCTCAGGTATCTTGAATTGGAGACTTACTCAACTTAAAATTTACAATTAAAGACTAGAATGAGGCATAAACTGAGAATTAAACCTTTTGAAAATTGTAGCAGATTCACATTGTATCCATTAGTTACTTTCTTATAACTATAATAAAAATTTATACTTAATCATGGAAAGAGTTATTCTCTTCTAGGTCTCTTTTCTTCAGAAACAAGGAGGTGGTAATCATAATTATCAGCCTTATTTTTGAAGATCACGGGCAGCAGTAAATATAATGTTCTTTATGTGAAGGTTATAAAAATCATCAAAGGATGATGAATAATTTCTATTTTATGATAGAATAAGTGACCTTTTCAGTGACATGAGTCTGTGGGAGAATGAATGAAATTCACATTTGTATATTAAAATTCTAGATTCCAGCTATCTGATAACATTTCTTGTCAAACTATTCTAATAGCTCCTATTACTTTGGGGAATGTTTAAATAAAGCCTTTAACAAAAATAGAGAAAATAAGCTTTTCCCTTTCTCTATACTTTGTGCCAAAAGGACAAAGGTTTATATCATACCTTTCTGTTAGCAGGTACCAAAAGAATTTATAATGTGGGATCTATCCAAGAGGAATATTCCCAAAGTTTGCTAAAAAAAGAAAAAGTAATTTAAAAATAGTCTACATTTAAACTACACTTAAAATGTTCTGCAAGCTTAAAAGGATGTTTGGAGTCAGGTTTTAAAAACAGTGGGATTTACTGTAATAGGTTTGGCAACAAAATCAGTGCAGTTCATACAACTGATGAATTGATGCAGACCTAGCTGACTAACACATACCATGTGTTTGCTTTGGCAGAGAATTTGGAAAAATAATTTGGAGAAAAAATTATATTATTCAACAGATTTCACTTTTGTTGTTGTTTTGTGGGATTCTTAAAAATTTTCTAATCAGTCTTGCAAAGGTAGGTTTTTCAAAGCTCTTCCCATTGATTGGAACCGGATTTGGATCTTTTATAAAACAAAAAAAAAAGATGTACGAGGATATTTCTATTCATTTCATTTGTTTCTTTTAATCACCCACTGCTCAGAAATAGATTTATGACTAGTCATTTCTCAATTGATACCATGTTTATGAATTTATTCTAAAAACAGTGCTATAAAATGCCCCTTATCAGCATTTCTGATATAACCATGGCATATAAAATCTTCTATTTAAACTTTGATGGCCAAGAATAGCACTGTGTTTTGCAGTGATGATTAAATGTGCTATTCTAAGACTTTGTTTTTAACTTTAGAGTTCTGTTGTCATTTTGTTGTTCAGGTAAGGTTAAAGCTTGTTTCTTGTGTAAAGTAGGTTATTTAAATATTGCTACACATTTTCAAAGAAGTTTTTTGGTTTATTAGAATATTGGAATTCTCAGTGTTCAGTAAAATCCAGAAATATTGATGATGTGATGAACCCAAGTCTGGAAAGAACTCTGATTCCATTTTATGGGGTTAAAAGTCACTTCATAGGCTCTTCTATTATAAGACAGATATGTTTACTACACTCCTGAATTGTATTCAGGAGCTAGACACACTATTTTCCACTATAGATTAGCCTGACTTTCCATGCCATGTTGATAAACCATGAAATTCAGGAGATACTGGGATATTTTCCGCAAGGATACATGAATTCCTAAGGCTAGAGGCAGCTCAGTATAGCATATGTTAATGTACAGTGTATTACATGGTAAAGAGCTTCAGACTGATAAAACAGGCAGCTGATATTCTGAAGTACACACAAATATTGAAGATTATTCCATCTCTATTTTTTTGTGTCCTTGAACAAATTGTTAACCACTGTGAAACTCAGGTAGACCTGTATATAAAATAGAGATACTGACACCTACTTAATTTCCAAGGTTGCTGTAAAGATAAAAGAAGCTCTGTACTATGTATTGCAGGAGGTACATGGAATCCTTCTTTTCCTCCCACTAGTCTGTAATCTTAACAGTGGGACTGTGAGAAGCTTTATGTAGTCACCATCAACTCATTCTCATAGGTGCTGAGAGAACATTCAGGGGAACTAACTGCAAGACAATGGAAGAGGTGTCTTTTATCTAATCCATACAACTTTCTGAGATTGGATTTATTATCTCTATTTCATTAATAAGAAAACAGAGGATTAGAGAGTTAAACCCAAAGCCATATAGCTAGTAGTAGCAGAAGCTGGAATTCACAACAGGATCAACTGCCTTTGAAAGGCATACCTTCCTAGAGGTTTCTCAGAGAAGTGGGAAGGGAGGACTTTTTTTCCAAAGTCATAAATATATGCCATATGTTTTCCAGAGGCATGATCACACTTAATTTTCAGAATAACTCCATAAGAAAAGCATTATTTTTCCCATTTTTCATGAGAAGAAACTCATACCCAGAGATTAAGTAACTTTCTTAAGGCCATACAACTATTAATTTATCAAGCAGTGATTCAGATCCAGCAAAAATCAGTTCAAATCCAAAAAATAGTCCAAAACCAAAAGTCCAGTTCCAAACTTACACTTTTCCTAAAACAACATGCTGCCTGGAGGTATAGGATAAGAAAGAGTGAGAAGTCAACAGTTGGGATAAATATTTGGGAAATGTGATTGGACTGCATGTTGAGGAAGAGGATGGAAGCAGAGATGAGAATCCAAGATTGAGCTTTTGCTGGGGAGGGGGTCAGGGACCTCAATTTATCTTCCCTCTTCTTCCATACCTCCAGACTTCTACTGCAGGGCAGAACTTTCTGTTCTCTGTGCTTTCCATACTATTCATGCTTCTGTGACTTTGAGCATGTATTTTTTAATTTATTTTGAATTGAAGGATAATTGTGTTACAGAATTTTGTTTTTTTTCTTCTCTGAGTAGAATGCCATTTACTCTTTTGTTTTCTGGAAAATATCTCTTTAGCTTCAAAAATGCAGCTCAGAATTTATTTTGCAAATCTTTTGCTGATCCAATCAATGTTCAGTTGGATGCTTTTCTTTTTAGTTCAATATTGTCTCAGATACTTAGCTCAGAAGCATCATTTTTGTGACTCTGGAAGCTTGAAATAGAGTTGTTGAGAACTGATGGTCCTGAAGATTTTCCAAACCCATATCTAAGTGTGGATTGATAATCCTTTCAGATAATTCTAAATGTATAAACTCCTTAGATTTTAGGACAAGAGAGAAAGCTTTACAGACAATTCACACAGGTAAGATCTGAAACCTTGCATAGTGTTTCAGATATCACTGATACCACACCATTTCTACCCTCAACATAACCTACTTGATATCTCTCACTGTGCTTTGTGCATGATAAGCAATATGGGACAATTGAAGTTCAGAGGAATTAGCACAATTATGTAAATTAAGAGAAGTATGATCAAGATTAGAATGAACTAGACCCTGGTGGTATGTGAGCCTTTGCTGGGAAGCGGTGATTCTGTCACTCTGATTTCCGAGTCCAACATCCTGTTTCCAGTACATATCCATCAACACCTTCACCATTATCTTTTTAAAAAGAATTACTATTGTATTACAAATGTTTTCTTTTGGTTATAAAATTTTGATTCAGCACTTTTTCCCTGCTTCATGCCAACTCTATAGTGTGTGGTTGAGTAGGACAATAGATATTCATTGTTTTTCAAATACCATTATTTTTTCCAGTCAAACATTCATTGAGAGTCATGAACTTTACAAGTGAATTTATGAATACAAACATAGTGATAAATTCATTAACACTTACTTTATCTGCTCCATTCACTGAATGTCCCATATGTACAATCAGGGTCTATTAAATAGAGGAAAAAAGAAAAGAAGAATAAAGACTTATTAGGGACAGTGGGGAAATGCAGAGCTAGCAACCAACTGGTAAATCTGGAATATTCAGGCAACAATAAATAGCTTATTTGGCTTTGTTCATGGCCCCTTACTTTACTTCGGGTTATAGTGATCAAGGAAAAAAGTGAAGCAAAGATCTATGACTTGATTTAATCATGAAAAATAAAAATGTTTGTCTTTGAAATATAACTTAGTTCATGGTCTCATAGTTTTGTGGACTGGTGCTAATGCTGAAAATTCAAGACTATTGCTTTTGTGATTCTTGGTCAACAGTCAATGCGTGGCTGGGGCTCTAAAGTCCTAAAAAGTGGGCTCATTATGTAATGAATATCTCCAAGCTGGATGAGCCAAAGAGTTTCAAAATGGGTCTTTGGTCTGGCATTTCTGCATTATTTGTTAAGCCCACAAAATGTAGATTTTTATCTCTGACTTCTGTTCACTCACTTGTGGCCACTTTAGGAAGTAGTTTTTTTTTTACTTCCTCAGTGAGAACTGCAAGATTTTTGTTGGTACAATTTGGCCACTACTTAACAGAGGCAGCTTGCTTGTATTACTTCCTGAATTTTTATTTTTAAGACCAACATTTATTATCCCTTAAGAATTCCTTAACAGCTTTCTTTCTTAGGGATTTTTTCCCCCCTGGAGGAACAAGTCAGGGACTTAATTAGGCTAATAATTTCTTACCCATGAGGACGTAATGAATTTATTCTCCACTTAATAGCCTTTGAAGGAAATTACTCAGTACTTAGAAATGGAGGAAATCAGGCTGTAAGAAATCTTTTCTAGAAGGCTACATTTCTCAGGTTCTTGCCTTAAAATATCCATTTGAATACTATTAAATTATACTTTATGTGATAAATTGAGGCTCTCTACTTAAATCTGCCTACTCTTTTAGGAATGAGAGATATTAAAAATTCTATTTTGGCTGAGTAAAGAAATGTTAATGACCTGTCTGGCAGTTGAATTTAAACATGCTAGCTTGTTACTGTATTGCCAAAACAAATCAATTTAGTTAGGTAACACTTCATTTTTTTGGGTATCATCAGGGGAGTGAGTTATTCCACTTAACTGAATTTCCCACATAAATGCTTCAGAGTTATCTTTTTAAAACATAAATCAAAGCATATTGATTTCTTGTCGAAGTCTTTCAGTGACTTCCTCTTGTCTAAAGAATAATGCATTGCTTTATAATTTACCATTCCAATTTCATCTGCCTTCAATTTCCCTGCCACCTATTTGTTGTGGTACAGTCGCTCAGTCATGTCTGACTCTGCGACTCCATGGACTGCAGCGTGCCAGGCTTGCCTGTCCTTCTTCATTGATAATCCATCTACCAGTTTAATTTGCTCACCATTCTCTAGACCTATCATACTCTTATTTCTTTGATTTCCAGATACTGCTCCATGTGGTCATGACCTCATCAGTTTATTGTATCTGTTCTATCTCCAGAACCACAATACATGTTTCCAATATGGAAGCCATCTGTATGAGGACTCTTTAATTTCTATGTTAGCTTTCCGCACTAAATGGGGAGCTAATTAATAGTGGCCAGGGCACATGCCCCTCTCCACTTTTTTTTTTTTCTTTCAATTTTCATGTCTTTAGAGACTCATTTAGTGCCTGAAAGCCAGTGATACTATATTCATTTCCTGTGGGAGCTGTAACAAATTGCCAAAACCTGAGGGACTTAAAATGAAATTTATTCTCTCACAGTTTTAGTTTCCAGAAATGGGGAATTCAGGTGTCAGCAGGGCCATGCTCCCTCCTCCAGAGACTCCAGGGAGAATCTGTTCCATGCCTCTTCTAGCTTCTGGTGCCTCTCAGCAATCCTTGGCATTCCTTAGTTTGTAATCACATCACTTAATCTTTGCCACCATCTTTACATCATCTTCTCCTGTGTGCATCTCACAGGAGTTTCAAAACTCCATCTACCTCTCTCTTTTTATTTATTTTACTCTTTTTTTTAACCTTTCTCTTATAAGGAAATATATGTGTTTGCATTTAGGGCTCGCCTCGGTAATACAGAAGTTCCTCCTCTCAAAATTCATAACTGAATCACATCTTTTGCCATATAAGGTAATGTCCAAAAGGTTTATGCATTAGAACGTGGAAAAATCTTTGGGAACCATTATCAGTATATCACAGATACTTAATGTATTTTAAACTGAATTACTCATTCAAATGCTATAACTTTCAAAATATAAAAGCATATTTGAAAGAGTATTACTGAAGCATATCTCATGCTTAATTGCTTCCTAAACTAGAACATGGTATTCAGACTATGTTATCATATTTTTTTTGATATGAGTGTTCTCTGATTTTTAAAATAAACTGTATTTTCAGTCATGGGCCAATCTTATGCTTCTAGTGTATTTAGGAAAGCACTTTCACTACTTTCCAGATATATTCAGACTGCAGTAGTTATTGAGTATCTATCTAATGTGGTGCTGTACATAGAAAAAAAAATCAGTTCCTTCTTCAAAGAAGGTACTGATTAATGTGGAAAATAGACATAGAAGCAGAACTATATCAATAAAATCTGCAACTGTTTTTTGACTAAAGAGTTAACAGAACCTTTCAGCTTTATGTATGAGCAGTTGATATTTGGTTAACTTTTTTTCTCTGTTACCCTGGAAGCCTGATAAAAGTAATGTATCAACTGTAACATTACTTTTTGATAACATTGGTTAAGGTAAAATTTGATTGATTAGCGTACTGCCTTTAAACTTGTAACAAGTATGAATTACCCATGTTAAGAATGTATGAACTGTATGTCCATTGACAGATGAATGAATAAAGAAGTTGTGGTACATATATACAGTGGGATATTAGTCATAAAAAGGAACACATTTGAGTCAGTTCTGATGAGGTGGATGAACCTAGAACCTATTATACAGAGTGAAGTGAGTTAGAAAGAGAAAGATAAATATCATATTCTAGCACATATATACAGAATCTAGAAAAATGGTACTGAAGAATTTATTTACAGAGCAGCAGTCGAGAAACAGGCATAGAGAATAGACTTATGGACATGGGGAGAGGGGAGGAGAGGGTGATGTATGTATGGAGACATGTATGAGATGAGAGGGATGTATGGAAAGAGTAACATGGAAACTTACATTACCATATGTAAAATAGATAGCCAATGGGAATTTGCTGTATGTCCCAGTAAACTCAAACAGGGGTTGTCTATCAATCTAGAGGGATGGGGTGGGGTGGGAGATGGGAGGGAGGTTTTAAAAGGAGGAGATATGTGTGTACCTATGGCTGATTCATGTTGAGGTTTGACAGAAAACAACAAAAATCCGTAAAGCAATTATCCTTCAATAAAAAATAAATTAATTAAAAAAGAGAATACATGAACTATAAATAACTGAAGAGGACATTGTAACAGGATTGACAGGAAGTGCCAAGGGCCTAGTTGGGGTTGGAGATGAGAGTTCATGATTAATCCAAGTCATACAGTTATATGATTTTTCTCCAGCAAAGCATGGTCATCCAAGTATAAAAACAAGCAAGGTGAGTTTGTAGTATTCTTCAAGGTTAGAGTTTTGCCTGGTTAGTTTCAGCAGAATGATTTGGGTACCAGGGACTTAGAGATATTAGCTAGGGAAGTTCTGGTGATGAACCATGGGCTTCAGGGAATGAAAATCAGAAAAGAATTGATAAAGGAAGGAAACGGAGGGCTCAAGGGTCTTTGCCCTTCTTAGTAGTAGAAGAGGTGTTGTCAGCAAGGGCATGAGAAACTGAAAGGCAAAGAAAGAGTGATGGAGGAAGAGTCCTTTGAAAGAGACCAAACAGGGAACCCTGTGGTGACAAGGATGTGCGTTGGGAGGGAGTGACTGAAGCAGAGCAGGTTGAAGGTAGCTGAAGCTCAGACATTCAAAAATTATAATGCTATTGTGTAGTTGGGTAATATGACTAGATGTTAAGATGACTCAAGATAACAAAAGCACTTGGAGTGGAGGCAAGACTATAAGTCAAATAGCAAATTTCCAAAGAATTGGAGGAATTACTCAGCAGTCAGAAGGAAGAGACTCAAAAAACAAGGAGTTAGTACATAGAGACAGAAGAGAATTAAAAGACTAGGAGAGAAGCAATGCTCTTTCCAGGATCTGAAGTGGCTGATAGGTAGAAGAGACACCTTGCACTAGAGACAGTGATGTGGGAGAGGAGGATTTGTTCATAATAGTGAAATAGAAAAAGCGCTTTCAGAAGGGAGTGGTGAGTATTTACAGTGGACCAAGATTCCAGAAAACCCTGTGACATGAATTTGAGTTTCAAGAGAACAGTAGGAAGAGAGACAATTAATTGTGCAGAAGTTGTAAAGAAAGTATAAGGTAGTTAGGTGATGAGCCATTTTTTCAAAAGGCTATGTTCAGGAAAAGTCAGTGACCAAAATTAAAGAAGGAAAGATGCATGGTTGGAGTTCATGGCCTGAAATATCCCAACTTTGAAGTCACTTCTTTGGGTGTAGGGTCCTCAGAGGTAACAGCAGAGCAAGTGAGAAATATCACAAGGTGGTGAAGGATCAGCCTCAGCTCCAAGTGGGTGGTGAAGATCTGATACAGCAGTCACCTTTTACTGCTCTCAGCGGTAATAGGCATTTTCTTAAAAATTTACTGCTTTGTAATCTATTTTGAAACTGGAATTGTTATTGAAAGGCATGAATGGATCTAGCTGCTCACTGCTCAAAAGCCAATAAACAGGTCAAGTTGGTGGAAAGGAAAATTTGCTTTATATCAGATGGTAGCAACTTGGGGAGGGGGGTGATACACATCTGTCCAAAGGCTGACTCCCCCTGCCCAACCCTGGGCACCAGTTGGGCAATAAGTTTTATAAACAGAAGTTGGGGGACAGGCATGGCAGCTACATGCAGTAACAGCTCATTCATCTCTGACAGTCATCTTTGAATTGGTCGTTGGTGGTCTGACCAGTGTCATCTTGATTGTTTTAGGTACAGTTAATCTTCAGTTGCAGGGTCTATTTGTCCCCATTTCTCTGAGATCACTTCTTGGAATTGTGGCAGCTTATGTGCTGGGTACAGTCTGGTCATCATGTAGTTACTTCTCCACCTGGTTTTTTGATATCTATAAGACAACTCACAGGATATTTCTCAGCATATTATCTGTAGACCTTGAGAAAGAGCAAAAGACCCTGAATATGCTTAATGACTATATCATTATTATTCAGTCTCCTTTGACTCCTGTACAATGTTACGAACCACCATTGTCTATAGTTCTTCAGGCACTCTATCAGATCTAATCCCTTGAATCTTTCTCACTTCCACTGTATAATCGTAGGGATTTGATTTAGGTCATACCTGAATGGTCTAGTGGTTTTCCCTACTTTCTTCAATTTAAGTCTGAATTTTGCAATAAGGAATTCATGATCTGAGCCTCAATCAGCACCTGGTCTTATATTTGTTGACTGTATAGAGCTTCTTCATCTTCGGCTGCAAAGAATATAATCAATCTGATTTCAGTATTGACCATCTGGTGATGTCCATGTGTTGTTGGAAAGGGTGTTTGCTATGACCAGTGTGTTCTCTTGGCAAAACTCTGTTAGCCTTTGACCTGGTTCATTTTTCACTCCAAGGCCAAATTTGCCTGTTACTCCAAGTATCTCTTGACTTCCTACTTTTGCATTCCAGTTTGCTATGATGAAAAGGACATGATTTTTTGGTGTAAGTTCTAGAAGGTCTTGTAGGTCTTCATAGAACCCATTCAACTTCAGCTTCTTCATTATTAGTGGTAGGGGCATAGACTTGCATTACCATGATATTGAATGGTTTGTCTTAGAAACAAACAGAGATCATTCTGTCATTTTTGACATTGCACCCAAGTACTGCATTTTGGACTCTTTTGTTGACTATGATGGCTACTCCATTTCTTCTAAGGGATTTTTGCCCACAGTCATAGATGTATTGGTCATCTGAATTAAACTTGCCCATTTTGATCCATTTTAGTCCACTGATTCCTAAAATGTCGATGTTCACTCTTGCCACCTCCTATTTGATCACTCCAATTTATCTTGATTCATGGACCTAACATTCCAGGTTCCTATGCAATATTGCTCTTTACAGTATTGAGCTTTTCTTCCATCACCAGTCACATCCACAACTGGGTGTTGTTTTTGCTTTGGCTCAGCCTCTTCCTTCTTACTGGAGCTATTTCTGTACTCTTCTCCAATAGCGTATGGGGCACCTACTAACCTGGGGAGTTCATCTTTCAGTGTCATATGTTTTTGCCATTTCATACTGTTCCTGGGATTCTCAAGGCAAGAATACTGAAGTGGTTTGCCATTCCCTTCTCCAGTGGACCATGTTTTGTCATAACTGTCTGCCATTACCTGCCCATCTTGAGTGGCCCTGCACAGCAAGGTTCATAGTTGAGTTAGACAAGGTTGTGATCCATGCCCATCTGAATGAATAGTGTGATTAATTCTATCTGGATGAAAGCCGAAATCACAGAAAGAACCAGACGTGGAACAATGAACTGATTCAAAATTAGAAAAGGAGTATGTCAAGGCTGTATAGGTCACCCTGCTTATTTATTATATGCAGAGTACATCATGTGAAATTCAAGGATGGATGAAGCACAAGCTGGAATCAAGATTTCTGGGAGAAATAACGATAACCTCAGATATGCAGATGACACCACTCTTATGGCAAAAAGCAAAGAGGAACTAAAGAGCCTCTTGATGAATGTTAAAGAGGAGAGTGAAAAAGTTGGCATAAAACTCAACATTAAAAAAACTAAAATCATGGTATCTGGTCCCATCACTTCATGGCAAATAGATGGGGAAACAATGAAACAGTGAGATACTTTATTTTTGGGGGGGCTCCAAAATCACTGCAGATGGTGACTGCAGCCATGAAATTAAAAGATGCTTGCTCCTTGGAAGAAAAGCTATGACCAAACTAGACAGCATATTAAAAAGCAGAGACATTACTTTGCCAACAAAATTCTGTCTAGTCAAAGCTATGGTTTTTCCAGTAGTCTTGTATGAATGTGAGAGTTGGACTATAAAGAAAGCTGAGTGCTGAAGATTGATGCTTTTGAACTGTGGTGTTGGAGAAGACTCTTGAGAGACCCTTGGACTGCAAGGAGATCAAACCAGTCAATCCTAAAGGAAATCAGTCCTGAATGTTCCTTGGAAGGACTGATGCTGAAGCTGAAACTCCAGTACTTTGGCCACCTGATGCAAATAACTGACTCATTGGAAAAAGACCGTGATGCTGGGAAAGATTGAGGGCAGGAGGAAAAGGGGATGACAGAGGATGAGATGGTTGGATGGCATCACCGACTCAATGGACATTAGTTTGAGTAAGCTCTGAAAGTTGGTGATGGATAGGGAAGCCTGGCATGCTGCAGTCCATGGGGTCACAAAGAGTCGGACATGACTGAGAGACTGAACTGAACTGATGGCAGTTCTATTTTCAGTTTTTTTTTTTTTTTTTTAATGAATCTCCACACTGTTCTCCATAGTAGCTGTACTAGTTTGCATTCCCACCAACAGTGTAATAGGTTTTCCTTCTCTCCACACCCTCTCCAGCTTTTATTGTTTGTACACTTTTTGATGGCAGCCATTCTGACTGGCATGAGATGGTACCTCATTATAGTTTTGATTTTCATTTCTCTAATAATGTGTGATGAGCATCTTTTCATGTGTTTGTTAGCCATCTCTATGTTTTTTTTGGAGAAATGTCTGTTTAGTTCTTCGGAGCATTCTTTGATTACATTGTTTATTTTTCTGATATTGAGCTGTGTGAGCTGCTTGTGTATTTTGGAGATTAATTCTTTGTCAGTTGCTTCGTTTGCTTTTATATTCTCCCATTCTGAAGGCTACCTTTTTACCTTGCTTGTAGTTTCCTTCATTGTGCAAAAGCTTTTAAGTTTAATTAGGTCCCATTTGTTTATATTTGTTTTTATTTCCTTTACTTTGGATGGTGGGTCATACGGATCTTGCTGTGATTTATGTCAGAGGGTGTTCTGCCTATGTTTTCCACTGAGAGTTTTATGGTTTCTGGTCTTATGTTTAGATCTTTAATTCATTTTGAGTTTATTTTTGTGTATGGTATTACAAAGTATTCTAGTTTCGTTCTTTAACAGGTGGTTGACCAGTTTTCCCTGCACCAGTTGTTAAAGAAATTGTTTTTTCTCCATTGTATATTCTTGTCTCCTTTGTCAAAGATATGGTGTCCATAGGTGCGTGGATTTATCTCTGGGGTTTCTATTTTGTTCCAATGATCTATATTTCTGTCTTTGTGCCAGTACCGTACTGTCTTGATGACTGTATCTTTATAGTAGAGTCTGAAGTCAGGCAGATTGATTCCTCTAGTTCCATTCTTCTTTCTCAAGATTGCTTTGGCTTTTGAGGGTTTTTTTTTTGTGTGTGTGTTTCCATACAAGCTATGAAATTATTTGGTCTAGTTCTGTGAAAAATACTGTTGGTGGCTTGATGGGGATTGAGTTGAATCTATAGATTGCTTTGGGTAGTGTACTCATTTGCCCTATATTGATTCTTCCAGTCCACGAACATGGTATATTTCTCCATCTATTTGTGTCATCTTTGATTTCTGTCATCAGTCTTTTATAGTTTTCAGTATATAGGTCTTTTGTTTCTTTAGGTAAATTTATTCCTAAATATTTTCTTCTTTTCATTGCAATGGTGAATGGGATTGTTTCCTTTATTTCTCTTTCTGTTTTCTCATTGTTAGTGTATAGGAATGCAGGGAATTTCTGTGTATTAATTTTATATCTTGCAACTTTACTATGTTCACTGATTAGCTCTAGTAGTTTTCTGGTGGTGTCTTTAGAGTTTTCTATGTAGAAGATCATGTCATCTGAAAACAGTGAGAGTTTACTTCTTCTTTACCAATCTGGATTCTTTTTGTTTCTTCTCTAATTTGCAGGCAGATTCTTTACCATTTGAGTCACAAGGGAAGCCCATACATTATGGGCTGATTCTAAAATCAAGATAATTAACATATCCATCACATCATGTAGTTAACTAATTTTTGTGATGAGAATGCAATATTATTATCTATATTCTTATAGGTAATATATTATCTAGTAACTTTGATATTATTAACTGTACTCACCAGCAGATTGTATTTTAGATTCTCAGAACTTATTCTTATAGTTGAAAGTTTATGTCCTTGACTTAGATTTCCCTATTTCCCCTTGCTTCCAGTTCTTGGAAATCATCATTAGGTTTCTATGAAATTTTCTTTGTAAGATTCCACATACAAGTAATACCATATGGTATTTATCTTTTTCCTGACTTATTTTATTTAGCATAATACCTTCCAGTTTCATCTATGTCATAAATGGCAGGATTTCATTTTCTTTATGACTGAGTAATACTCCATTGTGTTTGTATGTATGTATGTGTGTGTATGTGTGTGTGTATGTATATAAAAACTTCCCAGGTGGCTCCAGTGGTAAAAATCTGCCTGCAAAGCAGGAGACCCAGGTTTGATCCCTGGGTCAGGCAGATCCCTTGGAGAAGGAAGTGGTACCCATTCCAGTAACCTTGCCTGGAGAACTCGTGGACAGAGGAGCCAGGTGGGCTATAGTCTATGGGATCTCAAAGAGTTGGACACCACTGAGTGAATAACGCTTTCACCACATTTTCTTTATCCATTCATCTATCAGAGGACATTTAGGTTGTTTCTATATATTGGCTATTGTGAGTAAAAATGCAGTGAACATGGAAGGCAGATCTCTCTTTGATTTCATTTCCTTTCAATATTTATTCAGCAGTGGGATTGCTGGAACATATAGTCATTCTATTTTTAATTTTTTGAGAAACTGCCATGCTACTGTTTTACATAATCAGTTCAGGTGTGTCACTCATGTGTGTCTGACTGTGACCTAATGGACTGCAGCTTGCCAGACTTCCCTGTCCATCACAAACTCCCGTAGCTTACTCAAACTCTTGTTCATCGAGTTGGTGATGCCATCCAACCATCTCATCCTCTTTCATCCCCTTCTCCTCCCACCTTCAATCTTTCCCAGCATCAGGGTCTTTTCCAATGAGTCAGTTCTTCGCATCAGGTGGCCAAAGTATTGGAGTTTCAGCTTCAACATCAGTCCTTCCTGTGAATATTCAGGACTGATTTTCTTTAGGATGGACTGGTTGGATCTCCTTACATTCCAAGGGACTCTCAAGAGTTTTCTCCAACACCTCAGTTCAAAAGCATTAATTCTTTGGCACTCAACTTTCTTTATAGTCCAACTCTTACACTCATACATGACTACTGGAAAAAGCATAACTTTGACTAGATGGACCTTTGTTGGCAAAGTAATATCTCTGCTTCTTAATATGCTGTCTAGGTTGGTCATAGCTTTACTTCCAAGGAGCAAGTATCTTTTAATTTCATGGCTGCAGTCACCATCTGCAGTGATTTTGAAACCCCTCAAAAATAAAGTCTCTCACTGTTTCAATTGCTTCCCCATCTATTTGCCAAGAAGTGATGGGACCGGATGCCATGATCTTAGTTTTCGAATGTTGAGTTTTAAAGCAACTTTTTAAAGTCTCCTCTTTCACATTCATCAAGAGGTTCTTTAGTTCTTCTTCACTTTCTGCCATAAGGGTGGTGTCATCTGCATATTGAGGTTATTGATATTGATATTTCTCCCAGAAATCATGATTCCAGCTTGTGCTTCATCCAGTCCAGCATTTCACATGATGTACTCTGCATATAAGTTTAATAAGCAGAGTGACAATATGCAGCCTTGATGCATCCCTTTCCCAATTTGGAACCAGTCTATTGTTCCATGTCCAATTCTAAGTGTTGCTTCTTGACCTGCATACAGATTTCTCAGGAGGCAGGTAAGATGGTCTGGTGTTCCAGTCTCTTTAAGAATTTTCTGGAGTTTGTTGTGATCCACATAAAGGCTTTGGCATAGTCTATAAAGCAGAAATAGATGTTTTTTTGAAACTCTCTTATTTTTTTGGTGGTCCAACAGATGTTGGCAATTTGATGTTTCTTGTGCCAGTGTACATTCCCACCAAAAATATTTGGGTTCCCTTTTTTCCACATTCTTGCCAACATTTATTCATGTATATACATATAAATGGAGGCTCTCTCGACATTTAAGATGGTGGAATAGAAGGACGTGCATTCATCTTCTCCTGCAAGAACTCCAAAATACAACTTGCTGCTGAAGAACTATTGACAGGAGAATATTGGATCCCACCAAAAATATATACCGCACGACCAAGGGCAAAGGAGAAGCCCCAGCAACATGGTAAGAGGGGTGAAATCACATTTAGGATCAAACCCCATACCCACCAGAGATGCTTGGAGGGCTCAAACAAAACCTTGTGTGCACCAGGAGACTCCACAGAGACTGATCAGACTTGAGTTTGAGTGTTTGAGTGTCTCCTGTGGAGGTATGGGTCAGAAGTGGCCTGCTGCAGGGACAGGGGCTCTGGGTGCAGCAAACGTGGGTATGGCATAAGCCTTCTTGAAGGAGGTCGCCATTATCTTCAGTAACTCCACCAAAGTCTCAGGTCAAACAACAGGGAGGGAACACAGTCCTGCCCATCTACAGAAAATTGGATTAAAGATTTACGGAGAATGGCCCTGCAAATCAGAACAAGACCCAGTTTCCTCCTCAGGCAGTCTCTCCTGTGAGGAAGCTTCCTTAAGCCTCTTATTCTTATCCATCAGAGGGAAGACAGAATGAAATCCACAAACACGGAAAACTAATCGAACTGATCACAAGGACCACTGCCTTGTCTCATGCAATGAAACCATGAGTCATGCTGTGTAGGGCCACCCAAGATGGATGGGTCATGGTACAGAGTTCTGACAAAATGTGATCCACTGGAGAAGGGAATGGCAAACCACTTCCATATTTTTGCCTTGAGAACCTCATGAACAGTATGAAAAGGCAAAAAGGACGTGGAAAGATGAACTCCCCAGATCGATAGGTGCCCAATATGCTACTGGAGAACAGTGGAGAAATAACTCCAGAAAGAATGAAGATGCTGAGCCAAAGTAAAAGCAACACCCAGTTGTGGATGTGACTGCTGATGGAAGTAAAGTCTGATGCTATAAAGAGCGATATTGCACATGAACCTGGAATGCTAGGTCCATGAATCAAGGCAAGTTGGAAATGGTCAAACAGGAGATGGCAAGAGTGTACATAGACATTTTAGGAATCAGTGAACTAAAATGGACTGGAATGGGTGAATTTAATTCAGATGACCATTATATCTACTATTGTGGGCAAGAATTCCTTAGAAGAAATCAGAGTCAACAAAAGATTCTGAAGTACAGTAGTTGCATGCAATCTCAAAAGTGACAGAATAATCTCTGTTCATTTCCAAGGCAAACCATTCAATATCATGGTAATCCAAGTCTATGCCCCAATCAGCAATGCTGACAGAGCTGAAGTTGAACGGTTCTGTGAAGACCTACAAGACCTTCTAGAACTAACATCCAAAAAGATGTCCTTTTCATTATAGGAGACTGGAATGCAAAAGTAGGAAGTCAAGAAATAACCTGGAGTAACGGGCAAATTTGGCCTTGGAGCATAGAATGAAGCAGGGCAAAGGCTAACAGAGTTTTGCCTAAAGAGTGCACTGGTCATAGCAAACACCCTTTTCCAGCAACACAAGAGAAGTGTCTATACATGGACTTCACCAGATGGTCAATACTGAAATCAGATTGATTATATTCTTTGCAGCTAAAGATGGGAAAGCTCGATACAGTCAGCAAAAGCAAGACTGGGAGCTGACTGTGGCTCAGATCATGAAATCTTTATTGGCAAAAATAAGACTTAAATTGAACAAAGTAGGTAAAACAACTAGACTATTCATGTATGACCTAAATCAAACCCCTTGCAATTATATAGTGGAAGTGAGAAATATATTCAAGGGATTAGATTTGATAGGGTGCCTGAAGAACTGTGGATGGAGGTTCATCACATTGTGCAAGAGGCAGTGATCAAGACCATTCCCAAGAAAAAGAAATGCAAAAAGGCAAAATAGTTGTCTGAGGAGGCCTTACAAATAGCTGTGAAAGTAGAGAAGCGAAAGGCAAAGAAGAAAAGGAAAGCTATATCCATTTGAATGCAGAGTTCCAAAGAGTAGCAGGAGAGATAAGAAAGCCTTCCTCAGCGATCAATGCCAAGAAATAGAGGAAAACAATAGAATGGGAAAGACTAGAGATCTCTTCAAAAAAATTAGAGATACTAAGGGAACTTTTCATGCAAAGATGGGCACAATACAGGACAGAAATATCATGGACCTAACAGAAGCAGAAGGCATTAAGAAGAGGTGGCAGGAATACTCAGAAGAAGTATACAAAAAGGATCTTCATGACCCAGATAACCATTATGGTGTGATCACTCACCTAGAGCCAGACATCCTGGAATGCGAAGTCAGGTGGGCCTTAGGAAGCATCACTAACGAACAAAGCTGGTGGAGGTGATGGAATTCTAGTTGAGCGATTTAAAATTCTAAAAGATAATGCTGTGAAAGTGCTATATTCAATATGCCAGCAAATTTGGAAAAATCAGCAGTGTCCACAGGACTGGAAAAGATCAGTTTTCATTCCAATCGCAAAGAAAGGCAATGCCAGAGAATGTTCAAACTACTGCACATTTGCACTCATCTCACACGCTAGGGAAGTAATGCTCAAAATCTTCCAAGCCACACATCAACAGTTCATGAACCATGAAATTCCAGATGTTCAAGCTGGATTTAGAAAAGGCAGAGGAACCAGAGATTAAATGCCAACATCTGTTGAGTCATCGAAAAAGCAAGAGAGTTCCAGAAAAATATCTACTTCTGCTTTATTGACTACACCAAAGTCTTTGACTGGGTGGATCACAACAAACTGTGGAAAATTCTTAAAAATATGGGAATACCAGACCACTTTACCTGCCTCCTGAGAAATCTGTATGCAAGTCAAGAAGCAACAGTTAGCACTGGACATGGAACAACAGACTCGTTCCAAATAGGGAAGGGAGTAAATCAAGGCTGTACATTGTCACTCTTCTTATTTAACTTATATGCAGAGTGCAATGTGAAATGCCAGGCGGGATGAAGCACAAGCTGGAATCAAGATTTTTGGGAGAAATATCAATAACCTCAGATATCCAAATGACACCACCCTTATGGTAGAAAGCGAAGAACAACTAAAGAGCATCTTGATGAAAGTGAAAAAAGAGAGTAAAAAAGTTGGCTTAAAGCTCAACATTAAAAAAGCTAACCATGGCATCTGGTCCCATCACTTGATGGCAAATGGATGGGGAAAGAATGGAAACAGTGAGATACTTTCTTTTTTTGGGCTCCAAAATCACTGCAGATGGTGACTGCAGTCATGAAATTAAAAGACTCTTGCTCCTTGGTAGATAAGCTATGACTAACCTAGACAGCATGTTAAAAAGCAGAGATAGTTCTTTGCCAGCAAAGGTCCATCTAGTCAAAGTTATGGTTTTTCCAGTAGTCATGTATGGACTTGAGTGTCAGACTATGAAGAAAGCTGAGTGCCAAAGGATTGATGCATTTGAACTGTGGTATTGGAGAAGACTCTTGATAGTCCTTTGGACAGCAAGGAGATCAAATGAGTCAATCCTAAAAGAAATCAGTCCTGAATATTCATTGGAAGGACTGATGCTGAAGCTGAAACTCCAATACTTTGGCCACCTGATGTGAAGAACTGACTCATTGGAAAAGACCCTGATGCTGGGAAAGATTGAGGGCAGGAGGAAAAGGGGATGACAGAGGATGAGATGGTTGGATGGCATCACTGACTCAATGGACATGAGTTTGAGTGAGCTCCAGGAGTTGGTGATGGACAGGGAAGCTTGGTGAGCTACAGTTCATTTGGTCACAAAGAGTGGGAGATGACTGAGTGACTGCACTGAGATACTCTCTATATATAATGAGGCTTTCCTGGTGGCTCAGACGGTAAGGAATATGCCTGTAATGTGGGAGACATTAGAGACTCAGGTTTGATCCCTGGGTTGGGAATATCCCACAGAGGAGGGCATGGTAACCACTCCAGTATTCTTGGCTAGAGAATCCTCACGGACAGAGGAGCCTGGTGGGCTACAGTCCATGGGGTCACAAAGAGTCAGACACAACTGAGCGATTAAACATACACACACACATACACACACACTGAAACAATCCTAAAGAAGTAATTAAAGCTTGTCATTTCTTTGTACTTATAGATGTAGTGGAAAAAAACCAGGAAAGCTTGACAATAGTCTCTGAATATCTTACAGAAATAATTTTCCATATATGATAAGTTTTTTTAAAAATGTTTAATTTGTGATTTTTTTACGCAGGCTAGTATATGAAATCTCTTTAATTTTACTAAAAGTCTAGAAATGAAATATATTTTTAAAATTCTTTTCCAAGCCATATTCGTGTATTTAATAAAGTAGTTTCAATTTATTTTAGGCAACAAATCATAACTGAGGAAAGGGACTGCATTTCTCTTCATTTTTATATTCTTATAAATGTTTATTCTATGCAAGCATGATTATTAAACACGAAAAAGTTAGTTACTTGCATGAAGAATTATCTTTTCTCATTTGTTATGTCAATTTTATGAAGTTAGAATGAGAATTATTCTTTATTCCATACAATGTTTGAAGATAAGCCATTATTGCTTTTGCTCCCTCAGACCTGGAAAAGTTTATTATGATCAAAACTTTAAATTAAAGTGAGAGAATACAATGACTCATAAGTAGATAAAAATGATGTTCCTTAGCTTATTCCTAAATAAGGAACCTAAGAATAACCTAAAGTTATTCTTAGAGATTTGTTGGAATTATATATATATAGTATAAATATATATATAATGTATATAATAACATGTATACACATATATGTATAATTCATACATATTTATTTTCTTTTTTCTTTTTTTTCATTTATTTTAATTAGTAATGTTATCATCATTAGCTATAACTTTATTATGGAAATGACTGATATAATATGGCAGATGATATTATCTTTTTATAAGAAATGATTGCAGGATTTGAATATAACAGACTCTGAGATGAATTGCCAGAGTGAAATGCATAAAAATGATATTCTCCCAAATAAAACAGTTCCTTAAAGCACCATTCCTGAGACTCTGCAAGTATTTAGCTATCTTGTGACTAGGAATTTAACAAGAAAAGGGTACTATCTTGGATTTCAAATTGGTTTGGATTAATTAAACTGAGTTGTTTAATAACATTTTCTTTTAAATAACTGGGAGAGGACATTTTCTTTGCAAATTCTAATTCTTTGACTCTGTTATCATGTAGGATCTGATATTAAACTGGCTTGACATTTCACTTCTAATTCCTGGGCAAAGATTGCAGCAGTTTAGCTTGTGCAGAAAGGTGCATGTTTTTTCACTGTTGACATTTCACTTGGTCATTTTCTTTGTCTTTGAAAGAGTGACCTCCCAACTTTGCTCTTTATCTCTTCTCTGTCAATTTCTTCCTCCCTCAGTCTCTATCCTCTGGAAATGCTTTCATCAACAAGCATAGCCCTGCCAGCTAGCGAGCTAATTCTAATCTGAGCAAGAAGTGCGTTAATGCTTATAAATCCACCAAACCTGGAATTATTCCTGCTATTATCTGGGGCTGCAAACTAAACTGCACAATCTTTGCCCCAGAGGGAGACATTATCTTTATTATTCTGGTCAGGAAACAAATCTGCTCCTGCCCTGGAGACACTGACTTCCTGAGTGCTCAGTAAATTGAATGGGGCTTGTCCTTGCAGATGGACTTAATTCATACAACTGATTTTCTGCTTAGATTTTCCTGTCTAGGATGGATTTCTGCCCCAAGCATAGTTTCCTTCACTGGAACCCGTACATCGTACCTAGTTTTTCTAATCTCTTTCACAAAGATGCTGTTCTTTTCCTCACCCTCATCATCTCTGCCTTATATCTTGTCCTTTTGCGAATGGGCTGATGACATGGACCCCAGAGGCCGAAGACCTACATTTGAATCCGATTTAGATATGAATATATGCAAACATGTACCAAACACATTCATCACATCTCTTTGGGCTTTTGTCAGACTGTCCAGCAAACCTCAGGATCTATTTTATTTTGATTTTTCCCTCAGTTGGTGGGGAGTAGTAATTCTGCATGGCATTTCTATAAGACTGTGACAACTTTTTTCCAGGGTATCTTTTAAAAGATGTTTATATATCAAACAGTCTTAGAAGATAGAGATAGAGTCTTTATATACCCTGTAAAGGTAGAGGGCAAATTTGTTTCCTGAACAGGATAGTAAAAATATTATCTTCCTCCTGGTGGCTGAGATAGTAAAGAATCTGCATGCAATGCAGGAGACCCAGGTTCTATCCCTGAGTCAGGAAGATCCTCTGCAGAAGGAAATAGCAACCCACTCCAGTATTCTTGCCTGGAGAATTCCATGGATAGAGGAACCTGGCAGGCTACAGTCAACAGGTCTGCACAGAGTTGGACACGATTAAGTGACTAATACTTGCTTTTCTTTCTTGGACAAAGAATGATATATTGTTATCTGACAATCTGACATTGTTGTCACTCTGTAAGACTGAGGATTTCCTGAACTCGAGGTTCATAAACTGTGACCAAACCCAACTGTGTGCTCAGCATTCACCTAGGCCTCTCTGCACTGACCTATGGTGTTTGGGGCTTGGGGGAGAACTGCCTGAAACATGAAGCTCATGCTGCTTGCTGTGGTATGAAGCCCTTTTGCCTCTGACCCAGAAGTCTTATGTCTTCTGCTAGCATGCATGAAACTGAGAAAGGGTAAAATTTCAGACCCTTCACAGGTTTTGCAGTTACTCCCCTCTTTCTCTGTGGAGTGGGAAGAAGTACAGGCTTTAAACTGTAACAAAATTCAAATTCAGTCACTTCTCTGCTTTGTGATCCCATGCAGTTCATTAAGACCTGTTTCAGTTTCCTCATTCATAACATGAGCTAACATTGTTGAGGATTAGAAAATGCATGTATAAAGAAATAAATATGTGTATACAGCTTTGTGTATTTCATGGATCATAGAGATAAGGATTGAAGCCAGGGCATCTGGTTCCTACAGCCATGTTCTTTCCACTGTACCACATGGATCTGATAGGAAATGTCATTTAATATATTGACTCTTTTCTTTCTCCTGTTTTGCTAATTTCAGACATAATTATTAAAAAGAAACTTCAATGCATATAGTTAATTTTTCACCAGATATTTTCAGAGAACAGGAGGTATTTATATTAATTGGGAAGTATTGGTTGAATTGAGAATTATACTTCCTGGAAAATGACATTTTGCGCATAATGCTTTTCTACCTAAAATTTAAAGAACTGTATTCCTTTAAAGATGTTGCCTCTTCTTCTGTTGTATTACAGATGATATCCAAACAGATTTTGCATTTAGCTTTTACTGGTTGAAATTCTCAAATTTCAAAGCAACTAACACAACACAACAACGACGACAGGCTTTTTCTATAGATATAGTCATACTGGAAGACTAGGGTTTCAACGTGAATTTTGGAGGGACACAAACTTTCAGTACCTAACAACTATGGTAATATTTCATAGGATAATTTCTTAGAAAATCCTTAAGTGCAGGCCAATAACAGTATCCCAGGTACATTAGGGTAAATGCACTATTGATGTCTGTTTCAATAATAGCTATATCTATATTTGGAAACAATGTAAATATGTACTAGCAGGATATTAAGTAAAGAAATTTTTATATTTTCATACAATGAATGTATATAAATATTAAAGCTCTGTTTTCAGAGAATCCTTAATTAGTCAGATAATCATGAAATGAATGTTAGTGAAAGAGTGAGGGTGCAATCTATTTCTGTCTTCTGTATCCCAATTGTAGTAATGTCTGTAGAGGAAATGCAAGAACAAAAGATTAACAATGATTTATTGTTAATTAATTGGCAGAGAAGTTTGAAGTAATTTCATTTTCTTCTTTATATTTTAAAAAAGTTCCCACTTACACTGATTACACAGAATGTTTATGTTATCAGTCATGGAAAACAGTAGATGTTTTAAAAAATATCATCTGATTTGTGACCATGAAAGAAATCCAACTACTGACACAACATTTAAGGCTCTGTTAAATTCTACCCAGTGATACACCCCTCACTCTTTACCCACTTAATGAAATTGTCTTTACTTCCCTAAATGCCCCTTGAACAAACTTCCAAGTTACTTTTGACTTCTTATGGCAGTAATCAACTTACAAGTAAACATTATTCATTTAAATGATTTTTTAAAATCCCTTTAAACTCAAAGTTCCTTTTTGTTGTTGTTATTGTTGTTTAGTTGCTAAGTCATGATTCTTTTGTGACCCCATGGACTGTAGCCATCCAGGCTTTTCTATCCATGGGATTTGCCGGCAAGAACACTGGAGTGGGTTGCCATTTCCTTCTCCACGGGATCTTTCTGACCCAAGGATCGAACCCATGTCTCCTCTTTTGGCAGGCAGGTTCTTTACCACTGAGCCACCAGGGAAGCCCCAAAGTTCCTTAAGACCAGTCTTTTTCAACTCATTTTGTGTCCTTCATGGTGCTCAGCATAGATATAGCAGATGTTTCAATAATCTACTGCTGCGTAACAAGTCATCTAAAACTTAGCGACTTAGCAAAAACAACTATTTTGTTTTTTGGGGGCTTACTTGGTCACTGCTCCACATTATGTTAACTAAGACTGCAGAAAATTCATATGGCCTGGAACGGGGAAGATGGCTCACTAACAACCTGATCATTAATCCTAGCTGCTAGCTGAAAGCTTAGCTGAGCTGGTTTACCCTAGTAGCCTGGGCTCCTCACAGCATGGTGTCTGGGTTGCAACAGGAAGCCTGTCAAGTACAAGAGTGAATTCTCTGAGTCAGCAAGCAAAAGCTGCCAGTCCTCTTAAAGACCACACCTGGAATTGTCACAGCACATTTCTGCTACATTGAGATAGTCAGAGATCCAGCCGAGATTTAAGGAAAGGACAAATAAGTGCTACCTGTCAATGAAATGTGCTGTGCTTAGTTGCTCAGTCTTGTCCAACTCTTTGAGACCCCCATGGGCTGCAGCCCTCCAGGCTCCTCTGTCCATCAGGACTCTCCAGTCAAGAATACTGGAGTGGATTGCTGTGCCCCCCTCCAGGGGATCGTCCCAACCCAGGGATCGAACCCAGGCCTCCTGCGTTACAGGCGGATTTTTTTTTTACCATCTGAGTCACCAGGGAAGCCCTTCAATGAAATAAGTGACCAAGACTTTGCAGCCATATTGTATAACCACAGCACGTAAACAGGTTCATTTACTCAATCAATATTTTGGAGCATATATTATAATATGAACGTTATTTTAGTTACTGTGATTACAGCTATAAGAAAAAAAAGGGGGGAAACCAAACAAACAAAACTCCCTGCTCACTGTGAATTTTTAGCAGAAAAGAAAGAAAATAAAAAGTAAATATAATACATTAGAAGATGGTCAGTACTATGAGTGAGGTGAGTATGTCATAATGTTCCCATTGCGTGTTTGTCCCCACGTAAATAGTAATAGCATCCTTGCCCATCTCAAAGTGTTTTGATTTGGATAAAAATGTATTTGGACATTCTAGCTATGGTTAAAAAAAAATGAAGCCGAGAAAGGCATAGGGCATATAAGGGCTGGGGGTCTATGTTTATAAATAAGATGATCAATAAGAATGTCATGAGAAAGTGACAGATGAGTAAAGATCTAAGAGGTAGGGAAGTGTGAATGTATTTATATGCTTCAGCCCAGTGAAAATTTGAAATTTGTATGTAAAAATGAAGAAAAAAACTTTGTTGTACTTTCTAGATTTATAGGCTTTTGCTTCTTCTAAGTTAGTGTGTGTGTGTTTACTCAGTTATGCCCAACTCTTTGTAACCCCATGGGTTGTGGCCTGTCAGGCTCCTCTGTCCATGGGATTTTCCAGGCAAAAGTACTGGACCAGGTTGCCATTTCCTTCTCCGGGGGCTCTTCCCAACCCAGGGGTTGAACCTACATCTCTGGTGTCTGCTACCTTGCAGCCACATGGTTTACCCCTGTGCCACCTGGGAAGCCCCTACGTTAGCATACCCTGCAGCTAATTTGATTAATCCAAGATACTCAAGTCTCCTTATTCTTATTTGTTTCTGAAGTAGAATTTGCATGTTACATAAAACTTATGTTGGTTTTGAAATAGCTTCTGAGATAAATTAAATTTAGGTAGGGCACATGCTTACTTACCAAAAAGGAAAAAAAGCAGGACCAAAGCAGCTATTTCTAAGAGCCAGTTACAGATTTTGCAGCATATATTTGGACAAAATTATGAAATATTAAAGTTACTCACCAGGGGGTGCTATAGTTATCTGAAATGAAGTACAGCCACACAGCCCAATCTCAGGTATGCCCAAGAGTTTAGACTTAGGCTTTGGGAAACAGACTTTTTAAAAATGTTCTCCTTTTTTCATTTTTCTTTCCTTCTTTTCCATTATCCTTGTGTTACCTCCAAAAAAAAATCCACAAAATGTATCACCTTAATGATGCTTTATGTCAGCTAATATTAAAATGAGTTGAGTTTGCTTGAACCATAACTACTGATAACAATCATGAATCATAAACACACAGATAATTCACAAAATGATGCAGGTATAGCTAAGCAAGTGTGATATGCTGAAATACAAATCCTGCCTAAAAGTTACATTACATTTTTACTATGGAAACTGCTAACATGTGGTTATCACATAATTTCTTCTCAATGAATCAATACATAATTATATAAATAATTAACAGATTTATGATGATGATAGTGAGCCTCTTTCCATGGGGCTCAAAGTTTATATTCAAATGGGAGAATAAAAATATCTTTGCACCATAACTTACGATGCTATGAACCAATATGTTGCTTTTCCCCATAATCTAGGATGAGTTGGTTTTACTGCCCATAAATGTAAATAATAATAGTACTTATCTCAAGAGGTTGTTTTGTGAATTATAGAGATAATCCACATGAGACCTCTAACACAGTGCCTGGCACATAGTAAATCCTTATTGCTGTTGTTTTTTGCAGATCCAGAGTTGGACTGTCTGGGTTCAGATCCTGCTGTACTACTTAGTATCTGAGTAACATTGGCTAGCTTATTTAATCCTTATTTGCCTCTTAAAAAAAAATAAAATGGTGATAATTGTACCATTTATCTCAGGTTCATTGAAATATTTAAATGAAACTACATATAAAGCATTTATCACAGCGACTTTCTCAATAAGCAATCCATGATTATTATTACCAAATGACTATACCATTTGATCAACTACAACATCTATATTTCCCAGATTTTTCTGTCCCTTTAAAATACCCATCCATGTTCTTTTGTTCTATTTGATTTCTCTGATGCTGACTTTTCTTTGCTGGGTTTAAATTGTATTTTTTTGCTTACTCACTTTTGAGTTCCCTTTCCAACCAGGTACAGTATCTGCCACTCGATCTACTGACACAAATGTTGCCCAAGCGTCCTTGGACAGCTTCAATGGTCCTTTCATGGAGGTATCGAAATGTATTTCAGTTCTTTACTGTTATTTTTCCTAGTAATCAAAATAATCATTTCCATTAAAATATGACTTGGAAAGCTGACAGATGTGCAGTTGAGGAGAAAAAAAAAGGCAACCATTATATTAAGAGCTTGTGTGAATTTGGCTCTGTCACTTGATCACTATAGGGTTTTGGTCCACATGCTTTTTTGAAAGATCAGGATCCTTCCCAAGTGTCAAGGTCACTTCAGGCTCCAGTTTACCACCTTTAGCAAATTCTCATTTGAATTTCTTCTTTATATCTGTTTTTATAAATATAGATATATTTTTGCCTGCTATGTAGCTATAGTTATATAGTTTTATAGTCATATGTAACTATCAAAGCTTGACCTATAGGGGAAATCAATATCTGACTTTGAGTTTCTCCCAAACATCTTTCTCTTAAAAGAGCTCTGCTTGTGTGAGAGTCTAAGTGAAGGTCTTAGAGAACCAAACAGAAGTTACTTGGACAAAGCAATTCTAAAATTGAATATTAGGAATTCTTATTCTTTAGAATTCCTGGGTGATTTGCTGATATAATTTGGCTCTTTCTCCTACTACATTTCTTCTATTTTCAATCTTATTTCTCTCAGCAGAGAAGGCAAACAAGTGTACCCACTTTCTTTGGCAGAATAACTTGGATCTCATCAAAGACATTGATTTTTCTGTTTCACATTACTTTTCCTGTTTATCTCATGAATATTTTCCCATATAAATAGAAACTTTGTGGACAATGTGTTAATGGCTACATATTGTATTAGAGTACATCATTTTCTTAATCAGCAGTGGTTTGGACATTAAAACATTTGATTTTTTTACTATTATAAATTAACCTGAAATTAACACTTCTTTGTGAGTTTGTTTTTGCTCACATCTCATATTATTTCAAGAATACTTAGTTTGGTGGTTACTCAATAAAAGCATGATAAAAATAAATTTTTTCCTGAAGAAATAAGTCTTTAGTCATATAAAATTCAATTATTGAAAACTTGGAAATTTTCAGAGCATTTTATTGTTTTTTCTTTCCCTTTCATTTTAAAAGTAGTTCTCACCCACCTGTGTTGATATTTCCTGAAAAAATTGGTTCATTTTATGTCTTACCTGTGGAAGTTTACACTACCTGTAGTGGTCATAAAATAGCAGGTACTATTAGCATATACAGGACACTGTATTTGTATTATTTTCTTATTCTCTTATCTTCTACATATTATTATCCTACCTCTTTTGGAATAAAGCGTGTTTCAACCCATAACTCACTGAGTACTCCACTCGAGCATTCCCCACCCCCCGGCTCTGTCTCTGGACACAAGAAGGCCTTTCTCAGCGTCCTCACCAAGGGCTGCAACAGCAGCGGACTTACTGAACAGGATGCCTCCCTTTCCCCTTCCACAGCAGCGTAAGGAAGGCCATCTACATTAAGTAGTGGTATTGATGCATCATTGCGTGGTTGGAGGAGGCTGTGAGTGGGGGACGTGGAGGGCCTCTTACTGGCAACACTGCGTTCCTGTTAGTGTTCAAAGGACTGGGGATAGTGGCAGAATTCTACTTGAAGTGACTGCGACTGGAAAGTTACGTGTGCTAGTTTGAAAGAGTTAGTGGAGTTGAACGATCTTGCATTGTTTTGGGGGAATAATTTCCCCTGATTGACCACAGCTGATGTTTAGAAGATGATTCTTTCCTACTGTTACAGAGTAGGGTAAAAATGGCAGTGAAATGGCAAAAGGTAAATTTCATATATACTCATAATTAAGGTGTGACACAAGTGAAGTTATTTCGGTTGGCAAATCACTTGCTTCACTTCTATTGCCCTTTATTTCCATTCTGTGTACTATATTCAAAGAAATAAGAAGACACTAGAAAAGAATTGTAATTTCCAATCCAAATGTAGTACCGGCTTGCTTCTGGTTCAAGATGGTGGAGTAGAAGGGCGTGCACTCATCTCCTGTGAGAGCATCAGAATCACAACTAGCTGTTGAACAACCATTGACAGGAGGATGCTGGAACACACCAAAAAAAGATACCCCGTGTCCAAAGACAAAGAAGAAGCCACAGTGAGACAGTAGGAAGGGCACAATAATGATAAAATCAAATCCCATACCCACCAGGTGACTGACCCACCAACTGGAGAACAATAATATCAAAGAAGTTCTCCCACTGTTGTGAAGGTTCTGAACCCCATGTCAGGCTTCCCAGCCTGGAGATACAACAAAGGGACTGGGAAACTCAGGGAATCTGACCTTGAAGCCCAGTGGGATTTGATTACAGGACTTCCACAGGACTAAAGGAAACAGAGACTCCAGTCTTGGAGGACACAAATAAAACCTTGCATGCACCAGGAATCAGAGGAAAGGTGCAGTGACTCCACAGGAAACTGAACCAAAACCACCTGCTAGTGTTGGAGGGTCTCCTGTGGAGGTGTGAGTCAGCAGGGGCTCACCAGAGGAATGGGGGGCCTAGAAGCATCTGTCTGGGAAGGTCCCCTTTGGAGTAAGCCCTCTTGGAAGTTGCCTTTAACCAGAATATAGACCCCAAGGCTAGGTCACCTCAGGATCAGCATATAATTGCATTAAAGCTTTACTGAGCAACGCCCTGCCCATTAGGGCAAGATCTAGTTTTTCCCATCACCAGTCCTTCCCATCAGGTGGCTTACACAAACCTCTTAGCTTCCTCCATCAGAGGGCAGACAGAAGAAGCGAGAAGAACCACAATTCCACAGCGAGTAAAACAAAACCATGTTACAGAAAGTTAATCAACTTGATTAAGCAAAAAGTTTTGTCCCAGATAAAAGAACAAGATTAAACCCCAGAAAAACAACTAAATGAAGTGAAGATAGGCAACCTTCCAGAAAAATAATTTGGAATAATGATAGTGAATATGATTCAGGATCTTGGAAAAAGAATGGAGGCAAAGATTGAGAAGATGCAAGAAATGTTTACCAAAGACCGACAAGAACTAAAGAGCAAACATACAGAGATGAATGATACACTAGATAGAATCAATAGCAGAATAACTGAGGCAGAAGCATAGATAAATGACCTGGAGGAGAGAATGGTGGAAATTACTGCTGCAGAGCAGAATATAGAAAGAAAAATGAAAAGAAATGAAGACGGCCTAAGAAACCCTCTGGGACAACATCAAATGCACCAACATTCGCATTATAGGGGTCCCAGAAGGAGAAGGACATGGCAACCCACTCCAGTGTTCTTGCCTGGAGAGTCCCAGGGACAGTGGAGCTTGGTGGGCTGCCATCTATGGGGTCACAGAGTTGGACATGACTGAAGCAACTTAGCAGCAGCAGCAGTAGAAGGAGAAGAGAAAGATGAAGGACCTGAGAAAATATTTGAAGAGATAATAGCTGAAAACTTCCCTAACATGGGAAAGGAAATAAGCAACCAGGTTCAGGAAGCACAGAGTCCTGGGCTGGATAAACCCAAGGAGGAACGCACTGAGACATACAGTAATCAAAGTGACAGAAATTAGAGACAGAGGTAAAATATTAAAAGCAAGAAGGAAAAATGAAAATAAAATACAAGGGAACTCCTATCACGCTATCAGCTGATTTCTCAACAGAAACTCCACAAACCAGAAGAGAATGGCATGACGTATTTAAAGTGATGAAAGGGAAGAAACTACAACCAAGATCAGTCTACCCAGCAAGACTCTCCTGTAGATTTGATAGAGAAAGCAAAAGCTTTCCAGATAAACAAAAGTTAAGAGAATTCACCACCACCAAACTAGCTTTGCAACAAGTGCTAGAGGAGATTTTCTAGGAAGAAAACAAGATAAGGAAAAGACCTACCTTTTAAAGAAAATTCCAAACAATTAAGAAAATAGTAATAGGTAATCAGATCATACTTATCGATAATTACCTTAAATGTAAATGAATTAAGTGCACCACCAAAAGACATAGACTGGCTGAGCAGATGAAAACATGTGCATGTATGCACTTTTACTTACATCACACTGCTTGATCCCCCAAATTGTTTGTAATTATTTTATATTGTTGGCTTAATCATATTCCCATTAGGACTGTGAATTGTAATTATCTTTTATTTTTTGTCTATTGATTGTGAAAACTGATAAACATCTTTTACTATTGTGATTATGTAATGATTACTCACTTAATACCATTGTATTATGATTGGTCAACAGAAAAATTATAGAATTCTATTTCACCAAAGCTACCATTTAATAGGAAAACCTGTAATCACTTTTTAAAATCCATATGCATATCAGAATTATCTTGAAATTTTTTGAAAAACACAAATGCCCAGGTATTGCTTTTTTCCCCCAGAGCTCCAGATATGTTTCTAATGAGCAGCCATGTTTAAAAACAACTGTACTGTATGAGCATCTTTTACTTTTATCTAGTTTGTTTCACTTTTTCTATTTCATATTCAGTGCTCCCATTTCATTTAGTTTATATTTTCCAGTTTCTCCATCTCTTCCTTTTTTTTTTAATGTTCTCTCTCAGGCCTTTATTAAGTGTAGTAGAAAAGTTTTTTACATACATATATATAAAATATATATTTTAGAATTATAAATTTTTGCCTAATTGAAAAATTTATGATATTTTGATTCTACTTGTCTGACTTAGTATGAATAGAATGCTGGATTTCTAATTAAAAAAATAGATATGCAACTGGGATCAAAGTTTACTATATAGCACAGGGAGCTATAGTCAATATCTTATAATAATCTAAATGGAAAATAGTTTCAAAAATAACACATGTGTATATATATAACTGAATCATACATACAAAACAGAATTCTACTTTTTGAAATTTACTAATGTTTATCTTTTTGCCAGTTTTTCTAAATGTCCTATGGACATCTAATAACTGTATGAGACACAAAATTGCAAATCTATTTGTGCAGGAAATGATTATTATAAAGTAATTAAATATAAATCTATTATATTTAAATTGTTAATGATATCATTCAAGATGCTCCTATTCTTATTTTTTTCTGCCCTTGATAAAATATTCTTAGAAAAATGTTAATATGTCTATGACTATATATTTTTTCTTTTTACTTGTATTTCTTCTGATTTTTGCTTTATGTATCTTTGTTTCTTTGTTATTAAGGTATCTAATGGTTTGTGATGTCTATCTTCTTTGTGAAATTGTGCTTTTTTTAAATGAAAAAAAGAACAAATGTAGTACAGTGTAAAGGTGCTTTGAATACATGCTTTTTGCATTCTCCTTATACACACACGAGTCATTTTTCCTCATAAACCATTTGTCTGGATGGTACATGGAATGTTAAAAAAAAAAGGGATTCAGATCCCTGAAGACTTCTACATTAAATTAAATGTGTACACTGAAATGGGCAAGTGGGAAGAATAGCATGAATTTTCAGACCTCTCACAGTATATGTGTAGATGAATCGTGTTTAATTTAATAGGCAATACTGTTAACTTCTCAACAACTCCCCCAAGAATCTCTTCTGTGTTGGCCTTTCCCATCTATCAGAATCAATGTGTTGCCAGACAAAGAGCCCTGGCTCATTTAGGGTGAGCGGGTCACTTGTTATACTGGCAATGAAGACTCTGGTTAGAAAGTTTATTAGATTTAGAGATTGATGATTGAGGTCTGGAGTCTGAGTTTTATGAATGCTTTGTAACTTTCAGCTTTAATGACTAACAAGGGAAGTATTCCTTAGGCTCCTGCTGTTAGATGACACAGACATCACAAAGAGACTCCTAATTAAAATGAACCAAAACCATTTTGCTCTGCGTTCTGGGGATTGGTTCAAACAGTTTGGGAATGAACAGACTTTTTGCTTGAATTGAATCCAATAATTTTGTTTAGATTTGGAAGAGCTCTTGGAATTTCTCTTCCAATATTTAGTGGGCACGTTAGAAACATTAGTAACATTTGTTAGGGGGAGACTTTTCCACTAGCAGAAGTTTGGGCTAGTGTTGGGAGCCAAGATTTAGCGACCACAGGGGCTTTCTGGTGAAGATCAGTGGTTGCTTGTACCCCTAGCAGTGTCTGGTATTGCTGTCTGCTAAACCAGAATTATGTCTCCAGTATAATTCACTTGTCTGAAGGCTTCTTAAGGCCTATCCCATTTTAAGAATAAGAGTAATGAACTCTAGAACAATGAACACCTATTCCGTACCAGGAAATGCTCGGTTCTTTAAATATATAATCTTACTTTAAACATGCCACAAGGTAACTAATAATATTTCTATCTTTCTTTTTCTTTTTTCACTGGAGAAACAGAGATTTAGAGAGGTTTAACAGTATATCCTGTTACTTAATAAGAGACGAAGTGAGGATCCATTTAAGTCTTTGATCCAAAGCCTGTGCTTTTAGCTCCTGTGTTACACTGCTGCTGCTGCTGAGCCGCGTCAGTCATGTCCGACTCTGTGCGACCCCATAGACGGCAGCCCACCAGGCTTCTCTTTCCCTGGGATTCTCCAGGCAAGAACACTGTGTTATATTGTTTACCTAAATTGGTTGTGTGATGAACTATAGTAATTGAAAGACTGAAGTGCCTAATACTTCGTATTAGTTATTGATTTAAGTGTTTGCCTCCATGTGAATTTTCAAAACCTCCAGAGCATTTACCTGAATGTGCCAGCTTGTCTTGTTTCCACATGTTGCCGTGTTCCAAATATGAGCAGAGGGAAATAGCTGAAGGTCAGTGTGATGATCAAACTAGATAAACCTGCTGTGTTGGCCTCTGGCTGAAGGCTTGAGAGAATAACAGCACTGACGATTTTTGTTTTATGATGAGTATAATTATATTTTTAATGACCTTCAAGGGACTAAAATATCTTTCCTAGATATCATAGCATTGTTTAAAAATAGTCTTTTTTTTGTAAAATAATATTTGTTGCTTTCATATGATATCTTTTTTCCTTTTTATCCTTAGTGCTTTTATGGTCTCAGGTGTATTACCACAGTGTCTTTTGAGGACAGATGGGATAAGAAGTGTTAGTTTTTGTTAGTGATGCCAATTTAACCAATTTGAATATACAACCTATGAATTTGAAAATATAAACTGAAAAATATAAGTGTAATGTGAAAATGTAGTGTGAAAGGTATACCTAGATTTTTTAGATTTGTCTTTGATGTACCTAATTAACAAAGTAAGAGAGCCTTATTCCTAGGAGGCTTCTGAGGGTGTCATTGAATTTCACTTTGGTGCACTTAGCAAAAATATAGGGAAAAGATGACCTAAAAGAAATGATTGATTCTTGTTAGATTGCATTATGGAATTACTTATCTTTTGCTCTCAGTGTCATTTTAAAGTTTAAGATCCTTCCATTGCTTGGTTTACTAAGGTTAGTTAACAAGCTATTGGAAATGTAAACTTGAGAGTCAGTTCATAGGATATGAAAAAGGGAACTCTTTATTACTTTACCCTCTTCTTTTTCCATCTAGATTTTTGTTTCATTTAAAGGTTAAATGTGTATAATTTTATAAGAAATGGCCATGCCAAATGTCCTTATATCAATTAAAGTCAACAAATTCATCTGGGGCATTGACTTTGTGCCAGACATTGATTGAGGTACAACGTCCTCATTGGCTACTGTCTCCTCTATCACTGGGATAAATAATCCTTCTTCATAGCTTCAGTCTCACCTCAAGTTCCTGTTTTTGCAAAACAGAAAAAGAGACACAGATGTACAGAACAGACTTTTGGACTCTGTGGGAGAAGGTGAGGGTGGGATGTTTCGGGAGAACAGCATGTATATTATCTATAGTGAAACAGATCACCAGCCCAGGCTGGATGCATGAGACAAGTGCTCAGGCCTGGTGCACTGGGAGGACCCAGAGGGATCTGGTGGAGAGGGAGGTGGGAGGGGGGATCGGGATGGGGAATACGTGTAACTCCATGGCTGATTCATGTCAATGTATGACAAAACCCACTGCAATGTTGTGAAGTAATTAGCCTCCAACTAATTAAAAAAAAAAAAAAAGAAATGAAAGTAAATACCTTGGAAAAAGAAAGAATGGGGTCTGAAGAGAGGAATGTGTGAAATAATTTTCTGAGCAAGTAATAGCATAAATGAATACTTAAGAAGCTTATAGAGGACAAATGGGTGGTAACCAGTGGGGAGGGGCACTATAGATGTAGAGGATTTAAAGGTACAAGGTATTAGGTATAAAATAAGCTTCAAGGAGATTTCTTAAAAAACTGGAAATAGAACTGCCATATGACCCAGAAATACCACTTCTGGGCATACACACTGAGGAAACCAGATCTGAAAGAGACACGTGCACCCCAATGTTCATCACAGCACTGTTTATAATAGCTAGGACATGGAAGCGACCTAGATACCCATCAGCAGACGAATGGATAAGGAAGCTGTGGTACATATACACCATGGAATATTATTCAGCCATTAAAAAGAATTCATTTGAATCAGTTCTAATGAGATGGATGAAACTGGAGCCCATTATACAGAGTGAAGTAAACCAGAAAGATAAAGACCATTACAGTATACTAACACATATATATGGAATTTAGAAAGATGGTAATGATAACCCTATATGCAAAACAGAAAAAGAGACACAGATGTACAGAACAGACTTTTGGACTCTGTGGGAGAAGGTGAGGGTGGGATGTTTCAAGAGAACACCATCGAAGCATGTATATTATCTATGGTGAAACAGATCACCAGCCCAGGTTGGATGCATGAGTCAAGTGCTCGGGCCTGGTGCACTGGGAAGACCCAGAGGAATCGGGTAGAGAGGGAGGTGGGAGGGGGGATCGGGATGGGGAATACATGTAACTCCATGGCTGATTCATGTCAATGTATGACAAAAACCACTACAATATTTTAAAGTAATTAACCTCCAACTAATAAAAATAAAGGGAAAAAAAAAAAAAAAAAAAGAAAGAAATGAAGAGTTTTTTTCCTTTGTTATCTCTGAACCTAATACCTTGGTACCTGTGTGCCAGTCCTACCCTCATGTTTTCAAGTGCTGGGCTTTCTTCCTGTGAGTTCCTATTCTACACAGGTCCCCTTTGCTGGAGCCTCTACCCATTAGTAGCCTCATACCTTGCGCAGATCATCCAAATTTGTGTGGGTTCTGGAGAGAGGGTCTCATGTTCCTCCTATTCTGGGCTTGCCTCGTGGTTTTTGCATGTGTTTTTTGACTTGCACTCTATAAAAATATTCATATTTGGTACCAAGTTTTTAGTCAGCAACACAGGATACACATACTCCCAAATTTAGTTGTCCAAAATCTAAATTATAGGTTTCCTAAGCCTTTGCGATTTTACTATGCACTTGCAAAGATTTCTAGTTTTTTAAAAAATCTGAACAAAACAGTATAATTTGTCCTTCAGTTAGATTGTAAATATTCTTCAGTAGGCTTCAGTTCTTTAGTTAATTTTTTTTGCCATTTTTTGATCAAAGTTAAATGAAACACTGCCTCTAAGTTATATGTTTATGTGTAATCATGATATAATCCTTAGGTTTTGGATATAATTATTTTGTAGCACTCTTCTTCAGCATGAAGTCAAATGAGGACTCTATTCCTAATTAGGACTTTAGGAAAAGTTTGTGCAAGAACCTAGGAATTACTTTGAATCTTAGCCCTTCTACTTTCTAATCATCTTTTTCTTAATGATACTGTTTCTTCTGTGTTATTTTCCTATTGCTTTGAATTTTCTGGAGAAACAAATATCACTTATGTGAAGGGAAAATTGTCTGGAGGAAAGTTTATTCAAAGAATCTAATGAGCAGTGGGGATGGCATTGATTGCTGATATCTTAGTGATACGGAGGAGATCTTGGTGGCAAGTCAACTTCTTAAGAGTAAGATTTTCTTACAATGACTGAGATCTAAAAATTAGTGAAAAAGCTTAAAATAACACATTGCATATGTAGAGGAGGAAAAATTCTCCTCGACTCTCTTTGGGCGTCTAGCTAGGTCAAAGAATTAAACTAACATAAGACAAATTAACAGGGGGAAAGTACAAGTTTTATTGAATTTTTACATGTACATGGGAGCCTTCACAAGAGGATCAAAGCTCAAAGAAGTGACCAGAGCAAGACATTTTTATACTTTTGCATGAAGAAGATTCATTTGTGAAGAACTGACAAAACGAAGGAATTTGAAGAAGTAACTTGGAAAATAAGGGTTAGTTTAACAAACTTTACAGCCCTAAATTTACTGGTTTTGGTGATAAGGTTGTCTTCTATTTTTCCGTCACGGGGGGGGGGGGGCTGCCTTTTTCATAGGTTTATCTCCTGCTTTCAGGAGTACAAAGGAGGGTCAGAATGACCTTCTTGCATTGTAATATTTGGCTCAGTATTGTAAGTTGTGCAGTTTTGGTTTATATGGGGCTCTTATATAGAAGCAAAGTCTGATGCTGTAAAGAGGTTATTGCATAGGAACCTGGAATGTTAGGTCCATGAATCAAGGCAAATTGGAAGTGGCCAAATAGGAGATGGCAAGAGTGAATGTCGACATTCTAGGAATCAGAGAACTAAAATGGACTGGAAAGGGGGAATTTAACTCAGATGACCATTATATCTACTACTGTGCGCAAGAATCCCTTAGAAGAAATGGAATAGCCATCATAGTCAACAAAAGAGTCTGAAATGCAGTACTTGGATACAATCTCAAAAACGATAGAATGATCTCTGTTCGTTTCCAAGGCAAACCATTCAATATCATGGTAATCCAAGGTTATGCCCTGACCAGACGTACTAGAATGGTTCTATGAAGACCTACAAGACCTTCTAGAACTAAAACCCAAAAAGGATGTCTTTTTCATTATAGGGGCCTGGAATGCAAAAGTAGGAAGTCAAGAAACACCTGGAGTAAAAGGCGAATTTGGCCTTAGAGTACAGAATGAAGCAGGGCAAAGGCTAACAGAGTTTTGCCAAGAGAACACACTGGTCATAGCAAACACCCTCTTCCAACAACACAAGAGAAGACTTTACACGAGGACAAACCAGATGGTCAATACTGAAATCAGATTGATTATATTCTTTGCAGCCAAAGATGGAGAAACTGTATACAGTCAGCAAAAGCAAGAATGGGAGCTGACTGTGGCTCAGATCATGAGTTCCTTATTGCCAAATTTAGACTTAAATTGAGGAAAGTATGGAAAAGAACTAGACTGTTCAGGTATGACCTAAATCAAATCCCTTACAATTATACAGTGGAAGTGACAAATAGATTCAAGGGATTAGATCTGCTAGACAGAGTGCCTGGTGAACTATGGATGGAGGTTTGTGACACTGTACAGGAGACAGGAATCAAGACCATCCCCAAGAGAAAGAAATGCAAAAAAGCAAAATGGCTGTCTGAGGAGGCCTTACAAATAGCTGTGAAAAGAAGAGAAGCAAAAAGCAAAGGAGAGAAGGAAAGATATACCAGTTTGAATGCAGAGTTACAAAGAATAGCAAGGAGATAAGAAAGCCTTCTTCAGTAATCAGTGCAAAGAGACAGAGGAAAACAGTAGAATGGGAAAGACTAGAGACCTCTTGAAGAAAACTAGAGATACCAAGGGAACATTTCATGCAAAATGGACTCAATAAAGGACAGAAATAGTATGGACCTAAGAGAAGCAGAAGAATACACAGAAGAACTTTAAAAAAAGACCTTCAGGACCCAGATAATCATGATGGTATGATCACTCACCTAGAACCAGACATCCTGGAATGTGAAGTCAAGTGGGCCTTAGGAAGCATCGCTATGAACAAAGCTAGTGGAGGTGATAGAATTCCAGTAGAGCTATTTCAAATCCTAAAAGATGATGCTGTGAAAGTGCTGTACTCAATATGCCAGCAAATTTGGAACACTCAGCAGTGACCACAGGACCAGAAAAGGTCAGTTTCCATTCCAGTCCCAAAGAAAGGCAATGCCAAAGAATGTTCAAAGTACCACACAGTTGCACTCATCTAACATGCTAGTAAAGTGATGCTCAAAATTCTCCAAGCCAGGCTTCAGCAATATGTGGACCATGAACTTCCAGAAGTTCAAGCTGGTTTTAGAAAAGGAAGAGGAACCAGAGATCAAATTGCCAACATCTGTTGGATTATTGAAAAAGCAAGAGAGTTCCAGAAAAACATCTATTTCTGCTTTATTTACTATTCCAATGCCTGACTGTGTGGATCACCACAAACTGTGGAAAATAATTGGGCATACCAGGCCACCTGACCTGCCTCTTGAGAAACCTGTATGCAGGTCAGGAAGCAACAGTTAGAACTGGACATGGATCAACAGATTCGTTCCAAATAGGGAAAGGAGTACGTTAAGGTTGTATGTTGTCACCCTGCTTATTTAACTTATATGCAGAGGACATCATGAGAAACACTGGGCTGGAGGAAGCACAAGCTAGAATCAAGATTGCTGGGAGAAATATCAATAACCTCAGATACGCTGATGACAGCACCCTTATGGCAGAAAGTGAACAACTGAAGAGCCTCTTGATAAAAGTGAAAGAGGAGAGTTAAAAAGTTGGCTTAAAACTCAACATTCAGAAAACTAAGGTCATGGCATCTGGTCCCATCACTTCATGGCAAATAGATGGGGAAACAGTGGCTGACTTTATTTTTATGGGCTCCAAAATCACTGCAGATGGTGACTGCAGCCATGAAATTAAAAGATGCATACTCCTTGGAAGAAAAGTTATGATCAACTTAGACAGCATATTAAAAAGCGGAGACATTACTTTGTCAACAAAGGTCCGTCTAGTCAAGGCTATGGTTATACCAGTGGTCATGTGTGGATGTGATTGTTGGACTATAAAGAAAGCTGAGCGCTGAAGAGTTGATGCTTTTGAACTGTGGTGTTGGAGAAGACTCTTGAGAGTCCCTTGTACTGCAAGGAGATCCAACCTGTCCATCCTAAATGAAAACAACCCTGAATACTCATGGGAAGGACTGATGTTGAAGCTGAAACTCCAATACTTTTGCCACCTGATGTGAAGAGCTGACTCATTTGAAAAGACCCTGATGCTGGGAAAGATTGAAGGCAGGAGGAGAAGAGGACAACAGAGTATAAGATGGTGGGATGACATCACCAACTCAACAGGCATGAGTTTGAGTAAGCTCTAGGAGTTGGTGATGGACGGGGAGGCCTGGCATGCTGCAGTCCATGGGGTCACAAAGAGTCGGACACGACTGAGCAACTGAACTGAACTGAACTGATAAGGTTTATGTGACTAGATGTATCTATTTCTTGTGCAATACAATCCTGTTTTAACTAGTAATAAATTATAATAATTCAGTGCTTTCAAGGACAAGTTCCCCCACTTTATTCATCAGAAGTGTCTTGTTTAATATTGGAATTTGTTTATCATATAAATTTTACAATCAACTTGAAAAATTCTTTGAAAAACTTCGTTGGAGTTTTGATAGGAATTTTATTAATTTTGCAGGTGTCTTTTTGGAAATTTGACATTTTGTTGAATATTAAAATTTCCTTTTCTCCAGCAAGTGATTAATAAGTACAATAAATGGGACACTTTTTGTTTGTCTTTTCATTAGTGCTTTTTAGTCCTCTATATAGTTACTGTACACTTTCTTAGATATATTCTGAGGTACCTTATATTTTATGTGCAGATATTTGTGTGTGTATGTTAGATATAAAAGTGTGTAGTATAATTATATATATATAGATTTAAATCCATGTGGAAACCTGAAGCCTGATGTGCTGCAGTCTGTGGGATCGCAAAGAGTCGGACAAGACTGAGCGACTGAACTGAAGATGTAAATACACCTTTGTGTTACATATAAATTATTTAAATTATATCCACATAATTTAGTTATTTAATTAGTACTAATATATTAATTTTTAAATCTGGCCTGTTTGCTAACTGCTTATATAATTTAAAACAATTTTCTGGTAGACTTTTTGGGAGGTTTACTTTGGAGATAAGGGGGGCTTCCCTAGTAACTCAAATGGTAAAACATCCACCTGCAGTGCTGGAGACCGGGCTCAATCCTTGGGTTGGGAAGATACCCTGGAGAAGAAAATGGCAACCCACTCCAGTTTCCTTGCCTGGAAAATCCCATGACCAGAGGAACCTGGCAGTCTACAGTCCATGGGGTTGCAAAGAGTTGGACCTGACTGAGCGACTAACACACATACTTTGGTGATAAAAGAAATAATGTTTGATTAGTAAAAATACATTTCTTACTCTTAAAGCTTATTTTATTCTTCCATCTTTTCTTAATAACTTTGCTAAGATCTCAACTCTAATACTTTGTCTTTGATTTCATAGTTATGCTACTGATTGCCATTAAAATATTTATGATTGTTCTTTTGAAAAAGCACTTTACTGAGGTATAACTTACAGATGATAAAAGTCACATTTTAATAAGTATGATTTTTAGGTTTTAGAGTTGTGCAAATATCTCCACAATCTCGTTTTAGAACACTTCCGTTGCTCACATTTTCAGTCAATCCCCACTCCCATCCTCACAACTAGGCAACCACTGATCTACTTTATGTTGTTATAAATTTGTTTTTTCATACTGTTTCACATAAATGGAATTATATAATATGTATTTCTTCTGTATATGGCTTTTTAAAAATTAAAATAACATTTCATTGTATGAGAATAGCACACTTAATTTATCCATTCTTTTTTGATGGAAAACTGGATTATTTCTAGTTCTCACTATTTAAGTAACATTGCTATGGACTTTTCTGTATATGTATATTTGTGTACATAATTTTTCACTTCTCTTGGGTAGATTCCTAGGAATGGAATGGCTGGGTTGCATAAGTTTATGTTTAGTGTTTTAAGAAGCTGCCCAAACTAACTTCCAAAATGGTTATACTATTTTATATTCACAGGCAATATATGAGGTTTCCAGTTTCTCCACATGCTTGCCAATACTTAGGTAAATTGGACCTCACCAAAATTAAAAATTTTTGAGCTTCACCGACTCTCACAACTCAACAGTAAGAAGAAAAAAGCCCAGTTGAAAATGGAAAAATTTTGAATAAATATTTCTCTAAAGGAAAAATACAGAGGCTGATAGGAACATGAAAAGATGCTCATATTATCAATCATTGAAGTGAAGTGAAGTCACTTAGTCGTGTCCGACTCTTTGTGACCCCATGGACTGTAGCCCACCAGGCTCCTCCATCCATGGGATTCTCCAAGCGAGAATACTGGAGTGGGTTTCCAGTTTCTTCTCCAGGGGATCTTCCCGATCCAGGGATCGAACCCAGGTCTCCGTCATTGTGGGCAGATGCTTTAACCTCTGAGCCACCAGGGATGCCAGTTATTAATCATTAGGGAAATGCAAATCAGGATTACAATGGAATACTCCTTCAAATTCACTAGGATAACTATAACAAGGACATATAACAGGTATTGGTAAGGATTCGGAAAAGGTTTTTTTCACACAAAAGCTTGTACACAAATATTGATAAAAGTTATTCTTAATAAACCAAAGTGCAAACAACCAGTCACAAAAGACTAAATGTTGTATGATTCTATTTATATAAAATGTTCAGAAGAGGCAAAAATAGATTAGTGGTTGCCTAGGGCTGGAGAGAGTTAGAGACTGTGTAGTTAGGGATTTTTAGTACATGAGGGTTTCTTTTCGGGCTAACAAACATATTTAAAAATTAGATAATGCTAATGGTCACTTAACTCTGTGATTATACTGAAAATCATGGGATTGCACACTTTAAAAGGATAAATTTAATGGTATGTGAATTATGGGTCAATAAAAGTATTATAAGAATCAATGGATTATAAATATAAGCGTTTATTTCTGGACTGTCAATTCTGATGAGCTAATGCTTTGAGGTAATGCCATGTTTATATGATTACCCTTGCTTTAATAATAAATTTTGAAATCAAATAGTATTCCAATTTTGTTGTTTTTTTTCACAACTGTTTGTGAATATTCTACATTTACACTCACATACAAATTTTAGGATTAGATTGTCATTTCCACAAAAACAACTACTACAGATGATAAGAGGTGCATTGAATTTATAGATCAATTGGCAGTAACTGTGTTGACAATATGAAGTCATCCAATTCCTGGTCATGGAAAGTACCTTCATTTATTTAGATCTCTAATAATCTCAGTAATATTATATGATTTTCAGTATGCACATCTTACATGCTTTTGCTAGATTTAGTCCTAAGGATTTAATTAAATTAGAGGCTACTGTTAATAATAATGTTTTCATAATTTATTTATAGTATTTTCATTGCTAGCATACTGAAGCACAATTGACTTTTATTTTGTTGATCTTGTAGCAATAGTATGACCTTCCTTAATTTATTTATTGGTTCTAGTAAATTTTTTTTGTGTGTGGATATTTGCAGATTTTCTACAAATAAGAGTATATCATCTATGAATAAGAGTGTTTTATATTTTTCCAATTAGGTTGTCCTTATTATAAATGATAATTTATTATAATTACCACCACCACCACCATCATCATCACACATCAATATCAGACATTATTGCTTTGCCCCAACTGTAAGAGGAAAGCATTCAGGCTTTCACTAAAAATGATGTTAGGTGTGAAATTTTGTGTATATTTCCCCACTAAGAATTTGAGAAATTTTCCTGCGTATGTAATTTGTTGAAAGTTTTTATTGTAGTAGGTGTTAGAATTACCAAATGTTTCTATATCTAATGTGATCACATGATTTTAATCTTTTAGTTTATTAATAAAGTGTATTACATTAATGGATTTTGGAGGTTAAGGCATCATTGCACCACTAGGATTAAATCCTTTTTTATTTATGGTGTTTCTTTTTCTATATTATTGCATTCGTTTTGCCAATATTTTACTTTTTCCCAGAAATGATAGTGATTTTATTAAATAATTTTCTTCCATTACTTACTTTCTCATATGTCTCTATCTTGGTTTTCCACCAAGGTTGTAGTTTTTCTGCCATATTCAGCTTCTTTTTAAAAAAATTATTTATTTTTAATTGGAGGATAATAGCTTTACAATATTGTATTGATTTTTGTTATCAGTTCAGTTCAGTTGCTGAGTTGTGTCTGACTCTTTGCGACCCCATGGAATGCAGCAGGACAGGTTTCCCTGTCAATCACCAAATTCCGGAGCATGCTCAAACTCATGTCCATTGAATTGGTGATGCCATCCAACATCTCATCCTCTGTCGTCCCCTTCTCCTCCCACCTTCAATCTTTACCAGCATCAGGGTCTTTTCCAGTGGTCTCTTCGCATCAGGTGGCCAAACTATTGGAGTTTCAGCTTCAATATCAGTCCTTCCAATGAACACCCAGGACTGATCTCCTTTAGGATGGACAGGTTTGATCTCTTTGCAGTCCAAGGAACTTCAAGAACTCTCAAGAGTCTTCTTCTCCAACACCACAGTTCAAAAGCATCAGTTCTTTGACACTCAGCTTTCTTTATAGTCCAACTCTCACATCCATACATGACCACTGGTAAAACCATAACTTTGACTAGATGGACCTTTGTTGGCAAAGTAATGTCTCTGCTTTTTTAATATGCTGTCTAGGTTGGTGATAGCTTTTCTTCCAAGGAGTAAGCATCTTTTAATTTCACGGCTGCAGTCACCATCTGTAGTGACATTGGAGTCCCCTGAAATAAAGTCTATCACTGTTTCCACTGTTTTGCCATCTATTTATCATGAAGTGATGGGACTGAACTTTTCCCATATATCAGCATAAATCAGGCATAGGTATATATATATGTCCCCCCTCTCTAGAGCTTTCTGCCAACATCCCAGCCCATCCCACCTCCCTAGATTGTCACAGCCCTAGTCGTTTGAGCCCTCTGTGTCATACGGAAGATTCCCACTGGTTATCTATCTAGTTTGACTTTGAAGTACACCATGAAGCAGGGTAAGGACTAACAGAGTTTTGTCAAGACAACACACTGGTCATAGAAACACCCTCTTCCAACAACACAAGGGATGAGGCTGCACATGGACATCGCCACATGGCAACAGTGAAGTTAGATTGATTGTAGTCTTTGCAGCCAAAGGTGGGGAAGCTCTATACAGTCAGCAAAAACAAGACAGGAGCTAACTGTGGCTAAGATCATGAACTCCTTCTTGCAAAATTCAGACTTAAAGAAAGTAGGGAAAACCAGTAGACCGTGCAGGTATGCCCTAAATCAAACCCCTTATGATTATACAGTGGAAGTGACAAATAGATTCAAGGGGCTAGATTTGATAGAGTGTCTGAAGAACCATGGACGGAAGTTCGTGACATTGTATAGGAGATGGTGATCAAAACCATCCCCAAGAAAAAGAAATGCAAAAAGGCAAAATGGTTGTCTGAGGAGGCCTTACAAATAGCTGAGAAAAGAAGAGAAGCTAAAGGCAAAGGGGAAAAGGAAAAATATACCCATCTGAATGCAGAGTTCCAGTGAATAGCAAGGAGAGATAAGAAAACCTTCTTAAGTGAACAGTGCAAAGAAATAGAGTAAAACAATAAGATGGGAAAGACCAGAGATCTTTTCAAGAAAATTGGAGGTATCAAGGGAATATTGTGTGCAAGGCACAATAAAGGACAGGAATGGCAAGGATCTAACAGAAGCAGAGGAGATTAAGAAGAGGTGGCAGTAATATACAGAAGAACTGTACAAAAAATGTCCTAATGATCTGGAGAACCATGATGGTGTGATCAGTCATGTAGAGACAGACATCCTATAGTGTGATGTCAAGTGGGCCTTAGGAGACATTACCATGAACAAAATTAGTGGAGGTGATGGAATTCCACCTGAGCTATTTAAAATCCTAACAGAAGCAGAAGATGTTAAGAAGAGGTGGCAAGAATACACAGAAGAACTGTGCAAAAAAGATCTTCATGACCCAGATAATCACGATGGTGTGATCACTCACACTCACCTAGAGCCAGACATCCTGGAATGTGAAGTCAAGTGGGCCTTAGGAAGCATCATTACAAACAAAGCTAGTGCAGGTGATGGAATTCCAGTTGAGCTATTTCAAATCCTGAAAGATGATGCTGTGAAAATGCTGCATTCAGTATGTCAGCAAATTTGGAAAACTCATCAGTGGCCACAGGATGGAAAAGGTCAGTTTTCATTCTAATCCCAAAGAAAGGCAATGCCAAAGAATGCTCAAACTACCACACAATTGCACTCATCTCACACTCTAGAAAAGTAGTGCTCAAATTTCTCCAAGCCAGGCTTCAGCAATACGTGAACCATGAACTTCCAGATGTTCAAGCTGGTTTTAGAAAAGGCAGGGGAACCAGAGATCAAATTGCTCGTATCCACTGGATCATTGAAAAAGCAAGAGATTTCCAGAAAAACATCTATTCCTGCTGTATTAATTATGCCAAAGCCTTTGACTGTGTGGATCACAATAAACTATGGAAAATTCTTCAAGAGATGGGAATACCAGACCACCTGATCTGCCTCTTGAGAAACCTGTATGTAGGTCAGGAAGTAACAGAATAGGACATGAAACAGAAGACTGGTTCCGAATAGATAAAGGAGTACATCAAGGCTGTATGTTGTCACCCTACTTGTTTAACTTAGATACAGAGTACATCATGAGAAACACTGGGCTGGATGAAGCACAAACTGGAATCAAGATTTCCAGGAGAAATATCAATAACCTCAGATATGCAGATGACACCACCCTTATAGCAGAAAGTGAAGAACTAAAAAGCCTCTTGATGAAAGTGAAAGAGGAGAGTGAAAAAGTTGGCTTAAAGCTCAACATTCAGAAAACTAAGATCATGGCATCTGGTTCTATGACTTCATGGGAAATAGATGGGGAAACAGTGAGAGACTTTATTTTTGGGGGCTTCAAAATCACTGCAGATGGTGACTGCAGCCATGAAATTAAAAGATGCATACTCCTTGGAAGAAGAGTTATGACCAACCTAGAGAGCATATTAAAAAGCGGAGACATTACTTTGTCAACAAAAGTCCATCTAGTCAAGGCTATGGTTATTCCAGTGGTCATGTGTGGATGTGATTGTTGGACTATAAAGAAAGCTGAGCACTGAAGAGTTGATGCTTTTGAACTGTAGTGTTGGAGAAGACTCTTGAGAGTCCCTTGGACTGCAAAGAGATCCACCCTGTCCATCCTAACGGAGATCAGTCCTAGGTGTTCATTGGAAGGACTGATGTTGAAGCTGAAACTCCAAAACTGTGGCCACCTGATGCGAAGAGCTGACTCATTGGAAAAGACCCTGATGCTGGGAAAAATTGAGGGAAGGAGGAGAAGGGGGCAACAGAGGATGAGATGGTTGGATGGCATCACCGACTCAATGGACATGGGTTTGGGTGGACTCCAGGAGTTGGTGATGGACAGGGAGGCCTGTCGTGCTGCATTCCATGGGGTTGCAAAGAGTCGGACATGACTGAGTGACTGAACTGAACTGAACCACACAGTTGCACTCACCTCACGTACTAGCAAGGTAATGCTCAAAATCCTTAAAGCTAGGCATCAACAGTACATAAACTGAGAACTTCCAGGTGCACAATCTGTGTTTTAAAAAGTCAGAGGAACCAGAGATCAAATTGCCAACATCTTTGTATCATGGAAGAAGCAAGAGAATTCCAGAAAAACATCTATCTCTGCTTCATTGATTATGCAAAAGCCTTTGACTCTGTGGATCACAACAAACTGTGGAAAATTCTTAAAGAGATGGGAATGCCATACCACCTTACCTGCTTCCTAAGAAACTTGTATGCAGGTTAGGAGACAACAGTTGGAACCAGACTTGGAGCGACATACTAGTTCAAAATTGGAAAAGGATTACATCAAGGTTGAATATTGTCACCCTTCTTATTTAACTTATATGCAGAGTACATCATATGAAATGCTGGGCTGGAAGAATCACAAGCTGGAATCAAGAGCACCAGGAGAAGTATCAACAACCTCAGATAATGCAGATGATACCACTTGAATGGCAGAAAGTGAAGAGGAACTAAAGAACCTCCTGATGAATATGAAAGAAGACAGTGAAAAAGCTGGTTTATCACTCAGCATTAAAAAAACTAAGATCATGGCAGCTGGTTCCATCACTTCATGGCAAATAGATGAGGAAAAAATGGAAATTGGGACTTACTTTGTTTTCTTTTGCTCAAAAATCACTGCAGATGGTGAGTGCAGCCATGAAATTAAGACGCTTGCTCCTTGGATGGAAAGCTGTGAGAAACTGGACAGTGTGTTAAAAAGCAGAGACATGACTTTGCCAACAAAAGTCCATACAGTCAAAGCTATGGTTTTTCCAGTAGTCAGTTATGGATGTGAGAGTTGGACCATCAAGAAAGCTGAGCACTGAAGAACTGATGCTTTTGAATTGTGGTGCTGGAGAAGACTCTTGAGAGTCCCTTGGACTGCAAGGAGATTAAACCAGTCAATCCTAAAGCAAATCAACCCTGAACATTCATTGGAAGGACTGATGATGAAGCTGAAGCTCCAATACCTGGCCACCTGATGCAAAGAGCTGACTCATTGGAGAAGACCCTGATTCTGGGAAACATTGAGGGAAGGAGAAGGGGGCAACAGAGGTTGAGATGGTTGAATACCATCACCACCTTAATGGACATGAATTTGAGCAAACTCCTACAGATAGTGAGGGACATGGAAGCCTGGCATGCTGCAGTCCATGGGGTCGCAAACAGTCAGACATGACTTTATGACTGAACAACAGCAACATGTATTTTACATATAGTAATGTATATGTTTCCATGCTCTTCTCAGTTTGTCCCACCCATTCCTTCCTATACTGTATTCTGTTCTCTATATCTGTTCCTATACTGTATTCTGTTCTCTATATCTATATCTACAGATCTGTTCTCTATATCTGTATCTTCATTGTTGCCCTGAAAATTGGTCTGTCAGTACCTGGTTGCCATTATTTTATTAGGGAGTTTGGATCTTTTTTTTATGAATAATATTGATTTGTAATTTTCTTTCCTTGTGATATCTTTTTCTTCATGCTTAGGTTTCAGAGTGATTGTTGTCAGAGTACCACCAATCACTTTTGGTGGTCTTCCCTTGGCTTATATTTTCTGAGGAGGAGTTTGTACTATTTATTTTTCAAACAGTTGATAAATTTCATTTGTGAAGTGGTTAAGCAGTCAAGCAACAGTGTAGTGGTTAATCAGGCCACAGGTATTACTACCACAAGTGTTAAGTTGACTTTTCACACATATTTTCATAAATTAGTCATATAAGAAGACAACAAGCCCAAATGAATTCGGACAGTTTGTTACTTACACAGACAACAGAAGTAGGATCAGCAGAGTCTAGTTTCAACTTCCCACAGCTCTCGTGCCGCAGGATCGCACAGAAGCATAGTCCGGATGGCAGACAACATATGCAGTGGGTCACTCTGTCATGAAGAAGTGGTCTCTAAAATGTGAGCAAGCAACTTGATAAACTTGTGTAGAAGGGCTGGGAGGACAAGCTGGAAAGTTCTGCACTCCGCTGAAACCAGGGAGATGGATGAAAATGACGATGGCAGTCTTCCACAAGATAAGAATGAGAAATTACTTTGTGGCAACTCCTCAATGGATGTATCTCTCCTTGCTCCAGAAGAAATCATAGGACATTCCACCAAGACTTGGCTTAGATTGCAGTCAAGCCTTGCCTATGAGACCTCTTACAAATCTATAGGTAAGAGCCTTTCTTGTACAAAATCTTAGTCCTGGGCTTCTCTTTGTGGGAATATTTTTAAGTACTAATTCAGTTTCTTTCCTTATTTTAGGCCTATTTGTATTTTCTATATTTTCTTCAGTTATAAAATAATATTTATTCAGTTAGTTTCAGCAATTTATGTCTTTCTAGGAATTTGTTCTTTTTACCTAAGGTATCTAGTTTTGATGTAGTCTTAGTTTATTATCTTTTTTATTTCTGTAAGATTGGTAGTAATGCCTCTCTTTCATTCCTGATACTGGTAATTAGTATCTTCTTTATTTTTTTCCCTCTAGTTCTCTGTAGCAACATGTTTTGTCAATTTTGTTAATCTTTTCAAAAGTTAGTTGCTCAGTCATGTCCAACTCTTTGTGACCCTGTGGACTGTAGCCCACTGGGCTCCTCTGTTCCTGGAGTTCTCCAGGCAAGAAACTGGAGTGGGTTGCCATTTTCTTCTCCAAGGAACTTCCTGACCCAAGGATTGAAACTGGGTCTCCTGCATTGCAGGCAGATTCTTTACTGCTTGAGCCACCAGGGAAGCCCAGTCTTTTCAAAGAACCAACTTTCTGTTTCACTGCATTTTTTCCACTTTTCAGTTTTGTGTTCCAGTGATTTTTCCCCCCCACAATTGTCATTGTTTCTTTTGTTTATCTGGTATTTTTAGGTGAAAATATATATTACTAATGTGAAATCTTTTTTCTTATTTGATAAGAGCACTAAATACTCTAAGCACTGTTTTAGCTGCATTCCACAGATTTTTGTTTTATTTTCATTGAATTTTGATTATCATCTAATGAGTGGGGTTTGATATTGGGTTTTATTTTCAGGGCAAGGCTAAAGACATCTGAAGGTATGTTTTTGTGGATAGAGTTTGGATTTATTGGGTCAAATGTTTTTGTGTGGCAAGGTTTTTGATACTCCCAACTCAGTTTTTATCCTTTATACTGTTTTTCCATCAGAGCTAACAGACTGGAATTTTCCTAAGTGCCAAGAGCAGAATAGTGCAAAATTTCTACAGAACTTTGCAAAGGATGATTAACTACTTGACAAGAAATTTTTCTCATTCCAAATAATTGGATTGAATGAACTGGCATTTTGGTGAGACTGTCCTGAGAAGGCACTTTTCCATTTTCTCCTGCTGCCCCCACATCTAAAGAGCACAAGGTTATATATACAGCCATGTGGGATAGTATTGTGGTTAATACTGAATTCTGAAGGCCCTGCTTTTGCTAGTGAAATTATATCATATAGGAGAATAGTAGATGTGCATTAAAAGGAGTGTGGTTTCAATTTTCTTGATTTTTTTTAATCAGAAGCAGATTTGAGAATGGTGCTATAATATTTTAATGGTAAATAAAAGCCTCTGAGTGTTTGAGATCTGGCATAACACACTTCTGGAGGTGTTGAAGATACTACTCTTGTCTCAATGAAGAACAACCTAGACCATAATCCTGGCATCAACTGTTGAGGCCACTTTGCTGTTACTAAGCAGGGAGAGAGAGAAATCAGGGAAGAAAGAAGATTCTGAACATTAAAAATTTTTTTAAGTTGCACCATGGAAATAGATTTGATTTGTTGAAGAATGACTTTCTCTTGACAGTAGAGAAGATTTATGGCAGCAAACTTTTCTTTTATTGCTGATGTTGGCTAGGAAGTGAGTTGGTGAATGAGGTCATATAGTGATCTTACAGTAAGATTAAAAAGAAAATAAACACTAGTGTCTGTTGAACCCTTAATATGAGTCAGGACCCCCTAAGTGGTTCTTTAACCAGGTCTCTTTGCTGATCTCCCTCAACACATGTGGGTTATACTTCTGTATCAGCACTTTTCACTTTGAAACTCATATTTCAGTTATTTTTATGTGTAGTGTTTCCAGTATTACCTTTAAGGGTAAGGGCTGCAGTGTATTCACCTTTGGCCTCTTGCAGTGTCAAGAACCGTGCTTTGCACATAACAAATATTTCGTACATTCCTGTGAAATTCGATTGAAATGAACAAGAGATCACAAGCTTGAATGACACATTTCAGAAAGATATAAGCAGAAACCATAAATAAATGGCAGAGCAGAATTGCCAAGCATTGCAGAGCAACTCAAAATATGGTATATTCAAACAAATGAACAAATAAACAGTGCCTTAAAATCTGTTTCAAGAATGAGGATAGCTTTAAAAGGATGACAGTTTTCTAGGTGAGAATATTCTCTCAGCTAAAGTTGTTTATGGTATCACCACATTGTATGGTATACATTGAACTTGTGAATGAAAATTCCTTAATTTCTAAAATAAGTCATGTTCTAGAAATTGGAGCTACCTGGATGATTAGTTGACTAGTATTTTTGATAAAAATTTCTATCTCTTAATACAGGGAACGTATTACTATAGTAATTTTCCCACATAGACTTTATCATGTGACCTTGTATTTGTGACCTAGAGTTTGGAGCCTTGTAAAACATAGAAGCAAGCATGTAGTGTTTTTATGTGTAGTAATTCAGCTATTTTTTCCCTCCCATGTTTTTTAACACAGACATTAGATTTATAAAAATTTAAAGAGAAATTTTGTTCAGCTATTTTTTTATGTGATAAAAAGCCCATTTGATTTTTCTCTTTCTTTCCTTCCTTTTTCCCTCTCTCCCTTTCTCTTTTTCTTACTTTCCTTCCTTCTTTCCCCGCTTCTTCTCTCCCACCCTCCCTCTTTCTCTCTCTCTATTTCTTTCACAAGCAGAGCATAAGGTAAGTGTTCATGTGTGGTATAGACAGAAAGAGCAATGACCCAAGGGAAGATGTGAGTTTGAACTTGAGTTACATGAACTTTGGCAAATCTTATGTCCCTTCAGCTCTAGAATTTCAGTTTTCTCACCTGTATAATGAAAGGGGTTGAGCTAGAGACTCATCTAGTTTAATTTTTTTTTTTAATTTTTAAGTAGGTATTTAAACTTATACTTCAAATACACTGGAAATGTATATACTTCAAATACACCCATGGAAATGATGGGTGATAAACTCTGTGAGGATAACATACATTTAGCCTAAAATATAAATGTGTTGATCTAAAATGTAAATGTATAGAAGAGTTCTTAAAGTCTTAAATTGTGAGCTTTTTAAGTCATTGATTTGCTTGCTTTGTGTTTAGTGTCTTCAACATTAGAAAGCGATAACATAAACTTAGAGGGAGGCAGACATGATTTTTATAAGGTTTCCTTGTTTCAGAAATTTAAAAAAAAGATTATTCTTAGTATTTTCAGAGATAATTCAGTGTTCTGTGGAGAGTTGTGAAGGTGAAGAGCACTATGTAAATGCACAATTTTATTATTAATCTTTGACTGTCAACAATGCTCTTCCCAAGTCAAAATATATTTATTGCACTTCTCTTGTCCAGTTCCCTCTCTGAAAAATCATTATTTTTAACTAGCTAATAGCTTTCTATTGTTTAGGATAAAATTGTTTAACTCAGTAATGTCTCAGCTAAGAAAACCGTGAAACAGCCAACTATTTCCAAGTGGGGGATTTGACACTATCTTGATCATTAATTCTTCCAAAGTTTTGGGTACAGTTATTTCATTGTTGATATAGTAATACTACATGAAAAAATTAAGCAAAATAAAAAACAAGAAAAAAGCAAAATATTACTCCAAATTTTTATAATCTCACGACAGCTGCCATTAGCTTTAGGTAAACATTATTTCAGACAACTCTCTGTACAATAGAGAGATATACACTCACTCACACACACATGTAGGTAGGAACAATTTTTTATAAAATAATATCATAGAATAATGGTATTTTTGAAGTACCAAGATTAATTAAAGTATCACATAATAATGATAGTTTAGAAGTACCAAAATTAGTTAAGGTTTTAACACAAAGAAAGATTAAATGAATGGATTAGTTTGAATAAATATTATTTACCACAAGAGTTCATGAAGATCCCACTAATATTAAAAACAAGAGATTATAAAACATCAGTGATGTCAAAACCTCTGTTTAATTTTTATATAGCATTATGTGACCTCTTAAGTGAAGCTAAGAGAGTTCTTAAATTGCATCCAGCCTCCTTATTTGATATTCAGTGTTTTTATTATTTATATTATTTCTTTTACTTTATCAAATCTAAATCATTCTTTTTATATAGCATAAGTATCACTGATGTTGAGTTTTATGTTTCCTGCATATGGGGGGATTCAGTACTCACCAAATACCAGTGATCCTTTTAAACATTGTTTCCACTGAGATCTTTCTTTTGATTTATCTTTTGGTTGGTTGGGTTTTTCACTTTTCTGGAAAGGCTCACAGGTGTTATATTCCAGGACTTCTTAAATGTTTCAGCTGGCCATTTTGGTTCTTTCATTATTTTAGGAAATTTTTATATTTTGTCTTTGAATATGTTTTCTGTGCCATTAGTTGAATGCCATGCCTTGTATACTGATTGCCATGGCCTGGATCATCTTTTCCTTTCACGTGTATCACATTCTCTCTACTTAATTAAATTCCTAATCTAGTTCCTTTACATGTACTTGATAATCTCATGACTATGTGTATGTTTGTGGCTTGATGCTTATAATTTATCTATTGGTTTGAAAATGGTGTTTGGCCTCTCTGTTTCTCTGGCTCTGAATCTCTCTTTTTTTTTTTAAATTTCATTTGGTTGTTTATCTTAGCTTTGAGCTCTCATATTATTGAATTTTTACTCTTTTAAGCTCTTTGATAGCATGATGTATTAATACTTGTAGAGAATGAGCTTCTTTTTATTGCATTTGTTTATTTGTTTTTCTCAAAATAAACTCTACATCTGGTTTTTCATGCCATGATCTCCCCTGACTTTTTTTTTTTAACTTTTTGCATTGTGTGTGTATGTGTCTAGTAAATTTCATCTAGCTTATGCTAAATAGCAGCATCTCTGAACAGACTTCCTATTGGGACTGATTCAGAGGGAGGGTGTTTGCAAATTGTGTTTACTGTATTTGAGAACTGTTACTCCCAGGGAACTGAGTTTTAGAGTCATGTCATAGGAGTTCTAGTCACTTTTTCAGCGCCTGCTGGTAGGGATGGGCCAGAAAAGAGGTCTTGTTAAAGCCTGAGTCCAGTCTTGGTTGGATGACCTGACTTCTGTTTTCTGTTCTTAGATTTTGTCTTTGTTCTCTAGGCAGAGTTGTACTCTTATTCCTGTGTCAGTATAATTTGGGGTTTCAGATCATTTTCCCAGTTTGTAGTGAAGCCCTATAAACTAGTGAGCCCTGAGATTTCTTCTGCATTTGTTCTGAGCCTGAGACCTAGACTCTAATATTTTGGACATCTATTCTTGAGGATTTTACCACAACTTCTTCCTAGTTTCTTCTGTCTCTGTAGATTATGTGGTATTGGTGAGGTTTGTCAGAAGTCAACTTTTCTTTTTCTACCAATACAGCTTCTGAGCCCTGGTTAGGAGCCTCTCTTTTTAAGCTAGAATCCCATTTTTCTGCTTGGCCATCATTTTTTAATGCTCATGTAATAAAAGGTTTCTTTCATTCTGTGGTTGTTGTTGTTCTGTCACTAAGTTGCATCTGACTCTTTGCAACCCCATGGACTACAGCATGCCAAGCTTCCCTGTCCTTCACTGTCTCCCAAAGTTTGCTCAAACTCATGTCCATTAAGTTGGTGATGTCATCTAACCATCTTATCCTCTGTCACCCCCTTCTCCTTTTGCCCTCAATCTTTCTCAGCATTAGGGTCTTTTCCAGTGAATCAGTTCTTCACATAAGGTGGCCAAAGTATTGGAGCTTCAGCTTTAACATCAGTCCTCCCAATAAATAGTCAGGGTTGATTTCCTTCAGGATTGACTGGTTTGATCTCTTTGCTGTCCAAGGGATTCTCAAGAGTCTTCTCCAGCTCCTCAGTTCAAAAGCAACAGTTCTTCGGTGCTCAGCCTTCTTTATGGTCAAACTCTCACATCTGTACATAACTGCTGAAAAAAAAACATAGCTTTGACTATTTGGACCTTTGTTAGCAAAGTGATGTCTCTGCTTTCAAATAAGCTAAGTTTGTCATAGCTTACCTTCCAAGGAGTAAGCGTCTTTTAATTTCATGGCTGCAGTCACCATCCACAGTGATTTTGGAGCCCAAAAAAAGAGAATCTGTCAGTTTCCCCATCTATTTGCCAAGAAGTGATGGAACCAGATGCCATGATCTTAGTTTTTTGAATGTTGAATTTCAAACTAGCTTTTTCACTGTCCTCTTTCACCCTCATCAAGAGGCTCTTTAGTTCCTCTTCACTTTCTGCCATTAGAGTGGTATCATCTGCTTATCTGAGATTGTGGATATTTCTCCTGGCAATCTTGATTCCAGCTTTTCATTATCCAGCCTGGTATTTCACATGATGTCCTGTTCATATAAGTTAAATAAGCATGCTAACTGTTGAGTTTTGACCAGCATGTAGGTTTCTCAGGAGACAGTAGTACTACTTTTGAATTTCAGTGATTCCCCCACCCCCATTGTTGTTCAGTCTCTAAGTCCTGTCCAACTCTTTGGGACTCCCGTGGACTGCAGCACACCAGGCTCCTCTGTCCTTCGCTATCTCCTGGAGTTTGTTGGAACTCATGTCCATTGAGTCAGTGATGCCATCCAACCATCTTATCCTCTGTCACTCCCTTCTCCTCTTGACTTCAATCTTTCCCAGCATCAGACTTTTCCAATGAGTCAGCTCTTCATCTTTATTTCATCAATTTTTGGCAAATGATTGGCTTGCGGTGTCTGACTTCATTCTTCCTCATACCTTAGAATCTCTGTCTTTTTCACTTCAATGAGCAATTAGATTTCTGAACACTCTAATGAAAACAACTACATTTTTGCCTATTTCTAGATATAAAAGCTCACAGCAGACCTTTAAAGAAAGCTGACTACAAACATCCAAACCCATGGCTGATTCATATCAATGTATGGTAAAAACCACTACAATATTGTAAAGTAATTAGCCTCCAACTAAAATAAATAAGTAAATAAATAAAACAAAACAAAGAACTGGCTATCCTCATTCCTCTTACCTGCCTCATTAGAGCTTTCATTTTCTGAGGTCTGTTGCTTCTTTATTTTTGATTTTAAAGACTAGTTTTCTCTTCTGGATATAATTACATCACATATAGATTAATATGTACTTTGGCTTTCTATAAACATCTACTTGATTAATTTGGTTAATATTTTAAACAGTATTAATAATGTAGGATTTTATTAGGCCATTCTTAAATATTTATATGCTGGTTGAACAAGAAAGTCTTTTCTATGGTCACTATCGAAGCCACTTTATTGAGTGCAGAAGTAAAACTGACATGTGATTTGCCATTTTTAGATTATGATCTTATTTCTGCTGTTACTGTCTATTTTGATATTTCAGAATAGGGATATTATTTTTGGTTTTAACTTTTAAAGTATCAGTTTAGGACAATGACAAAATATTATTTTCTTAGCTGATATTTGGTTCCTCTTAACTTACAAGTTTGGGAGAGAATTTTTAGATTAAAACAAATTCTACCCTGTTTAAGAGTAGAAGGAGTGTTCCACAGTTATTGTTTAACTGGTGAGTTGTGGTTTGGGCTGAATCTATGCTTTCACTTTTGAGGATCTGTCACATATTCAGGTTGCAGAGGAAAACAATTCTAACTCAAATATGTGTTGTATTTTTGTTTGTTTACCTGAAATACCAAGAATTTCCAGAGTTTAGAGATACCCACACACTGATACATTTCAAAGGCAGCTGCAAGTTTGGGTTCAGTTGACTGTATTGTAGAGAATATGAAATTTATGACCTGATATCATAAAATCCTTCAATACCATTGGGGAGGAGTGTGTGTGTGTGATTCCTCCTTTTATGTGTGTTATAGATTTGAGGAGACAAAAAGTATGCGCTATGCACTGTGTTTTTATTTTCAAGGCTTACATACTGCATAAAGAGTACGCAGCCCTCCTCTTTGCTTCTGCTGCCATAGAATCCGTGTAGAAGGAACCTGACAAGACGGACAGCCGCATTCCCGCCCAGGTCTGCCTCCCGCGGCACACTCTCATTAGCCATGACCGCCTCTCCCTTCTGTTCTGGTGTCACTGGTCGCTCACAGGTGTTTCTTCCATCTCTCTGCTTGCAACTAGCACTTACTCATACTCTGTGCCCACATTTCTAAATAACCCCTGTATTTGCTTGCATTATGTTTAAGAACCAACTTCCTCCTTTAAACCAATTACTGATGATTTTTTCCCATCATCAGTGTTTTTACAGAGCAGTTGAATTCTTTCAAGTTCAGGTTTAAAAATGTTGAAAGTCCCTATTTACCTAGTTAACATACATTCTATATGATGATGCATAGTCAGTATATATAATTACTGACTTTTTATTTCCTTTTAAGATATGTTTGAAAGGTTGAGCAAAGAAAAATATTTCTTTTTTCAGCTCTGTTAGGTCTGGATAAAACATGTCTAGATATTTATAGTTAGAAACCTTCCAATGAAACCACCGTTTATTTATTTTTTAATCCTTTCACTACCTACTAATGATATTTAAACAGTGAAGTCATTCCCTGAGTGTTCTGTCTAATCTTTATGTTTTTGAGCACTCTTGTGTAACAAGACAGGAAAGAAAACAGAAGCAGTTATTTTATGAAAGAAAAAAATCATGAATTTAAGCAGCGTTTATATTAATTTCTATTCCTATTTTTAAAGTAAGCACGGTGTTAGCACAATTTTAAATATCTAAATGCAAACAAAGTCAGTTCTTTTCTTTATAAATTTATGGGAAATTCTTCCTAACACGGGATGGATACTTTGACAACCTTATAATCTGGATTATACCTGAAAGATATTACTAATATTTGAATTTCCTATTTCATAGATATTAGCATGTAGGTACTACTAGTAATAAGAATCATCACAGAATTTTGATATATTTTATGTCAAATTAAAGAAAATTTGCCACTCCTTGGGAGAAGAGATATAATGGGAAAGAAGTAATTAATCTTCTTGTGAAACTCTAAATGAGACTGGCTATTATTACAATTAAGCTTGAATAAATGGGCTTCCCAGGTGGCGTTAATGGTAAGGAACCCACTTGCCAATGCAGGAGCTGTAACAGACACTGGTTTAATCCCTGGGTTGGACAGATTCCCTGAAGGAGGAAATGGCAACCCCCCTGCAGTATTCTTGCCTGGAGAATCCCATGGGCAGAGGAGCCTGGCGGGCCATAGTCCATAAAGTGGACGTGACGGAAGTGGCTTAGCATGCAACATGCAAATGAATCCAGGATGTTAGTTATGTCTTCCACATTCCAGGCTCTATTTTACCATTTTCTTGGGAGTAGAAATATATGTTATTGCCTATTGTATCTTATTACTAGTGATAGATGAAGGATAGATAGCCGTTGGTGCAGTGGCAGTGCACTTGGTATGAACTAGGATAGACTGGAATGTATACTGGTGAGAGGGATTTATTAACTGGCTCATTGTTTCAGGAATTTAGAAATATGAGAGGAATAGTAACGGTATTGATAGAGTTAGATGATGCTCTCAACAAAGATAAAGTGGAGAGTGGAGAGAAAATATTAAGCAATTTAAAGCTAAATAGGAGAGACCAGATTCCTTGGAGGAAGACCATGGCATTATATATGGTGATATGTGCCCAGTTCTTTCTCCAAAGGAATCTATGCACATTCAATCAGGTAACTACAAAATGTGAACAAGGGAATGCCCAAGCATTTTGAGAACTAGATACAGGGTCAAATAGAATTGTTTAATTCTGCCGACTACCCCCTGAACAACTGGTAAATTGTTCATCATATTTCTTCTGAGGAGGAATCACGGAGATTAGCACCACCCTTAGAGACATAAAAACCCAGGATGGTGGTTCCCACTGTATTTCCATTTACCTTGCCTTACCAGTCTTGGACCTGCTAAAACCTGGTGGACCCTTGAGGATATTATCAGATTACCACAACCTCAACCAAGTAGTTGCCCCAGTTTTAGCTGCTGTGCTAGGCATAATATTGTTGCCACAGTACATTTATACAAAGTTGGACATGTTGTTTGTGGTGATTACTCTGGGGAATGCATTCCTTCCAGTCTTAACAGGAAAGAGGATCAGAAAGTTTACATCTACATAAGACAGATTGCAGAATACATTTACCTTTCCCCCAAGATACAAACTCTCTTGCCCTCTGGCAAAATGTAAGCTCTGCTACTCTCTGCTAACTACACTCAGCCCCTTTAGTGCTTCTGTCCATCCATCTCAGTCTCTTTAATCTATTCTCAACCTCATAGCTCCTTAGCTTCTGCTCCTTTTTAACACTGTGACCTTCTGTATGATAGATAACTTCTTCAGGCTTCATTTCTACCTTCATAAATGGGAATAATAATTATGCCTCATAAATGAGAACAGTTTTGTGTTAAAGGTTAGGTAAAATGGATAACAAGAGAAGGCAATGGCACCCCACTCCAGTACTCTTGCCTGGAAAATCCCATGGACGGAGGAGCCTGGTGGGCTGCACTCCATGGGGGTCGCTAAGAGTCGGACACCACTGAGCGACTTCACTTTCCTTTTCACTTTCATGCATTGGAGAAGGAAATGGCAACCCACTCCAGTATTCTTGCCTGGAGAATCCCAGGGGCGGGAGAGCCTGGTGGGCTGCCGTCTATGGGGTTGCCCAGAGTTGGACACGACTGAAGTGACTTAGCAGCAGCAGCAGCAGTAACATGGATAAGACCTGGTGGCTCAGACTTCGTTATAATGTAATCAGGGTGTCTTAGCTTGGGCTGCTCTAACAAAATGCCACAAACTTGTCAACAACACAAATTTCAATTCTCAGAACTCTGGAGGCTTTAAGTCCTCGATCATGTGTGCTGGCATGACTGGTTTCTGATGAGAGCCCACTTCTGGGTTGTAAACTCCTCACCTCATGCTCATTCTCACATGATGGAAAAGAAGAGCAAACTGGCTCTCTAGACTCTTCTTTTTTTATTTTTTTCCATTTACTTTTATTGGTTGGAGACGAATTACTTTACAATATTGTAGTGGTTTTTGCCATACATTGACATGAATCAGCTATGGATTTACATGTGTTCCCCATCCCAATCCCCGCCCCACCTCCCTCCCTACCCCATCCCTCTGGGTCTTCCCTGTACACCAGCCCTGAGCACTTGTCTCATGCATCCAACCTGGGCTGGTGATCTGTTTCACCCTTGATAATATACATATTTCGATGCTGTTCTCTCAAAACATCCCACCCTCGTCTTCTCCCACAGAGTCCAAAAGTCTGTTCTGTACATCTGTTAGACTCTTCTTTTAATGAGACCAATCCCATTTATGAGGGCTCTACCTTCATGATCTAATAATCTCCCAAAAGCTCACCTCCAGATACTATCACATGGGGTTTAGGGTTTCAACACATAAAGTTTGGGGGAATACAACCCGTTAGTTAATAGCAGGATCTAATGAGGAAAATAAAATGGGAAGTGCTTTAAGTAGTGGCAAAGAGGAAATTATCATATATGATACTGGAGATGAGAACCAAACAAGGAGTGCTGAGGACCCAGAAATTGACAGCAGCAGAAGTGTTCATCCCCAACTAGGCTTGAAAGACAAAGGAATGAGATAGACGGGTGTTGTCAGAACTCAGACGTTAGGTTGGCTTGATGGAAACTGGAACCACAGTGGGCTTGTCTGGTGGGAGCTGAAGCCAAAGAGGAAATTCAGCCTTTTTCAAAAGGGCTGACAAAAGCAAATGATGGAGAGATGAAGAGAGAATTACTAGAGTTGCTCTGTTTCCCTTACCCTCCAGTATCTTGCCTCTCAATGACCAGAAGTCGTTTGACATTGAGCCAGGGAAACACCACCTGCAGAGGCCAGCTCAGAGCACAGGAAAAATCTGAAGCCAACAGTGTTTTCATCTTTAGGAGATCACATGACCTAAGGCCACATCATTGTGGGTAGGAGTGGGTGTGGGGTGTCCCATGGATGTACTGCTATTGCCACTATCAGCTTTTCTGGAATTAAATTAATTCTGATTTAGGCAGTGAGGAACTGGAAAAGGAAACTAATGGAACACTAAGCAGCAATAGGAGATGAATTTCAAATGCATTATGCTAAGTGAGAGATGCTAGACATAAAGAATATATATACCGAGTGATTCCTTTTATAGAAAATTCTAGAAAAGACAGTAGTGATGGAAAGCAAATCAGTGGTTTCGGGAGGCCAGGGTATGGAGGGCGAGGAGAAACTGCAAAGTGGAATGAGAAAAATATTTTAGGATAGTGAAAATGTTCTTTGTTGTAATTGTGGTGCTGGTTGCATAACTGCATATATTTCTAAAAGTTTATCTAATAGCACATGTAAAATTGATGAATTCTATTTTATGTAACTATCAGTAATGCTGACCAAAACAAGTCAGATCAAATATACACAAGTAATTTTAATACATATTTATTTTAAGAGGATGTTAATTGATTTCCCAAACATGTCTTCCGACTTATTATCATTTACTACTGTGTTCTGTTCTCACAAATCAGCATATAGATTGCTATCATGTGGGGGACTAATTTTCTAACCCATCCTTTGATTACGTTAAGAGAAGTAAAAATTCAGTTTTTCTAAAGTCACATTTAAAACTGTGGTTCTAACAGTTCATACTCATCTGAATGATTGAGAAGATTTTCCACTTTTCATCCAGCATTTAATCATGGAAGCCCAGTTAGAGTGTATGGTTCATATGAGGCACATGTTAGCATTTGACATCAGGTGCTTTAATGATTAATTTTCTACAACATCTAAACAAGGCATGTTAGAAGGGAAATGACTGTCAAGAACTCTGGATTCCACATGAAAGACTCGTTTCAGGAAATTATTTTCTGAATCAAACTCCATGACCTTCCTGGAGGGAAAACTTGAAGTACTCTTGCCTAAAATAGCAAAGTTGGACTTCTAAATTATGGAAAATGACAAACACATTGAAAATCTGGAAGAAACTTCTTGGGAGATTAAAACAAACATAACAAAGTACAGTGTATAGAAAAGAGCTGATTAAATTCAATATCATTATGAAAAAGATGGGTGGTGCAAATTCAAAACCTAATAATATCATGGACTGACTGGAATGTTTGGAAACACTCCTTAGTGGAATTTTGGCAAGGCTGATGGAGGAGTTGATAACTTAATGTTGCATGGAACTTCCTTTCAGATACCAGTACTGTAGATAAGATCCATAATGTGGGATTAAAGAAACCCTGTAGCCAGAGAAAAATCATTGTAGGTAGAGATTTGAACTCTTGATGTGAGAGAAACCCTTCAGTCAGAAGGAAAATCCTTGTCTCCTTGGAGCAAAGCCTGGAGACGCAGACTAGGGAGGAAAACTGCCTGAAATACCGAAGAGGGCATGGTTATTGTTTCCTGTATAATTGTCAGTAACGCAACAAGAGCAACTTATCTCCTTTGACATATTGAAGGCACACAAAGACTGCTGGGGAGGAGTCCTATTGACATCACTCAGACACTAATCTTGCCTCTAAAATAAATTAAAAGGAACTTTTATGTTTCCTAGAACTAGAGAATTTCTATGATGCTAATCGTACTTTAGCTGTTTGTAATTGTTCTTTCAGGAGTCTTCATGCTCTTCATAATTTATTTCAGTCATAATGAGCATAATTAGAAGTTTGTCTTTTTGTAATCTTTTAACAATATAAAATATATCATTTAATATTGCAATAAATGTGAAGGGTGACATTTTTGCATTAATAGTGCTCAATAATTTATTTTAATTGCATTTCTAGCACTATGAAAATATTCTCCAATGTCACTGGGGAATCAGGAGAGTTAGGCCTTTGTCAATGGAATTTGTAGAACTTTGTTTATAACATCGGTGTGGTAATACAGTGGAGAGGTAAAATGTCATTTCTCAAGCTGTAATACAGAAACTTGATAGGCATGAAACTATCATTCTGAAACGTGTTTTTGGTTAATCAGACTGTAACCTAAGTGCCGCAGTAATAGAATTTTACATCAGTAAGTTATTCATCACTCACAGTAGATCTATTGATTAGGGAAAACATATAGAAAAATATTACTCAATGGATTCTTATTTCAAAACCTTTCTGTCATTGAATTGTGACTAAGTGCATTATGTTTTGTGTCTTCGTATTCTATACAGCTCTGTTTTCTTTGAACACAGATATTGCAGATAAGACTGTCAGACTAAAAGATAGAGTGACTCTTGGGAGGTATTGGGGAGAAACTTGTGCTGGGAATCTGAACAGATGTTAGGAATATGCTTTAATCCCTCAAGGCTCTTCAGATGTCAATTGGCTTATGTTTCTGGACATTATCTGCCAGATCACATTGAGCTATCTCAATTTTATATTCCCAGGGATTGAGTTCATTAATGAAGAACATGCCAGTACCTGGGGTTATCTACAATGAAAGATGATTTCTTCAGCCTGGTGAGCTGAAAGATGACTGGATGAACACTTTGCGAATGGAAGAAATTAAAGCTCGGGGCTGGTGTGAAGAACTTTTAACAGCAAGCTGAAAAAACAACTGGACACACTTCAGAACTTGCTGGCAAGTGTTTACGATCAACTGGAACAATTTCAGGGCACATTAGGAAGAGGAGGAGGCCCTAACTGCTGCTGTGAGAAACTGGTGCACAGAGTTCTCATCTTACGAAATTAAATGCCAAACATTCCCCTATCTATAGAGAGAATGATGTTGGGTTGAGTGAATGCTTAAAGAGTAAAAAAATATGCATTACAGAAATAACAAACAGGAGATATGGCTAGGAAGTAAGGACGTATTCTGATCTGGCTTGTGAACGCTATGTTCAAACCTCTTACTACTTTCTGAGCTAAAGGCAGTAAGAGTTTAAATCCATCTATGACGTTAGAATTTAATTTCCACATTATTACTGAGAAACTAAGTGGCTTGTGGAGGTTCAAAGTGGGAATCGATACTTATTTTAATAGATACCTAGGCCATTTAATATGTTGTCTGATGTCTGAATTACAACAGTTTTAACCTGTAGCTATTTCCCAGGGTTTCTTAGTGGGTTAGTATTGGGACAGCTTTTATGTTGGAGCAGACAGCTTTGGTCAAATGATATTCTGCAGCCATATGTGTGTTAAAAGAGAATCCTATGGACACTCCCAGGAACATTACAGAAATGAAGTTTTTGTATACTTTCCCATAAATTATTAAATGTCACTCTGCTAAAAAACTATTATTCTCTTATTTCCATTAAGGGATCGAGGGTATTTCACTGAATCTTGAATAAGATTTTTTGGCATTCCCCTGGGGATGGGGTGTGGGAAATTCATTTGGAGATAAGCTCTTGTTTTTGTTGTTTTCTATTTTATTTTCTCATGTAACCTAGGAATGATATGTATCTGCTGTGTACTCTATTAAGGCTAGTTTACTCATTTTTCTAGAGCTGACATTTTTGGCTAAATTGGATTTTGACACATTTTTATTCCAAAACATGGGAGAACAAAACATGCTTTCCAAAAGGAAAATCTAGATTCCAATTCTGTTGAATAGTTTAGTTGATTTTTAATACATGGATTAAATTATGTTCATCCTATAGCTTGTGTCTGCTTGAAATAAAAAATAATGCCTCCAACATTTCAGATATGTTTTTCTCAGTTCAGTGCAGCCATTCAGTCGTGTGTGACTCTTTGCTACCCCATGGACTGCAGCACACCAGGCCTCCCTGTCCATCACCAACTCCTGGATTTACTCAAACTCATGTCCACTGAGTCGGTTATACCATCCAACATCTCATCTGCTGTCCCCTTGTCTTGCCTTCAATCTCTCCCAGCATCAGAGTCTTTTCCAGTGAGTCAGTTCTTCGCATCAGGTGACCAAAGGATTGGAGTTTCAGCTTCAGGGTCCTTCCAATGACTATTCAGGACTGATTTCCTTTAGGATGGATTGGTTGGATCTCTTTGCTGTCCAAGGGACTCTCAAGAGTCTTCTCCAACACCACAGTTCAAAAAGCATCAATTCTTCAGTGCTCAGCTTTCTTTATAGTCCAACTTTCACATCCATACATGACTACTGGAAAAACCATAGCTTTGACTAGATGGACCTTTGTTGGCAAAGTAATGTTTCTGCTTTTTAATATGCTGTCTAGGTTGGTGTTAGCTTTTCTTCCAAGGAGCAAGTGTCTTTTAGCTTTATGGTTGCAGTCACCATCTGCAGTGATTTTGAAGCCCCCCAAAATAAAGTCTCTCACTGTTTCCCCATCTATTTTCCATGAAGTGATGGGACCAGGTGCCATGATCTTAGTTTTTTGAATGTTGAGATTTAAGCCAACTTGATTTCACTCTCCTCTTTCACTCTCATCAAGAGGTTCTTTAGTTCTTCTTCACTTTTTGCCATAAGGGTGATGTCATCTATGTATCTGAGGTTACTGATATTTCTCCCGGCAATCTTGATTCCAGTTTGTGCTTCATCCAGCCCAGCATTTCGCATGATGTACTCTGCATATAAGTTAAATAAGCAGGATGACAACATACAGCCTTGACATATTCCTTTCCCGATTTGGAACCAGCCTGTTGTTCCATGTCCTGTTTTAACCGTTACTTCTTGACCTTCATACAGATTTCTCAGGAGGCAGGTCAAGTAGTCAGGTATTCCCATCCCTTTAAAAATTTTCCAGTTTGTTGTGATCCACACAGTCAAAGGCTTTGGCGTAGTCAATAAAGCAGAAGTAGATGTTTTTTCTGGAACTCTCTTGCTTTTTTGATGATCCAACGAATGTTGAAAATTTGATCTCTGGTTCCTCTGCCTTTTGTAAATCCAGCTTGAACATCTGGAAGTTCACAGTTCACATACTGTTGAAACCTGGCTTGGATAATTTTGAGCATTAATTTGCTGATGTGTGAGATGAGTGTAATTGTGTGGTAGTTTGAACATTCTTTGGCATTGCCTTTCTTTGGGATTATGTATAAAGAATCAAAACAGCTTTCCTAAGTGTCAGATATTTTATAAAATAGTCTAAAAACTTAAATTATTGTGCATTAGTTTATTGAACTGTGGGAAACTACCACAAGGCTTTCATTTATTTCCAATCACAGTCTGCAATCATGAGCTGTTGACTACCCTATCCTCTCATATAAGCCTACCTTAGGCAGATTATACATCCTTATGGTCACTCTCCATCATAAAAACACTGTCATCTTCTTAATTCTCATCTTTTTCTCTTGATTACTCGTTTCTTGCAACTTTGTCCCAAAGACTTAAATTGGAGGAGAAATGTTGTCTGTTTTTTCACTCTTTCCTCTTTCTTTTCTCTCCTTTATTTTTTTAAAAAAGGAGATGGAGAGGGCTGGATGTCTAGAATGAAACTCAAATTGTTTGTCCTTTTGCCTTTTGATGCTCTTCTTGGTAAGAGAGTTTGATGCCAATTCTCCTTTAGAGTGCATGTTTGAATTTTTGGGGGTGGTTTGTGTTTGGGAGTGGGATCTGCCCATTTCAAGTTTCCCTGATGTGAGGGACCAAGTCCCATTTTATTTCTTCCTAATCACTTCTCAGAGTCTGTTCCTGAATGTTTACTGCAGCAGGCCTAGATTGCCGCCCTGGGCTTGGAATGTTCAACCAGACTCAAGACTAGCTATTTTCCCTGGGATTCAACTGACCTGCCTCCTTTTGGTTCCTCATGGTGGTAGTTCAGACTTTCCACAGCTGCCCCCTCTTGTGATTTCCCTTTCCCCCCACCCATTCTCCTTTCCTCTTATTCAATACAATAATGAAAAAATCAGCAAGGCTACTTCATAGTTTAGTGCCCAACTAGGGCTGGATGACTCACAAGCTGGAATCAAGATTTCCAGGAGAAATACCAACAACCTTAGATATGCAGATGATACCACTTTAATGGCAGAAACTTATGAGGAACTAAGGAGCTTCTTGATGAAAGTGGAAGAGGAGGGAGAAAAATATGGTTTGAAACTCACCTTCACTTCATGAAATGAAGATCATGGCATCTGTCCCATCTCTTCATGGCAAATAGATGGTGAAAAAGTGGAAACAGTGCCACATTTCATTTTCTTTGTCTCTGAAATCCCTGCAGATGGTGACTGCAGCCATGAAATTAAAAGACACTTTCTGCTTGGAAGAAAAGCTATGAAACCCAGGCAGTGTATTAGAAAGCAGAGACATCACTTTGCTGACAAAGATCCATATATTCAAAGCTATGGTTTTTCCAGTAGTCATGTACATATGTGAGAGTTGGACCATAAAGAAGTCTGAGTACCAAAGAACTGATGCTTTCAAATTGTGGTGCTGGAGAAAACTCTTGAGAGTCCTTTGGAAGCAAGGAGATCAATCAATCCTAAAGGAAATCCACTCTGAATATTCTTTGGAAGGACTGATGCTGAAGCTGCAATACTTTGGCCACCAGATGGGAAGAGCCGACACATTGGAAGAGACCTGATGCTGGGAAAGATTGAGGGCAAGAGGAGAAGCAGGTGACAGAGGATGAGAGAGTTGGATGATATTATCAATTCAATGGCCATGAGTTTGAGCAAACTCTGGGAGATAGTCCAGTTCATGGGGTTGCAAAAGGGGGGAAATAAAATACCAGTTTTCTTTTTTCTTTTTTTGCAGGCACCTCTCCATGAATCCCCTCTTCCCAGGTTGGCATTGGGGAAGGCAGGAAAAAAATAACAACCTTTCCCCACAATTCCAACAATTTTATTCCCATTCCCCCCTACTTTTCCCATCCCTGCATGTGCAACTAGAGGGAAAGACTTGTGGAGATTATTAAGAACAGTGGGTTCAGTTCATTTCAGTTCAGTTGCTCAGTTGTGTCTGACTCTCCACGACCCCATGAATCACAGCATGCCAGGCCTCCCTGTCCATCACCAACTCCCGGAGTTCACCCAAACCCATGTCCATGAGTCGGTGATGCCATCCAACCATTTCATCCTCTGTCGTCCCCTTCTCCTCCTGCCCCCAATCTTTCCCAGCATCAGGGTCTTTTCATGTGAGTCAGCTCTTTGCATCAGGTGGCCAAAGTATTGGAGTTTCAGCTTCAACATCAGTCATTCCAATGAATACCCAGGACTGATCTCCTTTAGGATGGACTGGTTGGATCTCCTTGCAGTCCAAGGGACCCTCAAGAGTCTTCTCCAACACCACAGTTCAAAAGCATCAATTCTTTGTCGCTCAGCTTTCTTTATCGTCCAACTCTCACATCCATACAGCCACCACTTAATAACGTCTGGAAGATGAGTTCCATTGTTGGCAGTTCTCTTCAGATAGATTAATATAGGATATCTTTTTGTATCTCAGGCTTGAATCTTGGGCACCAATTCCAGGACAAGAAAAAAATCCCATTCATCACATTGCTACGCTTACAGAAAAACAATTTTGTAGGATTCTTTATACATCAATTCATAAGGCATTATAAGTACTCCTGTCATTGGTTGTGCTTATGTTCACTTGTAATCTCATATTGTTCGTGAAAAAAATGATTGTAGAATTTTAAAGATTATCCAGGGATGTGATTTTTATTTTTTTAGCAGCTAATTTTTTTTCTCCATCAGTCCACGATCTTTACATCTGACACTAATGGCTGTTAACCACATTCTCCATAAAATTCCTCCTAATTTCATGTTCTGAGCTCCCAGATATAATACTTTTAAAATTTTCTTTACATAGTTCTCCTGTACACACTCTTTAACCAAAAATAGATATACCTTCTTCCTCACTGTTATGGCTTACCATTCTAGACTGATCTCTGTAAACTCAAGTTGCTATAAAAGTGTGGCTCCACTTTGATTCAAACACACATTATGTATATTGGCCAGGCTAATCTGACTAATTAATTTAAATGGAACTTTTTCAGAGCTTTCACCAACTTTAGAACACTGTACTCATTCAGTATTGACCTCAGAGACAAATCTGCAACAACACTTTCAAGGCTTCAGCAGTGCTGTCCTTCTGTCTCTTTCCACTTTTTTTTTCAGCCCTCTTTGCCTCTCAAGCTTTGCAGCAAGGCATTTCTGTATCCTCCTGTCCTCTGTCTTGGGAATAGACGCCTATTCCTGTCTCTGTGTTTTAGCAAAAACTTCCCCTCCTAATCAGAAAGCCTCCTAGCTGCACTCACCTGCCCAAATAATGAGTTTTAAATATTATACTCTGTTGTGAAATATTTCTGGACAACTCTAGCTTATATGATCTTGTTACTGCATCTTGTAGGTTGACCTTATTTTGACTTTTCGTTCAGTATGTTCCTGCTATGTTTGTTCCTCTTCGGATTTAAATATTTTGACTCATTAATATATTAATGCTTACTAAGGTTGCTGACCATATCTTAGATTTATTTTAATGCCTTGAAAGAATTAGCATAATGTATGACAAATAGATAATATTTTTTAAAGTATAGTTTTTTGTGCTCAGTTGCTCAGTCATGTCGAACTCTTTGTGACCCCCAGGGACTGTAGCCCACCAATCTCCTCTGTCTTTGGGATTTTCTAGGCAAGAATACTAGAGTGGGTTGCCATTTCCTTCTCCAGGGCATCTTCCTAATCCAGGGATTGAACCTGCATCTCCTATGTTTCCTGCATTGGCAGGAGCCTCAAGGAATATATAATATAGTGCAGCAGAAAGAGCTCTTGGCCAGCCCTCGGAGTATCAGTGTGATCTTGGGAAATACTGCTTTCTGTCTTAAGCCTCATTTCTCTGGTCTGTAAGATAGGAAGTTGATGTCCTTTCTGTCTACTCTGAAATATTATTGAAAGTGACAGTGAAAGTGAAGTCGCTCAGTCATGTCCTACTCTTTGCAACCCCGTGGACTGTAGCCTACCAGGCTCCTCCGTCCATGGGATTCCCCAGGCAAGAATACTGGAGTGGGTTGCCATTTCCTTCTCCAGGGAATCTTCCTGACCCAGGGATTGAACCCAGGTCTCCCGCATTGGAGGCAGACGCTTTAACCTCTGAGCCTCCAGGGAAATATTATTAGTCATTGCAAATAGGATGTGAAGAGCTTTTAAATCTGAGAATGATGCTTTGCCTATTACTTTAAATACTTTTAGAAAAATCTGCCTAAACTTACTGTAAGTTCAATATAAAGAAAACACAAGAGTTGGATGGAAATGGAGATTTTTCATTTTCTACACTCAAAAGGACAAATTGCTTATGCCTTTCTAAAAGAAAAATGTTCAGGTTTGGGGACATAAATTTATTTTATCAGTTTAGTAGATGAAGGTGTTGACACACACAGCAAAATTTTGTGTCATATAAGACCAATGGCAGAACTAGAAATATACAAATCTTAAGGGGGCAACAGAGGATGAGATGATTGGATGGCATCACCAATTCAATGGACATAAGTTTGAGTAAACTCCTGGGAGGTGGTGAAGGACAGGGAAGCCTGGCATGCTGCAGTCCATGGTGTCACAAAGGGTCAGAGATGACTGAGTGACTTAACTGTGACTCTTGTGGGGGAGTCTAAATATCTACTTAAGGTTTCTATACTGTTGTAAAATGAACAAAGCAACTAAAAGTTTGAAAAGAATTTGTTTTGAAATATGGGGTTTTATACTTTATTACATCTAAAATCTAATTTTTCTAAATTTAAAAATATGTCCTCTATAGTTTTGTTTAGCATGATTTGAAGACAAAGAGGGAGTTGATGATAATATAAAAGAATGTACAGTATTCTGCCTGATATTTCCTTATGGATTCTCATTTGCCTGCTATTATTGAAGGAAGTTCCAGGGTTTGCATTTAGGGAGATCAACATCTAGTCTGCCTTTTGAGTTTATGACTTATGAAAGATGACTGAGACATTTGAAAAAAATTAAGTACACTTTCTTATTCTGTGACTAACAATTCACCTTAAAATGTTGGAGAGCAGTGCACACCTAGAACTGTAACTACATAGTTTTAGATCAAGTTGACTTTTTATTTCCTTAACATTTTGGCTTATTCTGTTGAGGCTTGTGATGCAATTCTCAGCAGAGAAACAGACAAATGCCAGCATATCCATACAGTATCACATTGGAATGGGAAGAATGTGCTTTGTTTTACAACCTCTCCATTGTGGTAAAGCAGCACTGGGACCAGGCTAAGGAAATGCTGACTCAGTGTTTCCCATCCTAGAATTTTAACAGCAATACCACAGACCTTCCTACCCCCTTGCCAGGGAAAATTGCCTTTATTTGGCATAAATAATTTAAGTATATCTTATTGCTAAATTAGTATTCACTTCTAAATTCCTGAACATGTTTACCACAAACACATTGCTCCTTCCAGCTTAAATAATATATTACTTTAGGGACTAATTCTGTGGCTTTTACTTAGGAAATATAGTCCCAGAAGTAAGTCACTTCTAGGCTGTAAATTCACTCTAGTTTCATCATTTTTTTTCCCAATTCAAATGCTGTTCTCAGCCCGTGTTAGTAGTGAAGATTTGTTGGAAGGGTCCTGGATGTGATTATTGTTTTCATTTTTGAAATGGGAGTTAGAGTTTATTAACATAATTTCTTCAGTAGTTTACTGAATACACTTTTTAGCACTTTTTTAGGTAGAATTTTTAAAAATAATAACTGACATTTTTTATACTGAGGAATACAAATTGGTGAACAACTTTCTGTATAAATTGTTTATCTCCCTTGCTTTAATTTCAGTACCTTCAAAAACACAGATTAAACCCATTAAAAAAGTTAGTTAAAACCATTTTCTACTTTAGAAAAAAATCTCAAAACTTTATCAAGATGCATAGATGACTTTTGCATTTTGTGTTTTGCTTTTCCCCATCCGTATACAAGACATGTTCATGTCCTGTAGTTACTGATTTGATTAATATTACTTTTATCACCATCATTCTCTTTCCCTCCAGTCACTTTCTTGATTCAGTTCCTCATTGTCTCTTTCATTCTGAATTTCATCAGTTGCTGGACTGATCTTCTTTAGTTTCAAGTTGTTAGTAATAAGTATTTGCACTCTTCAGCAGTATTTTCAATTTTTCTCCCTCCAGCACATGGCAAAGCAGCACTGTTTTGTGTCCCTGTGTGAAATATGAGCTGTGAAATGTGTCACTTCTTGTTGGGAACCTTCCAATGGCTCAAGTCACCGTGCTCCCTACCCTCCTTTGCTATTATTGCCAATGATGCTCATGTGTGAAGGCTTTGTCAGACAGCATCCTTGAATGAGGATGAAATGGAATAGCACTCTTGCCTCCACCCTAAACCCCAGACAAACCAAGAAATAAACTTTAATTTTCTAAGCCGCTGAGAATTTTTGATTTGTTTTTGACTGCAAAATAGCATAAACATTCTTTACTGATAGACTATCCCACTCAGAAAAGAAATCTTTGAAGAGTGGTTTTTTTCAATATGCAAATCTTTTGATGTTACTGCTGTGCTCAGAATTCTCTGGTGGGGCCCCAAGATAAATAAATAAAAACAAAATTCCTTTCTCTGGTACCAAAAGCCCTTTATGAACGGGCTTCTAACTTTTAAAATCAATAAAGGAGTTTAATAATGTGACAAATTTTAAAAATATGAAAATATATAAATCTCCTATGTATAATATAATGGAGTTTCCTAGTTGACTCAGCAATAAAGAATCCTCCTGCCAATGCAGAAGACACAGGTACAATCTCCGGGTTGAGAAAATCCCCTGGAGAAAGAAATGGTAACCCACTCCAGTATTCTTGCCTGGAAAATCCCATGGACAAAGAAGCCTGGCAGGTTACAGTCCACAGGGTCACAAAAAAGTTGGACACAATTTATCGACCAAACAACAACGACAGTAATCTTTCAGTCAATCAACTAATATTTATTGAGATGTAATGATAGGCATCTAAACCTTTCATATTCAGAACAATCAGAGGGTAAAGTATATTTATCGTGACAAATGGAAGGAGCTTGTGTTTGGGTTTTACAAAGAGCTGGATGGGGAATCCTGCCAGGGGCACTTACTTGTTGCATAATCTGAGACCTGATTTTTAACAGCTCTGACTTTCAGACCCCTCATACAGAATAAGGATGACAATCCCTACCATAGACAACTGGCAAAGACAAACCTCTACCATAGAGGTTTTAATTAAGCCATACATTGAAAGGGCTTGGCATGGAAGCTCAATTATTGCTGATTCAGCCTTCTGCAGATGAGAATATAGAAACTCAGAGTTGAACATCAGATGGGTTTCTACACTTTTCCAGGTTTGCCCTTTCAGGCTTTCTACGTTCAAAACTGATTTAAATTTCCTTTTCCTTCCAGATTGTCATTTTCTGTAGTTTCTTTTCTTTATTCTTCAATATCTATCAACCCTGCTCAGTTTGGGGGAGGAGAGGTTGCACAGAGGCAAGACTGAGATCACAAGATCACTTGACGCCTTTTCGGGGTCCTCTGGAAACTTTAGGTGGGAATTTGGAGAGTATGGCTGAAGCATCCCTCATCACTTCTAAAAAATGTGTATCTTTCATTCTATCCATGACAACTGCTTTAGGGAAGAACTTTCTTGTGACTACAGGTTAAACAAACAAACAAACAAAACCCTGCCAATTAAGGCTCATAGACACGAGGAAGATTCTTTCCTGTAATGGTGATGTGTTAAGGCAATCCCTGGCAGCTTGTGATTTATTGGCAGCTCAGCAATATAAAGAAACCAGATACTTCTTAAGGTTACTGTCATTATATTGTCAGCTGTCTTTTCTTAACACCAGAAATTTTAAAGAGATAGAAACTAGTGTCTGTTAATGTCATTTAGCTTTTGGAATGTAGGATATATACTTGCTACTTAGGGAATCATTTCTCCCTCCTGAACAAAGAAATGTTGGAATTTTTTAGTGGTGAAACTCCTAAATTTCATTCACTTCTTTACCATATATCAACCATTATGCCATCGTAAAAATTATGTTTAAAAAAACTGAATAATGTAAAAGCATAGGAAAATGGTAATCTTAGGTAGAGGAAACATGTGAAAAAATGTGTGTGCTATATAGTCATGATTTACAAGGAAAAAACCAATCTAAATATTTACATGGAAATACAGAAGAGTGTTCTTTAGTTTCTATTTCTTAATTTACTGTATTTTTAAAAGTTTTCAAAGACCTATATTTTTTATTGCTATTATAAATATAATTACTCACATATATATGAAATTTATCTATTTTGCATTCTTCTATAATTGGTCACATTATTGAATTCTTATTAATTCTTATTAGTGCTAGCAATTTCTCTGTTGACTTACAATTTAGCAGCCCAGAAACATGTTGAATGGTAGCAATAACTGTGAATTAGTTGTGATTTTAAAGAAATTTTCTAATGTTTTACTATAGGTATATTAGCTCATTTTTAATGCATAAGTATCATTTAAGTTATAGAAAGCACTTCCCAGGTGGCTCAGTGGTAAAAAATCCACCTATCAATGTGGGAGATATGGGTTCGATCCCTGGGTTGGGAAGATCCCCTGGAAAAGGAATGGCAACCCACTCCAGTATTGATTTTTCCTTTTCACTCCAGTATTCTTGCCTGGGAAATCCCATGGACAGAGGAGCCTGGTGGACTGTAGTCCATGAGTCTCAAAAGAGTCGTACATGACTTAATGGCTGAACAACAACAAATTGATATTTATAGACACTTTAAGATTTTGGGGTTACCTTTAAAAGCGTCATAAAATGAACTGCAGCCTTCTACCTTTTTTTGCCTCAACATATTTTATAGAATAAATATTATCTGTTACATGTGAATTTGAGTGAATACATCCATGAAATTGCTAAAACCAGGATAAATACTTTAAAAATCCTTTTATGATTAACAGTATAGTCAGTTATTTGATTTCTTTCTTTTCAATAATAAAAATTCATATTTTCCTAGTAAAGCATTAATCTTCCTGAAATTTTCAAATTAAATACCAATGATATTTTATGTGATTTTATGATAATTTTAATACTTATCTTTCTGTAGTTTTATCCCCTTCTCATTTGCAGCTTTGTGTGTGTGTGTGTGTGTGTCTGGTAGTTTATATTAGCCAAAGGTTACTTCTACCTGGAAAAAGCACATTTTTTTTCCAGATTATCTCTCTTCCTTTCCTCCTTGACTGGATACTTCGTACTCATTCCTTGTGGCTCAGCCTAAATAGAACTGCCTTAGGAAAGTCATTCTGATTGCCTCAGTTCAGTTAGGTTCCAACTGCAGTCTGCCATATCTCACTGTATAGTTAACTTTGGCTAACTTTAATTAAGGAGTAGATGCAAAAAAAAAAAACAGTAAGATAAAACATAGTACCTACATGTATATGTGGCTCAGAAGGGTTTCTGGGGATCTGGTAATTTTTAATTTGGTGATAAATTAATTTTTCACTTAATGATAATTGATTGAACTCTGCAGTTGCTTTTATACATCTTATAGATTTTTGATATTTCACAATAAATGATTTTAAAACTTGATACACTATTATTTTTCTCATTTTCTTCTGGTGAGAACTTCACCACAGAGTTGACCATTGTCCAAAGAGAGGACTTGGGCACTACTGATGTGACAATTTGGAATTAGCAAAAGATTTAAAGTAGGACACTCACAATAAAATTTAAGAAGAGCAAATAAAGAAGTAGGGAAACCAGTTATGAAGCCATTTCAATAGTTCTCTTGACACTTTGTTTCTAGAAAAGATGGAGTTAGAGGAACTAAATTTACCTTGATGTCCAGTTTGAACCAAATCACAAACAAAGTATGTGAGATAATGGTTTTAAAGGCATTGTATATAAGGCAGTAAAGGACAGTGATTCTTGAGACACTGGAAGCACATGAGGTGAGGTCTCCAGTTTCCCAAGGGAGTTTCTTGACAGGGAGTCCAAGCTCTTGCATAGGGAGGAAGAATGCAGGCAGAGCCCAGCAGACGCCTTAAACTGATAAGATGGAGCTGACCATCTAGGGAGACTAAGGCACTTAGAGTTCATAGGACAAAATATTGGAGAGGACAGAGCTACAATACACAGAAAGAGAACTTTTAAGATACGCAGAGAGCCGCCCTCTAGTCTTCACCTGAATACTCCTCAGCTCATTCATGTGAGGAAACTCTCAGGACAATCCAAAAGGATTAGAGAGAACAATGCCCAAGATTCATACAAGAACTGGAATAGTGCCTGTTCCTACCAGTCAGACTGGAAAACCTTATGATACATGGGGCTTTAGGTAGAGCACCCAAGGGAGTCTTGGCTCATTAACGGCCTGAAGGCTTCTCTGGTTCTGCCTAACAAAGCTTAAAAACAAAACATAGTAAACTCAGTTGCATCCCAGAACAAAATTTCAGAATATTTATGGTTATACAAAAATATCTAGCATCGTGTAAGATAAAATTCACAGTGTTTGGCGTTTAATTAAAAATTATTCGACTTTCAGAAAAGATGAAAAATATTACCCATAATAGGTAGAAAAGATCTATTAAAATATACCTAAAATTTAAACAGGTGCTAGAATTAGCAAACAAGGACATCAAAAATTATAACTGTATTTATTTTATATGTTCAAAATGTTATGCAGAGACATAAAAACTTTAAAAAATTCAAACCAACTCTTCCCTACAAATATTACAATGTCTGAGATGAAAAATACACTGGTGGAAATGTAAATTGATGCAGCCACTATGGAGAATAGTATGGAAGTTCCTTTAAAAACTAATAATAGAGTTGTCATAGTGTCATCTATGCCACTCCCACTTTTCTGGATATATATGAAAAGATGTATCCAGAAAAGACAAAAACTCTCATTTGAAAGGATACACACACCCCAGTGTTTATAGCAGCTCTATTTACTGTAGCCAACATACAGAAGCAACCTACATGCCCATCAACACATGAATGGATGAAAAAGATGTGGTGTGTATATACATATATATAATGGAATACTACTCAGCCATAAAAAGGAATGAATGCCATTTGCAGTACCATGGAAGGGCCTAGGGATTATCCTATTAAATGAAATAACTCAGAGAAAGATAAATAAATGATATCACTTAGAAGTAGAATCTAAAACAGTGATACAATGAACTTATTTACAAAATAGAAATAGACTCACAAACATAGCAAAGAAGGTCATCAAAGGGTAACGGTGAGGGAGGGGTAAATTAGGAATTTGGGATTACCAAATATACATTACTATATACAAAATAGATAACAAGGTCCTGCTACAAAGAACTATATTCAATATCCTATGATGAACCATAATGGAAAAGAATATGAACATATATATATATATATATGTATATATATATATACACACACATATAACTGAATCACCTTGCTGTCTACTTGAAATTAGCACAATATTGTAAATCAACTGGATTTCAGTTTCAAAATCTTATATGTGACAAGCATGATATAAATTAAAAAACCTGGTAAAAACTGGAGCATTTTTTCCTGGAAAAGGACATTATAATAATTGTCTTTAAATATTGAGAGGATTGCTGCATAGGAGAAAGAATTAATTTTTCTATATCTAAGTAGAGATGAATGGGTAGAAATGTTAAGAAAGGAAGATTTGAAAATGAATGTAAGGAATAACTTTAAAACAATTAGAGCTGTTGAAAAGTCGAGTGACCCATTTTTTAGCTAATGAATTCCCTCTTACTGGCAGTGTCAAACAGAAGTAGGACTTATGTCAGAAATGGTGTCAGTAAAATTTCTGAACTGGTGAGGGTTTGTTAAAAAAAAAAGGATTGACTTCTAAATTTTTTTCCCTAAAGAGCCCAATTGAAGTAGGTCAACAAAAATATTTTTAGAATGGAGAAAGCACTACCTTGGAGACAGAAACATTCAAATCTCTTGCAGACTGAAGAGGCACAAGGACTTTACATCCAAACAAGGATTTTCAGAAATCTCAGTCCTGTTCATGAAGGAAAAATTCTACAAAACCCCACTGAGTTAGAATATCAGGATCAGGTTACTATGTGTCTCTGAGAATAATGGAGATGTACTCCCTCTTCTTGTGCCTGTGTAGTGTTCCAGAATGTTTGTTCAGAGAATGGCTGTTTACAAAAATTAGCATATTGCTTTTCTGTCCCTTGCAAATTAGCCTCCCTAAGTGGCTAAAAGATTCTTCTAGGCTTCCAAGGGCCTCTATAGCATTCATCAGAGTAACTCAAGTTGAATACATTTTTTTGCTTGCACAAATTTGTTGCTAAGCAGAAAATTTGGTACATCTAATTATGTAATGCTACTTATCCTTCTCCCTAGGAAACGCCCCAATTTTCACAATGTGAGAGAGCCCCAATCTTAGCCAAAGCATGCTTTGTGTTTCTTCCTGGATACTGGGCAACAGGGGAGTCTATGGAATAAAATAAGATTCATTACCTCTGTCATTAGAAGACTGAACCTAAATAAAAGCCCTTTAAAAATAAGCAATGTTTGTCATGATTTGCTTAATGGTGCTGGTTTCAAATAAGTCTTTATTTTAAAGGACATGAATTGTATTTTCCACTAATCCAGGGTGCTGATAAAACTTACAACCAAGGATTCAGAATACTTGAAATGGCATCTGAAATGAGATTCTTAAACTGCCACTGTACTGACTTTGCTACAAGTGTAGGTCCTTCAAATTTTGTGCCAGGCTTAATAGAGGATGTATTTCTGGACTGCTTAGCCATCCTACTTGATCTTGGATCTGGAACTGACACCTCCAGGTGGAGTTACTACACCTGTGACAAGCTACAGGTGATCATCTAGCTTGCATAGTCTTCTGGCATAGTCATGATGGGATTACAGATAAATTCTCTTTTTGTTGATACTTTCTTTTTTTCTGATCAGCAGTCTAATTGGATAAGAGTGCTCTTTCTGTCTTTATTATAGATTGTAACTTAGTACTTTCTCATCTCTAACATGAAATTTATGGAAAGATATGTATGAGTTTCTTAGAAGAGACTTTGAACTTCCTTTTTGTATTTCCCAACCTCTTGAACCATGTTTTAACATCTTCCTTTGTTATAAATTATTTTAATATTATCATTTTGCCTATGATTTCTCAGCAGCATACGTTTAGCATTAATGTTAAAAATTAATTTGCATGTCTGTGAATTCAGATCTGTCAATAATTCTTATCTGCATTTAATGCCTTCTTACATTCATAAATCTGATCAAAGACATTAAGCATTAAGCTGGTTAACTGAGTAAGTAGTACCTATTTGTGTTTGGGAGTGGAGGGGATTGATAATTTATGTCTAGTCTAGTAGTTATTATGTCACCATCAGTCCCAGTATCAAAGAACATTAAGTGTGCATCAAAAGTGCACCAAGAGGCAAAGTTAATCTTTTTGTTCTTCCTGATATTCTTTGTCTTCTTGAGCTTGAACTTGGCAACCAAATGATTGATCTTTGATTTGTCAAATTCTTCTTCCTTAAATGGGTCTCCAGGCTTAGACTTGACTTCAAGGTTTCCATCTTGAATAGGGAACTTGGTAATATCAGAAAAAGCCCAAAGGACTAAATCAAAGATCCAAAGGACCAAAGGCCAAATCATTACTTGACTATACAGCAATACTATTGTCCAAATAATAAGAAATAGCACAATGAGTTGGCCCTTTGCTTATTCAAGGTCTTAGTAAATAAAAGATTCCTTTCTTTTCTCTATAAAGGAAAAAACCCAATTTTGGTATAAATTATAAATTACAAGGAGGCATGCTTTAATATTAAAAATGGAGTAAATGATATAAAATTTTAAATTGTGAATAATTAAGATTGATTCTTTTTTATGGTTTAGTTTTGACCTTCCCAAGTGTTTAATGGTCATGCAATTAAATAATTTTTCTGTTTCATTACTTATCCATATTTGGATTAATATGGATAATCCAAACCAGTATCTGTGTTTGGATACTGATCAAGTTCTTTATTTTCTAGCTCTGAATTTTCCTATGTACAGATCCAATGCCTTAGTAAAAAGAAATTAAATGTTAAATGGAAACTCAATCGAAGGTCATTTTGTCTTGTTCCATTATAGCAGAACCACAAAATACCACACTTAGTAAGATTTGACTTTCCATATAATTTTCTACCCAATGATATAATTTCTTTACAATTTGCTTCTTTTTCTGAGCCAGTTTCTTTATTAGTTAAATGTCTATTTGGCAGTGATATATTTGTCCTTTTTAAAATGTGGAAAACACCCTTCCACCTGCATTTCCATTATTAGCTTATTTAGAATTTTGGTCTTTGTTTGACTTACCTACTATTTGTCCTCCTAAGAGACCTTAGCAGATGTAGGGAAATGTAGTAGGTGTTGAAGGACATGAAGTTAGAGAAAGGAAAAAATATCAAATTCAAAGACAATAGGTGACAATCACCTTAATTTCTCCTGGTGATAATTTATTACGTCCAAAAATGCTAGGCTCTTCAATTTTTTTATTTCACTATGGAAACTGTGAGAACAGGATATAACATGCCAGAAGTATGTCAAAAAGGAGAGGAAAACAGAAAATAATGAGACAAACTCTTCATTTTTTATGTGAAACAGCAAAGGAAGATGAGTCTTTTCATCTTGTCCAAGTGTCATATTCCATTATTTCCTTTTGAAAGTTTCTTTTGAGGAAATCTAGATTCTCTGCTCTGGACTCCTTTGTAGTAATGAGTGCTACAGTTAACATTTTTTGATATTTATTGAGGATTATAAAGGGGCCCTCCCTGGTTTCTCAGATGGTGAAGAACGTCAATAAGATTTGAGGGCCAGAAGTTGCAGGCAGTAAACAATGAATTGACATGATAAAAATTTGAGAAGTATAATGTTTTACCTAATATAAATTATTACATCTATTATTAATGCTAATAGTAAATGCCTTTTGAAATTTACTTGGATGTTCTGGTTTATTTTTGTTCTTTCCATGTTTGTAAGGGTTTACATTTAAGGAAAGTGGTAAAGTCTTCGACATTTTATTAAAGTTGGGGTTTTGGGGATGTAACTTCATTTACCCCTTAGCTGATTTGATGTTTGAACCTGAATTATATTCACCCATGTACAAATGAGGGGAAAATGGGAATAGGAATATTTTTCCTCATATTTAAATAGCTTTTGTACTGTCTTAAAACATATATGCTACTTTTCTGGCATTTAATCATTACTGCATAGCTCAATACACATATTTTACAGAAATCTGACCTATTTCTACTCAAAGACTGTGTTTTTGAAATACGAACATTTGAATCTTTGAGTATCAGATTACATGTGAACAGGAATAATAGTAAAAAAATACAGAGGAGCAGTGACAGCAATATAGACAAAATTTACATTTGATTTTGAGCCTAGAGTTGAATAGCATCATAATTAATATTCTATAAAGTACTTCCAACAAAATAATGTCTCAAGATGTGTTAGAAGGCAGCTTATTCCTAATGTTTTATTACTTGTAATTTGTGGGAAATACTTAAATTGGTTGCTTTTGTAAACAATATAAAATGTTGATTAGTTGCTCTCTCTCATCTCACTATTTTATCATATCATATTGTATTTCTTTGGGACTAGGAAAATAAGTAGGTGAGAGATTTATAATTTTTTAAAAGATATAGCTTAGCAACTGCTGGCTGAATGTAGAACAAGTTAAAACAGATAAGGTTAATATCAGTAAGAACAATTGCAAAGAAAAGAGATAATCAACTAGTAAGAAAAAATTGAGATACATATTAATAATTAATAGATCTAGACATATCCATAGACTTACAACTAATTTTCCATTTCTTCTTTTTCCAATGAATCTCTTTGAATCTTAGTTTTCTTATCTGCAAAGTGTGGCTTAGAACTTCTATTACTTCAAATGCTTGCAAAAGGGGGTGGGACGTCAACCAGAATGCAACAACCACAATAAAAAGATAAACTTTTCCACAGGTAGATTCCTGGGTTGTTGTATGAATCAAGTTAATAATATAGAACTTTATAAATGCTAAAGCACTAAACATATTACCATTTTTAACAAAAAGATAACTAGGGCATGCTAATAACACTGAACTGTGAGTTTGGACTGTAAACTCCAGTGAAGAGACTGGGGTTTTGTGACTTTATTGTGACTGTAAAGCTTGTTGACACATGATGAGGATTTGATGAGAGAATGAGAGACCTATTCAGACAGGATAGAGTTGGGTACGATTGGCTACCATTTTCAGGGTTGGTCTTTGATTCACACCCACCAGCATAATCGTGTACTTCAAAAACAGTAAACTTTTTGCATAAGCATGAATTATTATTATTTGTCTTATCTTTGCAAGGGAGACACATTATAATCCAACTGACAGATGAAGAGGCTGAGAGACCCAGTGGTTAAAGGCCTTAGCCAAAGTCATAAAACTAAGGAATGTCAGGGCCAGTATCAGAACTTCTGAGGTGGTGTGGTTTCTGCCACATTGGCAGAGATGGTTTAGCTATGGGATGATAAAGTGATGAATATGGATAAAAGTTCAAAATGCTTAGACTTAATATCTCTTTTTTGAATCCATCATTTTCCTCCAGAAGGGTGCTGGAGCCAGGAAACTACTCTCTCAGTGAGAAATAGAGGAAGAAACCACTTGAATCACAACTGAAATATTCAACCCAATCAAAGCAACCTTCATGAGCTGACAAGTAGCCACAGCTTTGAGAGTCCATGCAAGTAAGCCAATAAATCATCATATTTATTAAATGTCCCATTAAAATGACACTGGAATCTAGTCCTTTGCCTACATTATTTCAGAGTTGCCAAATTTAAAGATGGTAACAACTAGCAAAATACTCAGAACTTCTAGCAAGCATGGGGTGGTAAACCATTCCTTTCCTGAAAAAAAAAAAAAAAAGTTATATTTGTGTAATTGAATCCTATGAGGATGATATCATAAAGAAACTTCTTGGATGATGACAGATATTTTGAGATTCCTAAAATACGTACTATTTTAGGAAATTAATGTCATAAGATCATGACTTATAATTTGGACACCTTTTAGACAGTGATGTATGAGATTTGAATTGCTTATTAAAATGCTTGTATTCAAAGGGTTTATATTTCTGTTATACTTTTTATCTTTCTCATATTTTTTCATATGTAGATATCCTTTGAACATTTATTGAGCATGTTTTCATAAATATGAGAACATCAGTTTATCATATTAAAATTTATATTTGATATATACATAAAAGTCACTTATATAGTATATAAAATAATTTCACTTAAATAAAGTCTTGAAATAAATTATGGTGGGTAGAAGAGGATCCAGGTCTAGAGGCTCTGTCTCTTATGCTAATATTTTGTAGACAGTAGACTCTCAATAAATTTTACTTGAATGATTGAAAAAATAAATGGGATTATCTCTGAGATTTAATTCCCTCATACATAAAAGACAAAAATACCTTTGATAGTGTTTTTTTTTTAATGGGGAAGTTTATATCTAATTTCTCTTGTAGCCACTGGACCACAACAGCTGTTTAAAAATGATAGCTGTTATATAAATATCAGTTTCCTCTCCTACTTCCTGTTCTTTTTCCTTTGATTCATTTTAGATGAAAATCTTTCCAAAATGTTGCCCATTCTTTTACTAAAATGAAGTTCTCTGTTCTGTGCGCTGTGTTTAGTCACTCAATCATGACAGATTCTTTGCGACCCCATGGACTGTAACCCTCCAGGCTCCTCTATCCAAGCTGACTCTCCAGGCAAAAATCCTGGAGTGGGTTACCATGTCCTTCTCCAGGGGATCTTCCCAATCCAGGGATCGAACCCAGGTCTCCTGCATTGCAGGCAGATTTTTTACTATCTGAGCCACCAGGGGAGCTCAAAGTAATTTTTGTGTAGAAGACTAAGAGCATAGCAATAACTAATATTTATTGAGTTTTACTATGCTCTAGGAGCCATAAGAATCATAATTTTTTTCTTAACTATAAGGAAATCAAAGCTCAGATAGGGGAAACAACATCTTCAAAGCCATATAACCATTTAGTGAAGAGACAGAGTGTAAATCTAAGCATTTGGACCCTCAAATTCTGGTGCTTGGCTCTCACCCAACCATGCTTATGATAGTGGGCTTGTGTACAGGGAGACTGTTAGAAATGACTAGTGCTTGTTTGTCTTACACTGAATATTCTAAATAGACTAATAGTAATGTGCTTTTAAAAGTTCAGGCTGTTTTTGATTATTTTTTTGGTCTTATGGCTGTTAATTGGCGACTTAAGTCATTTCCCCCTTCATAGTCTAGGAGAGAGTGCTTTTATTTCACTGCATTGCTATTTTGTAGGTTGAGAAATCATTTAACAACATGTTTAAGACTCTAGATAAGACAAAAATAAATATGCCTGAGGAACTCTTCTCTTATCAAAAGATATAAAATTTAGTAACTGAGCTTTTAAGGCAAACTCATTATGAATCTGACTAATGCTTATTAAGTGTTGGGCATTAGGTAGCATATAAAAATGGGAAAGACTTGCTCGTTACCCATAGACTTTACAATCAAATCATTCAAGGTACCATATTATGTGCCGATAAAAACTACAAGATAGGTTATATGTTTAAATTAGGGAATACTCGTTTTTGAGTCAGAGAGAAGAGAATATAAAAATTGTGAGCATACTTAGAACTTCTCTTGAAACAGAGTATCAGTAGATTTCCTTAACTTGAATTGAATTATTTAAGTTGAATTCCAAGATCCTAAAGGTCTTAGTGAATATAAAGTGCAAATAATGAAGGCCAGCAAGCCATGGGCAAAAAATAAACAGTAGGAAAGTTTCTGTTCTGAATAAATGTCTTCTGAACAAGTGTATTTTAACTCAATTCTTGAGTTGGAATATAAAGATGAAATGAGTTATTTTTGTCTGAACCCCTCCCTTTACCGGAAACCTGTTCCATTTTTGTGCTGTGCTGAAATTGACTAGTGAGTATTTCTGTAGCATTTACTAGTGTAGGAGATTGTATTTTCCAAAAATGGCTGCCACAATATTTGCCATCACATGTACTCTTCAGCAAAGCAACAATAGAACACATTTCTGGACAGCAGAGAGTAGATGAAGTGAATGGCTGACTAAACAGAGCAAAAGAAACTATGATCCAGATCACTGTAAGTAAGGGCTACAGGGGAGGGAGGAGCCAATCTCAGAGAAAATCTTGGGGGTAAGAAAATCAGGACCATTGTAGGTATCTCCTATAAAAATTGCTTCTTCTGGTCTTGCAAGGCCCCCCTGCAGATGCCTGTATGCTAAACAGACAGCTGGAATTTACCCACATGCAAATAATAATAATAATACAGCAAAGAGTTTTTTTCTAGAACAATTAAACGATTTTTCTGAGGAAGAGCTGAGGTTGCCTGAGGTGGATTTTACAGTCTAGAGTAAAACCCTATTTACATTGACATCTGGGGACCTAAACCTCTAGGTAAACTTCTTATCTGTACTCTCCAACACCAGACTTGCCCTTTGACAAGTTCTGCCTGATGACTCAGATTTCTGTCTTCCTACCCTTTCAAAAAATAGAAGTATAAAAGCAACAGCAGAGAAAACCACCCAACTACTTTGAATCATCAGCTTATTTATTTATTATTAAAAATAAAGGGACAGGTAGAGGTCATTAGGTTTGTGAGTAAAACCAGCAGCGTAGAAGAGAGAGATCATAATCAACAAAATAACAAAACCCAGGGCAAGCAAAGATTATTCAGGGAACAAAAGAGAATACTAAATGAAAATTTCTATGTTTAGGAAAATTCAAATTTTATTATAGTCACATAAACAGAAGAAAATAATTTTAAACATGAATGGTCAGAGAAACCAGAAGCTGTTGGATATTTAAAAAAGAGTATTAACAAAATATGGCTTAATGAAAGAGTTAGAAGATAAAATTAATCAAGACTTCTAATATATAGGAAGAAGAAATAGAAAACATGAAAAAATGATAAGAGAAATAGAGGATTCTTCCAAAAGGCCCAATTTCTGAACATCTCACTGGAGAGGAGTCTCAGAATAGAAAACAGAAAATGTGAAAAGGAGCAAATAATCAAATAAATAATAAAAACATAAATTTTCAAATCTGATAAAAGAAAATTTTTTCTGACTAGAAACGTTTACCATAGCCTAACCCAGATATTTTCTTCAGTGATTTTCTGGGCTCTAAAATCACTGCAGATGGTGATTGCAGCCCAGAGATAAATCCACGAACCTATGGACACCTTATCTTTGACAAAGGAGGCAAGGATATACAATGGAAAAAAGACAACCTCTTCAACAAGTGGTGCTGGGAAAACTGGTCAACCACTTGTAAAAGAATGAAACTAGAACACTTTCTAACACCATACACAAAAATAAACTCAAAATGAATTAAAGATCTAAATGTAAGACCAGAAACTATAAAACTCCTAGAGGAGAACATAGACAAAACACTCTCCGACATGAATCACAGCAGGATCCTCTATGATCCACCTCCCAGAATATTGGAAATAAAAGCAAAAATAAGCAAATGGGACCTAATGAAACTTAAAAGCTTTTGCACAACAAAGGAAACTATAAGTAAGGTGAAAAGACAGCCCTCAGATTGGGAGAAAATAATAGCAAATGAGGAAACAGACAAAGGATTAATCTCAAAAATATACAAGCAACTCCTGAAGCTCAATTCCAGAAAAATAAATGACCCAATCAAAAAATGGGCCAAAGAACTTAACAGACATTTCTCCAAAGAAGACATACAGATGGCTAACAAACACATGAGAAGATGCTCAACATCACTCATTATCAGAGAAATGCAAATCAAAACCACAATGAGGTACCATTACATGCCAGTCAGGATGGTTGCTATCCAAAAGTCTACAAGCAATAAATGCTGGAGAGGGTGTGGAGAAAAGGGAACCCTCTTACACTGTTGGTGGGAATGCAAACTAGTACAGCCACTATGGAGAACAGTGTGGAGATTTCTTAAAAAACTGGAAATAGAACTGCCATATGATCCAGCAATCCCACTTCTGGGCATACACACTGAGGAATCCAGATCTGAAAGAGACACGTGCACCCCAATGTTCATCGCAGCACTGTTTATAATAGCCGGGACATGGAAGCAACCTAGATGCCCATCAGCAGATGAATGGATAAGGAAGCTGTGGTACATATTCACCATGGACTATTACTCAGCCATTAAAAAGAATTCATTTGAATCAGTTTTAATGAGATGGATGAAACTGGAGCCCATTATACAGAGTGAAGTAAGCCAGAAAGATAAAGATCAATACAGTATACTAACACATATATATGGAATTTAGAAAGATGGTAACGATAACCCTATATGCAGGGCAGGAAAAGAGACACAGAAGTACAGAACAGACTTTTGGACTCTGTGGGAGAAGGTGAGGGTGGGATGTTTCGAGAGAACAGCATGTATATTATCTATGGTGAAACAGACCACCAACCCAGGTGGGATGCATGAGACAAGTGCTCGGGCCTGGTGCACTGGGAGGACCCAGAGGAGTCGGGTGGAGAGGGAGGTGGGAGGGGGGATCGGGATGGGGAATACGTGTAACTCTATGGCTGATTCATGTCAATGTATGACAAAACCCACTGAAATGTTGTGAAGTAATTGGCCTCCAACTAATAAAAAAAAAAAAAGAAAAAAAATAAAGAATAGGAGGAGAATATAGTGACAGAGAAAGAGGAGGAAACTTACTTCCAATCAGTGGGGTGAGGGCAAAGAGGGAGGAGAGAAAACAGTGGAGGGATAATTCTAAAATTCTGAGGGAAGAAGATTTTGAATTTATGATTTTATACTCAGCTAAAATTGCCAACTGAATGTGAAGGCCAATTAGAAATATTTTCAAACATACAAAGATTGTGAAGTCTTACCATCCATGCATTTTTCCCTTGAAAAATTGTTTAAGGGTTACTTTAGTAGTGTATGGGAGAAATCCACGGAAGATCTGAAATCCAAGAAAGCATCAAACTCAGGAATCAGGAAAGGGAAGTGTTAGCACGTAAGCTGTGCAGACAATCTAGAACATACTGTTTCAGGTTGGAGCAGGAGACTGGTGTGCTCAGGGAGAGTATGTCTCCAGGAAAAAGAAGAAAGATTCCATGTAGTAAATGACCAGATTAAAACAATGGGAAACTGTGGAATATTGTGAACACAGATTTTTCTTTCACCAAAAAGGAAAAGAACTGAAACTCTAAGGGGAGAAAAGTTGTATGAATCTCTCATGGTTAAAATGCAAAGCAAACTAGACTGTGGCACAAAGTACTAGAAAAAAAAATAGAGTTGATTTTGATGGTAGCGATGTTTCTCTTTGCACAGCACAGGGTATGGAACACTGGATCTGTGAAGAGGAAATATAATTCTAACACACAGTTTTGAAATATAAATGATTCATAGGCACAATAACAAAGCACTATATATAGGGATTCAATTATCAGAATTAACCAATAGATAAACATGTGGATCATTTTTCACTATCTTTACCCTGAGAGTTTCAGTGACATGTCACGTGACAGATTTATTGAACTGATTAAGCATTGAAATCATGTCCAAAATGAAAAAAAAAGTCAAATTTATCTAAAGAACCATTTCTGTTTTAACAACTTTTGATTAGTCTACTGGAGGGAAAAAAGTGATCTTAAAATATGAATAACATCACTCCATATTTCAGTGGTTTCTGGCTGAACTTAGAATAAATTCTAAACTTTCCCCCAAGACCCTGTATGTCTGGATTCCTTTCAACAATTATTAATAGGGTTTCACACCACATTCTCAGCATCTCCTCTACCTGACGGTGGTTCCTACCACTGTCATCCATCCACAGCACCCTCCAACATTTCAGTTCAATGTTTGTTATATCAGCTCATTCTACTTATTAAAGTATCACTTTTTTTTTCTTTTTAAGCTTGTGTTTACTTTTTGTTTCCCACCAGGAGATAAGTTCAAGGAACACAAATGATGTCTGTCTTTTTCATTGCTATTTCCTTGCTGTTTGTTCTGCAAGTTTTAATATTAATACATATGGAACCCACATTCTCAGTGACATATTGATGAGTTCTTAACAACATCTGAGACAATGACTGTTAAAGATCATAAAATTTGAAGGGACCTTGCTATCCTTTGAAAAAAATTTTCCAATGAGGTCCATCTTGAAAGCACATGTACAATACTTCAGCTCAGACAAGATCAGGCCCATGAGGACTTGGCTAGGTTGTGGCAGAGCATTGTATAAGCGAGGTGTCTCACATTTAAAAAACCAGAACAGGTTATTAACAGGTTATTATTATGCTTTGTAAAATTAATATCAAAAGGTGGTGTGGAATTCTCATAGTAGAATTACAGCCAGGCTCTTTTTATGAATTTTAAAATGAACAGGATGCTACTCTGAAAGTATATTTCTCATTTATTGTACTCCAAAATTTCTGAGAAAATAGTTTTGAAGAAGGTAAAGCCAATGTTATCTTCAAGTATGATGCCAAAATGGATTATTAAGAAAACAATAAAAACTGTTATTGAGGATGTATGAGATGCCAGGCACTGTACTGAACCATCAACATGTATGATTTCATTTAATTTTCCTAAAGAACCTTTGATCTTATCCTTCTTGTACAGATATTACCAATGTTCAGGGATGTTAAATAATTCAACCAAAATCTCCAATTTTATTAGTGGCAAACTCAGACTTCTAATCTACAGTGTAGCATTATAAAGGTCAAGATCAGAAGGCAATGAAAAATCAAGGCAAATTAAATGGAGGAGATAATCTTTCCTAAAATGTTTATTTGTGTAATCAAAATATTCTGTATGTGTAGTTAAAAATTACAGTGTTTTTCATGATTCTATGCTAAAGGCATAAAATACAAAGTGACATAAAGTTCAATCGATTTGATGGTGATTTTTATAATAAAGAGATCTAAGAGCTTTAATACTTTCTCCTAATAGAACAAAGATTTTTTAAAATGAATTAAGAATGCTTTTGCTGAATAAGATTGTTGTAGTGAGAATATGATTTAATGCCATTAAATGCCTCGGGAAAACCTGTGAAGAGGTTACACTTGTGTATGAGGTCCTAAAACTCAAAGGGTACTTGGTCATTCATCTGTATTCACACTTCTTTTCCATTTTACTGAAGACATTTTTACTAACAGACCCTCAAGGTAGGATTTGTGTAAAATTCATTGCTCTATTACTCAAAATAAAATCATTGTAATTGTAGGTTTACACAGAGTAGGTATTCAATATTGTTGAATATATTATTTAATGACTAAAGGATACTAAATATTTACAATATTTTTGCATAATATTTTGTGCTTTAATATACAGTATCTCATCTAATTTATAAATAACCTTGTAAGTTATTATTTGTATTTATTTTTAAACTTCATTTTTGTACGATTCAATTTTTACTATTTGAAATAGAATTTAAAGTGTTATGTTTGGTCAGTATACCACATATATATGATCCAAATGCCTGTATAATCATAAATTCGGAATAATTCTGTTCAAGGCTTAAATCTTACTTTGAAGCACTCTGCAGCAGATCAGGTAGTATTTAGTATATTTTATAATTTTGCAAAAGAAGGCTAAGGCAGAAATGTACCTTATACCAAACAGCCTTAGGTGTTTGGAACCCAACTCCTCTGACCTCAAAATCACTTCTTTTTCCATAATATACTGTTTTAGTATCTTATTTTTTTGTTGAGAGTGTTGCTCATTGGGATATTTGAAGAAGGTGAGATGTAAAAATATGTATATGTCTCTCTTTTCCAAGAATCACACTGAGTATATACCTCACTGGCTTCTAAGTATTAAACAGGGCTGGAAGTCTTCAATTTTCAGCCAGGCTTTGGTAGCTCAAGCATTCTATAACCTTGATAGAAGCAAAGTTATTGAACAATTCTTAAAAGAAAACTGAAGATTGTATTGAATTTTAATGAAAATTAAAATACATAATTTAAAAAATACATATTGCTTGGCTTTTCTGGGGTTAGTTTCCTCATTTGAAAGAGAAGACAATTGGATTATATGGCATCCATGCTCCTGTCAAGAGCAGAACTACTTTCGGTATTATGAAGAAAATGCGTGCATTTTTTCCAGCTATTAGTAGCTTGTTTCTTTCTTTTCATTACTCTATTTGTAGACAGTCTTTCCAGCATGATATATTAATTTATGGTGGCCGATGGAGGTGGTTTCCACAATGTTTATAAGACTATACATCATCTTGTCCAACAACTCTAATTTGGCTAAATACTATTGGAAATTTGGGAGGATGGGATTATAAGGCTAAGTACCTTTAGCTATTCTACAGCCTGCTTCATATTGGTGTGTCATTTTTAGATGTTCATGCCTATCTCTTTCTGAAGTGGATAGGGATTATATTCTCTTATTTGTATCTCCCTAACATATCACCTCACAGCAAAAGACGTGTTGGTGATATCTTGTTGACAGAAAGAATGGTCTGTGTCAACGACAACAAGCACGTTCCTATTTCCTGACCCTGTTACTTATCTTCTGGGTGCCACCTTTCATACCTTCGATAGACTTTCTGGGCAAATTTTAAAATGACCATGCTGTCAACCTTTTCATGTGATGAGGACATCCAGACTGCTACCCTTGCCAAATACAGAAAATGACACTTGCAATAGCCCAGAAGTCACTCTGTTCTGCCTCAGCTGTGACCAGTGACACAGACTACAGCACGTGAGAGAACTGCTGCTTGTCCTGGGAAGATATGCATTTTCTAAAGAAAGAAAACTCTTCTGGAATTTCTGGATGTGACAACCTCTCTTGTTCACACTCAGTAGACACATTAGCTGGATTCTTCTGATTGTCAATTAGCAATGTTTTTGCCAGGAAGACTGGCATCGATGCTGTTTTTAGCATTGAAAAATCCTGTGGGAGAAATGTGGAATTTTGCATGTTGTAGGTCTTAGGATTCTTGAGTGTCTGACAGTCTTCTTGGAACTATTATAACTAACAAAGTTTTTAATCTGAAAAACCGACTCTTACTATTAGGCTTCAAGAGGAGTTTCTTTGAAAAACAATAAATAGTAAGGGCTCAGATTGAATCTGCTTTCAGAGGCAGGTCACATCTCTCATTATTGAGCACTTGGGCTGAAGAACTCCCAGGGCACATGAGGCCAAGGTCAGGAGTGTTCAGACATCAGTGGCCAAGTGCTGTCTTGTAAGAAATGATTCTGTCCTTCAGTTACAGTTTATTCCCTTTATTCCCTAGCACTGACTTGCTCTCTCATCGAGATATGGTCGTACCTGATACAAGGGAGGCCAAGAAAGAGATTGTGAATGGCAGTGAAAATCACCATACCAAAATAAAGCAGAGAGCTAGACTGAATGTGTTATTGTAGCTTCTCCTTTGTGTTAAGCTGAGCCACACAAAATTGCTGTGTTTACTAGTTAGAAAGTAAAATTAGAGCTATTTTATATGGTTCAAATTTATGTTTTTCTGATGGTAATACTGTAAGGAGAATTTAGAGAATTCTATTAGGTCACCTAGTCTGGTTCTTTTTCATGCAGACAAAATTTCCCCAAGTTAAATGATCAAACTTATACTATTTTAAATACAAAAACAACATAGGGTATTCTAAAATAAAATTTAGTAGAAACAAAGTGACACAATCTAATAAATAATTATTTATTTTATTTAAGCCTGGTAAATTATGGGGGCAGTTCATGTGATTATGTGATGATAACTACCTCCTGAAGCCAGGATGCAAGGTTCAAACTGCAGCTCTGAAACATCATACCTTCACCTCGAGCATGTTACTCCATCTGTGGCTCAGTTTCCTTACCCTTAAAATGGGCATGATAATAGTATCCATCTTGTTAGGTTGCTGCAAGGATTAAATGAGCCCCGTATTGTATTTTAGGACTGGCTAGCGGTGTTAGGCAAAGCTCACGTGCATGTTGGGTGATAACACTGTCAAGGATGGCTGAAACATTTCACATGATGAACTTTAGAAGAGCCAAGAACTCCAGTGAGCTCTAAAGATAGATCATCAGCCTGCAAAGAATCCATCTCTGCTTTTTTCCAGATCAAAAGTGCCATGACCTCATTATGAGTCTTTTAGAGGAGAAGTACGATTGGATGAGGACAATGTTAGTAACTTGGTTGGTCGTGATATGCCAGTGCCTATCAAATCTTTGGTGTCTGAAATTTTGTCACATTGATTCCTGTCACCAGGAAAAAGGGGCCAATCCTCTCTTGTTCAGGAATTATGTGAGGTTCAACAAATACATAGCAACAAAGTTTTAATTTGAGCAGGGTAATAGATAAATTCTGCATATCCTACTAGAAGAAGAAACACCTGAGATAGCAGTGTTTATGGTCAGATGACTGCTGAAAAAAAAAGGTGGAATCGAAAAGCCAGAATTTTCAGGGCAGTGAACCACTACCTTTCCTTCAACTGAAAACTGTGGAAGTCGTGGACATGGAACTGTAATTTCTGGAAAACGAGTTCCTTTCACACTGTATTTAGCAGTGGATTTAAAGCAAAATGTCCCTGGTCACTGTTTTACTCTGCTATTAGGGAGAAAGGAGAGTGGTATAAACCCTCAACCTTCCGGCTTCTCTCCCACTCTGCCAAATTTGTTTTGACAATTCCTAGTTAAAGTAATTGAACATTGCTGGAGAAGAAATTTACAAATCAGCTAAATGCTTTTAAATTCACATTAGTTCTCAAATGGGCACTCAGTTCTCTCCTACAATCCTATGAAATCTCCCTGAGTGTTCACTTTCCCTATCTCTGGCACCTGTATTTCATGTTCTGTCCCACCCTCTTGTCTTGTGTTCATCTGCTGATTTTCCATATGCTTCACAAAGAAACGGAAGCCCTCTCATGGGAATACCATCTTTCCACCATGAAGTCAGAAACCCACCTGCGTCTTTGCTCAAATTCTCTGCTTCCCCTCCCATTCTCTCTGCTTATTATGCATAGATCAGCCCTGTTTCTTTTACATCATTCTGCTCTTATGGATTTTCCCCCACTGGAATTATAACCTTACAAATGTGTTAATCTTCATGTCTGTAATCTACTAACACATTTTTCCTCTACCCTTTACAATAAAACCTATTGAAAGTTGTTTACATTCTCTCTTTCTTCTTCTCCTCTTTTCAGTCCAGTAAGACTCCCCACACCAGCCCTCCCCTAAAATTCCTCTTGTCAAGGTCAGCAGTGACTTTTGTATAGCCAAATTCAATGGTGTCTACCCTCTCAGTTTTATTTGATAAAAAGACTGCTTTCTTCATCTCCACACATCTCCTGGTTTTCCTGTGACCTCAGTGCCTTTATGCTGTCAGTTTCCTTTGCC